>NC_036254.1:7655890-7769142 GCF_002742605.1 Olea europaea var. sylvestris | reverse complement strand
TTGTATTAAGGAGTGGCAAGCAAGTTGGAGAAAGTGAACCCACCAAAGATAGCAACCCCACACCTGATAAGGAGAAAGAACAAATAGTAGAAGAGCAAGAAAAGCAGGTCAAAGGAACAAATAAGGCTCACAGACCTTACTCCATATCCTTCCCTGACAACCCACCAATTTTCACACCACCACTTCCATTTCCACAGCGTTTTCAAAAGAAAAAATTTGATAATCAATTTGCAAAATTTTTAGAAATTTTTAAGAAAATTCACATTAATATTCCTTTTGCAGATACTTTGGAACAAATGCCAAATTACGTAAAGTTTATGAAGGAAGTGATGTCAAAGAAGCTAAAATTAGAGGAATATGAAATAGTAAAATTAACAGACGAATGCAGCACTATTCTTCAAAAGAAACTTCTTCAGAAGAGAAAAGATACAGGCAGCTTCACTATTCCATGCACCATTAGAAGCTCTTCCTTTTAAAAGGCGCTCTGTGATCTAGGAGCAATCATCAACCTAATGCCGTTATCAGTATTCAAGAAGTTAGGCCTCAGGGAAGTCAAGCCAACAACAGTGACTCTATAAATAGCTGATAGGTCCCTCACTTACCCACGAGGCATTATTGAAGACGTGTTAGTGAAGGTCGACAAATTTATCTTCCTAGCTGATTTTGTGGTACTGGATATGGAAGAAGATCAGGAAATCTCACTGATTTTAGGCAGGCCATTTTTAGCAACTGGAAGAGCATTAATTGATGTGCAAGATGGACATTTGACATTGAGAGTGAATCAAGAAGATGTGAGGTTCAATATCTATCAAGCAATGAAGTACTCGAACGACACCGACACATGCCACAGGATTGACTTCATTGATTCTGCTATGCACAATGAGAAATTATATATTGAAGATCCCTTGGAGCAGTGTATGATGTTTAGTTCAACAAAGGATGACATCAGCCCTTTTGGAGAATATGCAAGGAACAAAGACCTGGTTGATTGCATCTTGGCTCTAGAGTCTACACCAGTTGAAAACAACCTATCACAGTGTGAAGATATTCAAAAATCAGAGGAGTCAGATGATAAAGAAAGCAGCAAGATTGAACTGATGCAATTACCAGATCACCCCTGCTATGCATTTCTGGGGGACAACTCTGCATTTCCAGTGATCATTTCTTCATCACTCACCAGGAACGAAGAGGATAGACTATTGAAAGTGTTGAGGGATCACAAGGCTGCTTTGGGCTGGTCAATAGCTGACATCAAGGGGATAAGTCCTACAGTCTGCATGCATAAAATCCTCATGGAAGATTCTTACAAGCCATCCATCGAACATCAGAGAAGGTTAAACCCAGCAATGAAAGAAGTGGTTCGAGCGGAGATACTAAAGCTATTGAAGACAGGAATCATTTTTGCCATTTCAGATAGTGAATGGGTCAGCCCAGTGTAGGCGGTACCAAAGAAATGAGGGATGACAGTAATTAAGAACGACAACAATGAGCTAATTCCAACTAGAACAGTAACTGGCTAGAGGGTGTGCATTGACCATAGGAAGTTGAACAAGGCAACCAGAAAGGATCATTTCCCACTCCCGTTCATCGATCAAATGTTGGACAAATTAGCTGGCTACTCCTACTATTGTTTTCTTGATGGATATTCGGGCTACAACCAGATCGCTATAGCACCAGAAGATCAAGAAAAGACAACATTAACCTGTCCCTATGGAACTTTTGCCTACAGACGAATGCCATTCGGGTTATGCAATGCACCGGTCACTTTTCAGAAATGCATGATGGTAATCTTTGCAGACATGGTTGAGGACATTATGGAGGTATTTATGGATGACTTTTCTATGTTTGGTACTTCTTTTGATAACTGCCTTCACAATCTCTCCTTAGTGCTGCAACATTGTGAGGAAAAAAATTTAGTTCTAAACTGGGAAAAGTGCCACTTCATGGTACAAGAAGGAATTGTGCTAGGCCACCATGTTTCAGCAAGGGGACTAGAAGTGGACAAAGCAAAAATTGATACAATTGCAAAGTTACCACTACCCACCGATGTCAAAGGCATTCGAAGCTTCTTAGGGCACGTTGGATTCTAAAGGAGATTTATCAAAGACTTCTCAAAAGTGGCAAAACCCTTATGTAATCTTTTAGAGAAAGACACAACATTCGTATTTGATGAAGACTGCTTACGGGCTTTTGAAACCATAAAGGCAAAATTAATCACTGCGCCAGTGATGGTAGCACCAGATTGGGATCAGTCATTTGATGTTATGTGTGATGCTAATGACTACGTAGTAGGGGCAGTTTTGGGATAAATGAGTGATAAGATTTTTCGGGCAATCTACTATGCCAGCAAAACTCTTAATGGAGCTCAACTAAATTACACCACAACAGAGAATGAAATGCTAGCAGTAGTGTTTGCATGTGATAAATTCAGATCCTACCTCATTGGCACCAAAGTGATAATTTACACGGACCATGCTGCAATCCGTTATCTCTTTGAAAAGAAGGATGCTAAGCCACGCCAAATTCAATGGATATTGCTATTACAGGAATTTGATATAGAGATTCGGGATAAGAAAGGCAATGAGAATATCGTTGCAGACCATCTCTCACGGTTAGAGAATGAAAAGGTGGTGGATGACAGTCAAATTCGAGAAACTTTCCCTGACGAGATCTTGCTAACTGTATCAATAAAGATCCCATTGTATGCTGATTTTGTTAATTACTTAGAGTCTGGAAGATTGCCACCTGACTTGACCTTTCATCAAAAGAAGAAATTCATCCATGATGTTAAGTCATATCTATGGGATGATCTAATATTGTTCAAAAGATGTGCTGATAGAATAATCAGGCGATGTGTCCCTGGTGAAAAAACACAATCAATCATGCAGCATTGCCACTCTTCACTTTATGGAGGTCATTTCGGTCCTACGCGTACTGCTACAAAGGTATTGCAATCTAGTTTCTATTAGCCGAATCTGTTCAAAGATTGCTATGCTTTTGTGAAGACATGTGACCGTTGTCAGTGCACTGGAAACATTTCAAGGCATCATAAGCTACCATTAACTAATATGCTTGAGGTGGAATTATTTGATGTGTGGGGTATCGACTTCATAGGTCCGTTTTCACCTTCTTTTGGTCAGGTATACATTCTCCTTGCAGTTGACTATGTATCTAAATGGGTTGAAGCCACTGCTACACCAACAAATGATGCAAAAGTGGTTTTGAGGTTTCTACAGAAAAATATCTTTACGCGTTTTGGCACACCTAGAGCAATAGTAAGTGATGAAGGTACACATTTCTGTAACAAGCTGTTCAATTCTCTTCTAGCTAAGTATAATGTCAAGCACAAGTTGGCACTTGGTTATCATCCACAGTCGAATGGGCAAGCAGAGGTGTCTAACAGAGAGATTAACAAATTTTGGAAAAGATAGTGAATACCAATCGAAAGTACTAGTCTCTCAAATTGGATGACGCTCTTTGGGCATATCGAACAGCCTTTAAAACACCAATTGGAATGTCACCCTACCGTCTAGTATTTGGAAAAGCTTGTCATCAGCCGGTGGAATTGGAGCATCGAGCTTATTGGGTTGTGAAGAAATTGAATTTAGATATGAAATTGGTCGGCCACAACGTTTGTTGCATCTTGATGAGTTGGAGGAATTTCGAAATGATTTATACGAAAATGCAAAGATATACAAAGAACGGACAAAAATGTGGCATGACAAGAGAATCTTAAGGAGGGATTTCAAAGCAGGAGAGCGAGTTCTTCTATTCAATTCTCGCTTGAAACTCTTTCCTGGAAAGCTCAAATCCCGGTGGTCGGGACCATTTGTAATTCGTAAGGTATTCCCTTATGGTGCAGTGGAGTTAGTAAGTATGGATGGGTCTACCTTTCAGGCAAATAGACAACACCTCAAGCATTACTATGGAGAAGAAAATAAGGATGTGGAAGAAATTACCCTTGATAAACCAACTTAACACCACGTTCACGTCCAGCTAAAGACGTAAAAGAAGCGCTTATTAGGAGGCAACCCAAGGTTTCATCTTTATTTATTTATTCTGTTTTTGAATTTTAGGATAATTTATTTTATTTCAGAGTTGTTATTTAGGAATTCATCAACCCTACCCGTCCCTTAGGTTTTTGAAAAATCAAGTTGGTTATCAATGTTTGAGCTAAGTACCACTTGTTCCATGAGTTTAATATCCACAATGTGATTTTTCAGGAATATGACGTCGTAGATCAATCAAACAACATTGACAAGGATAAGCTGGATAAATCTCAAGTTTGGGGGGAAAGCTAGAAGAAACATCCATCAAATTCAACATTAGTGCACCAAACCATCGTTGGCAATTCAGACAATTCAGGGAAGTTCTCCTCTTTTTCTTTTAATTTAACATTGGGGATAATGTTTAGTTCAAGTTTGAGCGGAGTGTATTATAAAATGTCTAATTGCCTAAATTTTTTGGTTTTGTCTGATTTGTGAGCAATTTTTTTTCATTTGTGTGTTTTTTTTCAAAAAAAAATATTTGTTCGTTTTTTTTCTATTATTTATTTATTTAATTTTTATTTGTGTACATTGTCAAATAAAAACAAAAATAAAAATAAAAATTCGTGTTTTTGCATGCTTGTGTGAGTTAGAAAGCCTTGCCGATAATAATATATATTATTGAGAACATGCATTAATTCATGGATTATGAATAGGTTATGTGTATTTGAGTTAGATTTTTGCTTGTTCATGTGAAATGGAAAATATTTTCGCACATGAGTTGATGGTAGCATTGTACATGAGTAGGTTGATTGACGTTTGTAGGTTGATTGACGTTTGTAGGTTGAAATAGAGAACTTAGATGCAGAAACCCAAACAACCATTAAACATCACAATACCCTTAAACCAAACTTATGATGTTTGGATGATTGCACTGTTGTTGGGAAATTTGGAGATAAATGAGGATTCTGTATATGCTAAATTTTGTGTGGATTGTCTGATACCAATAGGATTAAAATTGGGTGAAAACCTTAAATTAGATGTCGATTTTCGAGAATAGGTGTTTAATAAGGGGCATTACACTAATCATCGCATAAAAAAAAGATCCCAATGAGAACAGCTTTAATAATCTCATTGTGAAGCGTTTCTTTATAGCTTTTATGACTCGAGTGATTAAGCCTGCAAAGGTTTAAAACCTGGTGCCCTAAAGTCATCTGATTTGGGAGTTATTGGCCTAAAGTTTGCTACATAAATCATTTAGAAAGTTTAAGGGAGAGACGTCCACACAAAGAGTGATCAAAGAATAAATATATATATGAAAAAAGAGAAAAAAAATTAGATATCAAATGCCTTGATTAAGCCCTGAAAACTTATTTTAAAGGATTAGACCTTTGATAAGGGGTTGGTAATTTGATTGATTCCTAGAGGTTGAAGCAGTCAAAAATAAGGAGAGTCCTCATTTGTTGATATGTTGAGCTGCAATCAGTGAAATCTAACCAAACTTGAGCGGTGTAAGATATTAGTATTAAAAATTAACTTTAGAATACACCTTGGGAAGCGAAAAAAAGAACAAGTGTGGGGGTGTGTGAATCCCACGAGTGAGGCAAGGAAATATTTAAGGTCGGGAATTGGGTCAACTTATTATTGTACAGCGTAGCACTTAACTCTTCACACACGCGCTCGTTTTGCACTGAATAGGTGAGAATTTGGCTCGTGCATTATAACTTTAAAGTAATTCATACAATTGACGCTATATTTTTAATCCTAAGGCAAGGTGTCTAAGATAATGTGTTTTTTTTTTCAAGTGATTTTGTGTGCTTTAATTATGTTTGTGTGCTTGTTAATGACTTTCTATGTTTTGGTGTTTGCACGAGGACTAGCAAAATATTAAGTTTGGGGGTGTTTGATGAGTGATATTTCACTCTTCATATCAAGGCCATTAAACTTATTATTTAGTTGATTCTCATGTAGTTTAGAGGTGCTAACATGTGGTTTTCATGCTATTTTGAAAGATGGATGAAGTGGAGAAACAAGTGATAAAAGAGGCCAAATGAAAGAAATAGGCAAAAGTTGGTGAAATTGGATGAAATGACCAAAATGTAAAAGATCCAAAGTTCGAGGACTAAGGTGCACATAATCAAAAGTTGTGTCGAAACTTGGAATGAAGATACGAGAGTTCTGGAAGCCAATTGGATGAAGAAAGATGTCAAAGGGATCAAATTTAGTCAAGATATGATCATAAATCATTTTCCAACCAAAAAGTTTTGCACCGAATTTTTAGTCTCACATTCAGACCCATTTTCGACACAGCAAACGATCGAATTGGAGAATGATGCCTGAAGTAAAGTTGTAGCCCTTTGAATTACCTTTTCAACGCATCTTAAATCACCTCAATTGGATATCGGAAGAAAGAATTATGATAAAAATACTGAAAGTTGTGCGGTGCAACCGAAGTGGTCACAAGCGCCCAGGCGCTATCCCTCAGCGCCTAGGCGCCATGTTGCTGTAATTTTTTACAGAAAGTCAGCACCCAGGCACCGCCTTGCGGGAGTAATTTTTTGGGTTTTTACCATTCTTTCTCTGCCCAACTCATCCCCAAATCTTTCCAAAACTCCTACACACTATAAATACATTCCAAATACCTAATTTCAAGGGGTTGGACGACTGAAGAGAAAGAGGCAAAGGAAACATCAATTGAGAGGAAATTCACCAGATTTGGAAAAGAAATCAAACAGCAAACTGAGTTTTTCTTATCTTTTTCTTCTCCATGATATTAAATTTGTATTTTATTGTGTTTCTCTTCTCAATTATGAACTAAACTTTTAAATCTAGGGTTTGATGTAACCTATTTGAGATATGATTTAATTTCTTTATAGTATTTCCATTTAATTTTCCAGAATTGATTTTTATTTTCTTGCTTAATGCTTTTGGTTGCCTGATCACCAATTGAATGAATTGATGTTCTAAATTTCACGCTCGAGAGAGGGAAATTTAGGCATGATCTAAGAACAATATAACCTAGATTTGTAGGTTTCGAGAGAAGGTGCAAATCTTTGAGGGTAAAACAAGAACCAATTGCGTGATAATCTTTATATATTTAATTCGGAATAGAGATATTGGGGTTAAAATATAGAGATATGTTCTATTTGACACTCGAAAGGGGGAAATAGAATTAATTTAGGATTCTTGCCTATGAATTCGGGAAATAGTTGATGGAAATATCTATAGGAATTGGGAATTATGTCGAGAATATGGTGAAATCACTCCCTAGACATTACGTAATTTTGATTTAATCTTTAGAAATTGCCTCACTTTTATTGTATTATTTAATTCATTGACATTAGTTTAGTATTCAAATATCAGTTTAACACCCGATTGTCTAGATAAAGTAAACGCGAACACAATTATAGTACTCAGTGGAAGTCGAATATCAATCCCTGTGGGTTCGACACTTTTCAATTCTTTAATATACTACAAAACTTGATACCGTGCGCTTGCAGTATAAAATCACGTTATATAAATCGCGTGGCAATGGCAAGGATTCAAGTACTTGCCATACAAGAAAACTATCTGCTAAGTAAACTTTCATTCCTTTCAGCTTGTTAAAGAAATGAGTAAGCTTCATAATATGCTCTCAAACTCCGCTAACCCCATCATAGGTTGTGGTAGTAAGAAGTTTCATCAAAGTTCCCTCTTTTGCCTTGTCAAACTTAGTAAATTTCTTCCCAACTGCCTCAAGATATTCTTTGGCATTATCTGTATCAGATATGCTCTGCCTAATGGACTTATCAATAGTATACTTCATGATCATAAGACAAGTCCTATTAGAATGCACCCATTGCTTATAAAGAGTCTTTTCAGCTGCAGTACTTTCACTAGTGGGTTTCGTAGGTGCATCAACCCTCAAAGCCAAATCCAAATGCATAATAGCCAAATTAATAGTGAGAGATTCATGCCAATCCTCATAATTGGTCCCTATTAGACTTTTGATGACATACAGAGAGAGACATAGCTCCATTGCCATATGCTGAGGAGAATACAGTAAAAAATATATTAAACATATAAGATGATAAACATGCACCCATAAATGTATCCACTAGGCAATTTTATATCCATACTAGAGATTTATTCAAAATAAACTCTTACGAACTATACTAGAGCCCAAGACACACTCAAGGCTCTTACGCATGACAAAACAAAATAATTAAATACAAGGATTTAAGATGGCCCACTACCAAGAGGATAGAATTAGGCCACTAAGTACCAAGCACTTAATTATTATCTTTGTCGTCCTAAGCATCCTACGAAATAATAATTTACCGACAGGCAAATTTACTATTCGTATGGATCTTAGTAAAATGTCATTTAGCGGAAACATAAATAATACAACAATCCCAATAATTTATCATAACTAGACCCACAAGAGGTGAGTACATAGCCACTCCAAAACATCGGTATTACAACAAGGTGATTTAACTCACATGGAAAAAAAAAATTTACTCTCGACAAAAGACCTTATCCATTACAACCAATATATATATATATATAAAATAATCAGAAACATTTTTTGGATAAGGAATAATAATCAGAAACATACATCCGTAAAAACAAAATCCCAAGAAATTTGGTCCAATGGTATAAAATCTCACAAAACAAGCTGACGCACATAGCTCATTGCACCAAGACCATTAAAGACAATACATAATGCTGTAAAGAATGCCAAAACATCATTCAAGTGATTATGTATATCTGATTGTCTCGTTTCTCGCATAGGTGATTGGATAAATTAATTTCAGCAACCTCCAGCTCCAAGGAGGCAGAAAAAAGAAAATTTAATAAATCCATTTCTCGATAATGGTTACCGCAAGTTCTTTCAAAAAGGGCACTCAACAAGACAGTCAAAATTTGTTCCAAAAATTTTAAGCCAATGTTTGGCTTTCTCAGAATCACACAGCCATGAAAATGAGAAGGTGGCTCTGATACCATTTGCTAAAAATCTATAGAAACATCAATAACTCCTTATTGTCATAGCATGTTCACCAATAATAAAAGAAAACATACTTCTCATAGCTTGTGATTGACCGTTCATGGATTCCTGACTGTAAAGAAGATGAAAAACTTGATATGGAGAGAACTACTCTCTAACCCCTTTCAAGCCCTTGGAGCTGTCCTCTTTGTTGCTCAAAAATTGTGAGGACAAAAAAGCCAAAGTTTATATATATATGTGTGTGTGTGTGTGTGTGTGTGTGTGTAGGATTCAATGGGCCTACCCTATACAAGGTGGGTTGAGAGTAGGGGCCTCAAAAACGCATTAGTAAAAGGGCCATCCCATTATGGGTTCAAAAATGACCAATAAAATGCAAGTCCATAAAAAATAAAATAGGGTGCCGGAATTACACAAACATATATAACGGAACAGACAATTTTTTTATGCAATTTTGATAGGTTTGAGTTCAGATAATAAAATTTCAAAGAAATTCCGATCTTGCTAGTGAGCATCGTTTTCTCAACATTGATTTGAAGCAGCTATGTAATGGATGACATTTTATGTATTTGCAGTTTTACCAATTCCAAATATGTTAGAAAGCAAAGTACAAAACTCGAGGAAGCTCTCACAGTGCATTCTACTTGTAACGGAAATGAGATTGCAATAAATCTGAATCAAATTGTAACTATTGTTACCCAGAAACATATCAAAGCACCAGCAAATGTACAGTGTATACCTCATCCGTAGTAACTTTCAAACGTAGTATTAAACAAGATTGAACAATTCAATAAATTAGATTTCAACGTCCTTTTATATAAAGTTTAACACTGTACAATCTATTTTACTAAGTAAGACAAAATGCTAGAAAACTTCATTGACTACGTGAAGTTTGTAGTGTCTTTTGTTTAAAAACAAACAATAATTGTGAATTTCAATATGTTATTAATAAATTCTGTAACCTTTCTGATAGTACTATTGCTATGGATTCATCCCCGTTTGGGAGTTATTTTTCACCCCAAGAATTTGATTTTTTGACTGTTATTTCACTATTTCAACTGTAATTTTTGATTTTTTCTTTCACAGGTACCCTCCACTTTATAACACACATGCATAAAACTTCGACGATTTTAAACAAAATTTATCCTTGAACATAATTATATATATTCATGAAATTTACATTACATTAAACTATATATGTACTCGATTAGCTCAATTACAGAGTCAAGTAGTTCCTTAAATTATTTTTGACTAATTTTACCTTCTTCTTTTTGTGGACACTCCTTTTAAATTATCTTTATTTCAATTCACGCACAACTACATTGATGAATTTTAGTTACAGAAAACAGATATTAAAAGAAGTTCTCATAAGTAATGTAAGAAATGTAGCCATTTTTCATTCTCTGTAGCCTTTCTAATTTTCAAATTGTTTATTTTCATTTCTATTGATTCCTTCCCCACCTCCCCCCCCCCCCCCCCCCAAAAAAACAAAAAAAAAAAAAAAAAAAAAAAAACAAAACTCTCATGACCGTCTCCAAACCTAATGATGGCAATGGGATCCAAGTTGGTCCTCCTCATTCTCCACTTAGATCAATAATTTCTAGGAAGCTGGTTGAGTGGGACAGAATAGGAATTAACATATTCTAATTTATATATTTATTATTTATTTTTAATATAATTTTATTATTTTTAAATTCATTTTAAGTTTAAGCCCCTATTTGGGCCAAATTTTGTTTAACCATCAAATCAGCCCACTATTCTTGACTTTAACATGCACATGCGAGGTCCAATTGAACAAACAACGATAAAAAATTTGTGAAAATTACACGGTTCCCTACTTTAAAAATTCACAATTTCAAAATAAGATGGATAGTTTAACATTTCAAAAATCAGAAGTTTTATTTTAATTAATATTTTTTTAAAATAAATATTTTTACTAAATATATATACTCCATTATACACACAAACCCTAATTAATTCCCAATATTCTCTCTCTATATTTCTCTCTCGTCTCTCGTCTCTCGTCTCTCGCTCTATTCCCTGAAGAAAACATAGCAGTCACTAATTTGTTTGTGTGGTGACGGATCTGTGTTGTGGAGGGAAAGATGTGGTGTGGTGGTTGCGTGGTGGCGGCAGATCTATGCGGTGTGGGGGTGTTTGGCGATAGCGTGGGAAGATTGTGTTTGGTGGGTGGATGTGGTGAAAAGATAATGAAAGAAAATTCACAAAACAGTGTTTTTGCAGGTGAATCTCTCCTCAGAGTGAAAAGACCATAGAAGGCAGATTGAATCCTTGTTGCGAAAATTAGAAGTTCCCATTTTTTTGCTCGGATTGTGGAGTCAAATGAACCTCTTTGGTCAAAAAGAAGAGATTCAAAAGCCTCTCTCAAACCTTCTGAGATATTTGAAAGAAAATTGACATAAGATTCTTCATAAATTTAAAAATTTGTGAAAGAGAAGAATCCTATTAATGTTGTAGGGTGTCATATGTTGTTCTCTTTCAAATGGAGATGTAGTGGTATGGTTAACAGAATCTCTATCTATGTCTAGGTCATTATATTGGTGGTGGTGTTGTAGGGTAATGGTGATGGGGGTTCCCGTAATGACGGTGGTGTTGGTGGCAGTTGTTGTTTGGTGATGGTCACGGGTTAATTGGTTGATTGTGACCATTAAATTAGTTAATCTGTGACCAATCCAACTAATAAAAAAATTGTGATCAAAAAATAATGTGTGATCTAAAAAATTAATAATTTGTGACTATTTAATAAGTTGTGACATATAATATTTGTGACATTAATATAATTAATTAATTAAATTATAAATAAAATTTAATGAAGATTAGATTTTTGAAATTTGAAAACTTGTATTCTTACTTTTGAAATGTGTAATAGTTATTCTCTTGGTTATGAAATTTCTACAAATTTCCCGAATAATTTTAGGCGAAGACCATATTTCCCATCCTATACAATGCAACTGGGGATGTGAGAATTCAAGAGATTTTGCGATCCCTATTCAAGTCTAAAGTAAATTTCCGGGCCGAAAGGCCCAATAATTGCACCTTTCACGTTGCGGGCCCGTATCAG
Organism: Olea europaea var. sylvestris; assembly: GCF_002742605.1. Lineage (NCBI taxonomy): Eukaryota > Viridiplantae > Streptophyta > Magnoliopsida > Lamiales > Oleaceae > Olea > Olea europaea. The sequence continues at coordinate 7,757,090 of NC_036254.1, read as the reverse complement.
GTTTGCCAGAAAAGTCCTCCGTGGCGGAATAAGGTGGTTAGATGGACCCCGCCACCCACACCACCATTCCAGTAGTAACAGGTTTCACTGAAACCAAAAAGCCACCGCCAATGAAGAAATCTTGCGATCAGGGGTTACATATAATGAAATTTAATCAACCCAGGGTTCTAATTTCGAGCCCTAAGCTTCATTAGTCGAAAATGATCTGGGAAATTTCGGGCTTCGTCTGGGCTTTCGCTTCAGGTATTTTAATATGTGTTTGTCGATAGTAAATTTTTTTCCCCCTGAATGATGCTAGGCACTTTACAAAGTTGGATCTTGGGAATTTGATTTTCATTGCTCTTTTAGTTTTTAATAGTTGCTTATAATGGGAGCATTGAGTTGCATTTCCTGACATGATCTTTTGGGGTTTATTTATTTTTGTAACGAAGCTGTTTGTTTATTTATTTCCTGCTTATTTTATTTTATTTTATTATTTTTGGTGCTGCAGATGTGGGTTTGATAGTATTTATGGTTTCAGTTTATTTTTCTTTTATTGTCATCTGCTTCTGATGAATTTGTATTTATGATAAAAAGATGAAGACATTAAAAAAGGTATCTTTTTGTTGGTTATTGTGGAAATCAAGAAAAAGTTAGTTCAAGTGAAAAGTATATTATTTTCGTTTTGTAATTTTTAACGGTGATATAGAAGTTTTGAAATTTTTGGTTTATTTTAAGGATGAAATGAATTAAGAAGAAAATCGTTTCCGGACTCCAAATATAGGATTTCGTAGTTTTTGAAATTTTCACGACATCAAAATTTGTTTCCAAACAAGGATTTCGTACAATGCGAGTTTAAAAAGTTCACTTAAAATGACTTAGAAGAAATAAAAAATATTCACATATGGAAATGAAGACAATACTTTTTCTTATATGTAAGCTGAGCCAAACATGCATCACGAGTTGAGATCCACCATCCAAATTTGACTGTCCTACTTGCTGTCTATCAATGATTCACTGGCACGTTATCTTACACCTATTTTTAAACACAACTAGCAATGAAAGAAACATTGGACATGTTAATTTAAAGTGATGTGTCAATGAATTATTGGGTGGACAGCAAGTTTTACCTCCAATTTTGGACAATTGAACTCTGCCCATCATAATAAAAGATGAAGACGACAAAAACCTTAATCTCATGTGTATTTCGTCAAAGAAGAGTGGTAATGGCCATTAATATATAAGATAAATTTACCATTTTTAAATAATATTAAAATAAATGTATGAATTGACGCTCAACTATATGGTCGTCATTAATGCTACCAAAAATAAATGGAGAAAAATTGAAGCTATTCAAAATAAATAGGAAAATTTCCATCCACTAAAATTAAATAATCTTTTCCAAACTACTCAGTCTCGACTTTGCTCTCGTTTCTTCACTATCTTGACTAGTCCTACTATATTTTCCAACCTAAAATTTTTTCCGTGTTGGAAATCACGTTTTGCACTCGAATGTTACACTTTATGCATTTATGATGAATTGACTAAAGATTGACGAGTTACAACATATTCAAGAATCTCTTTATACGAGATGTTCTCTATTTTAGAGAGCCAATGCTAAAAAATAAGCTTCAAGATATATTTATTTTAACTTTTTAAAGTAGAGTGCATGTGACTTACTCTATAATGATTGCATTTAGTAAGTTATAGATTTCAATGTTCCACTTCTGAAATTATTCATTTTAATTTGAATTGATTGGTCATTGACATAAAAATAATAATAAATAAATAAATAAATAAAATGTGTGTTGAATAATGAGAAATCAATAAAAAAATTTATCGAAAAAGCAAAATGAGGAGCCTAAATAGATAGAATTATTGGAGTATATAAAAATTTCGTTCTCTAAATTTAAAGGAGCCCTATATCATATATAAGATGAGATACTCCTATATGCTTGAATCTATAAGTGCTATCTTTCTTGACATGGAAGCATATGTGCAAAACATGCATTTAAGTCAATGAGTCCTGTATTCCTTGAGAGCATGTGGAGCATGGTTTTGGAAAGGTAATTTCAAGTACATTTGAGCTCTACTTGACATTGTGAACTGCTATTTGAAATTATTTTTTTCCAGACAGTGTTTCGTACAATATCAAGTGCTACTTTGCAAAATATCAGAGATGTTACATCTACATATATTGTGTAAGGTGAAGGGTGGTGGAGAATTCTTGTAAAGGGATAGACAAAGGCATATGTTTCCTATTGATATAAAAAATGATAGGCTAGTTTCATTGATGTAAGACTCTTGATTCAGTAGTCAACTCAAATCATTTTGAAGTATGATCATATGGATTTTAGCAATCTCAAGGTCTTGCTGTGAATATCCAAAATAGTAGAGAGATTCAGTTTGATAACAGTGGATAAAGGAAAGAATAAACCTTAGTTTTTCACTTTTTATAGCAAAATTCGTAGACTATGCAAAGGAAATGTGTAGATTTATCTGAAAGAGGAATGTAGTCCCCCCCTGAGGAGTAGAAGGTAGAACACTTAATGTTGAAAAATATTCCAGTTTTAGGGATTCAAATGACCATTTTGCATGAAGTCATGGTTTATTCTCTATTAAAGAGAACTTCTTTCGTGCAGCTAACATACAAATTGATTGTGTATTTGTGTCTCACACAGTACAATGATTAACCCTAACCCCGAATAATTTTGGAACTTTTTCAACTGCTTCTTTATTGTATAGTAACTTTTCCTCACCTTTCTGAAGAAATTGTTTGTTTTATGACTTCACTTTAGTTATCAGTTGGCATAAAGCTAACAATTTGAAGAGCTGGTTGGTGTTTGAAGCACCTAAAGTTGTAATATAACGTTTATTCGCATCATTATAATAAATTAATGGATTCAGGTTCATATAGGACCTGTCTCTGCTTTTATCTTCTTTTGATTCCATTACGCTCACCCAATGAATCTTCACACTATCTTTTCAACATTTCTTTGCTTTGAAGTAAAATTTCTTGATCTAAGATTTTCTAGTCTGTTTCAATATGGTTGTTCTGTTCCTGAAGTGCTACTAACTTACCTGAATATGCAAAAGAATGTTTGTTTAAATGTGGAGAAAAGGGTTGGTTTCCGAGTTTGCAAGTATAAGATTTGCACTTGATGACCATATTGAACAACATTTGACAATAACCAATTTTCCATCCGTAGAACCATGCTCATTTGGTGGGATGTTTTATCTTGGAAAACAACCTTGCAATTAATTATTTATGGAGATACCTGTGTCCTTATTTTGGATGTCTATCTACTATGTTGCAGGTTCTTGGTGTCATTGGCTACTGCTATTTGCTATCGTGTCCTCTATCTATCAGAATGTATTGACTTTGCAGACAGCTCTTGAGCCCTCTCGCATTTCTTCTGTGTCTATGCTAAAAGCTAGCCCACCAAAAACTGGAGTCTTTAAGCCCATAGAAATATCACCTGCCTTTATACCGCATTCTCAGTTTCCCGGGGAATCATTGCCTCCAATGTATCCTACTTTTCCACCTACCTATGATCCTGTCTTAACTGGAAGGTGTCCTGTAAATTTCTCTGCCATTTCAAGTATCATGAACAAAACAGCATCTGATTGTGATCAAGTCTTTGCACCTGTACTAGGAAATGTTATATGCTGCCCACAGTTCAGTAGCTTGCTCCACATATTCCAGGGATTCTACAGCATTAGTTCTGATAATTTAGTTTTACTAAATGCAGTTGCCGATGATTGTTTTAAAGACATCATCAATATATTAGCCAGCAGAGGAGCGAGTGGCTTGATACCTTCCATCTGCTCTGTAAAGTCTTCAAATCTCACAGGTGGCTCTTGCCCGGTGAAGGACATAAATACTTTCGAGAAAATAGTGAACACAAGCAAATTACTGGATGCTTGCACAGCAGTCGATCCACTTAAAGAATGCTGCAGACCAATTTGTCAGCCTGCAATTATCGAGGCTGCACTTAAGATATCTGGGACGCAATCATTTGTGAATAATGATACAAATCATCTTGACATGCTTAATGATTGTAAAGGGGTGGTGTATTCATGGATGTCTAGGACACTTCCACACGATGCTGCTGATACAGCATACCGTATATTGTCTGCCTGCAAGGTTAACAAAGGTGTGCTTTATTGGGATTTTTTGGCTGTTCAATTATCTTGTTACAAGCCATGTCTTTGAGAATGCTTTATGCTCCTTTCACCTTCTTTACTAATCATATCGTTCATTTGTTGTACATCTATTCATCATTACATGTAATCTTACCCAAGTTAGACATTTACCAAAACCATTTTTCTTCTTAAGTTTTGGATAATATCTGGTTCTTCAAGTATCATGGAATAACATAATATAATTGTAGATAAATCGCTGGTGACATTGATCTGGAAGAGTTTAAAAATAACTGTTATTATCTCCTTCAAACTTCCTTTCAGAACTAGAATTTCACATTGATGATATTACTTTACTTGCTGAAAAGTACTGCTGATCTAAATTCTCTTCTATTTTTTAAGTATGTCAACCATTTGTATTGTCTTTGTAATTAGCTTCCTTCCGGTGATGAAGAGAGAAACTTGTAAGCCTTGGTAATACACCCTTTGCGAAGTTTTAAATGCAGCTTATCTAAGATGTGTTCTAGTTTATGAAGCAATCGACAATTGGTTATCTTAATCAGAAGTGCACCCTTACAGTATGAAATAGTAACTAACATGTATATTAAGATGCCTATTATTAGTGAAGGAAGATAGCAAAAATGTCTGGGCTGTTCATAAGATGCTCGACAGGTTGTTGACAAAGAGAATATGAGTGGAGATGCATGACAGTTTATTTTTTATGGTTCAGCCCTTTAAAGGATGTGGATGTACTATTTGCTTGTAGTTCTGTTTATATATTCCTATAAATATTTACTTTCTTGAATGTAGCTTGTCCATTGGCTTTAAAGCAGCCATCAGAAGTCATTGTAGCATGTAAAAATGTACCTGCTCCAAGCCCTTCATGTTGTAGCTCATTAAATACTTACATCGCGGGAATACAAAAGCAAATGTTGATAACAAATCGCCAAGCAATAATCTGTGCAACAAGGTTAGGGTACATGCTACAGAAGGGTGGGGTGATGACCAATATTTTTGAGCTTTGTGATGTGGACTTGAAAGATTTTAGTCTCCAAAGTATGCGTTTGAATTAAGGTTTTCATTTTAGAATCTTTTATTGAAGTTATTAGTATCCTGGATCTAATTTTCTCTCTCTTTTGTTTTGTTGCTGGAGCAGCAGCTGATGGACAACAAGGTCATTTTTTTCCCTCCACTTTTATGTTGCCTAATTGGATCTTCTTTCCCTGTGTTGCATGTTCAGGTTTCCTATTACAAGCTATTTAATAAATTTTGGACTTCCATTTATAGATTATGTCTTTCTGGGGGATAGAGAGGATATTATGGGATTCTTTCGAACGCAAAGTCCTGGCTTTTACCTTGCCTCTTTGCCTTTATTTTATATTGATAATATCTTCAGATGTCTATCAAGAAATCAGTCACCATATTAATGATTTAATCACAATTTTGTTTGTCACTCTACATTTTATCTACAAAATTTTAATTTTAGTAAAATGGTAGTTGGAACTGCCTATTAATAGCCACTTGGCACTCAACATAGGGAAATACATCTTTCCATATTTTTATAATATTTCTTCTTGATTTTTCATCAAGATTACCAAGAGATAAAAATATGTGTACTGGCTTTTTATGTGTATATGGTGCTGACATATTTTCTTATATTTCTAAGTCTTAAGCATTTCTATTTTTAATAACCTCAATCTTCAAGGATTCTATTTTCTGTCGAAAATCTTTTGAAAAAATTCCTGTCATTTTCGGTGCACAATTTCGAGGAAACATTTTAGAATGTAGCATGTCTGCTATAAATTTGGAAAGTATTCAAGGATTTTGGTGACTGATTGACCAAGTTTTTTAGCTGGTTGTGGTCTTCACCTGCATATCTTTTCTTCCAGAAAGGGAAGTAATTAAATTAAAAAGAAAGATTTCTTTATTCAAGAACCAAAGGTTTAAAACTTCTGATTTGGTTCTACTGGTCATACAATTTGAAGGTGGGAGGCTCAGTTGATGAGAACCTTTGTAGCCAACGGCATATTTATAATTATATACAACTGCTTGTTCTATCTTATGCTGGACTGAGACATATCTTCTTAAATGAGATCGAGAGATGGCACTTCTAGGAGATTGTTGGTAAAATAATATATAGTTCTTGCTGATGAATACTTTCACATTGACTCAGGGTGTTTGCTTCAAAGCTTGCCAGCAGATTTGGTGTATGATAAGTCAGCAGGCTTAAGCTTTGCTTGTGATTTGAATGACAATATTGAAGCTCCATGGCCTTCATCATCTTCTCTCACGTCATTATCTCTTTGTGCTCCTGGTAATGGTTCTGAAAAACTATATGATAATCTTTTCATTATGTAAGAAAAATTACCAACTTGACCCTTAGCCCAAGTATTATATTTGGTTATTTACTAAAATCGCCCTTTGGAGGGGAAGTACGGGATCGCAGGTCTCTTTATTAGTTCCTATTTGTGGTGCACAATTTCCTGGAATGTAGGTAGTGGTTATGATCGATTCGATAGAAAGGAAGAGATAGTTTGTATTTTTCGTTGGGGATTTCCTGGAAAAAATATCCCCCGTTCATGGGGTTGGAAAGACGTAATGTAATTGTTGATGATCATACAAATTCATAAATGAAGATATTATGATGAGTTTTTCTTCAATTTGCAGAGATGTCCCTGCCAGCACTACCAACATCCAAGACATTCAGTAACCTTGGTGAGTATTTATTTTGATATACAACCTTCGTTCATTTTATGTGTGTGCTGTGACCTCATTAATTTATTTTTCATCACAAACAGTTATTAGAAATATATACAGTAAACTGTCTGGCTTAATCAAGCAATGCAGTCCTTCGTCATAGGACATTGCTAGGTCATTTTCCATATTTTCTGAAGTACCACCTAGTCAGTAGTGGAGGAAATATTCAAGGTGTAATTTTATACATCAACGGGTGTTAAATGCACGGCTCTATGTATCAGCTTTTCCCAGTCTCCCTTTTTTGAATCCATTCACACACTCTGAATACTTTGCGTAACTTCACATCTCTTCAGAAAAGTAGTTCCTGTATATCCGCACTGAGTTTTCTAGCACAATTCTCACTCTCTGAAACTATTGTTTAATCATACTTTTCTTCACTGACATTTCTTGGAATTCTTCAATATGTGGACTGAAGAAAGATGAGGGTTGAAATTATGATGTGAAGAACCTACGTGTTTTCTCAACTTATCCCTAAAATTGTGATCTGTCAAATCTGGACTTAGTGCAGAGCAGTAAAAGATTTTTTTTGTGATTCACATTCCGAGAGAAATGCTTATGCTATAGCTAATTAGCCGATGGCTTCCCATCTGCAAATTTTGCACTTTTGGTAGCTGAATGCAATGTCAATTGCCTGATAAATACATTGGTGGTGTAATAACTTTATGTTTTGTTGTTTCTGAGTCATGGTCCTCATAACTTACTTTCCCCTGCTTTTTGGTTGGAAATATGAAGACTTTTTTCTCTTTTCTTGAATGGCTAAGATGTCTGAAAACTTAATTATTTGATATTTTCAGTGGTTAAAAGGCTGATATTCTGTTCATCTCTAATGCAGGCTATCGTGGGGGTTGGACAGATCTCTTTGTACCCATTTTTACTTTTTTGGTTTTTGGAACATTATTGTTATAAAAAGGTTTTGCGGAGTGCTGGGTTGATTTTAGTTGAAGGGCTTTAGATTGCCCCTAGCAGATTTACATGTAAATATTAATACCTTCCCTTGCATATATTAGAAGCTAATTTGGTCATCATTCTTGATTGAATTTATAATATGAAGGATTTTCAGGATTTCTAGGTAGTACCATTGGGTGATTTCACCCCGGGTGAGAACACTTGTGGTTTTGATGCGTATATTGATACTAATTTTATGTTGCAAGTAATTGGAATTGACTGTGCATTATTATAGTGGAAAATTTGGTAGGAGGCAAGCATTGTGAAAACTGGGCCGACTTCACCATGTCTCCTGGTCCCAAGGTTCAAGCTTTTCTACAAAGTTACTCTTTTAGTGGGATGGCTATCAATACAAATCCATGCAGGGGATGACTTAAATTGTGACTCCATTAGCCATGTATATATGAGGTTTTCATATGGTAAACCCCATTGGTTATTACATTTTTTTAATAATTTCAGTTCTTTCTATGAATTAGAGGACCAAAATATACAAATTTTGTTATGTTCGAATTTTTTTCTTAAGTTTCTATTAGTTATAATATCTTAGTTTAAGTACTCTGAGAAAGTTACAAATTTATTCAGGGTCAGGTTTTGTTGATTCGATGTATATGCCTATGGGCAAGTGAGGGAAGCTTGTATGTTAATTGAACAAACTTTTTAAAACTCAATAATGGCTTCTTGCAGGATTCCCTTATTCTGGGGTCCTCGACCTTTTTGAAAGAGGGATAAGCATGCCCAGTACAGGGAAGAACTCTTCTTGATTTCAGGACTTGAGGAATGATGGATTGTTCTCTAACAGAGGTGAAAAGACGAAGGTTTGGTGCTCATTTCATGCTTACTTTATAAAATGGCAATACTTGCATTGGCCACTTGTGTTTTCGATTAAGATTAGATTCACTTCAAACCGTAAAAGTCCGGTATACTGAATTCCTTTACCCTAGGTAATTGTGTTGTCGTGTTGATGATCATGTGGTTTGGCTACATAACTTGAAGTTCATTGTATCCTCTTGCCATTCCTTGAGTGCTAGAAAAAACAATGCTCTAGGCAAGTTTACACATAACTTGTGTGAGACACCAAAACTTCTCAAAATGTTTGAAAAGAGTCTAGCTTGATTACTTGCAAAGTTTTGAAATAGATTCTCTTATTTCGCTCACCAAAAAAATCTTTTAATGCCGTGCAGTAAAATTACCTGGTGGAAGTGTATAGTTGTGTGTCATGGAAAAGCAGCATTTCAACTTCTGCCGTCCATGAATAAGTTGTATCTCCTAAATTGCACGTGTAAGGGCGAACAACCTAAGAGGAAAGGGTTTTCTCTTCTTGATGATTTTGCTTTGGACATGTATTCATGACTTTTACCCATGGAAACTTTATTTTGTCTCTCTTATAGGGATTTGAGTCCAATGGCTGACATGCAAGAGCATGCCCTTGTGTGGCCCTTGTGTGGATGCAACTCTATGCAGTACGTTTCCCGTGCTGCCTAAATCTGTGCGAGAACCGCCATTTTCTACATCTACCAGACATGGGTTCTGATCTCTTCCTTCCATCAAAGTATTGTTTTGCCGTTATTTGCTTCTTGCCTTCTTTCAATAGAAGTCTATCTGAAAAAGAATGAAATCTGTTATAAACCTCAGCCTGGAAAAAGGCCTGTCTATGCAGCTAGTCATTTTCCATTTATCTTGGCATATGGTCTGGCTGAAATTTTATTCACTCATTCCACTCGGCTTGTGCTCCATTGTTGCTCATCGTCATATGTTTTGTCTCTCAGTGCCACAACAACAGGAAAAATTATATGGTTTTGGGAATTACAGAAAATATGCCACCTGGGTAAAGAGGGTATTGTTTTGTACATGTAATCTTTCTAATTATGATATGAATAATATTATTCATAGTCAGCGATTACAGTATTCATCTTTATGTAGCAGCTTGCTATTTGAGACATTAGTTTTCTGTTGCCTTAAATAATAAGCTAATGTTTCAAATGACAAACTGTCACGTAAGAATCACTACTATAGTCACTGACTATGAATAGCATTATTCTCATGATAATGATACAAGATTGTTTTGTTATTGTACCTTCTCTTCTTGGAGAGTTAAGTGGATCAAATTCTGGTGCCTAGTTATGATGAAGACTGATGAGAACTTAAAATTGTAAAAGAGGGAGGAGGAAGAGGGGGTAGAATTAGGAAAGAATAAGAGAGGGAGAGATGAGATACAACAATTGAGAGGGAGGCATTGTAGTTTATTGATTATCAAAGTGTGGTTACAATGAAAGGTCTTACAAGTCCGCGGGGAATACTTAATCTGTGGTCTTCATCATTTTCCTGGTTAAGAGAACTTGATTCCAGTAAAATGGACTGCAACTTCTTATTGAAGGGGAAGATCATTCTTTTGGATCAAATGTCAATAATGTGCTCTTGATAGCAGCGTACTATGCAATTGTTCAACAAAAAAAATCTATTGCATCCACATGATGAGGTGCACAAGGGACTAGCATGGTAGACTAGTTCTGCAGAAATATATGATTACAACATAAGGAAGTAATTTTGCTATATCGGGGAAAAAAAACCATTCAAAGTTTGGTTACCTATCAAACAAACAAATTAATTTCAAGCAATGATATGTATAGGAAGCCATGTTGAAGAAACACGAAACAAAACATAGTAAATCCTGTTGAAGTATATATGTTCATAGTGGACGTCAAAAGTAAGCAGATAATCGTCATTATTAAGGTCAACAGATGTTCCAGTCAAAGCAATGTGATGGTAACTAGCAGACAACATTCTATCATGAATGCAGAACTTATGAAATTAAACCATTGCCTTGGAGAACATTGAAGCAACACAGGGACCATCAGTAGTGGTAGGAAACTCTTTAAGACAAACTCAATGTTAAAGTCATACATAAGACTAGAAGATAATGATTTTGGTATTAAGTTGAGGACATGCATTTGTAGGAGGCAACTCTATATATTATTTCAAGTATCATTGTTATATGTGTCTACTAATAGTGAAAGATGATCCACAAGTAATCAACTTCATAAAAACTTGAGAAGCCTTCATTTTTCCATTATCAGCACTTTGATATTCTCTGTTTCCATTTTCATAGTTCAAACTGTTTGAGCTGATCGTCTCTACAGTCTTTTTCTCCTCCACTTGTTTCATGTTTGTGCTTCTCCTCCTTCTCCCTGTTGTGTCCTCCGTCTGTGTTGCAGCATCAAACTTCCTACCAAGTTCTCGGCTAGATTCAGATTTATAGATTACCCTGTAATTATAGTTGTCCTGCTCTTGAGGGTTTTCAAATGAGCTCCATGACTGATTTTTCTTCCTTTTTGCAGAAACGGAGATTGAACTCAGGGCTTTTGACTGCAATGTGGAAGAGCTTTGATGAAGCTCGGATCCTTTCAGAATGTAGTCGTTACCATTAGTGGGTTGTAACATGTCGTCTTCAGATAAGTCATGCCATACATATCCATTCTTGTAGCTTCTGCATCATTATATGCTTGTTTTAACCAAAAATTACTTGAGAAAAAGAAAAGTTTGCTAGCTTTTAGATTGTTCTCTTAAACCAAGTGATCTAAAAGCTAGAATTTCTAAAGAGAACAAATTTGATAACTGAAATCGGATCCTCTAAATCACCTTTTCATGTGCAAGTTGTGGTTAGTTTCATCTAAGGCATGATTAGTTGCACAATTTTCATCAAAGCTCCTTAGCATGCAACTCGATTCTTTTTTTTAAGTCAAATTTACATTTCCGTAAATGCTTAGGTGGATGCCCAAATTTACAACCTTTGAACCATGCTAAGATGCATGGAACAATACGTAATTTTCAAAAAAGTAAGATATGATTACCGTGATTTAAAATTCATTAAAACTATGTTATCTTTATTTTGATCTTTTTTTAGTTTTTTCTATAGGTCACGATGAACACTTGTCTGAGAAGTGTATCTAAGCATATATTATATACGTTCGAGGTATCCTAATTCCCATCAACCTTCCTTGGTGGAGCATGAAAAATCACTAAGCTTACGTTGATGTTTTGCTTAAAAAAATAAATAAATAAATAAATAAATAATATATATATATATATAGAGGAAATGGTGTGTGGTCTGACGATCCTAGAGTTTTTGAGGAGTACCGATCATGAAAACACCACCTTAATAAGAATGTGTGTGCAACCAGAGGACTTGTGAGGATGAGAATTTATTTACTATCTCTATATATTTTCGATAGAGAATGAAAACGTAAAGATATTTATTAGTGTTACCGTTTTGAAGACCAGGAATACATGTAAGCCATGTTCTTTCCTCTGAGTAAATACAATCTGCTTATCACATCTGAAATCAATCGAATTTATAGGTAAAAAACGGTTTTCTGTACTCATGCTTGTATATACACGTGCATACATTTATGTTTATATTGATGTAAGTAATTTCATGTACCTCTAAGATAAAGACCATCTGGAGAAGAGAGTGAAACCTCCATGAAATGAGGATGCTCAAGCTGCCCATTTCTACAGAGATAGTAAACTACACAAACTTTTCTACCACTCTTCATCCCCCCTCTCTCTCTCTCCATCCTCTTTGTTCATCTAAAGTTATAAATAACCTTTGAAGATGAATAGTAGTGGGTTCACGAAATGTGTGGATAACAAATGTACAGTGATTATGAATATTTGATGGAAATTGAAGTTTGATTTTAATTGGATAAAGAAAGAAAATTATTAGTAATTTTTTAACAAAATACGAACACAATAGTCTTGGTTCTTAAAGACTGCTGAAAACCAGGAGCTTAGTTGATTTTTCTGGCGTGCACGAGTTAATGAGGCATGTGATGAGCAAGTGTCCTATAGTTTATTGACCTGACATTATTTTAGCATTTGGCATCTTTTGTTTTTATTTTCTTCTACTACTGGAATCACTTTTTGTTTTATAAACGAGTTTATTTTATGGCAAGGAGGATTACTATGGAAGTTGTTTATGTGTGCTTAGAACTTATCAGAACTAAATTTATGTACGAAAAAAAATGTAACGAAATTTATCTCTATAATAAATTGAAAAAATAATAATAATGATGATGATGTAACCTATAAATACAGGCAATATAGATTCAGACACATACTATAAGAGACTAAAATATCTAACTTAAATATAGAAAGGACAAATGAATTCCAGAAAAAAAAAATGAATATTTCGGGTGGAGACTTGATGTTGCCTAAATTTTTAAGTTTGTGAGTAATGGGAAATAGTTTGGATGTTTTGGGATGGATGTGTCATGTTGATGATGCGTCCTATATTTTTTGACGAGTTGAAGTGAATATCTTGTGCCGAGCTGGGTGGGCATGCACCGATGCACGACCAACACAGCCAAGAGTATGGCTACCGGCTGGAGCACGGTTGGGTGGGGTTTTCTAGCTATTCGATTCTTTTTGACACCTCTAAACAAGATGCCAAAATTCAGGGAACAAGATTCAACACTTTGATAAATTTTGTCAATGTCTTCTAGAGTTCCATCTTGAATATTATCATGTAGGACCAAATGCCAACATTTTCCTCACATGGGAAACCTCCAAGGTTCAAAATTCAATGGTCAAAAGCAAATCCCTTGAAACTGCTCTTACAAATACCCAAAATGTAGGTCACTACTATCTCTACCGTGACATACAGGGAATATGGAGGCAGACGTATATTTTATCAACTTATAGTAATGGTACATATAACAAATGTATTAGTGTTGTGAAAAGAGAAGAGAATAAAGAGAAGTCAATAGATTTATGTGTGTTTCATTAATAACCAAAGTCATATATTTATAGGACAGAATTAGGGATAAAACGGTAATAATTTCTAGAGTTATAGGGGTATAATTGTCATTCACTTGTAAATCCTAATAAACTTATATTTTACAACACTCCCCCTTGAATGATACATTACAAAATATCTGTCTTATTAAAATCTTATTTAATAAAAATCCAATGGGACAAAAAAAAAATTAAACGAAGGAAAAAGAGTGGTGGTTTTTTAGTACTAAAAATAAATTTTAGTCTCATTAAAACTTTACTAAGAAAATTCATTGGAAAAAAAACTTGTGCGAAGGAAAAAGAGTACAATTACTTCCCCGGATATTGATCACTAAAGATCGTTGAGTCGACACAATCCAATCTCATGAACTAATTTCTCTAGTGTAGATGTTGGCAATGCTTTTGTGAATAAATTGGTCACATTGTCACTTGAATGAACTTGTTGGATATCGATATCGTCATTCTTTTGAAACTCATGTGTATAAAAGAAATTTGGAGAAATATGTTTCGTCATGTCACCTTTGCTATAGACTCTTCTGAGTTGCGCAATGCAAGCTACATTGTCTTCATACAAAATTGTTAGACTATCTTTTGTTAAAGTTAACATGCATAATGCTTGGATATGATGGGTCGTATTTCTCAATCATATACATCATTGGCCTGCTTCATGGATTGCAATAATTTTAAAATGATTTGAAGATACTGCTGTCAAAGATTGCTTCACGGATCTTCATGATATAGCTATTCCTCCACATGTCAATATATATTCTGTTTGTGATTTAGCTTTATGGAGATTGGATAAATAAACTGCATTTGCATATCCACATGTAAACATATGATGGGTCGTGTTTCTCAACCACATACATTATCGACCTGCTTTATGGATTGCAATAATTTCAAAATGATTTGAAGAATCTTCTATCAAAAATTGCTTCACAGATCTTCATGATATAGCTCTTCCTTCACATGTAAAAATATATCTTGTTTGTGATTTAGCTTTATGTGGGTTCAATGGATAACCTGCATTTGCAAATCCCCACTAAAGCGGATTTCGACTTTTAAGAATAAAATAATTCTAAATCAATAGTATTCTTTAGGTAACGAAAAATATGTTTAACACTATTCCAATATCTGTGAGTTGGAGTAGAGTAATATTTTGCAAGGAGATTTACAGAAAAAGTTATGTCGGGTCGAGTGCAGTTTACAAAATGAGTTAATGCTCTAATTGCACTAAGATATAGTACTTCAGTATCAAGAATCGTTTCTCCATTTTTAAGCGGATGAAATATATCATTTTTTATATCAAGTAATTGAACAATCATAGGTAATGACAATGGATGTGCATTATTCATATAAAAAAATGTTTTAAAACTTTTTCTGTATACGTAGATTGGTGAAAAAATAATTCATCTGTGAAATGATCAATCTGCAATTTGAGATAAAATTTGATTTTTTTTCAAATCCTTCATCTCAAATACATTTTTCAAATAATCAGCAGTTTTATTTAACACTTCGTGACTTCTAATAAAAGTTAAATCATCAATATAAATTGCAACAAGTGCAAATCCTATATTTGTTTTCTTTATACAAACACATGGACAGATATTATCATTATTATAATCCTCTTTCAACAAATATTCGCTAAGGCGATTATACCACATGTGTTCGGATTCTTTTAATCCATATAATGATATTTACAATTTAATTGAGAACATAGTTCTCGGTCATGTATCATTTGAGCTATGTTTCAGGTATATTAAATCTTTCAAATGTAATATTAATAGTCATGTCAGATGAGTTGACTATCACGTATTTTAAATTTCATATATTGTCAAGATAACTTTATATGGACTCGTGATTTCATCTATGACGATATTTGTGAAATTCACTATGTTGAAAGTCGTACATTATACATTACGACTTCATTTTTCTCATTTCTTTTTTTTTTTTTTTTTTTTTTTTAATTTTTTTTTTCCAATTAAGCCCTCGTTTGATTCCCATTATTTAGCCACAAAAATGAAAAATATGTTTCTCTAGTAAATTCAATTTCGGATTGCATCTATTTTATTTGGCTAAACATTAATTCGATCAATATATTTTGACACATTTATTTCGATTCCTCACTATTTATGATATGATGTAGTATATCATATGTAAAAATATTATCGACAACTTTTTTCATTTCTTGTTTGATTCTATTTCTTTTTCTACAGTGACATAACTTATTTAGATATTTCAATTTTCAATATAAGCAGGTACTTGAACCTCTTCTGGGGTTTTATAATTTGTTATGTCTAAATACTCATCAAGAGTATATGCCTCCTTAATGAGATCATCTTTGTTAATTGTTTCATTTTCGTTTGAAGATTTTTGTATTAGAATCAAACACTATCACGCTTCAGGCATGCTATAGATATATCAAATAAAATGCTAACAAATTGTCCCCTAGGATATCAATTCGTATTGGAGTATTAAAAATTGGTGTGTGGGATATTGTTGATCTCTTTTATTAGTGAATGCATCTAAATAAATTATATTTCAAATTTCTGGTTCGAATGATATTTAGCAAGGATTTAGATGATGATGCATTCATACATTATTTTCAACTTCTTAATTCCTCTTCCTGAATGCTGAGAGATTTGTCCAATCAATTTGACAATAATTTTTTCAGCATTATAAAATATCACTCATTTGGGATAAGGGTTCAAATTATACATTTATCTTTACTGTTCTTTACTTTTTGTTTGGATACAATATGGTGAATTAATTGCACTATCAAATAATAAGATGAAGAAATTGAGTTCTGACCATAAGTCAATTATAACTGGGAGAACAATGATATTGGCATGATGTGTAATAGCATTTCCTGAACAAACATGGGAAGTATTTTGTTCTTAATTAAATTAATTTGAGGCATTTAACAAGCAATAGTGTAAATCATATATCGACATCTCAACTAACGCTTATTAAAATGTTGAGAATTATGCCCACTAACAAGACCATGCAATTATTTAGTATTTGTATCAAATTTATTAGATACAAATAACAATTAGATGATCAATGTGGTGGGTGATGGGGCCTCATGTATTACCTTAATTAATTTTCAGAAATATAGGGAATTCAATCCCTGTTTTAGTTAGTAATGTTTAATAATCAAATGTCGATAAAGATAACAAATAATATATAGGAATTCATTCGATTGAATAATCTTCTGGTTTTTCATTGAACATATATCGAAAAATTTGAATTTCGCATCATTATTGATCCAATAATGGTCCAACTAGTCACGCCAAATAATAAAATCAAATTCAAATAGTCAAATTAATCAATGTTCTCACAACATTAATTTTATGTTTTTCTTCAGGGATAAATATGAATTCAAAATTGTACATTATTCGAAACATGTGCTACTTTGAAAGCATGTTGTATTTTTTTTTATAGCTCATTCAAAAGCAATATGTCAATATCTTTCTGGAATATTGAAAATTATAATTCAAACTCTTCATAAGCAATCAAATATTATTATAATAAATTATAAAATAATTTACTCTTCAAGAGTAAAAATATAATTTATATTAGATTGTATGTAATTATACTTTTCGAGATCGAGTAAGATCTCATTAGAATATTAATGAAAATTATAATGTGCTATTTTAAGGTCACATTATATTTTACTATTGACTTTTTAAGAACAATAAATCAATATTCTTATGAAATGTGAAGAATTTTAATGTTGTGCTCTTTAGGAGCAATAAAATATTATTGTTTACAATAATAATTGAGATTTGTTGCATGTACAGAATTTACCTGCCAGAATTTTACCAGAAGACACTTGGCTACAACCTGTCGAATAATGGCAAAAGAAGAAAACATATTGACGAACCAAATGCTGCCATCTGGTGGAATACTATGAAGAGGAATTATTGATAATAATTATGTAAAGATGTACTCTTCTGGAGTAAAAACATAATTTTATGTTAGATCTTATATCATTATACTCTTTAAGAGCAATAAAATTTAATCAGAACGTCAATATCTAAATAGGTATGCAGAATAATGAATATGTAAATAAATAGAGTAATTTAATTTGTGATTTTACATAGAACCGATCAATATTGAAGAATATTAAAATTATAATATCATTTTCTTTTGAAGCAATTAATTTTTTTTTAAAATATTAATAATATTGTGTTTCTCTAAGAACATCAACAAATTTATTTATTTATATTAAACTGTGCTTTCTTTAAGAACACAATGAGATATATAATCTTCGAAAGTTAAATATAATATTCTTCTAAAATATTGATATTAATGATTCATTCTACTTTTGAGCTAAACAACATAATTTATGTTCTACATGAGTAACAATGAAATATTCTTTTGAAATATTTATCTAACGTAAGTTGTGTTTTTTTTAGAACATCAACACCATATTCGTTAAAAATAAATATAATTTAAATTATGCTTCTTCAAGAGCATTGAGTCAATATTCTTCTGAAATATTGAAATTATAATATTAAGCTCTTAATGAGCAAAAATATTAATAATATTGTACTACTTCATGAGCAACAACGAACTATTTATAATAAATAGATATACAATCAATATTCTTCTGAAATATTAATTATAATGTTATGCTACTTTTGAAGCAACATGATAAATTATTAATTTAAAGTTTATAGAAGAATATCTAAAAATATTTAATTATCATATAGTTATGAAAAATTAATTACCAAACTTGTATTAGAAAAAAAAAATCTCCATACATAGAAGTTAACAAAATTGGTTAAATCTTTTACCAACATGCAAAAGATACTAAACATGCACATAAATTTTACATATACAAAAATCAAAGATGGAGTTAATGCGTGGCAGATTCAAAAGACAAAATTAATACGTGAATAATATGTGACAAAATTGATGGTATGTGAATCAAAAGACATGAATTAATGTATACAAATTACGCATACAAACATGAATTAGAATTAATACGCATACCAAAGAAATGTCGAGATGAAAAAACAACATCGTTATGATGTATATGTAACAGAAAACCTTTCTTCCAAATTCCTTCAACAGCCAAATTAATGGTCCAACATTCATGGGGTTTTCAGTTTCAACATTAATAAAATTCTTAATTCTACCATTAAAAGAAGTGGTAACTGAAGCCATAACTTGATGGGAGTTTGGCTATATATATGTTGGTTTTGGTCCCCAAGCTCAACACTCGAAAAACATAATATACACCATCAAATTGTAATGTCTAGAGTTTGAAAGTGTTATTACTTGAAAATGAATAAGCTTTTAGAAATCACCATCAATAGCCGGAGGTAAAATATCTATCCATAAGATTTTTGGTATTTCGATACAATTTATTTTTGCATAATTGTTTAGGATCAACTTTGGGTCTAACATTTGGTATCAGAGCTTGAAATTACTTCTGTCTTGATGTTTCACCAATAATTTGCAACCTATTTTTTCTTCTCTGGTCGATTCCCCTTTTGAAAATGAACTTTGGATTTTTGCATAAAACTACTTTTCGAGCCTCTATGTGGTTATAAACTTGAGTTTTGATGGTGGGAGAGTTGAATGAGAGGGAGGTTTTGAATCGGCCGAAGGTTGAAGATGACAGAAGCCTCTCGTTTTTGCCTTTCTTTCCAGAAACAGGTCATTTATGGGATAAGTTAGGCCAATTGGATCACTTTATTGGGCCTGTTATTTTAATAAAGGAGAAGCCTCTTTGCAATTAATTGTTTGGGCCATGATTATAACCACATAGAAATGCATTTAATCTGTTATCATTTCCTTTGGACCAATATTTGAATTTAAATATTGGGTAACTAGTTTTAAGGCCATTTGAAAAATAATAAACTTTTTTAATTGGGCCTTTTTGGAAAGTAATTGTTTATTGGACCGTTTGAATCATAATTACTCATTTCTTGGGCCAGAATATGTTATAAAGTGTTTACTTATGGAATTAAGTATTTTAGGTCTCCCTACATTCCGTTATTGGGCTGAAATTTGTATATTCAATTGTTTTGGCCATTTAAAAACACAAGTGATTGTGTCATATGGAAATGATATAAAATTGGATATTGGAACATTTTCCAGATTTTTAATTGGGGCAGACCCGTACTTGTACTAGGCCGAATTTTTGGCATATCATTTGTTGGACACATATGGTCTGTAGGGCCAATTAATTCTTGGGCACATGAATTTATTTGTTGGGCCAATTATGCAGTTTAATTCTTAAGTATTTATTTTAATTTTTGCATATGTTAATTATTCATGTTTAGAATAATATACGAAATTTTAGAATGAATTAAATACTCATATTTAGTTCAGATAAGTTGATTGTGTTTAATTTATTTTTATGCAATATGTAACGATTATGAGAATATTTTATGCAATTAGACTTATTTTCATATTAAGTTAATTGTCTAAGTATAAAATGATATTGTCGAGTGATCCGTATAATTTTATTTATTTTAAGGATTAGCCACAACATCTTTAATTAAGTAAAATTATATATTAAGAAGAGGATCACATAAGGATTAACGACATTAAATTGTAATTAATTATACTTCATATAATGAATTTATCTTACGGGAGTTTTGTTATATTTTTATGATTAATTAGAATAAAATATCAAATTATCTCATAATATGCCCACATGAATTGTGAATGAGTACATAATTTGATAGTTTTATTATAAAGTTTACCTTAGGATAGAATATCGAATTGATGTCATATAAATTAAGTGCATATTTTGATAATTCTATTATAAGGAATAATTTGATATAATTGAATTAAAAATTTAGCCCCCATGCAATTTTTATGTCATTATATTCAATTTCAACATGAATTATATTGGTAAAACATGCAATCTATTCGATTAAGCCTCAATTTAACATAAGCAATTTTTTATATTATGTAACTTCACAACCTGCTCATTTCTCTGATATTCATTGTGATATTCCCGAATTAAAGGTTGACAACTATAAAGTATGGAAGGAGAGAATTCTTCTCCATTTAGGGTGTATGGATATTGATTATGCTATTAGGAAAGACGAACCATCTAAAATTACTGATGCCAGCACTGCAGACGACATTGCGCTTTATGAAAAATGGGAGCGATCTAATCGCCTCAGTGTGATGTTCATAAAAACTAAAATTTCTGCTGGTATACGTGGTTCTGTCGATCAGCATGACAAGGTCCAAGACTTGATAAAGGCTATTGACGATCAATTCGTCACTTTAGATAAAGCATTGGCAAGCACCCTTATAATGAAGTTTTCATCCTTAAAGCTCACAAGTGTGAAAGGTGTGCACTAGCACATCATGCAAATGAGAGACATTTCGGCTCAACTTAAGAAGCTGGAGGTTGAGATGTCTGAATCCTTCCTTGTGTATTACATCTTGAATAGTCTCCTACAAGAGTTTGGACCTTTCAAAATCTCATACAACACACATAAGGATAAATAGTCAATTAATGAATTATTGACTATGTGTGTTTAAGAAGAAGGAAGACTACTAATGGAACAAGATAAAAGTGCAATTTTGACTACAACTCATAGGAAGGAAAAATCTCAAGCCAATCAGAAAGGGAAAGGTAAAATCCCACCCTACGTTGATATTAAGAAAGAGGCCAAGTGTTACTTCTATAAAAATAAGGGACACATGAAGAAAGATTGTGCCAAATTCAAAAAATGGCTTGAGGATAAAGGTAATCCAACCTCATTTGTTTGTTATGAATCTAATATGGTTAATGTAAATGTTAAAACCTGGTGGATTTACTCTGGATCCACAATCAATGTTGCAAACTCCTTGCAGGGTATACAAAACCTAAGGAAGCCAGTGGAAAGTTAGCAGAATATCTTATCCGGAAACAAGATGGGCTCACATGTAAAGACTATAGGAACATGCATTTTAACTTATGTAGTGGCTTTATTTTGAAATTAGAAAGGACCTTTTATGTTCCAAGTTTTTTCACGAAACTTGATTTCTATTTTCAGACTTGTACCCTTGGGATATTCCTTTAATTTTTCAAACATGTCATTCAGTTTATTACATAATTCTGATTGTGTTGGGAATGGTACTTTCTCTGATGGTCTTTATCATATTAATTTACAAAACGATATCACTAATAGTTCAATGCGCGTTCATACTAGCACTAAACGATGTAATATTAATGAAGACTCCTCTATGTTGTGGCATTGGAGATTAGGACATATCTCTATAGATAGAATCAAAAGATTAGTGAAGACTATAGGAACATGCATTTTAACTTATGTAGTGGCTTTATTTTGAAATTAGAAAGGACCTTTTATGTTCCAAGTTTTTTCGCGAAACTTGATTTCTATTTCCAGACTTGTACCCTTGGGATATTCCTTTAATTTTTCAAACATGTCATTCAGTTTATTATATAATTCTGATTGTGTTGGGAATGGTACTTTGTCTGATGGTCTTTATCATATTAATTTACAAAACGATATCACTAATAGTTCAATGCGCGTTCATACTAGCGCTAAACGATGTAATATTAATGAAGACTCCTCTATGTTGTGGCATTGGAGATTAGGACATATCTCTATAGATAGAATTAAAAGATTAGTGAATGATGGTATACTTAGTACTCTAGATTTCACTGATTTTAACACATGTGTGGACTGCATTAAGGGGAAGCAGACCAACAACTCCAAAAAGGGTGCCAACAGGAGTTCGGACATATTAAAAATCATACATACTGATATATAGTCCAGACATGGACTAACATGGTCAGAAATATTTCACCATCTTTATTAATGATTATTCACGATATATGTATCTCTACTTACTTCATAATAAGAACAAAGCATTGGATGCTTTTAAAACCTTTAAGGCTGAAGTGGAGAAACAATATGATAAGCAGATTAAGATCGTAAGATCAGATAGAGATGGAGAATATTATGGTAAATACACAGAGGATGGACAAGCACCTAGTTCGTTCGCTAAATTTCTTCAAGAGCATAGGATAGTTGCCCAATACACCATGCCTAGTTCACCAGACCAGAATAGTGTAGCAGAAAAAAGAAACAGGACATTATTGGACATGGTGCGGAGCATGCTTAGTAGCTCCAATCTTCCTAAATCCTTGTGGACTAAAGCACTTAAGACGACAGTGCATATATTAAATCGAGTTCCAACAAAGGCTGTCCCAAAGACACCATTTGAATTATTGAAAGGTTGGAAACCAAGTTTACGACATATTCGCGTTTGGGGATGTCCGTCTGAAGTGAAGATCTATAATCCACAAAAGAAGAAGTTAGACTCGAGGACCATTAGTGGGTATTTCATTGGATATGCCGAAAAGTTTAAAGGATACATATTTTACTATCCATCTCACAGCACTAGGATTGTGGAATCAAGAAATGCTAAGTTTCTTGAGAATGACTTGATTAGTGGGAGCGATCAAATCAAGAACATAGTTCCTGAGGATGATCATTTGGAATCTCAGCCTCCCACCTCAAATGACAGATTGATTATAGATCACAGCACCCCTCAAGTACAAACAAGTGTTGAACAACCAATCATTGAAATTCCACAAACTACTGATAATGTTTAAGTAGATCAGGTAATTCAGGAATTACCAGAACCTCCTAAACAAATAGTTGAACAACAAGCTTCTCAGGAAGATAATGGTACAACGTTAAGAAGATCTACTATAACCAAAAGGTCAGCAATTCCTAGCGATTATGAAGTGTATCTACAAGAACCTGACCACAATATTGGAGTCAAAAATGATCCCGAATCATTTTCACAGGTCATAAGTTGTAAAGAGTCAGAATTATGGTACAATGCCATAAAGAAAGAAATGAGTTCTATGAAGAGCAATGGAGTCTGGGATCTTGTTGAGTTGCCTAGTGGTGCCAAAGCCATTGGCTGTAAATGGGTCTTTAAGAGTAAGAAATATTCATTAGGCAATATCAAGAGATACAAGGCGAGACTTGTTGCTATGGAACTTACTCAAAATGAGGGAATCGATTACATGGAGACCTTTTCTCCGGTATCTAAGAAAGATTCTCTACGTATTATTTTGGCATTAGTAGCCCAATTTGATCTTGAATTACAACAAATGGATGTGAAAATAGCATTTCTCAATGGAGATTTAGAGGAGGGGGTTTATATGAAATAACCTAAAGGATTTCCCTCTAATGATGGTAAGCACTTGGTCTGTAAGCTTAAAAAGTCTATATACGGTCTAAAACAAGCATTCCGTCAATGGTATGGAATAATTTCTTCATTTGGATTTGTTGAAAACCCCATGGATCAATGTATATACAAGAAGGTTAGTGAGAGTAAAATATGTTTCCTTGTTTTATACATTGACGATATTTTACCTACAACCAATGATAAGGGTTTGTTGCATGAGGTGAAACAATTCCTCTCTAAACATTTTGATATGAAGGATATGGGTGAGACATCTTATGTCATTGGAATTAAGATTCATAGAGACAGATTACGAGGTATTTTGGGTCTGTCTCAGGAAACTTATATCAACAAAGTTTTAGAGAGATTTCGGATGAAAAATTGTTTACCAAGTATAGCTCCCATTGTAAAAGGTGATAGGTTCAATTTGAACCAATGCCCGAAAAATGATCTAGAAATGGAACAAATGAAGAACATTTCATATGCTTCTGCTGTCCGAAGCCTGATGTATGTTCAAGTCTGCACAAGATCTAACATTGCATTTGCTATAAGAATGTTAGGACGATATCAAAGTAATCCAAGTATGGACTAATGGAAAGCAGCAAAGAAAATAATGTGGTACCTTCAAGGAGCCAAAAATTACGTACTTATGTATAAACGGACGGATAATCTAGAAGTGATTGGATACTCAGATTCAGACTTTGTCGGCTATATTGATTCACGAAAATCAACATCAGGATACATCTTTATGATGACTGGTGGAACTATATCATGGAGGAGTGCCAAGCAAACCTTAATTGCTACTTCCACTATGGAAGCCGAGTTCATTTCTTGTTTTGAGGTTACATCGCATGGTGTATGGATCAAGAGTTTCATATCTGGGCTTAGAATTATGGATTCCATTTCTAGGCCATTGAGAATTTACTACGACAATTTGGCTGCTATCTTTATGGCTAAGAATAACAAAAGTGGTAGTTGAAGTAAACATATCGACATTAAGTATCTAGCTATAAGGGAACGTATTAAAGAAAAGAAAGTGGTCATTGAGCACGTATGCACTGAATTGATGATCGCTGATCCTTTGACTAAAGGCATGCTACCGTTAAAATTCAAGGATCATGTGGAGAAAATGGGACTTGATTCCACTATGTAATTGTATATACAAAAATTTTGTACGAAACTCTTATATGCTGTGATATTTTCTCATATTCATGGGCGCTTTAATTTATTTGAGAAAATATGTAGGACCAAGAATAAGACATATGATCTTTTCATTAAGTATTGTTACCGTATAAAAAAATAATTCTTGAGAAACTAAATACAACGTAATACATGGAAGATTATACTCGTTATTAGAGGACTCATCGTCATGATTCATGTGTTTGTTTCTTAAGAAGGACAATCAATGGATTAAGTTGAGATATTAAGATGAATGTATGGACCAAGTGGGAGAATGTAACAGAAAACCTTTCTTCTTCCAAATTCCTTCAACAGCCAAATTAATGGTCCAACATTCATGGGGTTTTCAATTTTTTCAACATGAATAAAATTCTTAATTCTACCATTGAAAGAAGTGGTAACTGAAGTCATAACTTGATGGGATTTGGCTATATATACGTTGGTTTTGGTCCCCAAGCTCAAGACTCGAAAAACTCAATATACACCATCAAATTGCAGTGTCTAGAGTTTGGAAGTGCCATTACCTGAAACGGAAGAAGCTTTTAGAAATCACCATCAATGGCCGGAGGTAAAATATCGATCCATAAGATTTTTGGTATTTCAATACAATTTATTTCCGCATAACTGTTTAGGATCGACCTTGGGTCTAACAGTATATGTACATCGAAAGAATTCACATGGCACCAAATTAGTTTTGGTACTGACAGATGATTTTACTTATAAAAATTATCACTTTCTAACTAATTCACTTTGCTTTTGAGAAAATCGTATCAATAACATGTGAAAAGAGAAGAAAAGAGAAGAGAAAAGAGAAGAGTCAATAAATTTGTGTACATTTCATTAATAACCAAAGCCCTGTATTTATAAGACAGAATCAGGGATACAACAATAATAATCAATAGAGCTGCAGGGGTATAATTGTCATTCACCTGTAAACCCTAATAAAATTACCTTTTACAACAATTACACCACTTCTTAATGTAGTTCAAGCATTTTTCGTACTAAGTTGACAATTAAGAGGAATATATGGTATTTGCATGTTGGATTTCTTGAAATTATATAGGTTGATTTGACTGTTAATATGAATCTCTAATTTCTTCTATTTGCTTGTTTGGAGCGCCATTTAAGGTGTGAACGAAAAAGTTAAATTTTATGCATTCTTTATGTATAGTTATATTGAGTAGCGTATATTCTCGTAAGCCTAGACCAAACACTGATTTGTTACCAACGGTAACAAGGTTTAAGGGAAAAATTGGGCAGAACTTTCTAACCTTCGAGAGGAGATTCTAGTAGTCAACGTCACAAAAAATGTCGATGTAGACGTTAAAAAGATAATGGGATATAAAGTTAGAAGGTAAAAGCAAATGTCTTTTAGTGATTTAAATATATGGGGGTTTCAAAACCTTAATTTTCATGGTAACTGACCCAAACCATGCCATCTAAAATGTTGAAAAGTTTGATCCTAATTTTCACACCAATAATGCTACATGTACGAAGTAGCTTGACAAAGGAAGGTTACAAAGTGACGTGTACAATTCAGATTTAAGAGCACTGGACGGCTTAGATTTTGGCAATTATCTTATTGACCCATTTAGAAATTCAAACAACATTTCCTCCCATTTGCGATCGATTTTCACATTTCTTGTTTCATCGACGAATCCGGCCTCTAGTCCATCTTCTCCATCTCCGAAATCGGGTACGGTGTGAATTTTTGGTTGGAGCTCCCGATGTCGTCCCACTCCAAATCAAAAGTGGAAAGATAAAATAAAAATACCCACCAGAGCTATACATACAGCCTCCTGTATGTATATTAGTTTTGAGAGAGAGAGAGAGATCTAAGCTCGACAGCTTCAACTTTTTCTCTCCAGATCAGCTCAATTTTGTAGTTTTTATGGGTAATTTTTTTAATTTTCTGTTCCTTTTTTAAATAACCAGGTGAGAAGGGTTCTAAATGTTGGGGGAATATGGGTTATTTTCGAATGGTGGGTAATGGTGGAATGGATTCAGTTTGCATCTTCTTTAGTTAGTTTGCATCCTCAGTAATTTTCTCCCAATTGTATTACCCCATTTAGGGACAAATTCTTCTGTCCGAATGTTTTCATTATTCTTCTTGTTATTTTCATTTGCAGACAACCCCTTTGGCGACCCGAACGTTATTGGTGACTCTTACTGCACTCTCTTTGTAGGTCGTCTCTCTCCCCTCACAACTGAAGACACTCTCTGCGAGGTACCCTTTTTTTTAGATTTGTTAATTTATCCAATTGAATTGAAGTTGTTGGTTCTTTAAAGTTTTTTGATCATTTTGTTTCTCTTTGAATGTGTATGGTTCAATTTAGGATCAATTTATTACTTTTGTTTGTTTTCTCAAGTTATGAGCAAATATGGAAGGGTCAAGAACTTGTGGCCGGTCAGACATATAGGTGATTTCCCTTTATGTTTTCCTTGAGTGTTTTTAACTGAATAGACCCACAAGTTGTTTGGTTGATTTCCTTAGAGGGAATCCCCTACTTTAATATGTTTTAAGGCTTGAGATGAATGTTGCCTAGTACTAACATATATTTCTTCCCTACTAATTAGTGGAACTCTTTAGATATCGTCTATCTTAATATACAGATATATGAGATGAACGAGACGTCCAGATTTCAGTGAATGTGACATTTCACAAGGAGAAAGGATGTGCGGAGGAGTTTGGGAAAGGAAAGGACCCAACACAGCATATTTAGTAGTTAGTTGTCGAACGAGTTGTAATTGTGTTGTGTTCGTTTTGTATTTGCTATCAAGAAATGGTGTTTTGAGAGCAACTAAGTATTTGACAGATGTTTACCAGAACAGCTCTGCACCATTTTTATAACTGTTGTATGTGTTTTATTTTTATTCCTTGAAGCCTAAAGAATTTACTCCTTTGCGTTTCAAGTAACAACTCTATTTCGGCATTACATAATAGCATTTTAACGTGTTAGACCAGTCAGCAACATATGTGTGCAAAACAAGACCACTAGTTTTGGTATATTTTAAATGAGATGCTAACTTTCTATGAGCATGCAGTAAGTTAGCTTGATCTCAGTAAAACTCAGTAAAACAATATGCATTCATGATAGCTCTCATTCATGAGTGAAATTTATGCGTTTATGCTGAACCTAAACAAATGAACTAAAACTTGATGTTTTAACAAAAAAAGTACCACAACAGGAGAGAGACTACAATTGCAATGCACCACATAGTTCGAACTAAGCTACCACATTTGGAACCATTTGCTCTTCATCAATTAAACAAAACAAGATTTAATTATATTCACATATCTCACATAGCCCAACTAACAACTACAACCAAGAATTTTGCAATTCCAGCATGGTTCCTAATTGCACCAACAGTCCTGATATCGCATTCCAGCACTACTAATATCGCAATATTGATATCCCTTCCAGCACTACTGATATCGCATTGCAGCACCAACCTCAGGGACAGTCAAACCATCTCTCACTACCATCTCATCTTCCACGACATTCATATTGTCCTCCACATTCTCATTTTCGGAATCAACGGACAAAACCTCTTCCATATTTGGTTGACCCTGCAAAACATTAACACTCAACCAATATTTACGTGTTCAAAATGCCCAACTTTGAGTGGTTTATTTAGGTACATAAATAACAGGTCAACAATATTGGAATGTCATCTAAGTACTGGCTATTCCCAACACAGCATTACAACATATTTTGTATCTAACACTGAGAATCCCATTTGGCAACAAATTTATAATACAAAACCACGAAAGTTTCCGGTATATAATCCCTTCAACAAATCAATGCAATGAATTCTTGAATATTAACAACTACACTATTGTTTTTTCCTAAATGAATCGATATTTTTTCCTTTGGCTAATGTATATTTTATTTTATTTTATTTTTTGCTGCAGATACCCAGCTAACATTACTCTCCTAAGTGGATATCATGAAAGCAGGAAATTCACTCGGTTAAATGGAATCAGTATATAAGCTCAAAGAGGAAATGCAAGTGCACATGAGGGTAAATGTTTCAGCTATTTTTTGAATCATTTGGAAAAAAAAAATAAGAAAAAGCAAAATTTTTGAAGGAAAGGAGCAAGTAGTAGCTGACTTATGACCGACTGACCGAGGGAAAAACTTTTAGCATTTTTTTCAAGTTTTTAGGGATGAGGAGTCTTAAGTATTTTCCTTTCTCCTCAATTTGATTCTTGATTTCCTCTTTCCCCTTTTGGTTGGCAGACTCAAATGGACGAACTGATTTTCTAGTACACAATGGAAAACATTGCATTATCACTTCATCACAGACAGATTCGGTCATAATCCATAAATTCATACCCGATTTGTTGCCTGGCCACCACCTTCCTGTTGGATTCTCAGACCAATTTCAAGCTAAGCTCAACTATACCTTCCTGCAGTGTCAAAACCCCTAATTTCGCTCCAACTCGCTATTAATGTATTAAGTAGATTAGGTTAAGGGTAGTTTATACTTTTACATTTCCTTAGTTTTGTACTATATAAACCTTTATATCTTGTATGTGTTTGCCCTAAGTTTGGAGGCTGCTATCAATCGGTTCCTTCTTCCTCTCCATTCTTCACTTGGTCCTTTGATTGATTTATCTTTGGTTTGTTGTTTTCTACACTCGCAACCCTCCACTCTCTAATTTTGTCAAAATCTTGTGAGTTGATTTGGGAGAGCTGGGGAGACAAAGCACGATGGGGAGAGAGAGAGAAATTACCACCATTTTAAAAATTTTGTTTTTTTAATACCAAGTAGCAAGAAAACCAATTTGGCACCACTTTCCATTATTGTCAACTTAAAATCCGAACCGTCCATTTCCTTCCATCTGAGCCGTACACATCACTTTGTAAAGGAAATTTGTAACCCAACTTGGTACGACAAGCATTATTCGAATCTATATACATGTAGGTTAGATACATTTAAATGGGCTACCATTAATCCAAACCACCAATCTAATAACCCAACACAATAACCACTGTTGGAGCTAAACTCATGGCTCATCCTAAAGAGTGCAAAGTTATTTCCAAGTCGAGCCAAGTTTATAGTGTCGATAATTTGTTCGACATCCGTGTTTAAATCATTGGGCCGAATTTATTGGGTATCAAAACCTAACAACTCTCCACCTTGATACCCAATTAATCTACAAACAAACAAAACACACAGTTTATATTTGCATAATCAAAGTAACCAAACAAAATTGATATCACAGACTTTACCTTGTGTTTCAGACTTGAAACACTCACTATAGCCACCCCATGTACTCACTAGGACTAAAGGAAAAAACATCCAAGTAGAAAAGATAATTACAGTAACCAATCAAGAGCAAATAACACGTACGATAAAGATATACTATAGAATAACATATAGATCTTTTCAAAACATGTTCACGCAGAACAACATACTGACATCAAGTTAGCCAATCAAATGGCCAACGCATGCAACAAATACATAAATGACCTCACAAAAAGATCTTACCATACTTATCATATCTCATTTCATTTTGCTCACACTTTGAGAACACATCTCTTATCATCACACATCTTGATCGCTAGACTATTAACCAAATTCATGTCTAACTAGTAATCATAATGGATCCTAAGTCCATGGGATAATTCTCTATTACCGCTTTACTTCTCCCAACCTAAGTGGATAATGGGTCTCCACTTAACAAAAGAAATAGAAGTGTCTATTTCACACTTCACCCGATGAAGGTCTTTACAAGTAAAGGATTTCAACATTTAATCATCATTTCACTTGAGATTCAAATGTCACGATTCACATCCCTGATAAAATACCATCAATGTATCCTTAGGCATCTATACTCCATCTCACCAAAAGACACACAACACACTTATTGCCAATACATCCTAACCCACTATGCATGCAAATACACTATACCAAGTGATCATGTTGCTCTCAAAATTTATGCAAATGTACATATCAAACATATTAAAATACAACATATAACCATGCAATAGAATTTAGCAATCACACACATATAGAAAGGATTACACTCAGATGCGCATGCAGTAACTAAGTTTACTCTCAATAAACCTCACTAAGGTCATCATTTGACTCTATAGTCACATTCTCATCACCACCCATCTTACCCTTTTGCTTAGCTCTTCTAAAACAATCTCTTTCAACATGTCCAAAAAATACTGTAATTAAAAACCTTTACTCTTTGCACTTACCTTAGAAATACATATGCCATCAAAAGTTTTATAAAGAACTTTTTCGTTTTGCCAAATTGAAAAATCACATTTTTTTCCATTAAAAAAGCACAACTCAAAATGCATTGTCATTTTACCAAAAATGCACATACACAAAATTACAACCAACAAGACCACAAAGAAAGTACAAACACAATTCACACATATTAGTCAAACAAAATTTTCCTAAGGTGACTTGCAATTCTAATAGTGGCAACAAATTCACAAAGCATTTAAGGCAAATAATTTACAGGTCTAGCAATAGGCAATGGTTACCCCTTCAAAATAACCAGAATCCTAATATTACTTTACATGATGACTTTTAATAGGAAAAGTAAATTGTTATCTTACACGATAACCATAAACTGTAATAATGAAAAAGAAAGAACACGATACCGAACTGACCATATATGTACGTTTGTAAATTAGGAGCTATGCAAATTCACTACTTTAGGCAGCCACTATTTATCCTGAAACTTCCAGTAACCGCGATATTACAAATGACACTCAACATTGAACGTCCAAAGGCAAAATTATCTAGATTTTATCGTATTACTCAAAACAGAAAATGGATGCCACCGTTGGGTCCACCATGCCTTCTGGAACATTCTATCTGAAGATGACGAAGTCGAAAACCACAGCACACGTCACCACTCATACTTGCTAGGGCCTCGCGTGCACGCCGTCAGGACCAAA
The DNA here is from genome assembly GCF_002742605.1 of Olea europaea var. sylvestris. Classification (NCBI taxonomy): domain Eukaryota; kingdom Viridiplantae; phylum Streptophyta; class Magnoliopsida; order Lamiales; family Oleaceae; genus Olea; species Olea europaea. The sequence continues at coordinate 7,725,174 of NC_036254.1, read as the reverse complement.
TATAGTTTTTCTCAGATGGCCACTAGTTTGGCCAAAAAAGGGTTTATAGGTTCGGCCAAATAAACTCAAAACTGGAGAATTCTATCCTTTTTTCAGCTCTTTTTTTTTTTTTTGCCACTTTTAGCCGATTTTGACACCCAAAAATCACAAATTTCTCAACACACCATTTGTGAAATCTTCGAGAAATCTTGACTTCCGACTAAGAAAAACTATCAAACGAACGCCACAAACCAAGGCTCAACCCACATTGCACCTTTGGTTGCCTCTCTCTACCCATTAAAACAATGGTTGAATATCATTAAAGAAATCACCTCTCTACTTGGCTGCCTCTCTTCCCTCAACTCTCCTCTCTTGAAAAATACACACACACAAACTCAAGACTGCTATATATATATATATATATTCCCTACTATATAAAAAAGGGAATGTGAGGGCACTGTAGAAAATAACAGTGTCTTGATCCATCTTTACTGTAGCATTTTTGTTTTTTTTTTTCAATTAGGGGTAAAAAAACGACGCCGTTTGCTTGATATATATTTTATTTTATTATACACTGCCTCCAAATTTACTGTAACACGCAATTTTCATTCCTCCCCCACTCTGATATAGATATATATAGTATGGATATAAGAAAAAATCACTTTTATATTAAAAAAAAGATAGAGATAATAAGCGACAGAATTTTTTTTACAACATATTACTTGTAAGTAAAAAAATTGAAGAGAAAAGAATTAAAGAGAATTTTAAATTGAAAAAAAATTATAACGTAAAACTACACAGCAAAAAAAAAGTAATATCTCCGTGCACGGAAAAAAAAATTAGGAAGGACTTCGTGCACGGAGAGAGAAATATTTTTTTTACTTATATTTTTGTATTCATTTTCAGGCTCATTACGGGATATCAAACGAAATCGAAATATTACACTCTTAATATCGTTTTGAAGTACTCGTGACATAATATTGTAAGTCGTTAACGGTGCGTGAAACGGTCAATCGTAGTAAATGTTATGAGATGTCAAAGTAGGCATTTTCAAACTATATTTCGAAATTTTCGATAACAAGCTAACTTCAAAAATTCATCGACGATTGTACGATAGTCGAATCGATAAATGTTTTACATTCTCTCTAAACTCATTTTGAGAACTATATCGTAGAGATATCGAATGATCTAAATAGATATAAAAAATAGTTAAACAAACATTAAATGTATGTGTTAAAAAATACGCATAAGTCTTTTTTTCTTAAAAAAATCAATTATTTTATTATTATTTTGAAATTTTCGATAACAAGTTAATTTTAAAAATTTGTCGACGATTGTACGATAGTCGAATTGATAAATGTTTTACATTCTCTCCAAACTCATTTTGAGAACTATATCGTAGAGATATCGATGATCTAAATAAATATCGAAAATAGTTAAACGGAGATTAAACGTATGTATTAAAAATACGTATACGTCGTTTTTCTTAAAAAAATCAATTATTTTATTACTATTTATTCTTTTTTTGCAACAATTTTCTCAATACATTATTTTGCTCAAAAAATTTATGTGGTATGACAGAAATTTTTTTATCCATACACGGAGTGAATATGTTTTTTTCCATCATTTTATATATTGAATTATTACTAGAAAATTAAATTTTATCTCAAACTATTAAAAAATACTGAATAATAATAAAAAATTTGAAGAAAAAAATTAAAAAGAATTCTAAATTGAAAAAACTATTATTTATAACGTAAAACTACACAGAAAAAAATTCTCAAATCTAAGTTTCTATTTGGAATTATTAAGAGAAAAGAATTATAAATTGAAAAAAAAATTATAATGTGAACAACAAAAATTAAAATTCTTTTTAATTCTTTTTTCTTCAAATTTTTTACTTAAAAATAACTTTTTGTAAAATATTTTTTTTATAGAAAAGTAATTTTTTTTCTTATATCTCTACTATATATATCTATATAAGAGTGGTTGAGTATAGAGCGATGGGAGGTATGGAAATTAAGTGTTGCAGCAGTTTCTCACAGTATAATAAAATATGAGTGGTTGAGCATGGAGTCGTGGGAGGTATGGAAATTAAGTGTTGCAGCAGTTTCTTACTGTATAATAAAATATTTTAAAGTAAAAATTTTTTTTTTATATATTTCGACTTCATTTGATTATGTTTTATTACAGTATAATAAAATATTTTTAAAGTAAATATTAAGTTTTATTATGAAAAGAAAAGAATTAAAAAATTTTAAAGTAAAAAAAAAATTATTTAAGAATGCAATTCCTGAATAAAAAAAAAATTAAGAATATCTCTCCGTCCACAGAGGCTTTTTGCCTCCGTGCACGGAGACTTGTGTCTCCTCGTGCACGGAGTAAATTCTTTTTTTTTAATATTTGTGTTGTTTAAATTATAATTTTTTTTTTAATATCAGTGCACAGTGAGAAATGAATTTTTTTTTACTTATGTTTTTGTGTTCATTTTCAGGCTCATTACGGGATATCAAACGAAGTTGAAATATTACATTCTTAATATCGTTTTGAAGTACTCACGGCATAGTATTGCACGTCGTTAACGGTGCGTGAAATGGTCAATCGTAGCAAATGTTATGGGACATCAAAGTAGGCATTTTCCAACTATATTTCAAAATTTTCGATAACAAGCTAATTTTAAAAATTTATCGATAATTGTACGATAGTCGAATTAATAAATGTTTTACATTCTCTCGAAACTCATTTTGAGAATTATATCGTAGAGATATCGAATGATCTAAATAAATATCGAAAATAGTTAAGCGGAGATTAAACGTATGTGTTAACAAATGCGTATAAGTTGTTTTTTCTTTAAAAGAAATCAATTTTTTTTCTTTTTAATCCTTTTCTCTTCCAAATAAAACTTAATTTTTCAGTTTTAACGAAAAAGTTATTTGTAGGTTAAAAAAATTGAAGAGAAAAGAATTAACGAAAAATTATATATAGTGTGGTCTCCGTGCACGGAGGATTATTCAAATTTTTTTTTTTACTTTTTCGTTCTTCATTTTCATACGCTATGACCTTGCCTTTTCAAATCAACTCATTTGCTTATATTATTATATTATATATATATATTGTAGGAGAGACAATGTGAATCTATGTAACACGCAACTTTTCATACCTCCCGTCTTACTTCGTGCTGACCACTTTTATAAGTAAAAAAAAAATCACTTTTGGTAAAAAAAAAAAAAATTAAAAATAAACATATTAACAAAAAATATTTCTAATATATGTAAAAATTACTTATATAAGTAAAAAAATTCGTTTAAAATTATTTAGAAGTAAAAAATAAAATAAAGTTATGAAAATTAAATGAAAAATATATAAATATTATTTAATTAAAATTGAAAAAATTATTTTATAAATAATTATTTTTTATCAATTTATTTAAATTTCTTTTTAATTCTTTTCTCTTTCAAATAAAATTTATTTAATTTTTTTTTAAAATTCTTTTGTCCTACAAACTTTGGAGTGATTGTTGTATCTTCCGAAGAATAGGCCCGCTGTTAGGATTCTAATTCTTATGCCAACAAGGCAATTGACCATCCAATAAGTGTCACTTCAAGTTATTTTACGTACGAACCTAAGTTTGTTATTTAAATATTTGTGTATGTGGATATTCTCTTTCAATTTATAACTGCATGAGTTATTTTTGAACTATAAGAATAGCCTCTCAAATTGAAGTTGTTAAAAAAAAAAAAAAGCATTTTGCAAAATTCAATTTACAACTTATTTGCAATATCAGATAAAAAAAAAATTTCATCTACATTGAGCAAAAAAATACAATAAATAATTAAAAATAAATTATTATTGACATATATACAATCACAACATTCATTATACTTATTTATAAGAATAAAAATAAATTATCATGACATAAAATATACAGTCGACCAAAAGATGAGAATCAAACAAACATTTCTTATTTCCAAATACTTTTTGTACAATCTATAAATTTTACGCTAATAAAATCAAAATAAATACAAAATTCGTGTAACGCACAAGACGCAGACTAGTATATATATATAGGTAGGTAGGTTGGATATATCTAAATGGGCCTCCAACCAATCTATAGGTCCATGTACAAGGGCGATTAAATGGGCTACCATTAATCCAAACACACGCACTAATAGAGTTTTTTACCCATGCAATTGTGTAGGTGCATGCATTAGTCCATCAAAATGAATAAAAACGCTATAAAAGTATGAATTGCGGATATTCTTACTATAGCTTTGTGTTCATGCTTGTCGGGTCAGACATTGATACTTTTTAGACACTCTAAGGCATGTGTTGATATTCATTTATTTAGTTTTTGACATTTTAATGATACATCATACATAAAAACGATCATCGAGCAAGTAGTACATCCAATATGATGTGTTATATATAAATAAATAAATAAATAAGTTAAAAAAATAACAACATAATATATAAACTCACGATTTCATTAATGAATGTAAATCGCCGTGTCAATGTCTCTGTCTTTCTTTTTTATAAAAAATTAAATGTCAAAGTGTTGGTATCGTATTTGCGTTGCATGACCGCGCTTGTTAGGCCATTAAGCATGAGATTCTTTAGCATACCGGTAATGCTTTGTTTGTGCTGTTTTCTTTGGGATTCTTTATCAATTGTTAGTGCTAATTATTAGTCAAAAGTAACATCTAATAAATGAATAATATATACACTATCGACCAATCTACCTGAGATTCATCATGCACTTGTATCCTAAATAAATATTTTACAATAAATAAATAAATAAATAATTCAAAACAAACAAATTTAGTTATAGCTAAAAGAGTAAAATGGATTGAACTACCCTATAAAATTTGTGATTGGTGTTAGAAAGAAAGAGAAACAAAAACAAACAGGAAAGTGCTATATATACATAATAGTGTCCATAATTACACGTGACATTGGATCCAACCTTTAATTTAAATCTCACACTTGCACATCAATAATCAGATAATTGTCACATCACATTATGAATATCATTATGTGCAATAATTATGTCCTAACATAAATACATGAAAACAAGGGTATCAAAAGCAGGGGCGGAGCCAGAGATTTCGTCCAGTGCGGGCAAAATTTTAAGTGTCGGCTACGGTGATTTTTTTGTTGAAATTAGTATATGAACAAAAAAAGCTTCACGTGATCAATACAAAGTACATTTTTTAACAATAGATAAGATGTTGGGGTTCGTTGTACAAACAATAAATTTATGGGCCAGTAAATTTGTGATAGGGCCTTTTGTTTTTCTTTCAAAAAGCCTAACTAAAGAGAATGCCCAAAATCTAAAAATTAAAAAATTGGCTCAAGTTAACTTTTCTTCCTCCTTTCCTTATTCTTCCCTGTTTCATGAAAAGGGAAGGAAGAAGAAGAAAACTATTCTATCCAAACACTACGATATTGGGTAAATTGGTTTAAAATAATTTAGCCCCTATCTGGTGGTTCTTCTCTTCTCTTTCTCTCTGCTTTTTTTTTTTTTTTTACAAGATTTTATTATCGATAAAACTCCTTTTTTATTGCATGACATCTGACAAGTTTCAAACAAATTATTGTAGATATACTATTTATTGTACATTACCAAATATGCCCTTTCCTCATTGCATCCTTTATTTTGGCCAACCAACCACTTTCACTTTCTTGAATCTTCCTCCAATTTCTTTTTCGACCTGCGCCTTATTTCAGTGAGCATGACAACCTTTGGACACCATTAGTGGACCAACGAGTTTGCCCATCTTCATGTCTTTGCCTTCTTTCTGACCCTCAAGTACCAGCAAGTGCAAAATCCGGCGTCTCTTGCGGAGCCCCTGTCGTGGCCAAGTACAGTATTCCACGGCTTAACCCTTTTTTATTCCAGTTGACCACACTTTGTGCCACCTATTCATCCACTCTTTCACACCATGGATCCATACAATAATCTGGTACAATTGTCCATCTTTCCATCTATCGAATTAATTGTTCTTGCCCTTTTTCTAAAACTGCAATTAACTTTTGAGTTCGGTTGTGGCACACCATTTGTTGGTCACGTCAACAGAAGAAGCACAAATTGTAATGATCCTTTCATGTTGCGCACTGAGGATTAACATCCACACTCCACTGTGTACGCACCTCAAGTCCAGAAGGAACCTGTCAACCGAAAAAAATACCAGATGGAACGAGAAGCATAAATTATTTATAACATCCGAAATGGTAATCGCCGAAGGTCACCATCGAGGAAAGTGTTTCATGAAACATGGGTGAGAGTAATTGCAAACAGAGGACACACTCTTCTTCTTCCTTCCCTTTTCTTCTTCTTCCTTCCCTTTTCTTCTTCTTCTTCTTCTTGGTCCAGTGTAGGCACACTGGATTTTCCTGTGTCAAATTCAAAGTCCACTGGACTCCACGTGGTGGATGCCCGCACTGGACTCCACGTAGCTCCGCCCCTGATCAAAAGCAAACATGTTTAGCCGTGATTAGAGTAAAGTGGATGGACAACATAAATGAATTGCACATAGGGAGTGGCGCCATTTTTTAATATAAAATGGTGACAAATAATTGTTTGTAACTTTTATTAAAAAATAACTTTAGCATTATTTACTCAACCCACCTATATGACTACGGAAGAGGTTTTTCTTCCTTTACCCATGTATCGATCTTTACTTTTGCATCTCAAATTATGCTCCCCTTTGATTTAGTTTAAATTTTTATTAAAATTTAATACTTAATTTTAATAACATATTTATGAAAACTATAATTTTTTAACAACTTATTTCATCAACTTTTATTAAAATTTACTAAAAATTTAATTTTTATCTGAACCAAACAGTGATGAGAAATAATTCAACTCATAATATTACATATTCAAGGTAGCGTGGCGTGTTCTTGTCTAAATATCTTTTTACAATTAGTATACCAGCAGAGGCGATAATGTCAAACTTTTTATTTATATTTAAGTAAATATGCTTAAAAATTCCTACTTAACTTAGAATGGATTTTATAAGAAAGAAAAAAGTCCTCATACACAACGACTTTGTTCATGTTTCTCAAGAAATTACTATTTTTTTCCATTCAATCAATTCAACTACGCAATAATAACAATTAAATTATTATTTACACATTTTGTGAGACCTACTGTCATTCCTTCGAAAAAGTTATTAATAATTTTTTACAAACAGAGCTAATAAACGAAGAAGTTTTTACATAAGAATAAATTACCAAATGCCCTCAAATATTTATTTACAAACGTCCTTAAATTAAGTTAAAAAAATCACAATCATCTGATTTCACCTCCAATTCATAAAGAGAATAACAAGGCACGATTCTTCAAATAGTCTTAAAATAATAAAAATAGGGTCATCGTGGTTCATTGCATGAGATAGAAGATAAGTTATATTTAGTTAACCATCTAAAGTCCCTACTTCAATTAAAGTATGAAGATGAGTCGAGCTCTTAAAATTTTAACTACCAAATGAAATTAGACAATATTAATGATGGTCGATATGCAAAATACTTGTTCACAAGGTGCTAAACATAGCTCCGAAAAGAGATAATAAACGAATTCAATTTATTTACATCCATTATGTTCGCTTGCCAACCGTCATGTAATTCGGCTTTCTTCCTCAATTTGCCCATCGAAGTGAACGAAAGTCTAGTAATACACGACCAACTAATATTTAATAAAACGATTTTTACAAATACTAACGAAAATACCTCGGGCAACGCTATAATCTGTTTGATGTACAACAATATACTGATATCTTAGCTTTCATGATTAAGAATAATTTATAAATAGATATAAATGAATGATGGATAAGTTCATAATACTTGTGAATATGATTAAAAATGAAATTTGATAATTTATTAATTATTTATAAATAGTACTTATGAATGTGGTTGAAAATGAAATTTGACAATTTATAAATTAGCCAAACAAAGGCTTCGACAATATCGAAAATAAATTCTATACAACGAATAATAAATTCAAATTTATAAATAAATATGCTTCAATAAGTACTAGTAATCAAATGAAACAAAACTCAACGGGACCCATGCCAATTTCCTACTCCGATTGGGACCTTCGTACTCAATAATAAATAATTAGATTCGAATCAAGGAAATAATTAGTGATATCGATTCCGTGAATCTTCGCCAATGATCTTTTGGGACAATTCTTGCAATTAATCTATGCAAATAGACAGAGACACCTAAATAAATTATATAAATATAAGGGAAAATTGCAGCAGCGATCCCAAACCTTTGAATTTTTTACAAATTTTATCATGAACTTCACTTTGTATACCACTCACTGTCCCAAACTTTTGAAAAATTAGCGTCCGGGGTCTAAATGGATGGATTCCATCCGTTTGACCGTTAGTTGACCCAAAAATGAAAAAAAAAAAATGGATATTTTGACCAATTTAAACAAGGACATTTTCGTCAATCACAAATTAATAAATGAAATAATTAAACCCAAAAAGGAAAAAAATAAAATAAAATAAAATTTCCAATCCCCAACCCCACCCGAAATCTTTCATCTTCTTCAACACACCCACGCCTACCCCCACGCCGGCCACAAAACTCACCACCGGACCACCTTCGGCCACTGCCCATATTCTTCACATACTCCAGTCTCTTCCCCATTCTTCGCATCCACGTATTCAGCCTCCCTTCATGTGCAGAAGCTTGAACCTTGTCTGACACCAAGAAGTTCTCCAGCTTAAGGTCCTGGTGTATCACGCCCATGAAATGGCAAATCAGAATAAATTTTCCAATGGACCTTCAAATTGAAGTAGGAACTCTTTCTTTCACTACAACCATTTTCATCATTTAAATCCATGGTTTCCGTCTGAATTTCGTTGAAGAGAAAAATTTGCTTCATTTTAAAATCTGTTAAACATCCACCAAATGCACAATCCCATATAAAAATCCCCAAATTACTATTACCACTAGATTTCAATTTTCCCCTTTCCTGAAATTATAAAATCTCCCAAATCACAAGGCTGTCATGATATTTGAATGGTTTTTAAAATCTACCAGTCGAGAAACGGCGTATAGATTTTTTAATAAGGCTGTTCACCAATGATTGCATTGAAGAAGGGTGTTCGTTGATTTTTAAAATCCTCCATGTTTGTTGCTTTTGGGTTCATCATCTTCACAGTGTGCTGGAGCTTGCGATGCGTTGTGGGTTGTTTGTGGAGTTGCCGATGGTGGTTGTGGTGGTGACGATGTGGTGGGGTAGTGGGGATCGCGACACCGACACGGTGAAACGTGAGGGTGGATTTTAGATTGGGGTGAGGTGGATAGTTTTGCTGTGGCTATTCTTCGACGGTGATGTCGACCATTGTTAGGCTTTTCTTCGACAGTGTGGATCCATGGTAGCTGGTGGCTTAGGGGCTGATGTTTGATGGTGCCTGGTGGTTGAGGGGCTGCTGGTTTCGTGGTGGGTCAATCGTGGCTGGCTTTTTCCCTTTTCTTTTAGTTAAATTATTTTAGTTGTTCTTTGTGGTTAAATAGCAAATTATTATTTTACCCTTTTAAATTGATCAAAGTTCAATTTTATTGGTCAGCTAACGATCAAATTGGACAGTTTCTATCCATTTGAACCTCTACTGCGAATTTATGAAAGGTTTGAAGTTGTGGATGACACAAAATGAATATTAGGATAAAGTCTACAAAAAATTCGAAAATTCAGGACCGTTGCTACAATTCTCCTTGAATATAATGACATTTTCGAGGAGCCCACACATGGATGATGATGTCATCAGGGACTACTTGCGTGCCACGTGTTGCACTTGGAATCTGAATAAAAATAAATTAAAATAAAAAATAGAAGTTGAAAATTTGTAATAAGGTGACAGCTTTGGCCTTTGATTTCGTTGCATGAGATGTCATGTATTTATTTGGAATCTAATGCTCCCAAAGATTCCAAGTACCAAAAAGGAAAAGTCTTTATTCTGACCTTCCTTCTCATTGATGATAATCACTAAGTTACCCCTACTATTGTTTTTGAATTTTACTTGCTTTATTAATTAATTACCTATTAATTTGATTCCTAGACTAGAGGGTTAATGCTAGATTTTCAATAATACATCATTTCACTTAAACCCAAACAATTGATGAAAATAGACTTGAGAAACTTTAATTGCCTAGTTCAAAATAACTAAAAAAAAATAATAAGTCCAGAAGCAAATAACTCAGTTTTCTAATTTCTACGTTTCACAATTGCCAACTATCCATTTTTTTATTGTAATTTTTGATATGATTTACCTTGAGTCAATTATACTCTCTTTTGCGATATATATTATTGTTTTGTTAATATCTTGTATTACTAGTCTTATCTAGAATATTTAAATCAAAGATTTATTTTATTAATCATAGTATGGCAAAATTTATTGTCTTTTCGAGATAGTAGTTCTACGTCCTAACAGAAACGGTACTTTCATGTTTACTTGATATGGTCAGTATCCTTGAAAGGATGTATTACTGGTAAGTATAACTTTACGTGAATTCCTTGATCTTATTATCGTACTATTAGATGTAAGAAAGGCTTTTACATCTCTTTTTTCTTTTCTTTTTTTGTACTAATTTTATATATCAATAAAGAAGCCAAGTTAAAATTCCAAACTTTCCATCGGAGTATATGTAGATTCAAAATTTTATTTTACAAGATCAACTAAAAGATAACAAAGTTACTATTATTTAAACAAAAGTGAGGTTGGGCAAATCGGCTTCTTTACGAGCCTAATTTATTTGTTTGGCCAAACATATTTAATATGAAAAATAATAATAAAAAGATTAGTTAAAATGACAATATTTAATTGTTAAAAGGTTTTAAGAATACTCAAAATATTTCATTTGATTCTTTTTTGTAATTAAATGATGTATTTTTTTTTTCATTGAACATGCCCATTATGGTCAATCTACATCACTTGCGGCTGTTTCACTTTCAGCCCAGAAGTTTAGTGTGTGTTTGATTTGCTATTTCGAGTTCATTCTCAATTTTTAGTTTTCTAAAAAACTCAAAACGTGTTTAGTATATTATTTTCAAAAATGTATTTTTGAAAATAGGGAAAATTTTATACCATAAAACTAAAAATGACTTTTTAACGTTTTGAATATTTTCAATGAAAATACTCAAAATAAGGAAAATGAACTTAAAAATTTTTTTTAATTAAAATAATTAATAAAATCACATAAAATCTACCCAAATACAATTTTAAAATTTATTTTTTTAATTACATATTTACATAAAATTGATGTCGTACTAAATAATCAAATTAATTGAAAAATTGAAAGGTCATAAAACTATTTTTAAAATTTTTAAACCAAACGCATATTCTAGTTTTTTATTTTGAGAAACAGTTTTTCAGAATAACAAACAAAACACGTTTTGTGTAATTTTAAAATAATCCCTCAAAATAGAAAATAGAAAATGAATTTAAAATTGAAAACAAAAATGCAAACCAAAGACTTGTATTCCCAACTTGGGCTAATTGTATATGCAGTCACTCAACTTTTACATCAATTGTAATTACATCACTAAACTTTAATTGACAGCAATCAAATTGCATAACTTCAATTTAATTGTTTTTAAATCATTCTATTTGGATTCTGTCAATCTCCGTCTAACATGCTTACTTAACAATTGAAACTAATGGCCGTGAACATGGCCATCCATGTGGATTTACTTACATGCCATAATAACTGTAAACGAAAATAATACTTAGAAAAATTGTAAGTAAGAAATGCTTATTAAAGAAAAACTTTACTTGTCAAGGTTAAGAAATGCTTATTAAAGAAAAACTTTACTTGTCAAGGTTTTAGACTTTTTTTTTTTTTTTTTTCAAATCAGTAGTCCATTAGTTTCAAAGCAATAGAGAGTTAGAATTAAAGGACGAAGAATTATCTCAATAATAATATAATTATTAAAATGATTATGTCATCATGGTGTTAACTACCAATAAAAGGTTCAATAATCTATTTGCAATTGGAGTGAAAGTTGGTTGGCCGCCATATAATTATGCCTCGCAATTTGCATAAACTAACATTAGGGTTAGGCCCTTGTTTGAGTCAATTTTTTATTTTATTTATTTATTTATATTTTTTTTGAGTTAGAATTAAAGGACGAAGAATTATCTCAATAATAATATAATTATTAAAATGATTATGTCATCATGGTGTTAACTACCAATAAAAGGTTCAATAATCTATTTGCAATTGGAGTGAAAGTTGGTTGGCCGCCATATAATTATGCCTCGCAATTTGCATAAACTAACATTAGGGTTAGGCCCTTGTTTGAGTCAATTTTTTATTTTATTTATTTATTTATATTTTTTTTTCGGGGGGAGGGTGAGGGGGAATGAATTTTTTGAATAGAAATTTTTTGAAGAATTTAGCTTTCATTTGGTCCTCATAAATTTCATTTCATTTTTCTTGTTCCTATATTAAACCTCATTATCTTTAATAAAATAATATTACACATAAACTGAAAACTTTTCATTCTTTTTCATCCACTTATTTTTCGGAAAAAACACTATTCTTACCATTTTCATTACAAAAAATGGAGGCCAAACGGGGGCTTATTGTTAAAAAGTAAGAATATATATATTTTTATTTACATGTAAAGTTATTTTATTAAAAAATATGTGAATAATAATGATTTTTTTAAACAACGATGTGTATAATAGCCCCTGTTTGAGCCTCATTACATTAAATTTCATTACATTTCATTTTTCTCTCTCCTATTTTCAACCACACAATCTTCCATAAAATAATATTATACGTAAATCGAAATCTTTTCATTCTTTTTCAACCACTCATTTTTAAAAAAAAAATACTATTCCACACATTAATTTCTCCACGTAATGGGGGTCAAATAGGGGCATAGTCTTTTCAAAGCATCTTAAACGGAGTTTGCCTTGGAAACTGAGGGAAATATTATTGTTACCATCTTAGGATCTCAAAGTAAATTAAAAAGTAAACCTTCTCTCTCTGGCTTATTTATAGTTAAACAAACCCTCATAAAGTCATAACTCTCGTCTATTGATATATGCGTTGAGCACTTGATGATATTATATTTTTCAAGAATTAGATTCAATTGGTTCATCAGAAACTACTCTTAATATTTCAAAATTTAGAGTTTGACGTTAGGATCAAATCGATCTCCCTAAGAATTGTGAAAATGATGATTTAGGATAAAAATACCTATTTGAAATAAAAGGTTTGGGTCAATAAATAAATAAATAAATAAAAAAGGAAAAAAGAGAGAGACTAATTTATAATATAAAATAAAACTGCCCCATACAATATTACCTTGGGGTTGGGCAAAAAAACCAACGAAACTGATCAAACCAAACTGACTCGAGTTCATTTGGGTTGGTTTGAACAAAAAATTTGGTTTGGTTCGATTAATTTTAATCATTAAAAAATCGAGTTGGATTGGTTTCGATTTAAGTAACCAACCCAATCTGCAAATATATTTTTTTTTGTATTTTAAAATCCATCTTTTTAAATATAAATAATAAAATAATAAAAACACAAATATGATTTTATCTTAATAATTTGTTTACTGTCTATATTTTTTCTACAAAAACTCTAAATATCAAAAGAAAAGAAAGTAAGAAGAAAAAGTGTTTAATGTAAATTTCGAATTTAGATTGTAGTTTTGCTTTCATTTTGGTGTAATTATTTGTTGATAAGTGATAACCATCGAATTTATATATACTTTGATTTTTAAAAAAATTAATTTTTTACAATTTACATTATATATATTATTGATATGAATTACGTAAATATATATACATATATATATAATTTTAACCCTATACAATTTTTTTTTCTTTTACTCGAACTAGTTTCAAACCGATTAAACCAAACCAAACAGATTCTAATCTATTTGATTTGATTTGATTCCGTTTGATTTCAACGATTGAATTAGATCCATTTGAATTGAAATTTATCCAAATCGATTTTTAGTTGCACTAAAAACCAGCCCATGCCCATCCGACCACATCCCTCTCCGTCTCATCGGTTTCCATTTATAGAAAATTTCCCTCAAAAAAGTATCTTTTTATCGTCCCCTTTGGTCCTTGGATTCCGTACGTGTTTGATCAGTTCTCCTGTCCTTTCGACGGGAATAAACATATATAGAAAGTACACAGTAAAGTTTACCTTCCGCTGGAAATTTTACTTATCCCTTTATGCTGATATACGGGTTTTTCTTTTCTATTATTTTCATTTAATACAAGTACAAGCTTTATGTTAATTGGTTATGATGAGATGAATCTGAGCTGGGTTTTGGTTTTTGGTTCTTCTGGTGATTTGATTCGCTGTCTAGTTAGTTAATTCTCGGATTTTTGTGGGGCGATGCGTTTTTTGGTTGATTAGCTTTTTTGGCTTATTCTCTGCAATTATTCTCTGCTGCTTACGGCCGCGAAATTTTCTGAATCTCTGAGGTCAGTTCTCAAAGTTCTTGTCTTTATTTCTACTGTATAATTGACGCTAATACATATACATATACCTGTTTATCTTTTTATCTGAGGGTGTGAAAGAAGGAATGAGTAACTTCATATTATGGGTATTGCTGGGTTTTGTTTAAAAGAATTGGGAGAAAGGGGTAGTTTATGTGAACAATTGAAAATGATTATGGGATTATGGTAGCTGGTGCTCAATACAATATGGTAGGAATTTCCGGCAGTAGATGATTTGTTTTCGGGTCTTTAAATAAGATGGATTACCCTTTTTCGAGTAAAGAGAAGGATGCTGAATATTGGTCTTCACCAAGGGGTCAGATGGAGGGTATGGATATGACATATACGGAGAATGGCACACAGAGCTCGACTTTGGATGGTTCATTTAGTAATATTGCGGAGCTCATGAATGTTGATTCGAACGGTGGATGGTGCTACAGCCCCAATAGTGTGTCAGATCACTTGTTTCCCTCTTTTGCCATGTCGCCTCATAGTTCGATGTTTACAAATTTTTTGCCCTTTGATGGATTGAACTTCGCAGAGCAGTATAGTCCCGGTGTTCCCATGGAAGATGGTGACATTGTGGGAAGTTTGTCTAGCATGGGAGATAGAATGATTTTTAGGCAGATGAATAACCAATTACATATCCCAGGGGATTCTGTTAATGACGGGGTTGATGTGATCCAGAGGAGAAGCAATAGCTCGGGCCAGCAGAATGCGGTTGCTGAAATAGTGCACAGTACAATCCCTAGACTTCCTTCACAATCCTTGGCTGAGAAAATGCTCAAAGCATTGTATCTATTCAAAGAATTGTCTGGAGGGGGTATTTTGGCACAAGTTTGGGTTCCAATAAAGAATGGGGATGTGTACACCTTAAGCACCTGTGAGCAACCTTATTTACTTGACCAGACACTTTCTGGATATCGTGAAGTGTCTAGATTGTTTACTTTTGCAGCAGAATCGGGACCAGGTTCTTTCCCAGGGCTTCCTGGTCGTGTCTTTACCTCGAAGATGCCAGAGTGGACATCCAATGTTGTCTACTACAATAAAGAAGAGTACTTGAGAGTAAAATATGCGGTTGATCATGAAGTCCGTGGATCTGTTGCCTTACCTGTCTTTGAGGATGATTCACTTGAAAATTCTTGTTGTGCAGTGCTAGAATTTGTCACTGTGGAGGAGAAACCCAATTTTGATTCAGAGATGGAAAATGTTTGTCGTGCCCTCCAGGTCAGTTTGTCAGTTTCTGGTACTCTTTTCCAGCATCCTTTTTACTGTTTCTTGCTTAAAATAATATGTCTCCCCTTGATCAGATAGTTCTACCAGTTGACAAGGAACCTGAACCTTTAATAATGTCATGTTCCATGACGTTAAAGATAGTCAAGCGCTAGATAGCAAAACCATTGTAATAGTATTATTATTTAAAGATTTTTTGGAGGTGCAGGAGTTCTTATCAGCTTGCAGCTGAGATCTTGTTCTTTCTCATCACAAACTCCCTCCCCCACCTTGATTTCTAGCATTGAAAGGGTTTACATATATAAGTGTTGCCTACGTGTATTTCTTTTCATTCCCTATTAAAAATTATATTTTGCAGATCAGTATGACTTACTACTGACACTTTAACAAACATATGCAGGCGGTGAATTTAAGGAGCACTGTACCCCGACTTCAATCCCAGGTATCTCTAATATCAAAATGGGAAAAAATAGACAGTTGAATAGTCATATGTATGTTCTTATGTTTGCTTCCATCTGAAATTCTCTTTTTGTTAATATGCAGTCTCTCTCAAAGAATCAAAGGGCAGCTTTAGCTGAGATAACTGATGTTTTACGAGCTGTTTGCCATGCACACAGACTGCCTCTCGCTCTAACATGGATTCCCTGTAGTTATAGAGAGGGGACAGATGATGACGCGATAAGAGTACAAGTTAGAGGATGCAATTCAAGTTCTCACGAAAAATGTATACTATGCATTGCGAGTACAGCCTGTTATGTGAATGACAGTGCTATGCAGGGATTTTTGCATGCATGTAGGGAACATTATCTTCAGGAGGGACAAGGTATTGCTGGGAAAGCTCTTCAATCCAATCACCCCTTTTTTTACCGTGATGTAAAGGAATACCACATTAGTGAGTATCCACTTGTTCATCATGCCCGGAAATTCGGCCTAAATGCTGCTGTTGCTATTAGGTTAAGAAGTACGTATACTGGTGATGATGACTTTATACTAGAATTATTTCTCCCTGTCAACATGAAAGGGAGTACTGAACAGCAGCTCTTGCTAAATAATCTCTCCAATACAATGCAAAGGATCTCCAGGAGTTTGAGAACAGTGTCAGATGCAGAATTACTCGGGCTAGATTCTAAGGTTGGGCTACAGAATAATGAAGTCCAAAACTTGCCACCGAGTACATTATTCAGGAGGAGCTCTGAACAGTCACTGATAGATGGAAATTTAAACTCTGGTGATCAAGTACCCCTAAATGTATCAGATTCAAAGACTACTGGAATAGATGCCGATGGTCCTCCTGACCAGGTACTTTTGGATTTATGTTTGTTAAATTGCTATTATTGAATCTCACCTTTTTTCCGAACACCGCATTTTTGAGATCTGACTTCTGAGATCCTCTTTTTCCTGCATTATGACTGTCTGTTCTAGCATTTTTGCTTCAAAGAGTACCAATATTACCATGAATTATGTTGATAGGCAATTAGGCGTACAGCGAGTTTTCAGACATCAAATTTTATAGCACGTGATTTTACTGTGCTTGTAGGAACTGCTGTTGCTGCTTGTTTCTTTTTTGTCGTCTAATCATTGAACATGGTTTTTGAGTAGCGTTTCACTAAATTCTTATTTTTTCTAATTAGTGGATGTACTGTACGTCATTTTAAGCAGCATCAAATTATAGCCACGTTAACAACATTATAATGTCCTGGTAAGTTAACAGTAAACCATACGAGATATTGCCCCTAAATTCCAAGGACAGCAATAACCTGTAAGCCCAGAAAATTTCGAAAATATACTTTCTGAATATGAATATACAGCTCCCCTTAAATTGGTAACATAATCACACAAAGTCTAGGCCCCAAATACGCCCCCACTTCACCTTTTTTAAAAAAAAAAAAAACTGTATTCTTGGTTTCTGTTTTCGGTTTAAAACAACTGGAAAGTTACCAACTGCTTTCTGGTTTTTGAGAAATTTCTTCTTGTATAGATGAAGGATCTAGTTGCTTTAGATCTCCCATTGAATCTAGCTACAAACAGAAACAGAGTGGTGAAGAAGGATTCACATAGTTTGTTGTTTTTTTGTTGTCGTTGCTGAAGATGAGGGTTGTGGCCCACTAACGTTATCATCCCTCTAGTTAAGGGGTTCACTGAGCCAATTAACTATACATCGTCAGTCTTGAGGAGGTAAGTTATCCGTTATCCGGTCAGTTTGAATATACATTGGGAATTATTACTCTCTACCTGATTATTTCAAATAAGTGAGTGTTTATTGTCATTTCAATTTCTTACTTGCAAGATAAATGGATTTTGATAGAAAATAATAGATTCGCTGGGCTTGGAAGAAAATATGTTATGGGTTTTCCCTCGGCTATAACTTTTGGATGTACAGTGAAAAAAAATGGCATTAATTGGTCTTAGAGCTTATGCCTGTGCTTCCATTGAGGCCCAGGAAAATAAAAACAATTGATGACATGTAAATGCTTGTGGTTAAAAAATTCAGAACCTATGCAACTGACCTTTCTAAATGAACCCTAGAATGAAGTCAAGAAATGAACAAAGTTACATTCTTTGTGCTTTTATGAAGATATTCTTTTATGAAGAAAGCAATATTATTTTATAAGAGGAGTTATGTCTGCTTAAAATGATTCAAGCAATGGAACTTTCGGCTAATTGCCACAAGAACGACGAGTGAAAATGGCATACATGCTCTTGTGTTCAAGGAACTCAAGATGCAAACTTCTCTATTGGACGAATAGTATACATTTTCCTTTGATGTTTTCATTGATTTCTTATTCCCTATAAATATATTTTCTGAATCTCCTTGTTCAGTGTCTTCAATAGATAAGAGAACAGATCTCTTACAGCTTGTTAAAATTACGGCAGACAATAGCTGGATCAAGGAGACGGATGGAGAAGAAACGAAGCACAGCTGAGAAGCATGTCAGTTTAAGTGTTCTTCATCAATACTTTTCTGGTAGCCTGAAGGATGCAGCCAAAAGCATTGGTGGTAAGTCTTAGCATTAACTTGTTTCACAAAATGTTTATCATGAGAGTGCATGCACTTTAGAGAATTATCTTTGGTATCAATATCTATTCAAGGAACCAAACAAGGGGTCAGATACTAGTACTTTGGAGATAGTAGGCTTTTACTAACACCGATCATTATATGTGTGTGTGGTGTGTTATATGAGCAATTGGTAATTTTGGCTTCTAAAGGATTGGTAACTACACTGATTATTCTTATGAAAGGGCGTATGCCAGATTATATCATTCACTGAGAGAATTTCAAATACTATATACAGCGTAATCTGATGATTGTTTGCCTTCTTTTGGGCTGCTGTCTTAACTATTATTGCTGGATTATTATACTTGTGCAATAAAATGTTAATTCATTCCAGAATAGGAATATGATTGAACTGTTTATTCTGAAATCAGAAGGAAAATGGAAGTACATATTACATCGAACTGGTACTTTTTACTGAACACATTCATTATTAAATGGGAAAAGCTTGTGGCATCAATTATATATGATTTGGCCTACTCAGTATGAAGGGCTGTTTGAAGAACTCTTGAAGGGATAGCCTGAGTTTTTATTGTGTTTCTTGTTTCTGCAGTGTGTCCAACTACACTCAAACGGATATGTAGACAACATGGCATCTCGAGATGGCCATCCCGCAAGATAAACAAAGTGAATCGTTCTTTGAGGAAAATACAAAGCGTCCTCGACTCTGTTCAGGGAGTGGAAGGTGGACTGAAGTATGATCCAAACACTGGGGAGCTTGTGGCAGCAAGCTCTAACCAAGATTTTTACCCGCAAAAAAGTGCTCTCTTCCACAGTAGAAGTCAATCTGTCAGAAATCCTGATTCGATTATCCAGGGTGCAATCCCAGCTCCTCCATCTTGCACTGATGTTGAGAGTGCATCCGTGAAAATGGAAGAAGGGTGTTTTGTGGACAAATATAAAGTGCCAAGGTCAAATGTGTTCAGTCCAAACTCTTGCAGCACAGGAGAACGTAGAATAAATGTTCTTATGCCAGAAAGCTGTGATGTCTCCAAATTGGCTGCACTAGATACTGGGTCGTCCCAACCTGCTAGTCTGAACACCGTGCCTTGGATGTCTTTTGGGAAATTTCCACGAGATCCTTTCCTTACTGGAGAAGGATGCAATCAACGGGAGCTAAATAATAGCATGAAACAAGAGGCTTCTGAGTGTCACTTCTCTTCTCGAAGCTCAATCTCCATTGCCGCTGGTGATGATATGAACACTAAGTTTAAAGGTGATGTTGGGGTGGATGGTGATGCCGTTTTGGAAAATAACCAGCCCACTTCCTCCGGAATGACAGACTCATCCACTGGGCCTGGCTTAACAATGAAAGGGAGTTCATCAAGCTCGAGAAGTGGTGGTGAAAGGAAGCATTCTCAGACTGAGGCAAGCTGTGGAGAAAGTGGGGCAAAAATTACAGTCAAAGCTACTTATAAAGAAGATACAGTCCGATTCAAATTCAAGCCTTCTGCTGGATGTCTTCAACTATATGAAGAAATAGCAAAGAGGTTCAAACTAAATACAGGGCACTTCCAGATCAAGTATCTTGATGATGAAGAGGAATGGGTGTTGTTGGTAAATGATTCTGATTTGCAGGAGTGCCTCGAAATATTGGACTTCATGGACACTCACAGTGTAAAGTTTGTTGTTCGTGATATACCTTGTGCCATTGGGAGCTCAGGTGGAAGCAATTGTTTCATGGCAGGAGGCTCTTGATCTGCTATACACAGGTATAAATCTCTTTGCGGAACCTAAATCACCTGGTTTTCTTACTGATTCTAATAGAGGTTTTCTTCTACTGACTGAATGACTCATACACATCCAGCTTCGATGGCATTGATGATTTGTCACGGTTGATTCCAGCAAGAGTCCCGCATGAGAAACAAAGTAGACAAAATGGAGTAACATGGATTGGAGAAAGGGGCCATTTTTGAATATGCATATTGTCGGTTCTACACATAGAATAATTGTTGACGCTGTAGTTGTTGGAAGAAATAGGATGCTCTATGCACAGTAACCTAAACCGTGTGTACTGTAATTTTGTATAAGTTTAAAATACAAAAACATTTAGGATGTATATTGTTTATTTAATAAAAAAAATTGTCTGATATAAATTTATTTTCGTTTTAGATACATATTAACTCTAATTGAGTAACCCTTGAGAGGGTGTGTCGAAGAGTGACCCAAAATGAGCGATGGTGGCCATTTCTCGATATTGTGCCATGACTTAACGCGTAATCTGTGACTAAAGATACTCTTTGGTAGAACAAGAAGAAAAGTAATTGAGGTTTATTTTTGTAATTAATTCACTAACGAGCCGAAGACAAGTTTTTCCTCTTCTTGTTTTACTCGAGTCAACCTATTGTTCCATGTGTATTTTAGTTCAATGCAATTCAAAATCCCTATCACAGTTTAATTATCATGTCTAGAATTTCTGTGCAAACATTTTTTTATATTTGGATAAGTATTATGCATTAACAAAGAAAAATTTATACAGGCATTTTTGCAAAAAAATAAAATGTCTTATGATAGATCATTATATGAACTAATATACACTCGAAGAAAATATGAGATTTTAGTCTTATTAATCAATGTTATTCTCCTTCTACTGAAGGGAAAAAAATGGTGGCTTGTTACTCATACGTGGATGACTTTCTACGACCCCTTTTAGTCGTCACAGAAGGCCTTAATTCGCGTACTATTTAATGTGGGGGTTATTCTTATTCGTAAAATGGCAGTTTCGACGTATTTCCCCCTTGTTTCCTGTCAAAACTTTGAGAGATCCCATCCTGCTTATTGACAGAGAAAATCGCCTGCGGAATTGTTCGTTGCTGCCTGCATACTCGAGCGTCAACTGGTTCGTGTCGTAATTGAACAATAGCTGTTGATCAACTCCAAGTACAGATTGGTGTAAAAGTACATTGTTGTAATAGGCAGTGTTGAACCAATAATTGGGGCCATTTTTTGGTGTCAAGTAAACCGTTTGATTCTGCTCTTGGATCTTGTTCATTTTTTGTGGGCATTGCTCTCTCAGTTTATTTAGCAAGGATGTGTCCATGGTAGGGTCTGGTTTGCCTGTGTTGTTGAAATTGTACAGCCTATCCCTGATGTAGTTGCAATGAGTTATTCCCATTGTATGTGCTCCTGAAGAAGATAAACAAGTGCACATATTAAGGTATCAGAGGACAATGATTACATATTAAAATTATCTTTGGTGAGCTCCCTCACGTGCAAGTTGGTTCTTTTTTCTTATCAAAACCTAACACGTGCACAATTCATTTAATTAAGGACGGTGAGACTCGAACTCATGAGCACCTGCTCTGAAATCATGTTAAACTATTTGATTTAAAAAAGAATCGATTCGTCTATCAAATAAATCACCATATTGCTGGTGCATATATTGAATGGAGAAATAGAATACCTAGGAGGGTTGCAAAATCTTGCACATCTAAACCTTTGGATTGGAAATATGCCAATCCAGATTCCCAAGAAATTGAGGGTGATGGAAGATCCACCCATGCAGCTTTTGATTCAAACCCATCTCTTCTCCCCAATAACACTGGATATGATGGTGCACCTGCCTGTATAATCATTTAGTACATATTCAATTTCAGTCATTCGCCGTAATGTATGCGTACCGCTAAAAAAAAATTTCACTTTTGACAAAGAAAATTTGATTGTAAAAAGTCATTTTTATGTTGTTTTGTCAAAAAAGGATCGTCGTAAAAATTTTCGAAACCGAAATATTGAAAAAAATTTGTCGTTAAAAGTGAAATTTTTTGTAAGGTGTGTACATATACAGAAAAAGAGTTAAGCGGGTTAGTTCTTACAAGATGAAGAGCGTCCCGGGCGGCAAGGTTAAGAATGTCGGAGCAAGAGACGATGCCTGGGCATCGATCTTCGAGGACAGTTTTGATTTTGTCAATGATTATAAATGCTCCTAAACCTGCATTCTGAGGGGCTGTTTTCTCCGTATGTGGACCATCTAGCAGAATTGATGCATCACAACCCTGCATGTAGCATGTATTATAATACATCTCCAAATGTGGAGTTTGGACGATGTCGAAAGTGAAATTTCTTGTAGTGATCAATCTTAATGGTTGGAGTGCATTATCAAAACCCGATTAATGGACTTTTTTAGTACATGTGCAAAGGATTTCAAAGGGACAAGTTAGCCAAGAACCATCATGCTAACTATTCTGGATATTCCGTAATGTTCCGACTATTGACGGAACATGAGAAGCAGATGATCATATACATCCTCTTTCACTTAAACTCGTATTCAATTTAATTTATTAAGATTGGGAAGTGGTTTAAGCATAATTTAATATCATAACAAGTAAAAACATTAAAGTTTTAAGTGAAGAAAATGATGGCCTCGAGCATTGAAACATACCATACATAGAGGCTTAGATTTAGGATCAGTTTTGAACTTTATAATTTTCCAAATGTAACCCTAGTTGTACAAAATATGATATGTGGGATATGTGTTTTTTTGTATATTAAGGAGGTTTCAAGAATTAAGAATAATGAAGTAAGGAAATACTTGATTGGTAAAAAGAATTCTCATTTTCTTGTCCAATTTAGAACTATATTTGCATTTTTGGTTTGTATTCTCGACTAAACAAGACAACTTACAAATTTTATTACTTACCTCTCTTACTTGACTCCATCTTATCCTCTGTAATTTAATGCACCAAACACAATCTTAATGACAAATTTAGAAAACACATTGAGTGACTAAATTTATAAATCATTTATAAATTATTAAATTGACAGCTAAAACGGAGTTTAATTTATTGTAATATTTTCATCAATAATAAACTAGAAAGGAGTTGTGCCAAGCAAGTTGACATCTGTTGTTCTCCTTTCGTTTTCCCTATTTTGCTCACATTAGAGAGCATTGGTAAATGAACCATGCTACAATAACTGGGAGGAAGACAGTCTCCCTAACACAGGCCCCACAAATAGAGGGGAGGAATAGTTTTTTATTCAAGTGGGACTCATGACGTGTGAGAGACGATCATCCTTTCTGTCAACCATTTTGGGTTACTTTAGCATTTTCCTTAGAAAATAGCAAGTCGACAATAGAAGGATGGTGAAATGGAGACAACATATCTCAATCCGTACCAAACAGGTCAACATTTTTAAGTTTACATATTAAAAAAGAAAGCAGAATTGCAATTTGTCAAACGAAGAGATAAAAGCATTTAAGTGAGGAAATGAACCTACATTAACCATGCAATCTGCATATAGCAACTTGACCAGCTTAGCAGTGATGCTGTGATCCTTATTCCAATACACCTGCACTTGGTGCTTAACGAACGCCTCCGCATTTGCACATGTATTTAGCTTCTTGTAGTACTTCCGTGTCAGATATTTCGCGTCCGGCGGCAGCCCTATCGCCGCCTCGGTACGGCTCAGATGCAAGCTCAACACCCCCACGAACACGACAAGAGAGAAAAGCAAATACCCTTCTCTCTCCATTTCAGTTCAATGATGTATATGGATTGCAAACAGTATATATGAATTTATATGTATTATTGCACCCAAGTTTATATGTAACAACTGAATGAAATGAGCTACAATATATAGAGCCTCGGCACCATAAAATTCATCAACATTAGCAAGCTGGAAATTCATAAAATAATCGTAGATTTCTTGATTTTCATTCCATTTCTGTCAATAATTTATAATTTTTACTATGGAGTTAATTTCACTAATGGTCACTGAAGTTCAATAAAAAATTTAAATGAGTTATTAAAGTATTTTTACGATTCATTTAGTTACTAAAGTTAAATAAAGTTACATAATTGGTCACTCTGTTAGTTAGACTAGTGCCATATCTGATGTAGTACTCTGTTAAACCTTCATGTGAACTGGTGGCTGATAAAGCGACAGATTCCTTCTTGCTAGCCTCATGTACTAGCTTTGTCGTGTTTTTTAGCGTCCAATGAAAAATAAGGTTAGAGATAAAGGAAGCGATTTATGTTTTTTTGGCTTCACGCGAAGTATTTTTCTAAGAATTGAGTTTTATTTTAAAGGTATGTAATTTACACCACAATTGTTAGTTGGTGTCAAAGTTTAATAGGCCGACGATTGATCGGTGTGGATGCGGCTAAATGGGGACCAATTACTTAATATTATTTAACTTTAATGACCAATTTGAAATTTTTCTTGAAGTTCAGTGACCTTTATATATATAACCATTCTTGAAGGCGCTTAAGATGGATTTTACAGGTGATTTTCACGTAAATCGAGGACCTAATAAATACGCCATCGCAGTTCTATATAAATTATACTGTGTGTATATATTTTCATGCAAGGTTTCTTACACGACAAGGTATCGCGTAGATTTGAGGTCACTCCTAGAAACCTTCAAACTATCGAAGTATTTCATACGTTTCTTCATCCCATTGTCAAATCCTAGAACTCTTTGACCATTGGAAAACCAACCAATTAATCCTATTGTCAACCTTAGGTTGGTCGAAAATGAAACAAAGTGTAAGACGATACGATAGAGCTACATGTATAGAAGAATATTGCACAGAATTTGATCAGACAACACACAACATGGAGTGGGTGGATAATTTTTGGGCATTATTTTATCACCCACCCATCATGTGAGTTATGTGGTGGAATTCTGTACAATCCTTTCTGTACAAAGGGCTTAAACCTAGATGATATGACAATCACAATTGTTATTTTTTGATAAAAGTATGCTACGAGACGATGTACATACCAAAATTACTCTTGAGCAACAAGAACCAGCAAAATCTATCATGGAACCAGTAAATTTTGAAGCAAAACACGATAATTTTAATCTTGAATTTTAGAAATTTTTAGTTAGCTAGAGATAGAGGCAAATTACGCCAACGAGTAGGTTGACCCCTTCAGATTTTCCTCTTTTGCCTTAATCTTGTAATTTATTTTTATATTAATTAACATTAAATCACTTGTCAATTTTATTGCAGTATAAGAATTAAATCTATGATTTTGTACATCGTTTTTTGAAACTTAAAAATTAAGTTATTTATTAGTTAAAAAAGTCCATAATGATGTACAGTTCCTAATCCAAAATTTCAAATATTTAAAATATTTAGTTAAATTTTTTGAAGATTTTTAATTTTCAAACATGTTCGATATTTAAAATTTCGATGTATCCTAGATCAACCCCATTTTAGATTCAAGCTTCTGTGAGGTTGAGCACATTTGATCTCTGTCCTCATTCTATAAAATACATATATTGGCCTCTCGGGACATAACCCAGTAGTGTAAAAAACAAGAGTGAGATAGTTTCAACCTTGTTGGCAACCGCAGTGTGAGAGTTCAATTCTTGAGATATGAAATTGGATTCTTTGTGGATACCGGTGTACAGACAAGCTCTTGTTTTCTGGCTTGTTGTGACACATCTCGTGATTTACCTCCCTCACGATTCTTCAAGGACAGGACGGTGAGAGGCTTCAAAGTTGAGTTTCAACCTTTCATATATTGCATTTTCGCAGCCCCGGTATGGCAGTATCATAATTGTTTTACCGTACTTCTAGTTCTGTGATCAAATTATAAAAATAGTTTGTAATTTCCAATAACTTCGAGATTTGAGAAGCGCTGATAGCAGAGTAATTTATAATAGTTGGATACATAGAAAAAACCACTGTAATTAATGAATGATCGACAAATAACTACAAAAAAGGGACCTTCTACTTCAAATCAAGTTTGTGTCCAGTCATTTCTATCAAGGTATAAACAAATAGAGAGGTATTGTTTTCAGTTGATTATTCCTATTAAAATTTTGACACTTATCAATCTCAAGTCCCAATTGAATTGTATTAGGTATTTATCGAGTTATAATCAAAGTCAAAATAAATAAAAATTGGTAGTACAATTCTTGAAAGAGTTGAAAATGTCAAAGATATCCAATAAGATCAAATATGATCGAGGAAATACAATTAGTAATCTAAAAGGTATTAAAGAGTTGCACAAATTCTGCTCCAAATTCTCATTTGCAACTTGCAATACATTTTTCACACTGAAAACTTTGGAATTTGGACAAGCTGACTTCTAAAAGAATTGTAGGATATTGAGTTAGCTTTTCAACGCATTTTTAATTACTTTAATCGACGTTGGAAAAGAAAATTATAATAAAAATAATGACAGTTGCTCAACCCTCGCTCACCTGTCGTTGGCTTGGCGCTCGAGCGACGAGTCAACGTTCAGAAATCTGTTCTCCTTCAAACACTTGGTTTTTCAATTCTTTTTTCATCCCAAACACTATCCATTATAAATATATACCCTTATGGGACGTTCAAAAGTATGTTGAATCAGATTTATTTCATAGATATCAATTCTTTGATGATCCAAAACATTCATTGATTCCAAGATTCAACCGCCACATATTATTTGAGTCATAACTTTTTCCAAAACATATTTTGTTAATTAAGTCATATTGTTTCGTATTAAACAATACAATCAAAACACAAAAGGTCATTTGAACAAGCACCAAACCACGTAATCCGCCCAAAATAAATCGATACCAGGGATTAGGAGTTGTTGCAGAAGCACAAATTCAGAAGGACTAAGGTGACGTACCAAGAGTTGTGATCTATCATCAAGAGCACGCAGTCCAAGAGGGCTAAGATATAAACCAGAGTCGAAATTTATTTTGACAGAGCACACCTCTAGTAGGATTAAGGGAGATCGCGGGAATTGAGGTCAGGAGTTCTACAGAGTAGACGGGTTTGATCAATGCGGTAAGTTTGCTTCGAATTATAGTAGATTAACAAAGTGCTCGAAGTTTTTACCTAGTTGGAATTTCTCTTTGATCATATCAATGTCATTTACAACTTTCTATTTATAACTTGTGTATTCAAATTTAAGATGGATTGACTTGTTTGATTTAATCATCTAGAAAAAATTAAACAGTGACTTGTTTCTTTTAATCGTGTAAATTCCGGATCTAAATAAATAAATATTCAGCTAATTAGAACTTTCAGTTTTTCATTTGATTATTCCTATTAAAATTTTGACGCCTTTCAATCTCAAATAGTAAATAATAATACGTCATTTCAAAGACAAGGTCACAATGTGTGGTTCTTGCCATTTAGCCCCAGTTTGATTTTGCTTAAAATAAAAAATTTGAGTAGATTTTAAAAATTCAAAAAAATTGTAATTGAAATGCCTATAAAAGTTATGATGAGCCTCATGAAATATGTGGTTAAAAAATGAGTTTGTCAAAAAATAATTTAAAAATAGGAACCAAACATGGACTTAGTATTACAAGAAGCATTGACGGGCAATATACGAATTGAAAGGCTAATAAAAGTTATGATGAGCCTCATGAAATGTGTAGTTGAAAATGAATTTGCCAAAAAATAATTTAAAAGTAGGAACCAAACAGGGACTTAATATTACGAGAAGTATTGATGGGTAGTATATGAATGAACGTGAATCCAAAAAATTTATAGTAATGTGGAACAGTAGAAGTAACAATACTTGAAAACGAATTGAGCTCAACTCTTTTCCTCAGTTGTTTGGTTTATAAACTCTAATTACAAATTAAGTATGTATAGTCTAAGTTTAGTATAATTTACTATATAACGTTATTATGCAAGTTTTAAGAGTTTATTTCCTTAAACAAGCCAAAAGCTTCAGATCCACTTCAGCAACTTGCAGCATATTTATATAAATAAAATAAAAAATGGTTGAACTCCAGCCTTGAGGGCCCCAATCGTCCCGTCCCTGAAATATTGTGAGGGAGGTAAGGTAAATTGCGGGATGTGTCCCAACAGGTCAGAGAACAAGAGTTTGCCCGTATATTGGTGCCCACAAAGAGTCAAATTCCATATTTCAGGAATCAAACCCTCACATTGCGACTGCCAGCAAGGTTGAGACTACCTCACTCCTGTTCTTTGCACCACTGAAATATGCCTCCGAAGGCAATTTGGAGCATATTTATTCATACAAAATTGGGGATTGCTTATTGGAAATGCATAATTAATCGTCAAGTAATATACCCCAATTGAGCTTGTGTTTACACCTTAATAAAATAATATAACGAACGCCAACCAAGGAGCTAATACCTTAAAGTGCTCCGCTTCACTTTGAGAATTTTTGTATCTTAAGTACTACTCACCCCACCCAATCACATTCTTTTTCAACTTTATAAGCATTTTTAAACCTTCTCGTAAGCAATAGGTAGAGCCGACTCGATCTTATAAATGAAAAATAGTTCTCCCATCATATGAATTCAATTTTTTTTTTCAGTAGGTAGAGCCGACTCGATCTTATTGAATTCATTTCATCCAGAAAACGCCACAGGAGGTTTTCAATGTTCGTATCAATATTTCAGTCTTCAATATCGAACTTTTTATTATCATTAATTTATTATAGCTGAATGTAAATAATAAAAATGAAATTCATGTAATAGACTAATATATTTTTCTTCTAATTACTAAAAAAAAAGTTACTTTTCTTTATTCAATAAAACATAAACATTAATTGACCACGCATTTATAATCACACATTTCAAGAAATCCGTACTATTTGTCCTAAAAAGTAATTTTACGCAAACACACACTTAGA
The DNA here is from genome assembly GCF_002742605.1 of Olea europaea var. sylvestris. NCBI lineage: Eukaryota > Viridiplantae > Streptophyta > Magnoliopsida > Lamiales > Oleaceae > Olea > Olea europaea. The sequence goes on along the minus strand of NC_036254.1, from coordinate 7,695,858 downwards.
AACAAAAGAAATTGGATGATGAAAATAAAACTCCAATACGAAGAGAAATTTCCGATCACAAAATATATCTGTGGGCTGAGATTCCTACCAGACCATATCAATTCAGGCCCAATGTACAGCCCACTACAAACACTATATAAAATGCTCTATTCGAAGGAATTAGGGTTTTGAAAGCTGCCTCCTCTTCTGCTCGGCATCGATTTCCAAAATGGTACTCCGTCTCTCTCACTCTTTCATATTGAATGCTGGACACATGTTGTGGTAGTTTGTGTTAATGTGATATGAAAATCTCTGGATTTGACTATATTTGATGAAGATTTTACGGATGCCATTTTTTAATGGGTTGTTTTTTACGGACCTGTTTAATTTCTGGGTTTTAGATAACAAGAGATGGGATTTTTGTAGCCTTTTCTTTTCATGTAATTGAATTGTTCTTTATGAGTCTCATGGTACCAATAGTGCGCTTTTATACTTGAGGAGACTAATTTGTAAAAATGTGGTACTAAGGATCTGTTAAGAGCTGGAAACTTGTTCAGGTTTTTGGGTAAAATTTCAAAACAATGTAGATCTCAGTTTCTATCCCTACCATAGTACAGCTTGTAGTTTTAAAATGAACCTAACAAATGGGGTATTAAATCAAGATAAGAAATGACATGGGTTTCGGATTTGGTGCAAGACTAAGACCAATCAGTATAGCATAAATTAGGAAGGTAAAATACAAAGAATGCCAAGCTTTTGTTTTCTCTCAAAGGTGAATATACATTCACAACCTGCATCTATTTTGTTTTGTTTCGGTAGACATGGGAAGATGTGTAGTTTCATATTTCATTTGCTTCTGATTCCTATTGATTAATAAGCTACAAATCAAAAATGGAATTTCTGAAAGCCCCTAGATTGGTACCTTAAATGCCACTCTCCCACTCGGTCACATGACTCACATAATGGGTATCTATATTCTTCAAAGTTGTGGTTTCTAACTCAATTTATTAAGTTGGGTTCTCCTACAAACTTGTCTCGTTTCACCTTTTCTCCCTATTTGAAACAAACCTGTTATCAATGTAAATGAGCAATTGAAAGCTAAAAAATTGTTTGCAATCAGGAAAGTGCTACCATGTATTATTTGCTATTTGTGCCTGTTTTGGTTTCACACATGTTTGTTCTGGTTTCTGCTCAATTCTGATCTATTGTTCTGAAGTAATAGAAACTCATAATCGAGGATTACCTTTTTGCGTCTGTTTTAATAACTTGCTCGTTTTTTATGATCCTCAGCCTAAGCAGATTCACGAGATTAAGGACTTCCTTCTCACTGCCAGAAGGAAGGATGCACGTTCTGTAAAGATCAAGAGGAGCAAGGATGTTGTGAAGTTCAAGGTTCGGTGCTCTAAGTACCTTTACACTCTTTGCGTCTCTGATCCTGAGAAGGCTGACAAATTGAAGCAATCCCTTCCTCCAGGTCTGTTGTTTCATAAACCAAACCTCATTTCCATCCTTGATTCAACCGATTATATACTAGTAATAATGTACATAAAATCATTGCTCGATAGATGTTCTTGTATTCTTTCAATAGCATGTTGAGATTATACGGAAGTTTGATTTGTACATATACTAGTTTCTTCTGTATTTTCCAATCTAATTGATTGTTACTGATGCACGTAATATTTGATTTATTTTTCAGGTTTGAGCGTGCAAGACCTGTGAGCTACTGAGTTGAAATGTGCCGTCTGAAGAGCATTATTGGAGAAATATTTTTGATATTTTGAAAGACTTGTTATTAACGTGTTGTGTGTTTTAAGATTTCTTGATTCGAATGGGAACTTGGCAATTTTGATTGAGAGATTGCAATTGATATATACAGGCTTTTGATATGGGGAGAGGGCTGCCGCTCTCTCATGCATATCTTGTGAAGAATGCTATTATTTATTGCCGGGGAGCTTAGTTTACTATGGTACATTATCATTTGAATTGATTCAACATTGTAGAGCAAATGCATATCCTCACCTCATAATGTCACAGTTTAAAAAGAATCGCCTGCCAACATTTAACTTCCAAAGGGTAAAATTTGCGGTATTGATGAGATATTAATGTGCTCAAGCTTCTAAGCAAATGGAGGCTTGGGCAGAAAGTAATGCCTTTTCACTATAGCAAGGGGTTCGATCCATATCACAAAACATACATAATGAGAAATTGACTATTTTCCCCATAGAAGTACAAGTATCAAGATTTAATTTAGGAGCATTATCATATTCATGAATATGAAGGATATGTACAATGCTGATTGGGGGACATCTCTTACCAAAATTGCTGATAAACATACCGTTGGAAAAGCCATGAACCTTCAATGCTGCAACTCAGTTCAGGCGTGATTCTTCTCTGGCAGGAAAATCTCACTAAATCAAGATCATTATGCCCCAGTTTGGCCCCCCTTTAAAACTCTTTAATTTAATTTAATTTTTTCTCTTCTACTTTCAATCACACAATCTTAATATTACACTCAAATTGAAAACTTTTAAACCAAAATCTTAAAAAAAAAAAAAAAAAAAAAAAAAAAAAACAAAAAAAAAAAAAAAAAAAAAAAAAAAAAAAAAAAAAAAAAAAGGGATTTAATGACATCTCAATTTCTTCAAGAGATCGCCCTTTTGTTTCAACTATAAAATAGTACGAAAATGCTGCAGCTAACAAGGAAACGCCACCAAAGCTTGCATAAACTGGAGCAATGCCGAATTTTTCCACGAGTTCAAGGAAGAATAGGCCAACCAAGAAGTTACAGACCTGAAGTTACCATAAAGAAGAAATATTGACGTACAAATAGATTTTACAAGAAGAATTAGAATGCACATGCTGCTGATAATCAGTGAGAGAGAAACATGAATTCATCAAGTCCCATTAATTTAGTGTAGATATATGTAGACATTTTAATACTTACCCAGTGAACAGAGAAACTGAAGCCCAAGATCTTCCCTCGTGTCCTGTTGCTGCTAAGCTCTGGTATAACAAGACCAGTTACTGGCCCAGCTCCAATAGCAAAGGTCAATATATACCTATGGAGAGAGCTCAAAGTGAAAAACAAAGTCCCAAAACAAACAAGCAAACAGGCAGAGATGGCAAAATTTTTTGGACACTTTAGGTTACAGAAGTTGCAAGGATTTCTTGAGAAACAATGAAACCAATTTGAGGAAGAGATGTAGAAGCATGAAATACACTAAAACATGCTTTTAAACTAAGAATAAACAAAAAATTCGAAATATAGAACTATATATGTAGATGATTAAGAATATAGCTCTACCAACTGAAATGCATTGAAATTAGAAGACGAATGGATTGCTGCATTATAAGATAATATTAACTCTAAAAAACATGCATGATAGAGAAAGGGAAACTAGCAGAAAAAATCCTCAACCTTCAAAAAGAAGCATTCACGTCCCCAACCTTCCATCTTGGTAGCACTTTGATCCTTATTGGATGACTTTACCTTTGTCTCTAATTAACAAGTCAAAATTTTATTGGAAAGACAGATTTACCCTTATATTTAAATAAACAAACATACAAAAATGGAAAAGAATTGTCTTCATCATTTTCGCAACATAACCCCACCAACTTTACCCCACACAATCTTTCCTGTTGGCCCACCACCACCACCAGCTACCCAAACCCCACCTCTACCAATCACTAACCAACCACCACTGGAAAGCCACCCCTTATAATTAGAATCCACACCTCAAACTCCATGTCTCCAAGTTTGTTTCAACTGTAATAGATGGGTCCTAATACTGCATTAGTACATACACCATCCAGCTCAGATATAGTATTTACAATGTATTCGAGAAAGCAAAAAGAAAGAAAATATAAAAAAAAAATAAGAGACGTCCACTAGAATCAATTGATTCTGGTGCTGTACATTGTTTAGAAATAAAATGCATTTTTCATTCCATGTTACATGAACACCTGCATTAGGATTGGTGCTCTAGGAGACTATTAAATAGGAAATCGAAAAATCTCCACCTTCAAATATATATTTCTTTTCACCTAAACATTTCCATTTGCAGGTTTTGGTATTATTTGGGATGGAGAAATTGTTTTTTCAAGAATGGGGATGGTGGTGATTGGCGAAGGTGGAAGTGGTGTGGATGTGGAGGGCATTGGTTGGCTAGTAGAAGAGTTTCCCATGAGTAGAGATTTTTTGTGCAGGGTAGGGTAGGGTAGGGGGTGGATTGGGTTGGAGAAAATGTTGGGTAGATGAAGAAGATGCATCTCTTATTTCCATTTTATAATTTCTTATTTTTATAATTTATTTTATTTATTTATTTTGTTCTCTTTAAGATAAAGATAAAATTGTTTTTCAGTAAAAAAATAACTCGAATTAAAGACAAGTGAAAAATCGTCCAATAGGAACCAAAGTGCAACACAAGCCAAAGATTGGGGACTACTGCAGTTATTTTCCCTTATTAAGAACAGTGCCTGGTTTCAGATGTCTTATTTTTTATTTGTTAAGGTAAGTACAGATCATTAATGACCACAGCAAGAAACTAATTTAATTTTAATTAACATGTGGAATGCAATGAAAATGAAGTTGGAAAGAGTGTAACGATTTTACATGTATTAAACTTGCTTATTTATAACATTTCGTGGGTCGAAAAGGCATACAAGATTGTTCCCAGAATAGATAAGTTGCTGCCGATCTCTTTGTCTATAGGAAAGCTGACAGCACTAACTATGATGAACATAGAAAAAGCCTGCAAAAAACAGATCGGTTGACATTAGTTCATATGTTCATTTGCTGAACTTCAAATAAAACAACATACTAAGCCATATTCTGCATAAAATTGTTCTTCGCCATTATGTTTCTGTCGTTGCTAGATCTACTAGAATATCTAAAGCAACTAGATCCTTAGCAACCACCACAAGCCAAGTTAATCTTGGTCTAACCCTCAGTCTTCCAACTTTCTCTACCGAAATAGCATCACTCTTATGAACGAGGCGCCTGTTTAGGACGATGCAAAAATGTACTGAAGTACAAAAATATAGTTTCAAAATAAATTATTTGCAAGAGAATATACACCACCAAGTGGAGATGAGACACCAATTGAGGCTAATTTCTTCTGTAGGTCTAAAGGAGCTCTCGTTGACAAGAGAAATGGGATCTCACTATAACAGGTTAGAAGGCAGAGATGTAGATCAATATTTAAATGGCCCGATGTGGTTTGAAAGAATTTGACTGCATTACATCTTTCAGGGTATGTACGATTGATCGAACAAAGTTACAAAAAAGATCTCTCTTCGTCTGTTGTTCTATACGTGAAAGAATAAAAGTGTATCAGATTGGCCTCCTGAAGCATGCACAAGATTCTAATTTTGTCCTCGACCAAATACTACTTTCACAACCCAGAGCCATATATCTTAATAATATCAAAGCATTGCCTTTATGTGTTGCATAACCATCTTTTCCTTCTCATATATAATTGTGCGTGCAAGACAGAGGGAGAGAAAAAACATACCATTCCCAAGTAACTTCCAACCAGAAGTGTCTTCCTCCCTTGCTTATCCATCAAATATGAAGCGCAAATTGCTCCTGGAAATTAACTCACATAAAAATATAAGGCCTGCATGGTTGTATAACAATTTGGATGCTAGTCTGTTTAGATAAATTCAAGACCTGCGAAGTTGGTAAGTCCAACAAATAAGCTAGCTAAAGCACTGCTTGTGATTCCAACATCTTTGAAAGTCAAGGAAGAAAAATAGAGAACTCCGTTTATTCCAGCAAACTGTTGAAGTACAAATAGAGCACCCCCGATAAATGCAACTGCAACCACAACGTAAAATATGACAATGTTTGAGATATAAGTGAGATGCTAACATACAAGGGACCAACTGATGTCGCAACTACATGTTATCTTGATGCCACAAGTTTGTCGGTAACTAATCTAAAACACTTCATAACACGTTAAATTTAAATCTTCCCAAGGAAACTAAGTCCATGTCAAAGAACTGGAGACAAGAAATATAGAATGAGACCAACTGAACCAAGGTTTTTTTGTAGCCAGGATGCTCAAGTTCTGTTGTGTATGTGACTCATATAGAATGAAACACAGGTTTCTAAGATCAAATAGGTCGATGACGGAGTGGAGTGAGGGATGCTGAATAGGTTAGAAGTGCAAGGGCAATGCTCTCGTGACACGGTATAGGAGTATTTTCTTGTACGAACCTTAAAGTTTTTATGGGCCTAGACTAAGGTTAGTATAAATAATAATGTTGTAACCCTATTTTTCATACTGAATAAAATTTTATTCGCTTCGCTCTCTTGGACATAGGCACACCACCGAACTACGTAAATATTTGTATTGATTTCTCTCTTTCATCTCTTTATTATTGCGCATAAAATCCAACAAATCCACTAGACTCACAAGTAGTTTACTCATTCCAGAAGTCCACATACTACACCAGAGCCATAACGGATAATAATTAGAACGTCTTAGAAAGTGCAGAACGTGTCTAAAAATCCAGAAAATGTCACGCCTGACGACAAAAATCTTCATAGGATAATATCATCTCATGGTCCCAAATTGAGCAACTCTTGGGGAAATGACCTTCCAAATAAAGTTGTTTTCTAGAGCTCAACCATTTCCAAGAATACCTCTGCCTATTTAGGAATATGTACATCTACTGTAACTTTCCACTCCTTCCCAAACTCTTAATCCGTTGAACTGTCATTCCACCATACAAAAAATCTATTCTACCTCTCTATACACTTCTCAGCTACTGCTTCCCCAAAGATTCTTGGCCTTCTAAACTAGCAACATTTGTAAATAAATGGAAGAGAAAAACTAAACCAATAGAAATGTTAACAAAAAATTTATGATAACACTGATTTCATCTTCTCTTTTTCAGGTTCTAGTTATACTAGTATGGAAGATTTTAATACACAATTAACTTAGCCTTTTTAAGTAGACTAGAGTATACAATAAGGAAATGACAATCAAATCTTTATAAGGGTCATTTGCTAACCCAAATTGCAAGCCACTTGCCCAAGACTCAGGATTAAACTCCTTTCCTCTATCTATCAGCGTTACCACACAACAGAGTTGGTATGTGCTGACAAAGAAACATGAAGGGAGTGGGCAGCACGCTTGCTTTGCATTTGAGGTGGGTTAAATTACTTGATCCAAAACTTAGCCGGTTAGGTAAGATCACATTTATATTGTTTACTAAGTGAGGATAACTTTTTCCATCAAAGCTGACACATGCACAATCCATTTAAACAAAACGCCGGATCTGGCATGGGTACTGAATCCCCGGTCACCAGGTTAATTTTTTCATTTTTAATTTTCTTTTGAGAAATTTGTGCAATTGGCTCCCAAACTTTAGTGTGTCTAGCAAATTCATCCCCATCCTTTAAAAAGGGCTTTTCAACCCAACCTTTAATTCCATTTGTATAATTAGTCTTTTTACATAATTCTATAAACTTCAAGGTTGATTTCCTAATGTTTCAGAAGTTTTTTTTGGAAGGGTAAAGTTGGGAAAACACTATGCTTAACACCTAACTTAATCTTTTAGACCTTAATGTTTCCTTCATTTTCAATTCCAAAATCTAATAAGAAAACAAAAGCCATTCCCTTAAAATCTTTTTCGAAATTGGCATGTAAAGTTACACTAAAACTTTCCTTAATCTCTTTTATGTTTTAGCTTTTTAAATAATCTTTCCTATTCTTATTGGACTTTAAACATAATTCTTCTATTAATGATACTTCATGTCCTTCATCGTATAGAAAAATTAGATTATGGATTCGACAAATATATCTTGTTTCAATATGAAATTTTCACTCTCATGTTTTCGAAGGAGGAAGAAATCAATATTCGTTATTAAGTCTTGCTGAATATAGAGTTTTCCAATTGATTTATCTTGAACCATTCAAGATTGCTGAAACATAGGTTAGGTTTACAATTGATAACTTTCAAAATTGTCGAAACACGGGTTAATGATACAATTGTCCTAAAACCAAGATTGAGATAGATTTGCAAATGAAATGAAAGGCTGGGGACGTTATTATTCATCCTATAAGAGCCCGTTTGGTAAAGCTTTTTAAAAGTCAAAAATTACTTTTGAAACTAAGAAGATGCTTTTGAACATATGTTTACATAATTTTCTGAAAGTACTTTATATGATTAGAAGAGTTTTTAGTGGAAACTAATTTAAGGTAACTTACTCGGAAAGCAAAGTCCAGTAGCCGAAAGCATCATTAGCTTACGCTCTGACCCGAGTAGCATGGGACACGCTCTTCTACAAGAAGTAAAAGCAAAAGTAGAATACCTACCAAACGATCCCAAAGCCATTTTAAGTAGACCGAAGTATACAACAACGAAATAACAATCAAATCCTTAAAATGGTTATTTGTTAACACAAATTTGCAAGCCATTTACCCAAGTGTCAGGAATAAACTCATTATGAGCATTGCCAATGTGCTGACAGTCGACAAAGAAACGTAATGGGAGTGGCCACAGACTTGCTTTTATATTTGAGCTGGCATAACTTAAAATTGAAAACACATTTTTTCTCATAATATTACAGGAGGAATAAAATCATAACTTTAGAAGGACCCTTCTCAGAACCTAAAAAAAGCAACACTAGGAACACAGAGAGGTTAAATGTTATTTTCGCAATGAAATGGAAATTTAAGTAGAATTGAATTTCTACAGCAAAGTGACATAATGGAAGCATGCTTTTTAAAAGAGCTTAACGTCATAGTCGTGGCCTTTTCAAAGACTGTGGAATTTAACTATATCAAAATCACCTCTTGTTACCCAAACTGAGTCAGCTAAGTGATTCACAAGTTTGGTTGGCGGCAATCGAGTGTTGCCTATATTAAACACTACAATGTGTTAGCTTACCTAATTTGAAGCTGCCACAATCTAATAGGGGATATAAATAAGATCTGAAGTCATAAAAGGATGGGAGAGTTTGAAAAAATGCTCAGTTAAGTTGATACTCTACAATTTTATTATTATTAATGAGGCCCCTTGCCTCTATCTATAGTCAGCATCTCTTCATCTGAAGGGTGGAGTTTTATTTGATCCAATGGTCTAGAGCAGCCCCCTATATTGCATGAAAATACCCTATGACATTTACAGTGGAACATTTAAACTATCTACCAAATTCTGAATCATCCTAGAATATCCTGGAATACAGGCAAAACTTGCATAGGTATGAGTGACCAAATTTCACTTCTCTAATCTATAGTATTGAAACGCAATTTTCACTTCAATATCCTGTAAGTCATTTTTGGATTCCAGTCTGCCATTTTGTGTAGCATGTATGGTTTACATTTTTCAGCTGCAAATTGGTTGGTTGCACTTTGTGATAGCATCCATCTGCTTCCAATTAGACAGGCCTAATTTCCTTGGAGCATACTTTTTATAAAGTTGTCAAACCAGCAGTGAAAAAAAAAATGTAACAGTTAAAATAATAGTGCTGAAGATCCATTTTGCTTCTTCATGAAGAATATAAAAGATGAAGTCACACAGCCCAGTATGGTTGTGCTTCTCTTAGTCAAATGCAAAATAGATAATCAAACCATTGAATTACAAAGGCCTAATTACTTTGGAGTGAAGTTTTGAATTAGATGTTAAACTTCAGATGCTGATAATGGTAAATTTCAGAGAAGTGACAAAAAAAGTAACTCCTTAAATTTCTCTCTGGAGTTCATCTGTGCTCATTCGTGTATATTTTCAAAAGAGACATAACGCTTCTCAGAATGAGTGGCTACAAAGCACTGCGAAAAGGAATTCCTAAAGAAATCCTAGAAATAGGTGAACAGTTCACATGATTTTACTAGCCTGGCAATCTAATGGAGCTTAACCAACTGGTCTGAGTAGTAAACTGAAGTCCCTCTGAGACAGTCAAAGAGCAAATGCAAAGTGGGACAAAGTGTTACATTAGGACTTTGAAAAGATGTATGAACACTTTCACTAAAATGAATAACAGTAATCAGATAAGAATGAAAGCACAAAGAAAATTAACACATGAAATTCAAAATAACATTGATATAACCTCTAGAATGTGGCTCCTGTAGTAGTTCCAGCCAACTGCTGTCCAAGTCAGCACTATCATTCATAATGACAGACTGAAATTCTTCAATAGCTTTCTTGACCTCTGTAGGTCCCCAGATGTTATTTATAACTTCTTTAGCATCATCAAACCTCCCTGCCTACAGAGTTCCCAATGACTTTAGAAACACAAAGGACTATAAAAAATATGAAATCTCAATGACGAGGTGATGAATGGCTTTGTTGTCCTTCCAAATTTTTTGCTTTCCGCTTCTCAAAATAGTAGGATTTAGAACCTAGATGGCAAAGGAGTTTTCATTTGCAGATCCTTTTTTGCAATCCTTGTTCAAAGGCAGAGATAAAGCCATTTCTTTTATGCTCTTTCATGTGACATTTACCTCCAAGGTAAAGCTTTTACATGTTCTGTAATTCTTAAGATGTTCCATCTATTGATCTGTGGTACTGGTTCATATTTTTAATTATTGGGATATGAAGAACAGATTGTTCACATTTTCAAAGCAGGTCATCATAATCCTTCACTCCTCAAAGAAGTTTAAAACATTTGGGAGTAATAAATATGTTAAACTCCTCTGATGTCCTTGGCAATTACTTGGTGCATTTGGAATTCGAGGAATGCATTGAGCAACAATTTACTATTGTCGTTTACTCGTTTCTGTGGGGTTGAGTATCTTCTTCGCATATCATAAGAAGAAGCCTGAAGAACAGTAGAAGCCTTCACCAAGACATCTTTGATTTATTCATTAAGGAGCTGGAATTGCTTTCTTAATAACTAGATGTAACTCAGGGTTATAGTTTCCTCTTTGTATTTCTCTGGTTCTCTCTCAACAAACTTTTCATTTTATGTCAAAAGAAGAAACAATACATACTTTACATAGCCAGCGGGGACTGTCAACTGCAAACTGCATACCCAGTGCAAGAACAAAGCCAGGGATACCGGCAATGTAAAACATTATCCTCCACCTGAAAAACATAATGCTTCAAACTCCACTCCCAGAAACATGCATATTAGAGATTTATTTAGTTTCCATAAATAAATCTTGACAAATCACAGAAAATCAGGGAATTAATTCAGGGATTTCATTCCAATTGTACATATTTATTTCCTTTCATATAGACCTCTGTAACACTATAAAAGAAAGCAATAAATACATGAATATTATTCAGCAAAAAAGGTGATAATGCAAAGATTAAGGTAGCAAGAAAATGCAAAAAGAGTAGTTGGCAAACCTTGAAAAATATATTTAATGCGTCTTTTTATATATTAAATAAATTAATTGTTCTTTTGAAACAATAGTACACACCACTCTCCCAGAGGAAAATAAAATAAATAAATATTGAAGGAGGGCAATTTTCAAAGTAGTCAGATAATAACTGTCTGAAGAGAGTGAAAAGGATTATCATATGTGGTATCCAATCCCCTAATAGCCACCGAAGGAAAGGTTCTTACCAGTGGGGATCACTTTCCGAAGGAAATGCTAAAAACAGTGAGATAATAATTCCTAGGCACGTGCCGATTTGTGACAAGGTCCCCAATGAACCTCTATAGTTTGTTGGAGCAACCTACAAAATAAATATGGAAGATGATTATATAAGTGATCGACAATGGTCAAGTTACAAACTATTAACCCCACAACATGCAAATATAGATATATTGTCATGGAGTCATGGCCTAATGTGTTTTGGCATTGCTATTTGCTGTTACGCATTTGGTCACCCACTATGGTCATGAAATCACAACCTTCAAGAACCCTAAGTGATCACCAAATCACATAAAATTTTCACAAAGTGACAAATTCTATGCATCTTCATCAAACTATGCTCATGTTTGTATTCTTTTAAAACAAAACTCTTTAATTCTCATACTTATTTTCAACTATACATTCACACAATAAAACATTTTGCACGTAAATCAAAATTTTTCCATACTTTTTAATCATACATTCTCTCAGAAATATAATAATGATGATGATGATGATTTTTTTGAAAATAATGGCCATCAAATAGGGGCTATATTTCTTTTTAATAGTTGCATAAGTTTTGTAGATAGGAGCTACCATAAACAAAGTCCTCTAGGAACCATATTGTGATTACTTGAGAAGATAGTAGGAAGTTCATTGTTTTTGGTTTTTCCTAAAATGAATGTAATCACCTTAGTCGAAAATGCCAAACGCAATAAGGACTTAGATACTTTAGTTGTTCTAAAGATGGGAAGCACCAACAGAAGTCAAGGGATCCCATCTATGACAATTTGAAGAAAGAAAGTAAAGTGATGCTTGAAGAGTGGATTGAATATGAAGATTGGAAAGAAGTTGCAGGCTGCTAAAGCATGGTTGATTAAATCTAGATCCAAATTCTGAAGTTAAGCCACTGTTTGGTCTCCATTATTGAAAAAATACATTTTTTCAAAACTCAATTTTCAACTACATATTCCCCTATAAAATAATAATACACGTAAACAAAAAATATGTTCTTATTTTTTAACCACACATTCTCCAAAAAAATTACTATTGTAAAACACATTTTCTCCAAAAATTTAATTTTAATGGAGTCCAAACAGGGGATAAATTCCCCAATTCTTATGTTTCAAAACCATTAAATAGATCTTCGTTGTACGGAAGGTCTCAACTTGTCGTGGACCTCCAAGATTGCAATCATTTTTGGCCTTACATAACTAGATGGAACAATTCCTCAAGAATCAAGATCATACAAATGATCCTCCTACAGGGATTTCAATGTTTATAACCTTGAGTGGGTGCCAACGGATTATAAATATGGAAAATTAGAGAAGGGATCCCAAACCTTTCATTTTGTTGCTAAATATACCTTAACCTTTCATTTTGGCGATCGCAGTCCCAAACCTTTAACTTCCATTGTAGATGGAGTCCATTTAACAGATACCATCCACTTATCCGTTGCCAACCCCTAAATTAAATGTTTGACTCAAATTGACAAATTAAATTAGGGATAAAATGGCAAATTTATATTTTCTATAATAAAACAATTAAAATAATTAAATGAAAAAATAAACATAAACATAACCGTTCATCCTCCACCCAACACAACCACGCCACGCCAAAAATGAGAAAATCAATTTGCTTCCATTGACTTTCAACTAGCAACAAGAACTTGCCCTTCTGGGATATTTTCTAAGAACTACATAAAAGAATTGGGTTCTATTAAATGGGAGGCTGATTTTCAATTTGGGACTTTGTTTTCTTTGAAAAGTTTTTCGTTTTTCTTCCTTTTCTTCTATTACGATGTTAAGAAATTGGTCTCTTCCTTCTAGTTCATGATGACATTTGTAGCATTACAATCATTCCGCCCACCCACGGTCACCTTCTCTTTTAATATTTCCATTGAGCAAGTTCTTTTTTGGGCTTTATATTCAAAAATCAGATTAGACCCAATTTTTGGTTTATTTTTGTTTTGGTGAGATTTTGGTTTCATTTTGGATTTTTGAGAGGAGAATTGGTATTCCATCATTGTTGTATGAATGGTGGTGCTGCTGAATGAAGGTGGTGGTGGTAGATCCATCTCTTTTTTCCATTGTTGCGACCACAGCATAACAGTATGAAGTTCACCCTCTACAAAGACGAAGCCGCCGGCTTACTAGCGCATGTGGCGGTGGCTGGTCACTAGGTTTTGGGGTGTGATGGGTATGGTGGGTGGAAGATGAACATTTATTTTTACGTTTATTTTTTTATTTTTTATTTAATTATTTTATTGTAAAAAACATAAATTTACCATGAGTCAATTTGAGTCAAACATTTAATTTAAAAATTGACTAACGGATAAGTGGAGGGAATCTATTAAATGAACTCCAGTTGCAATGGAAGTTAAAGGTTTGGGAAAGCGGCCACCAAAATGAAAGGTTAAGGTCTATTCTACAATAAAATGAAAGGTTAGGGACCGTTGCCGCAATTTTCCTTATAAATTTAATAAATGCAGAAGAAATCGAGTATTGTAAGAGAGATTATGCATTGTATGTACCATACTAAAAATAGCCTTTAATCACACTGGAAGTACAAGCCATCTGATATTGATTGAGAGGTTGTGACATAAGTATACCTAATTATGGTAGAACACACCAACACCAAGTCTGTGAGTTTCAGAGTGACAGAATCCATCCACAGGCAATATAAACGCAACTTCACGAGTACAAAGCTTGAATGATTGAATAAGAAGTACAGTGCAAAGTACAAGTATATGATTTCAGAGGGACAGAAAACATGTACACAACTTCATAAGTAGAAAGCTTGAAATCATACATTCGACATAGAGAATACAGTTCTCGAGAAGGCAGCATATAGTTACAGGGTAATACCTCTGAAATATAAATAGGAACAAGAACTGTGTTCACACCAATACCAAGGCCAACAAGAAATCTCCCGCATAGTATTTCATTCAATGAGTGCGCTTGTGCACTGTCAAAAATTATGGGGTCAAATGTCAAATAGTAAAAAAATTAAAGACAATGGAAAATAAACAGGAACTTTCAATACCCAATGTAGAGGTTTTGGAATTCAAAGAGTTCTTGGTTCGACAATATTCATATAGAAAAATCTTGGCTTTTATCTTCACTCGGATTTTAATAATTTTATTATTTTTCACCTACTTGGAAAATCAAGGAAAAATTGCAGCACCGGTCTCAAACCCATTTAATTTGTACAAACATGTCCTCAACCTTTTCACAGGCAAATTTGTCGACAAACCTTTAAAGTTTATAGCACCTAGGTCCCAATGGACTGTTTCCATCCATTTTCCATTACATGTACATGCAATTGTCACACAACTTACTTTTTGAGTGCTAAAATGGTTGAAAACTTATTTTCAATGGAAAGTAAATAAAAGAGCAAAGAGAAAGAAAAAATGCAAACCACCCCCTCCCCACCAAACCCCACCTGCTGCCCCCACTGTCGGCTCCAGTCTACGCCTCTGCCTTCTTCTCTCTATTCACCCCATTTTCCCACCTTTCTCTGCCCCTGATTCCTGCCTTGTAAAGGTGTGGCCAAATCATGGATCGTTGACATTGAAAATCATATACAATTTCACATTCACAAAGAGATTTTCTTGGCCTTAATAAAATGATAAGCAGCAGCCATCACAGTTCACATTATTTCGCATCTATTCTTCATTTCAATTCACCTAATCACGTGCAAGTGGAATGTCACATGAGGAAGAGTATAGAGCTTGTCTCAGGTTGACTGAATAACACTTCTCAATTTGTACATGAACTTGTGCAACCTTTCTACTCATTAACAACTGGTTTTCAGGTAGATATTTAACAGTATCATCTTGAAACTTTGCTCTCTTTTGATCAGAGTAGACCATTTATAAATTGTGTGTATCTACATGGGTATACGTGTGATATGCCTTTACGGAGCTTATATATTGCTTTTTTTTTTTCCTTCAAATACGACACATACTTACAAACTTCACAAACCAATTTCTCTGCGTTCAAAACAAAGTTTATTTTAAATTTCATAAATAATTCATCAGATGCCAAATACATGTTAAAGAATTCGGAAACAGATGCCTAAATGGAAGGTTTTATTTTAGAGTTTTCATACATCATCCACATATTAGAGAGAGCTCCAAAGCGTGTTAATCCTTTCCCAATTAACATTATCCCTTACAAAGGTCTAAGGTAACTTCCAATCTAATCTATTCACCATTCAAGCAATTTAACATTTTCTAAAATTATGTACAACAACGATGAAATTGAGAAAATAAACTAGATGATGACTCAGCTAGACTTAAAAGCTTCCAGAAATAAATTACCTTACAATTGCACCAAGAATTAAAGGAATCGTGTCCAGTTGAAAGGTACGACGACAACCAAGTTTATCAACAAGAGAACCACAGCATATGCTTCCGATAAATGCACCACCTATAAATATGCTCACCACAAGTCCTTCAAGAAATGAATTACCTTCAAAACCAAGCTCTTTGGCGATAGAGATAATAGGGCCATTCATTACACTGCATCGTGGAAGAGAGCATAGCGTGGTAAGAAAACCCCCTAAAATAGTTACAACAAAACAAGGGAACTAAAGAAAAAGAGGTAACAATAAATGTTGCTTAGGGTGGTAGCATAGCACGTAAATGTCCATGACCAAATTAAACTGTTTCCTAGAATTTGGATAAGATATTCACGGATGAACAGGAGTCCATGAAGCCTATTGTTCGGATAAATCTTCACTATATTCACTTGATTAATCTTCTAATATTGTTCCCAGGCTGTGTTATGTTTACGTGGCTACAAATATTTCCATGAGAAATCAAAACAATTTGTGCATGCTTCATCATAACAAGCATTTTTTATTCATTTTATTTTATATATTTATTTTTTATTTTTACGTATTCATATTCGCTTCTTTCAGTTAAGATCATACTAGAGTTTCTATCGTGTATAACTATATACACATTAACGGATTATAGTCGAGCTTTAGGCTGCTCAATCTGAGCTCAGTACCATAATCAATTTAAGGGGTCCTCAATTGTTTGAGATGAACTTTGAACAAGCTATTAATGTGCTAACTACAAGTCAAGGTTAAGGACATTAGACTTCTGTTTACACTCCAATTTATACATATATATTCAAGAACTCAACAGAAAGAGAAAGGGATTTGTAAATTACCCAATGTGATAACCAAATAGAAAATTGGACAAGGAAGCAGTCAAGACGTGAGGAAAAGCAGGTAACCATCCAAAATCAAATCCTTCACCACTACCACTACCATTTTCAGTTACTGAATTACTTTCTCCATCTGCCCAGTTCAAACAATACGAAATTCAGTCTCCCCACAATTTTATTAGCACAAAATAAAGAAGATCCACATAAAATTCAGACCTATTATATGTGGCTTCGATTCAGGAACCTGTTCTTGTTCCTTTGCAGCATGAATCTTGAAGTTTTTGGAAAGTGAGCAAGAAATTGAATTGAAAAACAGGTGCTTCTGGTTTAGAGTTCTGCGAAAAGGATGAAGCGAAATTGTTGGGTTGCATTTGGGTGTGAACAACAATGGCATAGCTTCCAACATTTGGATCACAATACAGAATTTTGGAATTAAGAATTGAGATTGAGAGGCTTTTACTAGCTCTAAAATGTCGTTGGCAATTGAACTGCAAAATTCCAAAAAAAAATTAAGTACAAAGACGAGAGCATGGAGTAAGATCAATTACACGGGAATTTCCAACCTCGGTCCCCTAACTATAGTATTTACAGCAGTTAAGCCCCGTTCAAACTTAAAAAAAAGGTTGAACCCCAACCTTAAGGGCCCCCACCGACCCTGCCCTGGGCCCCGTTCAAACTTTTTCTGATATTGAGATGCCCAAGCTTTGATTTTTTGTGTACTTAAATATCTAGATACTTTTGGACAAAAATTGTCAAAAAATCAATTAACCGGCTTGACCATTTTTAGCACCTACTTGATAGTCATTATTTGGAAAAAAAATAAAATAAAAAATTGAATAGTAAACTTTTGGAGAATGTATGGTTAGAAAATAAAAGGAGTTTTTCGTTTACGTGTATAATATTTATTGTGTGAATAGATTGAAAATGAGTATGTGAAAAAAATAATTTTGAATTAAGAGGATCTTAAGCAGAGGTATCGTAGTCAACCACTTTAAAAATTAAAAAAATAAAAATAAAGGAGTTCTGAATTAAAGGCAATCAAAAGAATGACTTAAGCAGAGGTATCGTGGTCAACCCATTTTAAAAATAATAAAAAATTATTTTCTTTTTTTATTCAATACAATAGCTAGCTGCAAAATCAAATATTTACTTTTTCGAAAATTAGGGAAAATTTCTCCCTCTCGATTTCATGACAATCCGTCAGCTCTTCCTTGTTTTTTTCTTGATCTCGATAAGTTAATGTATATTTCACTCTTTTGAGGGCGTGGGAAAGAGGAAAAGGTGGCAAGAATAAGAGTTAGAGATGTGGTAGTGACAAGATGGGGGGAAGATAAGTTTTTATTTTTTCTTCTAAAATCTATATTATGTTCTAGTTTCTTTGTTTCCTTACTTTTAGGACCTATTTAATAGGTTTCTTTTTCCATGAAATTTTTTTTCACTCAAATGGTATGCTTGATGGAAAAAAATTTCCATGGAATTGGTTTTCCAGTTAATTCCCCACACGACTACATTTTCTTGATTTTTAAGGAATTGATTTTCTTTTGGTTTTGGTGGGATTGGGTTTTCCAACTTCCTTTTTTTTTTTTTTTTTTACAATAAAAATAAATTTTATCTCTTTAATTGACAATTTTCATGAAAAACAAAGTTAAATGAACACCAAAATATCCAAAATTTTAACATTTTACATGTGAAAAATTATAGAAATCAAATATATTTAATTTACAATTTTCAATAAAAACAAGTTTTAGGCAATTCAACTATGCGAAATTCGTTTTCTTACCACCCAACTTCCATTATTACAATCAAACATACCCTTAATTTTAATTGAAAGGAATAGTTCTAGTTGACTAAATTACCCCGAAAGTAAGAGATCATGTAGCCAACTTTTGATAAAGGGTATTAACATATAGGCCTTGTTTGAGTCCCATTATTTTGAAAAAAAAAAATACATTTTTAACAGTATTTTGACATCATTTTAATCACACATTCTTCTATAAAATAATATTACACACAAATTTAAAAATTTTTCTTTTTTTTAACCATACATTTTTTACCAATACACTATTCAAAAATTCATTTTTCCTAAAAAATGGGGCTCAAACAATGGCATAATGTCTTTATCTTTCACTATTATTATGACAACGTTCTTACCTTTCATTTCTTTGACATTTTCACCATTATTTTTCACCTTTCATTGTGCGAAAGGCAATTTTCATCCATTTTTTTTAATAAAAAGTTGTAAAATCACTAATATGCAATTCTATTTAAATAAAGGAAAAAGAACAAGAATGAAGTAATTGCAACCATAGTCTCAAAATTTTTTTAAAAGTGCAAACGAGTCCTAAATAAATTAGGAAAAGGGTAATTAGCACATAACTTCCCACTTTTCATTATTATTGTTGAAAAAGTCTATACCTTTCATTTTTTTTTAGCATTTTCATCCTTAATTACACATTTAATTGCGCGAATCATCCTTTCTATCCATTTTCGTCCAATTTTTCAATAAAAGCCGTGAAATGATGAATATTCATTCCATTTATATTTAAAAAGAAAAAATAAAGAAAATTGATTTTATTTTATTTTTTAATAATTTATTTGGAATTCGTTTGCACTTTTTGATTTTTTTTTTCAATTTTTAATAATTTATTTTGGAATCGTTTGCACTTTAAAAAAAAATTAATTTCTATTTTTTTAATGATTTATTTGAAACCTTTCTTCAATTTTTAGAAAAAAATTGGAACTATGGTTACAATTATTTCTTTATTTTTCTTTAAAAAAAATACTAAATAGATGGGTATATTAGTCATTTCACAACTTTTTTATTGAGAAATTTGATGAAAATTGATAGAAATGATGGTTTGCACAATCAAATTTTATAATTAAGGGTGAAAATGTTAGAAAATGAAAGGTATGAACTCTTTTCATAATAATAGCGAAAGGTATGGACATTATGTGCTAATTAGCCTTTTTCCTCTAATATTTGGGACTTGTTTACACTTTTTAAAAAATAAAATAAAATTGAAACTATGATTGCAATTAGATATTTTTTTCTTTTTGTTTTATTCAAATTGAAGGGTATATTTGTTATTTCACAAATTTTAATGGAGGAAATGGAGGAAAATGACCTTTTGCGTAATGAAAAATTGAAATAAGAGTTAAAATATGAAAAAATGAAAGGTAAAGACGTTTTTCTACAATAATGGTGAAAGATAATGACGTATTATGCTAATTACCCTTTTGACAAGTTCCCTAACTATCTAGCCGACTTTCAACAAGTTCCCTAAAAAAGGATTTAGATGCGGGCGCGCGCGCGCGCACACACACACAAATATATATATATAGCAAATATATGAAAAAGTACTGTCTAACTCAAGTAGCTTCTAGATAATACACTTAGCACATCTATACTTTTGACATGTCACGTCAAGTTTGTTATGCATATAAAAGCCTAAACATCACGTTTGATGTAGTCAAAAGTAACAAGTTTTAGAGTAATGCTCCTCTATCAGGCTTGTAGAGGACTCCTTTCCCATTTTCTCTCATCTCGGCGAGCCCCATGATTAAAAAATACCCCCCCAAAACCCACCCCCATCTCGAACTGTGAAAGGGGTTGCATTACCAGGCATCTTACAGGCCTGGTAGTGTAGCATGGTCCCAAGTTTTAGAATATTTAGATGAAAGTTGATGAAATATGTAATCGAAAGTCAAAATTAATTATTTACTTTAACTGGACTAAAAGTTAAAATCTAAAACCCTGTTTGGTTTAACTAGAAATACTCAAAAAAAAAATGTTAAATGGATAAAATCCACAATTTTAATTACCTTTCCAATCATACATTTCCGAAAATAAGAACACTGCTCGAGTATGCCCCGCGTCTTAGCAAAACATTTGCCGGTCTGTCCTATGGTCCCTTGGGCATGGCGCGACTAGTGGGAGGGTCCAAGCCAATTTTCCAAATTCAGTAGGCCGTATCCATTCTTAGCCTAATTTACAAGACTGGTCATCTAAAACACTTGGTGGTATTTGAAAAGCATTATTTTGGGAAGCCATGGCAATGAAAGAGTGTATAAATTTTGTCTAATATTCAGATTTTCAGTTTGAGTGTGATTCATTTCTTGTGGTCCAAATGTCAATATCTTGTTGGATATTTGTGTCTTAATATCGGAGACATAATGTGATTATTGTCATTTTATTTTTCGAGAGTTAATAAGGTGCTTCCCTTCTCACAATTACGTTGATCTAGGTGTTAGATAAAGATTTATTCGCTTTGCAATTCTCATTTCACTTGTAGTTCGCAATGATTTATTACTTAAAAAGAGCTTTAGTATGCCCTTGTTTGAACTCAATTTTTTTAAAATCAAAATACATTATTCGATAGTGATTTAACTACATTTTAATTACACATTCTTCAATAAAATAATATTACAAGCAAATTTATAATTTTTTTTTTAATTTTTAACTACAGATTTTTCATCAATATACTATTCAAAAATATATTTTTTTAACAAAAATGAAACTGGGCTGTGTTTATTTACTACCATTTCGATCCAATTTGACCTGAGTTCAACCTTTTAATCTTTCACTCTACTCTCGTTGATGAGTTCGTTGACTAAAATACAGGAGTCTTTGGCCAAGAAATGATCTGTCAAAGTGCGTGTATACTCGCGTTTCAGTACCTTTCGTAGAACTATCTCAATATACCTCAATATCAATCATGCAAAGTGCTGTCTTTACAACAATTATACTCTGTTGCCTATTTTATTTCATTTTATGGTCTTTCCGCGGAATAATCTTCTTCTCCCACGTTAAAAAAACCTGACTTTTTTCTACTCATTATTGTATTTCCACTAAACTGGCAATCTGTAACAATTTCCCTCAAAAGTTGCCTCTCAACCCACCTAAATTCTGCTGACGATCAATGATTGCAGCACACTTTTCCAACTTTTCCAGAACTTATTCATTTTTCCAACCTGAGTTCTGCTTAAATATCGCCTGTAATTTCCCATTCAATTTTCACCATTAGTTAGTGCCCTGCCCAAAGATTTGATTTTTGATCTGTTTTCTTTTTAATCTTCACAATGTGATGTTAATTTATGGATATGTTGTGTGTAACAATCTAATTTTATCCCGGTTGTCTGCGAAAAGTCCGCCTCAAGGGATTTTAAGCTCTTTGGTCATGAAAACAGAATTATTATAGCACCCTAATTTTGAAATTTTCATTTGCGGTTTTCTCAAGGTACTAAAGAAGAAGAACAGAAAAATGGTAACATTGGTTCCTGGAATTTTGTTAAAATTACTGCAGCACATGAATACAGATGTAAAGGTAGGTGGGCAGCACAGATCATCTGTATTGCAAGTTGTGAGCATTGTACCTGCACTAACAGGTGGTGATCTCTTCTCAAATCAAGGGTTTTATCTTAAGGTATCAGACTCTGCCCATGCTACTTATGTGTCTCTGCCTGATGAACATGTTGATCTCATTCTTAGTGATAAGATTCAATTGGGTCAGTTTCTAAATGTTGAGAGGCTTGAGGCTGCCTCACCTGTGCCTATTCTTAGAGGGGTTAGGCCAGTCCCAGGGCGCCACCCTTGTGTGGGAACCCCTGAAGATATAGTTGCAACTCATTCTTTAGGTTTCCTCAATAAAAATGCTAATTTGTCATCAAATTCAAAATCATTACGGAAATCCAATTCACTTTCAAAGTTATCGAGCAATAATGTGGTGAAAGATAATAAATCTTCCTCCTTGAGATTGAATGGTAGTGCTAAAGTAGATAGAATAGATAAGAAGGTGTCTGGATTGACTAAATCCTGGTCTCAGTCGTCGAAGGTAGATTTGACGTTGGATGTGAAGAAGGAATCCGTAAAAAAATCGAAGTCTTCGAGTTTGAGGTCAATACCCTCGTCACCCACGAGCTGTTATTCATTGCCACCTTCGTTTGAGAAGTTTGCAAATGGGGTCAATAACCAGTCAAAGGTCAAGGGGTTGGAGAGGTTGGAAAAGACACCCACTAAATTGAAACAAGAGGAAAAGGTGGGTTCTACTCACAGGATAAGTCCAACCACGAAGAAGGTGTCTAGCGGGAGCTTGATGAAGAACTTTGTTCAAGGACTTCCGTTGGGACCAAAGGCACTGAGAAAGAGCTGGGAAGGAAATATGGACATAAAGGGTTGGGAAAGTCCCAGATTGAAGGTCAATAGGCACGATTTGAAGCCAGAGGCTTGGAGTAGTTCTGTGAGTTCTGCTCTTCGTGTCTTTTATTTGTAACTAGTGAATTGTAAAAACTAATGCCATCGAAAACCAAGAAGAAAATTGAAATAAAATAGATACGTAATTTAAGTAGATGACTTTAAAAAAAGGAGTTCAATGATGGTGCTGATAAATTAAACTGACTAGATAGCGTCTGATAACTTTTGCCTTAACCCGAGTAGTGAATTGCCTGTTATCAGTTTTACTATTCATTGGGATGAAACACCAATGGCCTGTACTGTAGGACAAAATATGTCCAAACAGAGAAATCTATAAGTGGGAGTGATTTTGATTAAATTATAAATTCAGCTGCCTTTTCTTTTTTCCTGTGCTTTCTTAGGATTAAAATGACTTGCCTATTGATTTTTGGCCTTGGATCATAAATCTGACTTCTAGCTAATTTCCCTTACTGTGTAGGTGCCAAGGAAATCAACAAGCAAAAGGTTGCCATCTAGAGGAAAGAATAAGGCTGGCAATAAGGCTACTGCATCTGTAAAGAATGATTCTGCCAACAGAGATTTGGTTGATATTGACAATTCAACTGGACGGAGATCTGTTGAGAAGAAGTTATCTGGGGAGGTTGCTAATCATGGATTACCGGGGAACTTGATAAACGTTTCCTCCAGTAACAGGAGATCAACAGCTGGAAGTGTTTCATGGTCCTCACTCCCATCTTCGCTCATAAAGCTGGGGGAGGTACAATCTCAATATTGAATTTCAGTTTGTTAGCCTCTTTTATGAGACTTGGACCCTTGTCCCATTTGTTATCTCAATCTAAAACTTTCTACACGGGTTTAGCATTTCTTATACCTGAATTCCTGTGATACAACTTTTACAAGAACAAGGGGTAGTTGTGAAAATGCTTTTCTTTCCTTCTTTTTAGTAGACCTTATGACTATGCTAAAGTCAGTCACTTTTTTATCAATAGTTACTGATGTGAATTGACATTAATCAGTAATTGACTTACCGTAGTAAAAGAAAGAGAGATGGATCAGGATACTAAGTTGGAGATATCATAAAAAGTGGAGTGTGTTTAGGCTTAAGAACCTTTTCTTTTGACCTCTGAGAAAATGTGATCCCTTGTTGGCTAATTAATTTTGTCGTTGGTTTAACAATATACATAATGGATGAAATCATGTATAAATTGATCAGGATTTGCACAAGTCTAGTTTTGAATAAAGAAATTCCCCATCCTGGATATGCAGGAAGTCTTAAAGCATAGGGATGTGGCTCAAACAGCTGCCATAGAAGCAATTCAAGAGGCTTCTTCAGCAGAAAGCTTACTGCAATGTTTAAGGTATTTCCCTGAAGAAAATATCTGAAAAGTGATCTATGTACTTTAGTTTAAGTCATTAATTAGATTGATGTTTGTTTATTAAGTGAATTTCTTGCCTACATCTCTGGATTCTTGTAGTAGTTTGCTTAGCGATAGTTCTAGAATTTCGGGATTCTTTGGTGTAGAAATTTTAATGTTTGAGAGTACAAATTGAACTTGATGACGCTCCCTTAATTATGTCATATCAACCTAGCAAACATCACTGTCAGAAAACCTGGTCTCCAATTGAACTATTCATTTGCCGTTTGTCACCCAGTAATAAGTATTCATTTTTTTTAAACATATGCACTAGATTTATGTGAGATGTACTTACCTTGGACCTATTTTTGTAGAAAAAAACTGGTGTACAAACTCATAAGGAAACACGACTCGAGGCCATCACTTTTCCTAGAACCGCATTTATTGCCATTGTTTTCTCTCATATTAGAATGAACCGCATTTATTGCCTTGTTTTCTCTCATATTAGCTAATCAGTTATCTTTTATGTCTTCAGCACATACTGTGAGTTGAGTTCCTCTGCAAAAGAAGATAACCCACAGCCTGCTGTGGAGGAGTTTTTGGCTATGCATTCAAACTTGAATAATGCTCAACTAGTTGCCAATTCTTTTTCAAAAGCTATTACATTCAATTCTTCAGCTAATGAAGAAAATTCATCAAAAGAAGCACTGAAGGTCACATCAGAGCGACGTAAACAGGCAGCTTCTTGGGTTAATGCTGCATTAGCCACCAATTTGTCATCCTTCACAATATACTGCAAACCAGGTACCTCAAACTCAGCAACAACAAAAATTCTAGCTCTAATCCCAGAGACTAATCCCGTTCATCAACCCATATTATTCCTTGAAAACTCTACTAAAAACCTAGCATCGAAAAGCCTGTCCAAACCCCGACAGGCCGCAAACTCCAAGAACATTTCATTAGGAACTAAGCGCCAGCTAGCTGATGGGCCGACTGCAGGTCAGAATTCAAGAACTTCCCCTCCAGTTGTATGGATCAAAGGAGATGGTGTTAATGAGGCTGTCGACTTTGCTGCAATGTTGAAATCGGAAGTGCAAAATTGGTTCTTATGTTTCGTGGAAAGATTCTTGGATGCTGATGTTGATGAGTCGACTTTGTCAGACAACGATCAGATAACTGGCATGTTAAGTCAGCTCAAGAGTGTGAACGACTGGTTGGATGAAATTGGATCTAGCAAGGATGACGAGATGCCTCATATCTCGACTGAGACAATCGATGGGATAAGAAAGAAAATTTATGAGTATCTTCTCACCCATGTAGAATATACTGCGGCAGCACTCGGCTGTGGCTCACAATCATCACCACTAACAAAAAAATGATATCCACCATAAACACGCGGCCCTTCGTTAAATTGCTAAGCGGTTAAGGCAGTTTATTGTACATATAACCTGCAGTGGGTTGATATAGGCATTGAATACGCACTATTGGTAAGAAGGCTGGCATTCATTGACTTATTTTTTTTATTTTTTATTTTTTATTTTTTTAATTTCACCCTATTGATCAATGACCATAATAAACAAATAGGTTAGTTGAAGGTTTTTGGAAAGAGTTTAAAATGTACTATCGAACCTGTACTTCTCATATTTACGATAACATCCCGTTTGACCCCCATTAATTTTCATTTCATTATATTTCATTTTTCTCTCTCTTATTTTCAACTACACAATTTTTCATAAAATAATATTACACGTAAATCGAAAACTTTTCCTTCTTTTTCAACCACTCATTTTTAAAAAAAAAAAATGTTATTCCACCCATTGATTTTCCCACAAAATGGGAGCCAAACATGGCTAAATTTACACCAAAATAATTGTACCACTCATCATGTACCTAAAACTCCATTTTCTTTTATTAAGCCCGTCTGTCTTGAAAGTTGATGTTTAATTTCACTACACCTAAAACTTCATATGGGGAAATTTTCTGTGAAACCTAATGTATAAGTCACTAAAACTGTTGGATAAAATATCTCGCAAATGAGAATTGTAGCTCGTCAATTACTTTGTTTCATTCTGGCCATCTCCTGGAGAAAGTTTTGCTTCATTTTCGGCAAGTATTGAAGGGCACATGACGTTCTTTATGATGGAGAAGTGAAAGTTGAAGTCCGCTTTATACTTGGCGCAGGTTGCGTCTATCCACTTCATTGCAACACTTGTAGGTACGCTATCTTGACTGTCGCCCTCGTGTTTTTCAATAATGGGACGTATTTCATCGTACACAGAATTGAGATCGGCATTGGCTTTATTTTTCCTTTCCTGCATAATTATACAAGCAATGGCCAATAACTGTTAAAGAACAGGGCATGTTCCTAAATTCCAACAGAAAAAAATATATGAGTCGAAAATAGAAACAGTGCAAGTAAGAGGACATAGTTCAGTTGGATTTATATGTTACTCAAGATAATCTACTCGAAACATTTCAGTCAGAGAGAAGACCCTCATGCCATATTTGAATTAGAAATACCACCGCTGAAGTGACAAAAAGACTTCATCAGCAAGAAGAATTGCAAATCAATCTTTCAGATTAAATCGACGTGAAAAACAACTCAAATATCATTAGGAAGAACAGCCAAAACCTCAAAATGCTACTATGCTCCCTGCACAAACCGTCACTTACTTTATGTTAAAATATACCAGAGCAATGCAGCATTCGTAATTTCAATCAGAAACGCATATAATCAGTTCCGAAGGACAGATCATTCCTCTAACTGAATTCCCAAATCTAAAGTAAAGAGAAGTAAACAAATAAACCAAGCCAGTGTATTTCACCAGAGAGAGAGAGAAAGAGAGAGAGAGAGAGAGAATGCTTGTACCTCATATTTGGTTATTTCAGCCTGTACTTCCTTTGATGCAAATAGTTCAGCAACAGGTTTGGAGCTGACTTGTTTTCTACCAGAAAATTTTGCTCTTCCCCTGGGAGTATGCTGTGATTTTTTATTTGAAATAGAACTTGGTCCAGTTTTAAACTTCAGACCTGCACTATTACTCGGGATGCGAGATATAATTGCAGTAGTTTCTGTAAAGGCTTTTGCTTCCTTGCTACTTCCTCTCTCCACAGATTTTGCCACCACACCTTCCATGGGAACTATATAACTTGATCCCATAGTACTATCAGCCTCTGATTTAATTTCAGACCCCTTGATACCACCCATGACCTCAGAGTACTCATCTTCTTCACCAGCTGCCAATTCACGTTCAGATGGGCTAGTACCATAAGAGGAAAATTGCTCATCCTCAGCTGAGTCATAGAGCGGAATTTTTTCAACTGTATATCTGCAATCCAAAAGCCAGTTTAGGCTAAGGATCCTAACAACAAATGATGAAAATGGCAAGATTCATATTTCCAAACAAAAACTTGTAATAAAGAGAATGTATCACTAGACAAGGGAAATAAGTTCCATGTCAAAACCCATAGCTAGGAGTAAGAAGAAAATATTAAAATTTCAAAATCTGCAGGGAACAAAAAAACAGCTCTCCACCAAGACCATGATACCATCCCAATTAACAAAGCTGTCTTCACAAGTTCTTCTTTCTTGACCCATTCTCTTGACCACCTTTCCCCACCTAATGCCATTACACAATCCCAACAATTTTAGCTATTAACTTTTACCCATCCATTAGGGTTACATCTCATTATGAGAGTGTTCAAAGGGTACCACACAAGAACCACTTCTCTTCCCAACATACCAAGTAATACGGTCACTAAAATCACCTGTGTCTGCAGCCAGCTTTCCAGCAATTTATCTCCTACATATTTTGATGCTCTAAAACTCCGCCTATGTTTCCCTCATAGCCAGTCCGAACCAATGGTAGAGGACGGTCATAGCATGTTGATAGCCAAGTGAAAACTTTGTTATGTCTATACCATGAATCCTTCATTAAATTTCTACGGAACATCCTCTACTAGTGATGCACAGCACTGGAGAGTTGAGTGAAAAGTACAAAAATGTTATCTAAGAGCACGTCCTCTAAGAGACATGGCACATTGGTGCCTTGAGAAGCCTAAAATTAGCAAAGTTTCCCTTACACTAATGATGTTGGCAAGTGAAAAGTTAGACTGAAATAATAGAATTAGGCACAAACATGGAATACAAGAACTTGTACAGGAAGTATTAGAAACAAGTAAATGTAATGGGTAGACAAGTCAATGTTACATTTTTATTTTTTTTTTATACAAGCATGGATAAGGGTTGATCAGTGTTATTAGTACACATGCTTTGCAAATCTGATTACGCAAGGTAATAAACTAAGGAGCAAACCCTAATCAAGGAATGATCATTGTTGAAGGGATTCCTTTGTTCATATGAAAGGTGACTTGAGATAAGAAATAGTGAACCAAAATTTCAGCATTAGGGGTCAGAATGAAGAAAGTAATATTTTTTTGGGGCTTTGGCATGACCTATACCGGGTATTAATGGAAATGAACTTGACAACAGACCCACTCGTCTAACAAGTTCAAGAATTTGAGCAAAAGCTTACACAACTAGATTTCATTCTTACTCAGAAGGTTGAAAAGCAACGTTATTCCTGATGAAAAAAGCTACATAACATGTCAGTAATAAATGTTAATTAAGAAATGGAAAAGAAATTCAAGTCCGTAAAAATACATAGTAAAATCCACCTGGTGACATAAGTAACTTTCAAGCATAGGATTCTGAAGAAATAGTAAAAGGTATATATACAGAACTAATGCAGGATCTAAAAAAGGAGGTATTTATAGACTCCAAGGGCTTGTTCCGTAGGCAGCACTTGTCCAAGCTGTAAAATACAATGAACAAGATTTTAACTCCACTTCTTATACTATCTCATGCTCCAAAATGGCACTACTACTTTCCCAAACAAGTCATACGAGTAAAACTCCGCATAATAAGTGAATATAGTGATGTAATGAGAAGGTTTAAACGGCATTTAAGACTAAAACCTTCAAAAGACTTGCCAAGATATAAAAATGTAGAAGCTTTTAAGAAGTATAGGTTAGAACCCAACAAAAATTGTATGGATATCATGGACCGAGAAAAGGGAATAAATTGCTTATAAGATCTCAACATAAGGAAAAGAGAAGCAAAGATCTAAATAAAAGTATGTGTTTTCAAAGATCGATGCATGAACATATCATAATAAATAAATAAATAAATAAATAAATAAGAAACACAGATATACATCAATCAATAAAGGTGGAACTAATTGAAAGAAAATAAAGGGAAATAACGACTTAGATGGTTGGGGCATACAAGACCTAAAGAACTTGTCATTCACAAGATAGATACAGTTGCAGTGTCATCAATTAGATGAGAGACCAGTATGTCAAAATCGGTGCGTCAAGAATATGATCAGATCTAATTGTAAACTATCTAATTTAATTAGGCCTTTTAGCTGACAGAAATTTGATTGAACTATATGGCAATAAAGGATTGAAATGGCCAACTCAAGTTTATTAGAGAGAAGGCTTAGCATTTTATGTACTTTTTTAACTCCCATGTCATTCACAGCAATTTCAACTATCGAATTGCAAGTTAAAATTAGTCTCAGCCTATATTCCTGTCTCAAATTCGACAAGCCTCTTCCCAACGACTCTCCAACATATCTTCTTCCAGCCAATGCCTTTTTTATATAGTAATTCTGCAGATGTACATCAGCCCTCTCCAGATCTTGCAGCATCAATACTTGATGAATTCACGAACCCCTCTCATTCTGGTTCACACGAGACTGTCACAACACACGAACTTTAAAATAATATCAACTTCCGTGTGATATTCCTTTCTAAGCCTATATGTACAAAATTCAAGACTATTATTCTATTGGAACCTTAATTGATGCCTCATTACAGTTTGATATGCAAATTTTTCACAAGATTCAACTCTGTAGGAATTTCAAATATACAAAAATGAATCAACATCAATTGAAACTCTCATAATAACATATTTGCTATAGCTATAGCTAAAGCTAAAACATCCAGAAAAACTTCATTCCTTCTTATAATAATATTGACGTGAAATTTACCTGTCATCACCATCTTCCCATACATGGTTATACTCCTGTGGCAAAAAATACGACAATGAAAAGTTGTCAAGGGACTCTAACAACCTGTATAGGCCACAATTTGACCATACCAGAAAAAGAAAGAGATGAATTGAAAGGAAAGAAAAAGAAATAAATAGATGCCAGTTTTTAGATAATTATGTCAAAGTAGGGAGTGAAAATAATAAAAAAGTTACCTCTTTAAAAAAAATAAAAAATAAAAAATTGTGATCAAATCTGTTAAATCCATTACACGAGCTTCAATTCAAGAAACATTAAAAATGACAATAGAGATTCATTTTGATAGAAGCATGGTTTATGCCTTTTGACACAATTATTACTATCAGACCCTTCTGTGGAGCCACTTAAGGTTCCTAGTTAGGCACAAGAGATCTTACTATCTCATGCACCCTTTTTGCATGTATTTATCGGCTTCATGCTCCTACTTGGACAAGAAAAATCATAAGATGTGGAGCTTGTCTCCAAATAAAAAATTAACAAAGAAACTTGAGGTTAAGGTGAATACCAAAAATTGTCTAAAAGAGAATCAAGGAACATCCTTTATATGAAGGCATGGTAGTAAGATCTTCAAGGTGGAACGAGGGTTTGGAGAAGATGTGCACATATACAAGCAATAAGGGTATATAACAAAAACTAAAGCAAAGGTTTGGAGTACAGCTGCAAAACTGCACCTGGCAATTAGCATAAAAATGATTCTGTAGGTTCTACCATGGTTTTAGTTTCATTATAATAAGGCAGATCGTATGCAATCATATGCAAGACTGATTATGCTACTTCAAAAACTAGACAATCACCTGGAAACCATGGGACTTTGCACCGAGAAATAAAGAACAGTTAGCAGCCCCACATAAACAGCGAACAGTGGCACCACCATACCATTCAAAATTGTAGTCATAGGCCAGTTCATTTCCAACAGAAATATCTTTCTTTGCAAATATCCCAACCCTTGTTTCCCCCAGCACAGTCCACTTTCTGGTCTCGCAATTTGGTTGACTGCATATTCCGGAAAAATCATGAGCACCGTATGTTTGCCTCAAATACTTCATATCTATGTGATTAACAGCTTTAGCACATGTAGGTTGTATTCATTTTTACATTCTGCTTACCATGAATGATTTATAAATCTTGCAAGGCTTCCTTTCCTTGTAGCATCAATAAAACAATTGGCATTTAGAGAAATTATGTACGCATCTTTAAGACCTGCATAACGTAACCAATTGATGTATAAGCAATTCTCAGTAACCAATATTTGGCATAAATATAGAAAATCGATACTCAACCTAGAGTTTCATAAGCTTGGGACCGTTTCTCTGCTTCTGCTGATGAGATTATTTCTCCACAATACTCAATGACAAACTGTCCAGCCTGTAAAGGCGAAAAAAGAATGCTTAGTGAACATAAAGTCAATTTGTCTAAGACACTTTATAAGATGTCTAACCAAATTGAGAGTTTTAAAGGTTATATAATCTAAGAGATTTTAGCAAAACTATAGTACACTAGCCATATTGTATGATCGTGCTATTACAACATGGAAAAAGTTGAATAAAAGTATAAAACAACAGTTGATGTTTATTCCATCCTCGAACCAGATAAATCTCACATGTATCGAGTATACATAATAAGATAAGAAGGCTTCAAAAAACTACCTTTATATTCTCGTCAGCTAGAAGCCCCCAACCACGCCCTTCGGTTTTAAACAACTTTGTTCTAGCATATTCACATTTCTGAAATTTCTGTAAATGTACACAATGACAAATCAAAATTAAATATTTTAAATCATTGCATACAGATTAACAAAATAATTTAAGATAGCCTTGGGTAATATTCTATACCTTGTGAGTTGTGACCTCAATATGATATACTTATTTCCCCAAATCAGGAAAAGCCGTATCATGTGGTTAAAAGGTTAACTAAATGATTTATCAGATTTTATACAACATTAAAAATAATATTTAAATAAATGATTCTACAGACATGTATCCCGATAGAAGGAACATGTCCAACTATACAAAATCAAAAAATAATTTAGATATGCCACATAGCATTTCTGACAATTGTCGGTGACATGTCGGACACCGACTCGCCAGCGCTGGAAGGGTGTCGGTGCATACTAGATCATTGGCATGTTAGTAGAAAGTAGCTGATCTAGAGCACAATATTAATGAACAAAACAAATAAAACCACATCTTTTCGAAATGGATCGGACCAGTGAAATAAATTAGGAGTAAATTACTTCAGCCGAAAATATTCACGTGATCGGAGATATGAGATGATAGAAATGTATCCTTGTCAATGAGATACATTGTTACAAGATCTGGAGTCTGTAATTAAGAACATTTGCAGCACAGATGGTGTTCATTTTAGCTTTCAACATATGCCAAACCAATTGATGTGCATGCCATAAGATCCAAACAAACAGAAAATTTGAACGGTTTACATGTTAACCTGATTCCTGCAGTGTTGCCTGCAAGGGCAGTACCCATCCGTGCACTCTGTGCTGGTTAATACATTCAAACACCTTTCTCCACATGCACTTTCAGGATTCGTTTCATCATAGACACACTCACAAATGGCAATATCCTCTTCTTTCAGTTTTTTGCGTCTAAAAATACAATGAAAAGACCATCCATCCATCAGAGTTCAAAAAAGCTAGTCCCAAAATAATAATTACAGTTACAGTAATCTCTTCAGCAAAACAACTTTCAAATCAGAGCTTTAACGAATGGAAGCAGACATCTCAGAGGTGATGATTTAAAAAATCAATTAGATACACAAAATCAGATCATATATATCGTCGATTGAGAATTTGTTCAATTTCCATGCACATGTACAACAAAATACTGGCAGGGAAATGACTAAAACAATGATCTGTTCTTTCCATGTCTTTTACAAATATATCACATATTTATCCAGAATGATGCTTATAATAATGGATCTTAAGAGTAGTTCCTAGCTATGAAGTTGATATAGCACTGTTTTCTCACAACGATTACACTAATATGCTAACCTGCACACATGCTTAAAATGAAGCAAATGAACAATGGTCCCATTCTTTTATTGAGAAATATATTTCTTGTATCCACTCAAGCCAAATTAACACAGAAAAAACCTAATGTTTGCTTCATGTCAGGAAAACATGAACATTACACCAAAAGGAGAGACAGCGGTGATAAATCCCTTTGTGATAACAAAGAATCAAAACTAGAGAAGAAACAAGGGGAAAAAGAAAGTGAATGAAAGATTCCTTTACAAATTCAAGATATCATTATGAACAAACTAAAATCAATTGTACAGGAGGAAACAAATGAGTATTGAATAAAAGGCGAATGAGTGGTTTTCAGTAGCTACAATCTGAAACGTGAAATATTGAAATCAATAGGACAAACGAAAATATTGGCTGGTTAATTCACGTAATATACGAATGCAGATGAGGATAACTATCTGACTTTTCTACAATTGAGACACGGAAGTTGCAATAGGGCGGAAATCATAAATAGACATGTCAAGCATGTGTGCATTACATTACAATATGTGCTTAATAATAAATCATATTACCTACAAAATAAAATATCATATCGAAAATGTTCTTCATAATTCTCTTTTACCTCCAAGTGTTTTCCGTATTTCCCTCAACTTTTGAAAAAAATCAAATGTATAGAACATAGGGGCAAAAAGCTAATTCTAAGCACAAATGAAGGAGGATGACATGGAGATTATAGCATCACACAAAATTCCAAACAGGTTAATCATGAAAACATTGCCAACAAGATATCTACAACGAGGAAAATAAAGGATGATTGCTTACTTTAGGCCGAAAAGTTCATTTTGAGAAATATGTATAAATGGTGGTACTCCTTCCGGTAGTTGATCCTTCAAAACAAGAAAATCATGTCACTTGAGAATATAAAGACGTGTGGCATGATATATATGTGTATATATATAAAAGAACAAATAAAACCTACTCTTCACAAAGCCATCTACTGTATATAGCCAAAATCAGACCCAGAAAGGAAACAAGGAAAGGGGATAAGAAACCTCTCTTCAAAGTGAAGCAAGTTAAGGAAACAGGAAGGAAAAATAAAAAAGGCAAAAGGAAAGGGAGCACAATCGACACTATTGAACATTATGTCAAAAGTTTCAGGTTGAAATAGGTTCTTTTATCTTAACTTTGCTAGTACGGCACATTGTCAGGTTTTTTAATTTTTGAAGATCGTGTAGATACAATTTCATATTAAATTAGGTTGCAAGCCCATTTGGCACATGAGAAACAACATTTATTAATCAAAAAGAACATTTATGTATGTAAAACAACCAATCTAAAACGTCAAAGATGGTAAAGCCATTCCTTACAGAGATTTACTTAAATGAAATAATATTTCTAACAATTTGATTCAACTCGTGGAGTCCTTGTAAAGTTAGAAAAATGGGCAATCTACACCCCCGTGCTAATTTGCAAATTTATGATAACAGTGAAGGTGGTAGAGTAGGCCACGAACAGTATTTTCACATTGGTTTGTAAGGGGCGTTGTAACTTTCTTGTGCTTCAACACCCAATAAGCAACCATAAAATATGGAGGAAAATAGAACTAGGATCTTTAACGGGGGGATGGAGAGAGGGTGTTATAAAAAAAATAATAATAATAAATTGGTTATTTTGCAACGTAAATGCTTAACAAATAAGTAGTGCTAACATTGAAAGAGGGAGGGAGGCAAGGGGAGGGGGAGAGAGAGAGAGATTAGGTATGTATGTGCTGAAGTCAGGTAAAAAATCCCAATTCTTCATTGGTTATTATCCCTTTTCACGGGAGGGTTTGCTTGCAAGGGAGGCCCATGAAGTTGAATCCATCATCTACCACAAAAAGTCCATATGTACTTGCCAAAGTATGAAAAAAAACAGTTATTCCAACAAGACTTCATTTTTAATGGACAAAGGAAATCACTGAATATCTCATTGAGAAGAAAAGTGAAGATTATAGAAAACATAATGCATACCATACTCTAATTTGCTTTCCCAGAATGTCTTATTCCACCTTGTCAAAATCTGTCAATTTGAACATAACTATAAAAACAATTAAGCAACTTCTAATTAAATCAAAACTTAATTATCGTGCTAATATAATCACACAAATAATTCTTACATGATAAGCAAGCTACTCGCAAAACACAGATATACAAAGTATTCAAGCAAATCCAAGCTAATAAAACATACATGCCTATTTTAGAAAATTTGTAGAATCATAATTTTATCAAATCATATCAAGGACAATATAATCATAGACAATGATACTTTACTGGAGAATGGAGTTTATGTCTAGAGTGTACTCTCTAAAGGCTATCATATAAGATATTAAGCAGGTTGCACAAGGCCTGAACAGAAGAAGATGAAATTCGACTTGTTAACTTTCAAATTCCTAGCAATATATAAGTGATTAGCCCAAAAATGTTAAGAAGTAGTGAAACTGATTCCGCGGTTTAAAGTATCGAATTTCATAAAATTCACACCATCGATAAATGGTGCATGCAAATTGTTGGATTTTATGCGCAATATTAAAGAGATGAAAAAGATAATCAACACAAGAATTTTCGTAGTTCGGCAGTGTGCCTTCGTCCACGAGAGCGAAGCGGGGATTTCTTTATTTAATAGTGAAAAATAGGATGACAACATATTATTTATACTAACCCTAACCTGAGTCCATATAAGATTTTAAGGCCCGTACAGAAAATACTCCTGTACCGTACCGCGGGGGCATTCAACCTCCCTAACAACCAGACAATGAATTAAACCCGTGCAAGGCCAATGCCGTCACTCCATTTCGTTAGATGCGCTCCGCGCCAGTATCGATCCATTTGATCCAGAACCTATGTTCCACTCTATATGAACCATAAGTATACTAATATTTCTATAATCTGCATTTATAATGGTACCCCATGTCCCCATACCCCTTCACCCCACTTCTTCAACTCAATACAGCATTAAGCCGTTAAACACATTAATTTGTTCTGCCACGTGGATCCTCTTGTTCCACTCTGCACCATTATAGGCTTTTTTTATGGTTACACAGGAAAGAAACAAATCAGTTGTTCTTGTCATTAACACGATGGAATGCCATAAATAGCTTCTGTCCAACACTTAAATCCCCAGTCAACCAAACACACCCTCGTTTTTCATCAAAACACAGTAACATTATAAATCTCATGTTCAAACTCTCCATCGGAGCAAAATAACACTTCATCAGCACTATCAAGACTCCACATGGAAGAATAATATGAATATAATGTTTTCACAAATAAGTCAATTATTTTCTTACGACAAATCCTTCAATTTCTTTTGGATATCACTATTGTGCTCCAAGAAACGTAACCAGTCTACAATGCATGAAAAATTCAAGATACTTCTGTCACTTCATACCAACAAGGACATCCGCCTCTCATATATACAGGTAGCATTGGTGCAAATGGAGTTCTTGGGGATTATGCCTCCGGAATTTCAGTTATTATTACCATTCTTAAGAGTCGTAAATTTCAATTTAAAGTAACTCTTTTTTGAGGCAGTCTTCCTTCTGAAGTAACAATTTTCTTGAATTCTCCATTTCTCAACGACCCTAACCAAGGGTTACCACTTAGACAACAATGGAGCTGGCACACGATATGAATGTTTCAGATGATCAAACAGTCAGAGTGAGATGTTTCAATTGGGCGACTCTCGCACCTTCTCAAGATCTTCCTCTTTTCCCCCTTTTTATGATAAAGTCGTGATCCAAGTGATCCAAATGAAAACGTCAAATGGTTCTGCCATATGTACAAATGTATATTCATTCAAAAAGTTTCTTCTCACACGGTAATTCTGAGTAACAATTTTTTAAAATAACAAAATTTGGAATGATTTTGGGAGTCATTGGTTCCGTGCTTCCAAAATAAAAAATAGAAAGCAATCGGAATGCATGCAAAGTGGAAATTGAAATTGAAATTGAAATTTAAAATCAATTTCCGAAGAAATAAAACTAAAACTACAT
Organism: Olea europaea var. sylvestris; assembly: GCF_002742605.1. Lineage (NCBI taxonomy): Eukaryota > Viridiplantae > Streptophyta > Magnoliopsida > Lamiales > Oleaceae > Olea > Olea europaea. Next base: position 7,658,512 of record NC_036254.1, on the reverse strand, counting down.
ACATTTGAATTCTAAAAACAGAGAGAGAGGAAAAAACTCAGAATGTAACTATCTGCTTTGTAATTCAAGAGAGAAAATGTGTGTGTGAAGTTGCCAGTACAAAACTTTACCTTAAAGACTGAACTTAGTTCGGCAACACCACCTAGCACCTGTTCGAACGTGAAGATTATTCTTGTAGCGCCGCTAGGGTTTCAGAGACGGTGGTGCCCTGTGCCCAGGTGGCACGACCGAGTGAGACGGTGGTGATGCGAGCGTTTTTTCTCTAGTATTGATTCCCTATTTATGCATTGTAACCGCTGAAAAAGAAAAAAGTTCGCAGTTTTTTTTATTACCTAATAATTATTAATGCCCGTTTTCTTTGTTCCTTGTGCTTTTCTTTTTTCCCCCGCTGGAAAGTCCGAAGTTTTTCATGGGTTGAGTATATCCTTATTTTATTTATATCACTACTTCACTATCACTACTTATAAAAGAAAGGATGCAAATTTCACTGTTCATTTTGAAAACCTCATCTTCAGCAATAGCATCGTCCGGAGTATTTACATCTTTATTACACCTAATAATTATTAATGCCCGTTTTCTTTGTTCCTTGTGCTTTTCTTTTTTCCCCCGCTGGAAAGTCCGAAGTTTTTCATGGGTTGAGTATATCCTTATTTTATTTATATCACTACTTCACTATCACTACTTATAAAAGAAAGGATGCAAATTTCACTGTTCATTTTGAAAACCTCATCTTCAGCAATAGCATCGTCCGGAGTATTTACATCTTTATTAGCTGGAGGTCGAACCGCTTATTCAAGATTTAAAATTCCTTTAGAAATAGTTGGTGAAATCAGTTGTTCTATTAGCAAGCAATCAGTTTTAGGAAATTTGTTGAAAATGTCTAGGTAATCATTTGGGATGAAGCATCTATGGTACATCCTTGTGCTGTCGAAGCTGTAGACAGAATGCTTAGAGATATTACTGATTGTAATTTACTCTTTGATGGAAAAGTGATAGTGCTCGGAGGAGATTTTCGACAAGTTCTACCAGTTTTGCCAAAAGGAAAAAGGAAGACATTAGGAAAGCTAGCTTAGTTTTCTCTTACCTATGGCCTTCGTATTTCCATCTACATTAGTCGAAAATATGAGGGCAAAGTTTGATCCTGCATTTTGCCATTACTTTTTAAGAATTGGAGATGGAACAGAACAAGAACATACTTGTAAATGTATCAAATTTTCAGACAATATAGTTTTACCATTTGAGGAAGAAATTACATCTCTGAAGGAATTAATATATCATGTTTTTCCAAATATAGAAACATATGCTATAATCTAGATACGATGTCAAATCGAGTGATTCTTATGCCTACAAATGAATGTGTTGATCGTATTAATAAAATTTTACTCGAACAAATTCCTGGTCAACTTTATACATACTATAATTTTAATAAAACAATTGATAAATCAGAACGGAGTCTACAAGAAGATTTTTTAAATAGCTTGACTTCAAACGGTATTCCACCACATTAACTGAAACTTAAAATAAACTGTCCTGTGATGTTATTACAAAATATCAATTATTCTGAAGGGTTATGTAATGGGACTCGCCTTACTTGTCGTAAATTTGAAAAGAACGTAATTCTTGCTGAAATTACATCCGGCGAATATTGTGGAAAGTATGTCTTCTTACCAAGGATTCCTTTTATACCTCTAAAAAATGATCAAAACTCAATTCCATTCAAAAGGACTCAATTTCCAATAAGACCATGCTTTACAATGATAATAAATAAAGCGTAAGGTCAAACACTTGATTTTGTCGGCTTGTACCTTCCGGAACCAGTTTTTTGTCATGGTCAGCTTTATATAGCATTATCAAGAACAAAAATAAGTAATTCTATAAATGTTCTAATGAAACCATTGAATACAGACTGTTTACACAACATTTGTACAAAAAATATTGTTTACAGGGAAATTCTTTCTTTGATAAACAGAGATATCTCATCTTTATCCTCTACCTCTTGATTACGATTTATAGAGGTGACACTAGAATTCTTTTTTTAATTGAATTTATTTCTTTAATTTGGTTTATTTTGAGATATAAGATCTTATTCCTTCTTTTTCACACTAACCGTATTTTTTCCAGGAGATTGACTAACAAAAAATTTGCTAATGTAGAGAAATTTGCAGAAATTCATGTATTTCATAATCTCATTTATCTACATGGTTTTTGAGGACCAGGTCAGTTTACATACATATATGTACATAGCACAAATATATACACATACACATACATCTACTGGCACTTGAAAATTGAGATATGTTTTTTATTTTTTAACATCATGAGACATGCTCACATCAATGATGATATTGACCTTTTAGGCACTTAGAATTTTGGTCTCAATTGGGAGCTTGTAAGTGATGCAATTAACTGTAATTTAAAATTCAAGGTGAGATCATTGAAATTCTATGCATGTATCTTTCTTGATAGCTCTAATTTGAGTTTTATCATGAAATATTTTCATTTCCTATTGGGTAGGTTTTTTGTTGAAATTTTCTATTTTGTTATGCCTCCTGATTTCATGTACTTCTTTAAGCTCAAAAGAGGAAGACGAATTAAAAGATGAAAGTTTTGTTGGAAAGGAGA
>NC_036254.1:7619772-7645833 GCF_002742605.1 Olea europaea var. sylvestris | reverse complement strand
ATTAATAGATGTATCTCAATTGGTCAAGAGTTGACCCAATTGAAAACATCTATTGGAGTTTGGGTCATGTGAGTCCAATTAGGTTCTTCTCTTGGCTCCAATAAAAGGTGTGTGATTTAATTGACCTACTACAATAAAGTCTAAAAAAATTTGTGCAATTTTCAAATTCTAATAAGTCATTATAAATATGCACATTATTGGCATATTTTGGGTGTGATTTTAAGGTTAGCCACTTTTCACATTCCCAAAAAGGAATAACACCTAGTGGAGAACAAGGGAGAAGATTTAAGAGAGGAAGCAATTAGCTAGACCATTAATAACTCCTTCAAAAAGGTTATCTCCTCCCCTTTCTATATATGTGAGAATTTAATAATCCAATAATCTCAAGGTCAATTAAATTTTTATTTACATGATTTTAATTTTCAAAGGAAAATTAATTTCCTATTGTGATTTAAAGTTCATTAACCAACAATTGTTGTTCAATTTGAGTATTGAATCAAAAGGTGACCCATGCGCTGAGACTGTAACCCACACCCTTCAGTTTTAATCCAATCAGTATTCATCTAAATTTTTTTCAATTGCCATCTTCCCTTAGACCAACAAGAAATGGAAAGTGAAAGAACAGTGGTATTAAGTTGTGGAGAGATATATTCATTCAACCATTTTGTCCATGTATATTCTTGCTTTTAAAACTGCAGGGTCCAAAATGAAAATAGTTGACATTAATTGGCAGATTCTTCTGAATCTCACTCTACTGTGTACTGAATATTATAAGTAGACTGTAAAAGAATGCAGAAACAAACAAATTTTTGAAAGCTGGAATTCCAGAAGTATATAGGATATGTCCAGGCAGAGATGTGAATTGTTTTGAATATGTGCTAACAGTAATAATAGACAGGATAAATGGAAAAATGAGCCTTAGAAGACAGATTTCGGGAGTTTTTCTATAAGTAGGATATACATGGGTGATGGATCTTGAATAGACTGCATGTGTTTTTTAAAACTAAGATAAAAAATGAAAGGGTGAGGAGGAAACAACACAATTTGGATTTGCGGTTACATAATATAACTGTTTGTTCTAACAAAAAGGTCAAAAAAATTAGATGGAGGAATGACCAAGTTGAACTATGATTAGGCATACATGATTGGCCATAGTTAAGCTGCCATTATGATTCTACAAGAAAGGAGATCTTTTTGCACGTCTTCATCTACAAATTTTTTAAGTTTGGTACACGTGGTTCTCTTGTTTAATAATTGGAGATGCCTATTTTTAATTCCATGGGGGAAGAGTTGCCTCCATTGCTAGAACTTTTGTGCTAGAGTTGGCAACTGGGACAGAGAAGTCTATTGACCTCGTAGACAAGAAAAAGGTTAATAAGATCGTCGAGGACAAGAAATTTGATTAGGTTTAAGATCGGATGGTACTGGAGAGGTATCTTATATTTTCTAAATTTTTGGAGAGGCAAACCACATAAGGAGACAATATCTATATGAATCCAGTTAATGCCTTCCTTCCCAATATTTCTGACTGCTGTACTCAACAAAACTGTGCAGGTATCCAGACTTATAAAGATGCCAAGCATTATGCCATATCTGCAAAAATACCAGAGTTAAACAATAAAAACAGAACCCTAGTGGTACAATATTCGATAAAGTTTGAGCAAGATATTGAATGTGGTAATGATTATATTAAACTTCTCTCTGGCTATGTCAACCAGAAGAAATTTGGTGGTGACACTCCATACAGGTCTGTCTGTCAATTCTTGATTTCATAACCTTTGGGGATCTGTGGTCTTTTGCAACTTAGCTTATTGCTTATGTTTGCATTTCATGTCTTGTTAGTTCGGTTAGGTATTATGTCATCGCTTTTTTTTACTTGTATTTCTGCACGTTCTCATGCCCTACGATTGCTTGGTTTCATTAAAACAAGGCTTCAATAGATATCAGCTGAAAGTTTTTTATGACATAAGTCTTCAACATAATGTTTGTTTTGCTTCAAACGGGGATATTTAGTGCACAAATGATTACACAACGAACATGAAATAAAAAAGTAGATATGTTTCATTATGCTATAATTTGGCCACTTAAGCTTGTTAGGTTTAGGTAAAATAAAATGCAACAAGTACTTATGAATGAACAAGTACAGAACTTTTTATAAGATACCTTGAAAGAAATTACATCTTAGCTCATTCAAACAACCTTTTAGCCCACAAAACTTATTTATCTATACTACGAAGTACATGATAAAGGCTTCCACAAACGTGAAGAAAGAGTGAAATAATTCTAAGAAAAAAATACGAGTTCAAGCACCATATGCATGTTTTTCTTGGTGCTCTGATCTTTTGTATTATTGTCAGTTCATCCCACTGCATCTCATTACCATTTGTGACTATTTGGTAATTCTTCTCATAGTTGCTACTTTTCTGCAGTTTGATGTTCGGACCAGATATATGTGGCACTCAGACTAAGAAGCTCCATGTAATAGTTTCTTACCAGGGCCAAAATTATCCCATTAAAAAGGATCTAGACTGTGAAACTGACAAGCTGACTCATTTTTACACATTCATTTTAAGGCCTGATGCAACCTTTAGTGTCGTGGTTGATAATCGCGAAAGAGTGTCTGGAAGTATGTACTCAGACTGGGATATCCTCTCTCCTCATAAAGTTAAAGGTGTCTATGCAAAAAAGTTACCGCAGAATCTTACCTTGATTCTAGTCAGTTTGATGCATTCTTTTATTATTGTCTTAATGTTTGGTGTGTGGTCTTATGGTGGAAGAATGCTACTCCATTCATCCATTATTGGCTGAAGCATAAACTTCCACTTAGCCTTAGGCGAGAGTTGTAACTATTTGAACATTATATTTTTATTGTCAAATAGTGGCCGTAAGTTTTGTCAGTTTCATTTTTGTACTCTTTAAGTAATGGCATTTTCACGTATAATATATCTATTACTGAAAAAGATCATTGGCTGTAGACATTCACAAAAGGACAAGAAATCATACAATGTGGGTGGCGGGATTAAATGACATGGCAAATTTGTATGCTTTTTTGTCCTAATGCTTCGACTAGCAACATTTTACTATAGAGCAACAGGTCGTTGTATAATTTATGGGTATTACGTGGGATGCATATATCCCTTTATTTTTAATAAATTATACCTATCTTCATCACAAGAATGTCTATCGATATGTCTTCTGCAGCTGTCAGACTGGGATGATAGAGAATATATAGAAGACCCCAATGATGTCAAACCAGTGGTACCATTGCATATCTTTCAATTAAGGACTGAAATCATGATTTATTCGGGTGCTTGCAGGGATATGATTCTGTACCAGCTGAGATCCCTGATCCCAAGGCTAAAAAGGTTTGCTGTTTGTATTACTTTTTTCATTATCAGAACTCTTTATTTCTGTTATTTTTTTAGGATCTAAATGGATTAGTTCTATATTCACGTTATTTACTATTTGATTTTTTATGAATATGGTGAGTTTTTCAGTGTGAAAACCCAAAAAAGTACCAAATCCAGCGTATAAAGGCTCCTGGAAGCGCAAGGTGCGAACAAATCATTAATTATGTAGTTTGAGCTGTATGCATAATTCCAAATTAATTGCAATCACTAACCTTAGAAGAAGTGCAACAGAAAATCAAGAATCCTAACTACAAGGGGAATTGGAAGATTCCTTGGATTGATAATCCGGGTAAGTTTCCTTTCAATGAATCCAAGTAGTATTAATGTCATGTTATGTTACAGACAGTTTAGCTCTCAGCCAAATTGAATCTGTTCCTTCTGCCAATGTGGAGATAAATTATTATACAAGAGCAATGAACTAAACAGATATTATTTTATGTAAACACTAGCCTTTTTTCCTTTCTCCCAATGTTCATTGAAACTAGGAACATCGAATTGCATCACTCTATTTACTGCTGCTTTATTTATCATATATAAAGGGGCTTTGAGACGTTATTATACTTTCCAGCCAAATTGGAATGCTATTTTATGGGAAAAAAGGGTCCTGGCACGTATGTAATAGAACAGTTACTTTGTGCTGTTTACTGCTGGATTCAATTCTCCAGGTAAAGATTCATTCACACACTCATCTTCTTCGAATTTGGGAAGGGGGAGATGCTGGTAACCTCATTGCTTTTCTTCTTCCCTTCTGCAGAGTTTGAAGATGATCCCGACCTCTATGTATTGAAACCAATAAAATATGTAGGCTTCGAAGTTTGGCAGGTAAGAACCAAGCTATTATTTTATTTTGTGGAATTTTCATTTATGCCTTGTTTTCACATATTCCTGTTTGAAATTTATACTGCTATATCCGCCAAGTTATTCAATGGTCTTGAATTTGAGAAGTGGTCTGAATATTGCAAGACAATTAGGCCTCCTGGGATGTCTTTTGGTGAATTTCAAACATTGTATTCGATACCTTTAAGATCTCTTATGTGGCTTGCAAATATATGGTAGTAGTGCTACGTTGAGTGAAATTGTTCTTTTCTTTGGTCTCTCTTTAGAAGTGGAATTTTGGTTCTGATCTCGTAAGGTTATACTAGTTTTAAAAAATTACTGTTTGCTGTCGATTTTGAATATCAAGAAATGGACGCTTACGAAACTGCATTCCACTCTTATTGTACAAATGATACTTTCTGGTTCACTGGCTTGTGAAAACAGCATATACTCAGTATTGACAGTCTTCAGTCTTGAATGATACTTGGTTTTTTCTGCATTGTGTATGTTTTTCTCTATAATTACTTTTACAGGTAAAAGCTGGTTCAGAGTTCGACGATATTTTGATATGTTAAGTGGTTTCATCCTGTAAAATTCTGAAAAAGAGCCTTTTGAAGAGGCAGAGAAGATAAGAAGAGCTACGGAAGAAGAGGTGAGTCACAACTATACAAATGCTGATACATTTTAACACTCACACACAGTCTAATCTCACTATGTATTCTATTTTTGCTGTCTATAGAATGATATGCAGAGTGCTAAAAGAGATGGAGAGGAGGATGAAAGCGGGAAGAGAGACCGAGATCGTGGGTATAACGAGAGAAGGCACCATAGAATGGTATTGTCCCTTTATTTCTTATCCACTTTTGTACCTGTTTGATAGTTGCTATGTTACTTGTAATTTTGCTAATTTCTGTGGACCTCGTGTTGTGATTGTTATCGTCTAAAACTGGTTAAATGAATAACGTTTATTTACTTCCTCTTTGTTTCAAGAAGATGTCAATCAACCAGTGCATTATGCATAAACCTGACGTCACTTCTTGAACCTGACAATTGCGATCACCATATTTAAGCAAATGGTGTCCTACATGTAACCTATCACTCTGTTGCAATGATATCGCCTCAATAGAGGTTATCTGGTTCTAAAACTCGGAAGAAATCAAACCTTGCCATTATAATTGTGTCTATATCATAAGAGATTGTATGGGTTAGAAATCTCTACGGCCAGTTCACTGTCAATGCTGTTTTCCAACCGTCACTGAATTTAATTTTTTTAATTAATAGTCGCCTTTACTTTCAAAGTGGTTTCCCATCGGTCAGTCCATCTCTTACTGTTTGAAAATTATGGATTGTGATGATGTGGCAAACAAAATTATTAATATGCATCGCTCTGGATGGAAAACAACGTTAAAACTAATTTGGATTGATATGAAAATCACTTCCCTCTCCATAGTTGCACCGAAAACCAAACAATCTGATCATCCTTGTCCGTCCCCCTCGTCTGTCAATTTTAGGAAGTGCACAGCCCAGAAAAGAACCATATGGCTCTTACGGTTTCAAGAAGAGATGGAGGCGAACGAGGCCATTGGGATTTCCTGATGATGTCAGTCAGAGAGGATAGTTAGATTGTGGATCAACTTTGAAAGTACAACTTAGATCGTCAAGAGCTTTAAAGACTTTTTGTTGAATTAAAATAGTTTTCATTTTTTGCTTCCAGATGGAATAATCTCCCTTACTATTGAATTGTGCCAATTCAACTCGAGAGGCCATGGTAGCAAAATAATGTTTTTGAAAAAAGGTTTTACTTAGCTAATTTACCCACACACAAATGCAAGCTCAAACCAATTTATGTATAAATTACTTTCTAAGATGAGATAAACGATGATATCACAACAAGTAACACATAATCGATATCACAAGAGTCGAATAATAATATGGCAGCAAATAACATAATATTTCAATTGTAAATTCGAGAGGGTGTTAAAGCGCGCAAACTGAGCGAACCAATTTGTTGGTTCATATTTTAAGGAGAGATGGGAGTCTATATCGATCTAGGGCCTCCAGTAACTGCCCTAAGTCATCCAACAATTGCTGCAATACAAGGAAACACCACCGAGCCGCCAACGAAAAAGTTTCTCCGTTTCCACCTTTCTGCCCGAGACTGTATCTGCTTCCACAGTACACCAAATTGAAATCCAACACCACCAGAAGGTCAGAAATTCATCAAGGAACAATCTGTCTTTTTTCACCTCCGGCTGAATCTCCTCCACACGCTCGCACGCGCCGTACGTGTCCTCTGCTCGTGGTCTTACGTGTCGCCTTCACAGCCAGCACGTGTGTCACACGCACTGAACTAGAGTATTCTGCTTGATGTCTGAAGTCTGGTGGTGGTCTCCATTTATCCACCAGGTGCATCGTTTTTCCAAAAAATGGGTTTAAAATTTCTGTTGAAGATGTTTTCAACAAAACCGAACCCCTTCAACTTCCAATCCGTTTTTCAGGTTGTTTTAACACTTTTCACCACTAGTCTAAGCTCTGATACCATTTGTAGAGTTTAAAGTGTAGTATACAAAAGATTATTAAACTACAATACAGAATAATAAACTCTCAAAGTGTAAAATCGAACCAAAACCACCCAAAGCTTCTTCAACACCACCAATGAAGTGTTCTTGATGTTGAGCTCAGATTTGTGCTACACCGGATCATGCACCGTCGTCCACGGAAATGACAATGGATATATCGAGAAAAGATCCGTCAGAAGCCAACAAGAATTTCACCGGAGTTATGGAAAGCTCTCAATTGGTTACCTCTTTATGCTCTTTCTTAAATGTTATGTCAAATCCAAAATTGAGAGAAATGAAGATGTCTTGTAATTATAGAGTCAGTCCATTTGAATTCAAAACTCAAATATTAGACTATGGTCAACTAGAAATTGACAGCACTAGTATAGATAATTGACCACAAGATTAAATCCAATGGAATTAAATCCAACTATTGGATTTAATCTATGGTCCATATTACTCTATAACTAGCATAATCTACTTCACATTCTCTAGACCAATCAACTTGCACCAATAATAGGATGTGATCCACCTTACAACTACCATGTAAGAACTCCCCCTCCCCCTTCCTGCATGTGTGAACATATAATGTTTAGTTCTACGATTTGTGTAATCCATTAATCTCAACTTGAATGGTGAGGTTTGATCTTGGGGCGTTATTTGAGCTCTACTTGTGATACACCCATCTTATAATTTGATTATATAACCCCTTTAGATAATTTTCATGAACCTTTTGCCTTTTAAAATGCGTGCTATATGCATTTTCCATCTTCTAATGCTTGCTGCCTACAGGATGAGGAGCTTTGAGTTGTGCTTCTTGTAATCGAGGTGCAGTGAATGACAGGTGCTGAATTTGAAATTATGTGTCCTTTCTATTTCCTCCTATTGTATTCTATGATTGTTGTAACTTCTAAAGTATAAACTTGGAAAATAATAAGCATTTTCCCTTTAACATTTTTGGGTAAAAGTTCTTTTTATCTATGAAGGTTGATATTGGACCTAAACTATTTACTAAAAGGAGTTAATAGGCTTTTGAGTTTGAATAAAGATACTTAAGTACTTTTAAAAGCATATATTTATTAAGGTTGATTATAGGATAGAATAGTTCAGATGCGATTTGTTTACGCGTATTTAAGTATATATAGCTATTTTGATTATTGGATAGAATAGTCATAATTATCTTTAAACATTGAATAAGTGTTTACGAGTGATTTTAAGTCTTGGATCATCGCATTATATATGAATAATAAGCGTGTAGTAATTGTGAATTTTAGAAAATGTGTGGATAAAAAGTATATTTGATAAACTTAAATTATAATTTAAGATTTGCCAAACATGCGTCATGATTTCTGTCACCCAAAAACACATGATTAGGCCAAACAAAACATGATTTGGGCTAATGTATATTTATTATGCTTTATTATTATTATTATTATTATTATTTTTTTTTTTTTTGGGTTGTGTGAAGCTTGAAAAGCAAACTAGTTATGAACATGATTACTATTAAATTTTCACATTCAAGATACAACTTGAGAAAATTTACTTAATGAGTTATGCTACACATTCATTATGATTTACATCTTGGTGTACATAATAGACAAGTGACATTTCATTGATGGGTGGAAAAACAAATTTTTTTTTTTCATTAGCCAATGATGAAATGAGACTTAACCATTATTTTACACCAAAGTGTAAATTTTGATGTATGTGTAGAAGAAGAAAAATGTGCGGACAACAAAAAGGAAAATTTTTAGAGAATGTATAGAATATTTTATTATGTGAATATATGATTAAAAATAATATTTTAATAAATAATAAAATAAATTAATGGGAATAAAATAGGCCCTTGGTGTCATTTCGATAAGCTTTAAGCTCATATGAATCATCTAATATTTTAAATTAGGGCCCGTTTGATAGGGGTTTTGAGAATTATTTTTTGATCGTTAAAAGAAAAGTGGGGTCCACATGTGAGAGAAGAAGTCAAAAATTACGGCTTGAATAGTAAAATAACGGTAAAAAAATCAATTTTTTGAGGCAAAAAATCCCTATCAAACGAGATTTAAATAAGTTGGTGGGTGGACGCCGAAAAATGTTTGTGTACTGATGAGAGTTGGAGTGAAAGCGAAATAAATGCAATAGAGATTGTTGACCTAAGCTGTGGTTGGTGTCACAGTTGTCAAAAAGTAATGATGAATGTATATTTTGTCAAATATGTTTGGCCAAACTTTTATTAGATCATAAATTATGACAATAGTTAATAAGTGAATTTTTGAGGTGTAGATAAAAATACAGTTTTATAAAAAAATTCAAGCCTTTGTTTGGCCCCATTATAATGAGAATTTGGAAAAAAAAATTATAATAGAGTCCAAACATGAACTTTCTTAAAGAACGGGTGGTTGATAAAAAAAAAAAGGGAAAAAATAAATTATAATTTTAATGGGCCAAACATGAATTTAATGAGCACGATGCCACACACATTATAGTGTTTATAAGAGTGTCCATAATATATAAGTGGCATAACATCATTGGAGAGTTGAAAAACAGTTTTTTCAACTCTTCGATGATGAAATTTTACATGTACATTATGGACACTCTTATAAATATTATAATATACATGTAGAATTATTCCACTCTTTCTGTATGCGCTTGGCACAAATTCCTTCAGGCATAGCTCATTTACAAGATTAATAGGTTTGAGAATGTAGGAGTGACGATGATGGATTCAAAGAGAGCCAAAAATAGGTTGGGATTCTATAGAAATCCTTTAATAAAGAAGAAAATAAGAGACGTACGATTAAATTGTTCCATCCAACGAATAATATACTAAAAAGAGCTTAAAACTAAAATTCGCAATCGAGGCCTATCCTTCAACCAACATTAGAATTTGGATTTACAGTTATGTTGAAAATGAGATTTAAATGATGTACTTATACTATGCTATAACAACTTAAACCATTGATAAAATGATATAACATAATGTAAGAGCAAACAAAGTCCAACTTATGCGTCTCTTGTTACGTAAGATTTAATGCACTTGTCACACTATAATAGATGTGTGTTAGACAAATCTTTTTTTGTCTATATTCTTAGATCAATCAATCTAATATTAATTAATACGTAATTGATCGAACACTACTTGTAGACAATTCTTTTGCTCAAAAACAAAATATTTCAGATGTTCCTGAATATTGTTACTCTCAGTGGATCATTTTATATCTATATGCTCTAATCTATTCGTGGATTTCTCGAATTGAAAAATCAAGAATATGAAACTTAAAACGAAATACGTGTGTTCCTTTCTAATTTTGAACAAAAAAAATTCTCAAATCTAATTGTTTTGTTAAAAAAGAAAAAAAAAAAAGTTCTGAAAAGGGGAGGAATAAGGAAGAAAGTGGAATAATTGGGTGTAAAGCACCATGTTAAGATGAAATGGGTCCCAAATCTCATGGCTATTATAATACCACGTGGACTTCCTCTAGATTCTCACCGCGCATTCAATATTTATAAATAAAAAATTTATTTTGTCATAATGAGTCATTATACTCCAATCGCTATCACATTTAGCCGATGTTTGATGGGCCTTGTTTGCCCCCTGTATACAGGGGCCCTGTACAAAGGGCCTTTTCCATTGTATCATGTTCATTTTTAATCATACGTTCTCAAAATAAAATATTTTCCACATAAAACTAAAATATTTTTCTATTTTTTAAATATACATTCTCCAAAATATTATTATTCAAAAAGTCATTCAACCAACAGAAAAAGGGTGTCAATTAGTGACTATTGTTTTTCAAATTCATAGAAATTGGTCAGTTAATAATATGTCTAAACTGATATTTCACATAATTGTTATATGGTACCAAAAAATTAAAATTATAAATTAGGATTAAAACTTCCGACGTGAAGTAGTGATAAGATGGTAAATCACACAGGGATTCCATGAAAGATTTGTTGCGGTATGACTATCAATTAAATAGTTTTCTTTTATTTTGAAGGTGATAAGTGATTGAGTGTTAAAGTCTAAAATTAAATTTAAATTTCAATAATCCAAATTGAAAGTTACATTTAGGGATCCAAAATTTCAGGTAGGATTTCAAATTGGTCATTAAATTGATTTTGTGACACAATTAATCCTTGTTCTTCGATCATATTTCAAAAACCATTTTTTCCTAAGACTCATCCTCAACTCAAAATAAAATATTTTGCATACAAATTCAAAAAAATTCTCTATTTTTTAATACATTATTCAAAAAATCACTATTTCAAAAGTCATATTTTTCAAAAAAAAAAAACTAATTTTAATGGACATCAAACACGGGCTTAGTGTGCATGCTTTAAATTTTTTTTTTAAAACTAATTTTCAACCACATTATCCAAAAAAACATTTTTTACACGGGACACATAATTTTTTCTTATTTCATAATCTTACGTTCTTCCAAAAACTTATCTTCACAAAATTTTCAAAAAATCTACACCAAACCGATCTTCAATTTGGCTTGACTTTTGCTTTTTCTAAAACAATTACCTTAATTTTTGTTCAAAAACTAATTTCTAAATAGACTTTTTATTTCGAAATTGCTTTTACCAATTTCTTTAAAAACTCTTTTAGTTAAAAGAAAATAATTTCATAAAATTAGTTAAATGAATCCAAAAGCAGCTTAAATGTAAAAAATAAAAAAAAGTTTATTTTGACTTTTCAAAAGTTATGCCAACTAAACGTTCGTTCGTCGTTAACTTATGTCACATAATTAGTAGCTTTATTAACATTAATCACATATATGATGTTTTTACTATTTATGATTCATGATAGCATATAGAGTTAGACAAAGGAAGTAATTTGAGATACCTTGAATCAATCTGATGTTCTCTTTATAATCACATTTTACGGTCGAGATTTAAAGAAGTAATCAATTATTTTGTTCATTTCACTAAAAGAAGATTAATTAATTACCAGAAAGTAAATTTGAGAAACGAAAAAGTGTAGAATCCGCGTACACGCGCCTGCACACACAAGACTCTCTCTCTAGAGTCCAAAAACAAAGAAAGTTGAATGCTCTTCAAATCCTGACATCCTGTAAATGATTTTGAGTAGAGCCGCACCCTCTGTCATGGTCTCCTTCCCTCGTTCTAGGGTTGGTTACTTCCCTCTCTTTCGTTTTTAATATATAATTTATCAATGAACTTTTCTTGTTTATGTGCATCTTTGTTTTGTATGTATAATTTGGAAATTGATGAATATGATTAGTGTCTTTCATTGACTTCTTCTGCATATTGATTTTGTTTGTTGGAAATTTCATATTAATTAGCTCTATCTCTCTCTGTTGAGGCGTTAGTTTTGAGGTTCCCCTTTTTTAAATAAATCTTTACCTGGTCATTTTGTCGTCTAATTTACGGTCAAGTGACTTTCTGATGGATTTTGTTTGTTACTGCCAATTTATTGGTTGTAGCGACATGGATTATGATTTTACGTTTGATTAATTAAACTTTCATTCAAGCAATATTTTATTTGGGTTTCGTTTTTACTTAATATTGATGAATATGATGAGGGTCTTCTATTTAACTTGTTCTGCATATTAATTTTGTTAGTTGAGAAATTCGTGTTAATTAGTTCTCTCTCATTCAGTTTTTTCTATGTCATTCTTAAATTTGTGTCAATTCAAGTTATTTCTAATTTTTTGGTTCTAGAAAAAAGGTTTCTGATTTTGCATATGATTAGCCTTTCATCTGATGTAACCTATTATATATGAGGGAGTCAGAAAAAAATTGTAATACGTGGGGTTCTTCTTTAGTTATGATTATATTCTGCTCGTTGTCACGCCCTTTTACCACAAAATACGTTTGGTATCATTAAATAAGAAACTGATTCTGAATTTTGAGTTTTGAGTTCTGATTTTAAAATTCGTCTGCACCCTCGTAATTTCATTCTTTTATAGTTTGATGATGCCTATGCTCTGTGCGTCTTTTTTGTACAGAATGAAAGATTAGTGGTTTAAACTATTTGTTTTTATGTACCTGAAAATTAGGTTAAATGCCATCTTTTACTTTTTTTATTATGAATTCTAAATAAAATTATTTGCCAACTTTATTACTCGTTACCTAAGTGCCTCTTTTGCATTGTACATGTGCTGATAGCACATTATTCTAGTTTTGAAACCCATATTCATAAATTATTTAAGATTGTGGTTGTGAATTCAACATAATTGCACTAGTTACATTGTGATGTGGTATAAAGGAGTCTTCTTTTCCTCTCCCTCAATAATTAGTTTGATGCTCTTAATTAATGTCGTAATGTTTTATTGCATTGTTGTTGCAGAAAGGGTCGGGGCTGTGCATATGGCCAGGGATGAGACAGCTTTGTCTAAGAAAGACTCTTGTGTATGGATTTGTGAGGCTCTTATCAATGCCATTCAAGACCTTGCAGGGAGTTAGCCAAACAATTGGAGGAGTTTCTAATTTTTGCAGCATCACCAATATGTCATCCACTTTGCAAATTGAGCTGGTGAGCAGATGTTTTGATGACAGAATAATTACAGAACTGTAACAATAAGAGTTGGAAGGGGATTTAAAAAATAAATATTGTATCCAAGTTTAATTAAAACTTTCCATATCACTATTTTCTTATTTATATGTTCAGCCACTGCTGGAGAGTTCAGTTACATTTCATGGCAGTATATTATACATAAGTGAAGTTCCACGGCTGAGATACTACTAGGTTATCTAGTTCTGAGTTCAGAATCACTGGAGTTGAATTTCACTTATATCTGATATAGCTTCCTTAATAATGTTGATTGCCAATTTGGAACTGCATAATATTATTTGTTTACACTCAGAAATTGTTCTCGTCTTCAATTCTGTATTCCTTTCTAGCATCATTTTTTTTTTATATCTTGAAATGTATACATAAAGAATTAAATGTGGAAAGTTCTGTCATCATGGACAAATACCATGCATTACAAGTTTCAACTAAGATAATGAGCTCATCTATTATGTGGGGGTTGAACCCATGTCTCTTCTTTGTAACTGGTACTATATATACGGTTTAATAATATGACCTGTTGTCAATTGCATTATGTAATGCATGAAGCCACTTATGTAGCTTGAATGAATTATCCTCATTCAATTTTCTTCTTTCTTTATTGCAGGTGCCCTGTCTTAAAGATAACTATGCTTATCTGTTACATGACATGGATACTGGGACAGTTGGAGTGGTTGACCCTTCTGAAGCAGTACCTGTTATAGATGCATTGAATAGGAAAAATTGGAATTTGACTTACATCCTGAACACTCATCACCATTTTGATCATACTGGTGGAAACATGGAGTTAAAAGAAAGGTACGGCGCAAAGGTATGAAAATTTAACCTTCTGTTACATCTGACTCTTGTATGAGCTGAAATATATGTGCATCTATGTGGCGTGGATGCATGTTAAGGATTTTGAAAACTATGTTTTTGCACTCTGTATTTTTATTACTATTCCACGGAAATTTTACATAGGGGGGGTGTCTGGAAATGATTGTCTAAACCCACAATTGATTTTTCTGTCAAATCATCATGAAATCCGTGAATGGGGTGCATTTAATACTCAGACATATTCTCATATTTGCCCTCATATTGGTGTGACCATCACGTGAGGACGGCATGTCGTCGGCCATGGACAAATTCTTTCTCCCAAATTCGTCGTGATTGGGGTGAAAGGGAAAGTGGATTCTGTTGTTGGGGACGGCGGGTGAGAGAGATGGAAAATTGATGTGGGTAGGTGGGTTGTTGGTTGTATCTAATGGAAGGGCAAATTTGAGAAAGTGGTGCAATATGGTGTCTTGGCAATGTCAGAAAAGTGTGCAGGATTTGAAATTAATAAATGACTAGAAAATGTCTAACGGTCAAATTGCAATTAGAAACTGCTTAAAAGCACGGCCAGGCACCCATAAAAGCAGTTCAATCCTATTAGATTTCCTATTATGATGCGTTCCATCAACTAATCTGGTTGGGTCAGAATGTTTTAACAATTGCCCCCTCAATTAAACTGCCAGCCTTAAGTTGGTTGTTCTTCTTAGTTATGTTTTTGTACTTTGTATTTTTATTACGATTCAAGGGAAATCTTTGAAAAAATTAGTTCACTCATATTAGATTGCTGATTATGAGCTGCGTTCCGTCGACTAATCTGGTTGTGTTAGAATGTCTAACAATTTCCCCCACAATCAAACTGTCAGCCTTAAGTTGGTTGCTCTTCATAGTTCTGTGCTGATTGGAGCTTTACAGGGTTATGTGTCCATCTTCATGCGAGAACATAGTATTTTGTATGTTCCATCATGAGAAAGGTATTTCTCATCTTTCATCCATGCCTCCATGGCAATGGCGATATGGCTTGAGAGAGAGAGAGGACCTTAGATGTGAACTTGGATTATATGACAGGGTTCTTTTCAATTGACAACTTCGTTGTCTGTCCCAATGGACCCAATACTTGGGACATTGAATTAGATGGCCTGTGTCAAGTATTTAAATGTAAATGTGCTAGATTTAACTAGCAGTTGTGGTTGCTAATTTCCATATATGATGTTTTATGGGTTCAAAAGGTTAACTCCTTCGGAATTTTAAGCTACTGTAACATTTCTTACGTGCTCTGATATTAATCGACTGTGTTTGATATTGACTAGGAACGACCTGGAAAAGACATTGGATTTGGACTTTGAAATCATTTTGTTAAACTAACTAAATAAGAAGACTGATAGTCGTGTATTAGAAACAACATTCGCCCCCAGCTTGGCAAGAAAGAGATAAAGGTGAGCCTCTTACATGATAGCTACAGCCAGGGAATATATACTCTGTGGATGGTTGAAGGGAGTTATAGATATTCTCAACTGGTTAACTAGAACGTGGCCAATCTGCCACTTATTTTTCTTTAGGGTCATTAGTTGCATAGAACGAAATAGATTGACAAATCAGTAGTAAGGGCTGCATTGCAGAAAGTATCTGAATGTTCTGAGACAATATGGACTATGAGACCTGAATTGAACACTTAAAGTCTGTATAATTGTAGTCTATTTTAGGACGTCTAAAACTTGTTCATACTGCCACTGGAGTATCATTTGTCTGTGTGGTGTGGTGCTGTTAAGATGCTTCAGCCTTCAAGAGTTTGGATTTCTTATATACATTTTGAAGCTGGGAGTTGTTGGTGGCTAAGAAATGGAACAGCTTATTCTTGAACAGGACCCCTTGGGGTTATAAGTCAGTTGGGTTCTGATCCAGTGATTGTATAGGCTTGACTAAGCAAAGATATAGTGTGATACCAGTCCCTTTGTTAAATGACTCCTTAGACCTCTTTTGGCACGATGCTCAGCAGGTTCATTTTTGGGGTCTGTACTATGCTTTCCTTCCTGTAGTATGTACCATTAGTTCCCAGTCGTTGGCATCTTTGATATGGGGATGCTTTTATCTCAACTATTATCCTGGATTTGTTAGCTAGTAGTTAGTCACTGCCGTAAAAAGTGTAGAGCTGCTTTTGCTTTAGAACAGAAATCAAGATTCATCAATTGTATTCGATATTGAAGATAAGAGCGTGTATTTATACATCAAGTAGTTTTAAACCTTTCTTCTGTAATTTCTCTTTATAAAATCATTTTATGAAGGTTTCAACCTTCTGTGTATGTCCTTGTAGGTGATTGGATCAGGAGTAGACAAGGACAGAATACCTGGCATAGATATCGCTTTGAATGATGGGGACAAATGGATGTTTGCAAGCCATGAGGTGCTTGTGATGGCAACTCCTGGTCATACACGAGGTTGTGTTCAATTATTTGTTTTCAATGCATAATGCTTTTCATGTGCTTGATGATTTCTTTTTTTTTTTTTTTTACTCTGGATAGGACTATTTGAGGGAGTAAGTTGTTTATGTTAAACTCTGCATAATATTCCTTTATTGTTGGAGTCTAGGTATGTCTAAAATAATGTTTGCAACTTAAGTCTAGTATTATCATTTTTTAGACATTTTTCTTTTCATTTCTTTTTCTAAAAGAAGGACCAATGACCAAAAGAAATCAAAATCTAGAAGCAAAAGATTCAATTTTGTGAGGGTTGGAGAGCTCTAGGATCTTCTCATCAGATATCTACATGCTATTTATAAACTTTTAAGTCTCTTTCACAAGATAGTGTGCACACTCATTACTCCTCTCCATCGACATTCACATGTTTGCTTGGCTATGTTACTGCCTACAGTCTTCAGATCTTCATCTAGATGCCCAGCAGGATAAGAGTGGGTGTCAGCTTCCATTATTAGTTCAGTCTCTGAATCAATTTCTATCTTAAGAATTCTAATTTCTCAGTCCGTCTGCATTGCATATTACTGGTCTAGATCCACATCTCTGTCTGTTCAACTGATTCAGTATTTTCCCATAGCAGTTGCCATCATTGCTGAACTTGTTCCACATGGACCCTTTCTAGTTGACAAGGCTTTTTGTCTTGCACTGGGGACCTTCTCTTTGTCCTGAAGTAAAACATGTAGTCTTGAAATCCAACATCTTTATCTTTTAGATGCCTGATCGTCTGATTTCTTGCAAGGGAATAGGATCGTGAACAAGTAATAAAGTAGTAAATAGAGTGTCGAATGCACGAAAAATATGTACTTAATCTAGTGTCAGTTAATTTCAATCTTAGTTGAATAGGCAAATTGGTTTGAGCATTTATACTAAATGATCATATTATATTAATTAAGCTAATTATGAAGGTTTTTGTCAAATATGTGAGATGAATTGCTAAGATGTCAAATCCCGAATCCTCTTTGTTATTCCATTTTTAGTGTAATAATTAAAGTGACAATTTGAAATCATTCATATTGGTCAATGTTTCTAATTTAATTGAAATTCTCCCTCGATAGCGATCAAATTTATTCCCCTTATGTGAACCTTGTATTTATCGATGAAAGATGCAAACATGATAAATGCATTAATAAGTGTTGGAACATCTGTTGAAATCATAGAGGTATATCTCTATCTTTTATCAAACCTTACAATGTTTATTATATTGTGGTTAAACTCTATTGTCTCTCGATAACAATAAAATTCACTAACAATTCAATTGGTGATTAATCAATTGAAAAGAACGATAAAAACTATAATAAACATTCACAAATCAAACTAAATTAAAGTGAAAATAATTAAATGAAAACTAAAAATATCATAGCAATAGTTTATCTCATCCTAGCAACATATTGAAATTACAAGAAATCATATTTAAGTGGAAGACATAATCCAGATTTTTGATAAATTGAGAAGAAGAAGATAAATCTTGAAATCTTGAATCTCTTCAATAGTTTCTTGATGAATAGTTACTTGCGCCTTCTCTTCTTTGCTCAGAAATCAAGTTTGAATCTTCACTTGATTGAATTCTTGCAGGTTCCCTTCAATTCTCACAAAACTATGAATTTTCCTTTCCTTTGGTGTATGAATTGATGGAATATTGGAGTATATTATGTATATGAGAGGTTTTTTATTGACTGCCAATGTTTTGTATTTATAAAGGTGAAATTAGGTCAAAAATCGTGCAAGAATGTAGAATTTAGAATGAAAAAAGGGAATTGGCCATGATCCCAATTCTGCCCAGGCAAATTTGGGCACTCGCCAAGTTTTCATGGTCTGAATCAACTATTGAAATGTTGCACTTTAGTCCCTGTACTTTGGATTTCATCTTTTCACCAAGTTTTCGCTTATTTCTTTTAATTTCTCGTTCAATCATTGAGTTTTACCTATATAACATAAAATGCAAGAATTTGGGATATAATTTGTCAAAAAAATTACCAAATATCGCTATCTTAGGCTCTACACTTATTGATGCCTTTCCATCATTCACTTCTTTTAAAATTGTCAACTTCAAATTTTCCATAATGATTGTTGGCTATTTATTCAAGTTATTCTTGACTTCTAGTTTTATGGTTGCATAGAGATTTGTATTATTTCCCTTTCCTTTCTGAAGTTTTAGAACAATCCTGAAGTGGGAATAGGATTTCAAGAGTTGGCATTTCATTCCAATTCTGGCTCACTGCACAAGGGTGTAATTCAAGATTTGCAAATATATGGTTCTCTTGGCAAGAATGACCTGTCATCTGTCTAGGAGGCTGAGGACTGCATCTGCATATGCTTTACTAAAGAAACAAACTTTGATAATTGAAAATTATTAGAGGCTGGATGACAACTTAAAGATGACAATACTCAGCCAAGGACACAGACCAAAGTGCACAAGAAGCCAGTGGAGTGAGAGGGAGGCTGAAAAATATGAATAAATCATTTTGGAGATTCCCATTAGAACTTGACATGAATAAGATGTCTCTTCATTGCTATACATTATAAAATAAATATGGATATTAATATGGGATTTCATATGGAATAATTTAGACACTTGATTTGTATAACACATGTATTTATTCTCAAAAATCAAACTGGTGCTTACATTTTTTTTTTACTGAAATGATTATACGAAAAAGCATTTATTGTGTGATATTTTCTTCGGTTTGATTCCATAGTAATGACCTAATCATGAACATGGTCCACCTTGCAAGCAGGCCATATTAGTTTCCACTTCCCTGGATCAAAATCAATTTTTACGGGAGACACTTTGTTCAACTTATCATGTGGCAAGCTTTTTGAAGGAACTCCACAGCAGGTAAGTTATGATATCGATTATAATAATGATTTTATTCTCTTTTGTGCAGTGAAAATTTTCATTTACATCGTCAAACATGTGTTGTAGCTTTATTATTTACATTGATTTCCATTAACAGTAGCACTATTAACTTGTTTCATATTAGTCCAATAGTCCCTAGTGCTCCAAGTTTTTGTTTTTAATTTTAAGCGAGTTTCCAGAGTTATTGGTTGAACATAGAATTGTAGGGGATTCAATTTATTAAAATGCAAAAAAAAATTTCTGATGGCCGAGCCCTGGTCTAAGCTTTGTGGGTGAGTTAAGTGAGACCTTCTGTTTGGTTTTTCAAAAGCTATGGAAGCATGCTTTGACTTTTCTTTGTAAACAAATTATAAGAGGGGATATGTCATAATTTTGCATTTTTTTGAAATGCAATCATAAATGACTATGGGGAAGATGTTAGAAGTCCAGCAAGTAAAAGATACAGCTTCAGAAGAGGAAAAAGTATTGGTCTGTTTCTATCGTTTTTGTTTTTCCCCTTTTTATGACCTTCGAAAGTGTTAAGGCTTGAGGTTTCATTTTAAAAGGTCAACATTGTTAAGAGAAGTAGCTCAAACCTTTATAAATTGATATATATTTTCAACTTTATTCGATGTGGAATTATATCCTTTAACATGTCCCCGCAAGATAGTGGCCTTTTGAGCAGACCAATTTTGAAATCTGTTTGCTCATTTTTTTGAGTCTTTATCGGATCAAATCACTCGTTAGTGTTTAATGGGCTCTGATACCAAGTCAAGACTTAGAGTTCCATCTTAAAAGATCAACCTTGTTAAGAGTAGTCCAAATCTTTATAAATTGATCTATATTTTCATCTTTATTCGATGTGGGATTATATCTTTTAACAAAAAGTTTGTAGAATAATCATGTCTTTCGTGAAAGGTCAGCTATTGCACCTATCTTAATAGAATAAATCCTTCATTTTGATGTTTCAAGTTTTTAATTCCATAACATGCTGTTTCCAAGAGTAATGAAATTTTTTTCACCTTAAATGTTTGTGGACTATCATGCAAAACCATAAATAATGAAATAGAATTTGGAGCACATATTAGTTTTTATTTACTGTAGGCACAAGGCAGTGTATATAATCAGTCCATATCTCTGGAGTCTCAGGAGTTTCTGTTATGCTGTGTTACTGTGAAAAAAAAACACACGGAATTTGCATGTATGATGGGTGTAATTTTACTTGCTTGCTTGAAGTAAAAGTCTTATTATCGTCCACTACACATGATTTATGATTATGAACAGCTTTAAGTTATAATAAATGACGTGCTTAAATTTCTAGATATATTTAAGACTTGCGATTGGACATGAAATTAAAGTTTTGTTAGTCTTCAAAAACATTTTGAAGTGTGATGATGATTACACATTGTGTTTGTATCAGATGCTTTCTTCCCTGAGGAAGATCACATCGTTGCCAGATGATACGAATATATACTGCGGTCATGAATATACATTGGTAAATTCACGATTAGCATATAACGTTCTCTTTTCATATTTTCCAACATTCTTAAACCGAAACCTTCTTAATGGCCCTAAATTATTGGCATGTTTTGACAGAGTAATTCAAAATTCGCCCTATCAGTAGAACCTGGGAATGAAGAATTGCAGTCTTATGCTGCCCAGGTAGCCCATCTCAGCAGCAAGGGCTTGCCTACGGTACCATCTGACTTTCTTAACTTTTATGGAATTGATTATGGGACATGTAATGCTGCATATGTGACAGGATATATTTTAGATGTTATTCCCATTTATTTGCAAGTTGATCGTCATATTATATGTACGTGGTGGTCACATACTAACTGGTAGTTTGGCCTCAAATTAGAACTTGCATTCCTAGTTAAAATAACTTCAGGCGGTTTGGCAAGCCTTTGAAAAGTCAAAAGCTACTTTTGAGTCTAAGAACATGCTTTTGGACCCGTTTGGATAAGTTTTTGGAGGTTCTTTGTCGGGCTAGAAAAGCTTTCAGAGGAAGCTGATTCAAGATAGCTGTCTTTGGAAGCTTTTCTACAAGAAACAGAGGTGCTGCCAAATGGGCCTTACATAACTAGAGCAGCTAACTAGATGGCAGTAGTGGTTGTTTTGGGGTTACTAAAGGAGATAGCAAGGAAATCTCCACGCATAAAATGTGTGAGAGACTTTCTTTTTGTTGAGAGAATATGTGGAGATTTTTCATTTTTCAAGTTATCCTTCTTTATTTGAACTTTCTCATAATATCATCCTTTTTGTTTTGCCATCTTGTTATGCCCTTTTAAGTTTTCTTCTTAATAATGTAACTGTCATTGATGTTTTGTAGATCCCTACTTCACTAAGAAAGGAGAAGTCATGTAATCCATTCCTTCGAACTTCGAGCAAAGTAATCCGGAAGTCATTGAACATTCCCGACTCAGCAGACGACTCTGAAGCCTTGGGCATCATCCGCAAAGCCAAGGACAACTTTTAGGTTCAGCTCTGAAATATGGATTGCTTGTACGACTGTCGTGGCTCGTTGTAGAAGTACTGTGTGCTGTCCATCGAGCAAAGATGACTTTCAGCGTACATACATTATGCAATAGGCCTTGTGTATAGGTAATAAAATTGTCAGATCCTTGGACACTCCGAATTTCGTCCTTTACATTTGGGGCTAAATTAAATTTGTAGAGAATTGCTATGAAATAATTGTTTTTGGGTTCTCTTTGATGATTGATTTAATCCAGTGTAGAAATGACAAGTGCATTCTGTATAGCTTCATTGTACTGTCCTTTCTGTTTAAATTGGGAATAGAGTTGCATTATTTTTTGCGGGGATTAAAATTAGATTTTTTTAGTAAATTGTGATAGAAATTTTTGAAATGTGTGGTTGAAAAGTTGTGTGATCCATGAAAAATCTGGTTAATAATGATGATTTGACTTTAATTTAAATTAAAATCAGATTTTAATAAAAACCGTAATGTGTTTTATTTAATGAATATGCCTATGGTCGGTCAATAATCCCTCGTCTCTCTCAGATTTCACGTGCACGCAAAAATTTATAATTGAATTTCAAAAATCAATGCTCCTTTCGCTCTACAACTTGTTTCCAACTTAAATGACATATGATCGTCGCTCTTGGGCGTGTTCACGTGCTCGTGTTCACGAGAAGGATATTTTTAGGGTCAGTAACGCGTCACAATGTGAAGGTAAATTCCATTTGCAGTCACTGAACTTTAAATGAAGTTTTAATTAAATCAATAAATATTAATTTGGCTCAATTTATTCACTGGAATTCAATTTAATTTTTAATATAACAAATTTGTCACTTATTATTTCCAAATCGATAAAAATTGTTCAATGCAAGTTTGACAAGATACATAGTTACTTGTAAGCTAGTTGAATTTTATTTATTTTTACACATTTTGTAGAGTGAATTGTCCAAATGGTCATCAAACTTTGCAAAAGGTTTCCAAGGGATCACCGAACTTTAAAAATCACCTAAATGGTCACTTAACTTTGCAAAAGATTTTCACGAGATCACTGAACTTTAAAAATAATCTAAATGGTCATTGAACTTTACAAAAAGTTTCCACGAGGTCGCTGAATTCAGTGACCTTATGAAAATCTTTTGCAAAGTTCAGTGACCTCGTGAAAACTTTTTTCAAAGTTTAGTGATCATTTAGGCGATTTTTAAAGTTTAGTGACATTGTAAAAACCTTTTGCAAAGTTCAGTGACTACTTAAAATTTTTTTACAAAGTTCAGTGACCATTTGGACAATTCACTCCATTTTGTAGGATACACGATTTTTACTCACTTTAATTTGATACAAGTTTTGATAAATGTACATTAATTGATCCTTCATGTAATCCCTACATTGTATACTAGGATCATAGCAATGTCATTGGAATAAAAAGGTTTAATGCTGTGTGTGTGTGAATCAAACAATTTTTATCAATTTGAGAGATGACACGTGACACATAATAAAATTTAAAACTAAATTAAAGTTCTACCCGGGGTGTCAATAGTTTTAGTTGACGAGAAAATATGTATCAAGTTACAAGGCAAGTTCAATGTTTTGTTAATCATTATTTGGGGAAAATAGAATTTTGAATAGTGATTTTTACAAGATTGTGTGATTATAAAGTAAGAAAAATTTTGAATTTATATGTATAATATTTTAATGTATGAATGTGTAGTTGGAAATAACTATGTAGAAAAAAGAGTTTGAAAATAATGGTTGTCAAATAGGGGCTATATTTGATGGTATGTAGTGCAAGTCATTGAAAGACAAAATGTAAACTACTAATTTTTGAGAGGTTTATCGAAAATTGTCAATGACTGCTGGCTTTTTTTTCAAAAACGAAAAAAAAGAAAAAGAAAGCATAGTATGTTATGAAGAATTAATTTATTGCCCGAATTCTACATTTGGGATTCATTGCACGATGTCATTCCCTGCAAATTGATAGGGCCTATCTTGAACGTGCTTATTTTTGCTCATCAGTTGCGGAGGTTTATGCACAAATTCATATAATGATAACTTTCCAATGTTGTAGGGACGATGAATGCTTGAATGAATGGTTGTTAGTTTAGCTCTTGAACATGCTTGCCCTTTTGTTTCTTTTTTACCTGCTGCATTGGATTATTCTAGTTTGAATGGCGAGCATGAAAATTAAGAATAATGTTATGTAGTATTACTGGTGCTCTTAGCATTGGTAACACCATTCTTTGTCTTATAGTCTGTTCAAGAAAGTTGTGACGAGATATTCACACCTCAGTCCTTCAGATTTTGTTATCTTTTTATTTATTTTGTAACTCCATTTTTGGTACAGACCGATAGATCGATAATGTGAAGATAAATACATACAACAAATACAGTGTGTGTATTTCCTCCCCCAGGGTAATGTATAGTCACTTGGTGTCCTGCAGTAAAAAAACATAATAATATGCCGTGGATATAAGAGGAAAGATGTAGTTTATAGGGTGAAGATTTTTGGGAAATAATTTCTTATAATGAATCAGAATGTTACAGACTTAGGTCGGAAACAGAGAACTACTCTAGGCTACTTTACAACTAAACAAGTAAATAATCCCACATATTTTACATAGCAGACAAGCAGGAAAACTGACTCTTTGGAAAATTGTGATTCTGTTAATTCCAGCAATAAAGCTGATTCTGTCAACTCCTTCAATCATACTGATTTTGTCAATAAATCAACTATATCCTGAGTTTCTACATAGGTCATAGTGCCTGGTCTTAAGGACATGTTTTTTCTACTTCTCCTTGCTTTTCTCCCCTCTTTCAATTGACTATGAATTTTTCACCTATATTGATATATGCTAGAAAGATATTATGTATTGACCTATTCTTTACTTCTCCCAAACAGAGAGATACAGATGACCTTACTGCTGAAAACAATGAACTCAAATTGCTGTTGCAAGCATTGGAGCAACAGCTGCACTTGCAAGAACGTAAAAATTTATCATTATCTAACTTTGCGGGAAAGTTTTGGTCCCATCCTTTCTTACTGTTGTCTTTAATACGTTTTGGCCTCTCAAGAACAGACTTGAAATGACAATAAGACTAGGTTGTTTCAATTCACTGGTTGACTTTATAGAACTCATTTGAACTATTTAAATTGTTACTGAAAGTAGATAGCCTGTGTTTGTTGATGATGCAAGCTGCAGATTTCTAACTTGCCTGCGAGGCAAAAACAATGTGATTCTGAATATCTTGTGGTCAGATACGAACATGCAGACGTAGGCCAACTTACTTAAAGTCGATTTTAGATAATATACTGGTGTATCATCCTTCTCATGGTGCTATTGAAGTCATTCAATAGTTGAAAGACTTATAGTTTGTCACTGCAATGGAATTCAGTTTGATGGTTTATTCTTTCCCCCTGAACTCAAGGAAGTGCTAAATGATATTTTTCTACTCTTCTTTTCTTCTTAAAAAATGTAGAAATGAATGAAGCTATGAAGGAAGAGATCAAGCATCTGAAAGTGTTAACGGGTCAAGCAATTCAAAATGGTGGACCTATGATGAATTTTCCTGCATCTTATGGAGCTAACCAGCAGCATTATCCGAACAACCATGCTATGAATACAATGTTGACTGCTCAACAATTTCGACAGCTCCAAATAAATTATCAGTTTCAGGAGCATCAACTGCGCCAGTTTCAGCAGCAACGATCCGCATTGCTGCAACAAGCTTTGGACTTGAAACCCAGTAGCTCTGTGCCGGCTCCCATTGAAAAAGAGAATGCTACTTCAGACGCACCATCAAAGGATTAGAATCTGGAACCGGCATGTGCACTGGCTGTTGGTTGGTTAGTGTGGTTTATGCTTTTGGTTAGTGCATAGATGTACCATGCTATGTACATCTAACATAACATGGCTCTGTAAGCCGTCCATTGAACTTTAGTTCATCAAACCATGAAGACTATTTGTTAAGATAATGTATAGAATCTGTGATGCGGACATCCATTTATTATTTATTTTCTATTTGGACTATTAGCTATATTTTATTGGAACTATTGTTTATGTTTTCGTTATTGGGCTTGTTTAGTGGGTTTGGCCCAAACCCTTCTCTTTAGGGTTTGTGTTCTGCTATTTATTTCTGTTTTGTTTCTCATTT
>NC_036254.1:7593314-7619391 GCF_002742605.1 Olea europaea var. sylvestris | reverse complement strand
CAGGTACATCTTTTATTCTGGTTGATCTGGCTTGACTACTTCGATGAATGAAAGGGAAGTTCTTGCTTTTATTTATTGTTGGTTTATATTACTGTTTCATTTTGAAATTGCATTAATTAAATTTTTGTGCTGCTGCTGCTCTATTTTTATTTAAACTCACGTAATTGGATCCATTGACCTCGTTAAATCTCACTTTAACCTGCTTATTTTACGTGATTAGGTTTTGACTAGTATTTGACTATTGCTTTATTATTTTACATATACCAGCAGTACTAGCTTGTTGTATATAATTTTAGTCCCAAAATTTAAATTTAAAAAAAAATTAGCTCAAATTTTCATTTTCCATTACTTGCACTTTTTGTTCGTTGATCTCTCTATTGCATGTCATTAAGTTGCTATTACAGTGCATGTAGTTACATATTGGTCATTTTGTCACTTCTAGCTCTAGTACCTTAAACATGAACCCCTCACAATTCGATGCACTCACCCGACAAATAGCGACTATTCAAACTCAAATGACCACTACTCTTGAAGAGAGTAAGGTCCTATCTGCTAGTTTGAAAAATTTTAAACACATCCCTCATTCGATTGATGTTGATAATTCTAAGGTGTCCCATAATAGACAACATTGTCGACAAGGTAATCAAAAATACTTTCGACCCAATCGTAAGGATAGGGATGGGAATAGAGATCAGATTCGTGAGCGAGAACGAGATAATTTTGAAATTCTTACTCAATGGAATACCCTTAAACAAGGAAATCAATTAGTGACTGAGTATATCGCGCAATTTGAGGAATTTCGAACCAAATGTCATTTAATTGAGGATGGGAGCACGACTTTGAGTAGGGTTAGCCAAGGTCTGAGAGATGATCTTAAGCGTGAGCTTTTCCTTCGAGGTGTCACTACTCTTGTCACGCTTACTCTTTAGCTCGAGATTATGAATTGATTATTAGTACTCCATATGAAAAGCGTGGTCATCGTCGCTCACCCATCTCATTAGCATCGCCTCATCATAAGTCTATCATAAAACCGTCTCCGTCTAATGTTCCTCCTATTTGGAAAAATAATTGTAAAGGTCGTGATAGTCCAAGATCTTCTTTTCCATGTAGAAAGCATATGGACAATCATTCTTCGATGTCATTGGTTCCAATTCCTCCCGTTAAGTCCCTTCTAGGACCTCCCCCGTCTGATATTCCTCCAATTTTGAAAAATAAGAGTAAAATTTTTTATAATCATCATTTGGCTTCATTGACTCCACCTCCTCCCATTAAGTCCCTTCTAGGACCTCCCCCTTCTAATGGTTCTCTAATCTTGAAAAATCAGGGTAGAATTTCTGAAACTCCAAGGTCTTCTTCTCACTTGTTGTGCGTCAACTGTAAAGACTTTGGTCACATTTCTTCTAAATGTCCTAATCGAACCTTAGCCATGGAAGAACGAAAGAATGTAATAGAGGAGCCGTTAGAAGATCTAGTCTATGAACCTAAATTTGAAAATTTTGATGACTTGGATGATAGTGAGGACATTTCCTTAGGTGGAATCCAGACTCTTCTCGAGACTTTGGATACTATACCCCTTATCTCCGACAATTCTCGATCACATGTTATATGTTATACCTTACCCAAGTTAAAGAGCTTGATGATGTCACCAGTCACCCTCGGAAAATCCAGTCGCCTGTGGTTAACACTAAGGCAAAATTATCCACCACTGACCAACCTCAAATTGATAGTCACAACAAAAGTACTAACAAAAATCCTGACAATTTATTACAGTCTCTAGTCCAGAAAAATCTTGGAAATTGGGACTTGATCCCTCCAACC
Organism: Olea europaea var. sylvestris; assembly: GCF_002742605.1. Taxonomy (NCBI): domain Eukaryota; kingdom Viridiplantae; phylum Streptophyta; class Magnoliopsida; order Lamiales; family Oleaceae; genus Olea; species Olea europaea. Next base: position 7,617,573 of record NC_036254.1, on the reverse strand, counting down.
GTTCAAATTGCATATAACGATCCTGTGAACTGGTCTTTAGGTCTAAAACCCTTTGAAATTATTCTTGGTTGTAAATCTTTGAAACCTCTAGACCTTATTTCCATGTACCCACATGCTTGTATGTCTATGTCAGTTGAGGTAGTTGTATCACATTTTCATGGCTTGCATATTGAGATCAATAAATAATTTGAAGCAAGTAAAGCATTATATAAACCTCAAGTTGATTGGCATAAACAATACTTTGAATTTAATATTGGGGATTATGTTATATTGCAAGCGTGTAATGCTGGTCTTTTTAAAATTTCAAAGCATGTTGGTCAAAATGTCTATGTCAATGATCTTATATCACATTATGACCATCAACCTATTTTATTTGTTAAGGATTTCGATATTTACAATGGCTATTTTAACACTTTTGTTGATCCTTTTCTATCTCTACCTGAGAACTCCCACACCGAATCTTTTGCCATGTCTATTCGAATACCACCTGTCGCAGCACACAAAGATAAAATTGATGTAATTTTAGATGAACAGGTTGTGTTAACCATTGATGGAGAGAATTGGTGCTTCTTTAATTGTTGGGTAGATCAACGTTCTTATTGTGCTCCACATTATGCGCAATCATGTGAAGATTTTGGAGATGAGTTGCAAGAGTACTTGTTATTTGGAGTCCAATGTCGGTACTTGATTACAAAGAAAGATCGTCCTCCTTGGTTGGATCATATCCTTGAGGATAAGCTATAACTATCCTTGTTATCATTTGTGGAGTTTCGGTATTTGGTCATCGAGAAAGATCGTCCCCCGTGGCATGACTTGGAGCCTTTCGCATCAGATTCAGTGCAACATTCTGCTTCATCTACTCGACGGGGTCGAGTTTTTCTCCCACCCCGGGAGAGTTGATGCGGACATCCATTTATTATTTATTTTCTATTTGGACTATTAGCTATATTTTATTGGGACTATTGTTTATGTTTTCGTTATTGGGCTTGTTTAGTGGGTTTGGTCCAAGCCCTACTCTTTAGGGTTTGTGTTCTGCTATTTATTTATATTTTTGTTTCTCATTTGAGACAGTTGATGATGAATTAGAATTGAAATATTTTTTGGTGGCTTGCAGCCGTTTTCTCCCTCCCCTCTCTTCCTCTGGTTTCTTCTCCTCTTCTCCCTTCTCTCTGTTTCTCCTCCCCGTTCCTTCTTCTTTCTTTCTTATTCATCCTACATCAATCTGGAGCCGGCATTTCACTGGCTGTTATCTGGTTAGGATTAGGTCCAGAATCTTGTGGGGTGTAGCGTAGCTTCGACTTGTGCTTTTGGTTAACATTCTAGATGCTTTTCGTAAATTTTAGTTTATGAAATTGCGAAGATTATTATGAAATATTATCCTCTAGGAGTCAGTTTTTTGGGTGAAAAGTCATTTACAATCGTCTTTACTTTCTCGGATGATATCTTGCATTGTTTTGCCTTCTGTTATCCTAGATCATTATCTAGGATAATGCATGACCAAATAAACATACTTCTAGTTTCGTAATCCATTTTAATGATGGTCGAGCCTAGCTTACTAAACATGGCATAAATGATACGGAAAATTATAGCTTTAGTCTTTGACCATTACTCCATTTCTCTAGTTGATTATATAAATCTTTTTTCCACTCCGTACTGTTCTTTGTCACATGTACTGAAGTCCAAAGCAACTAGATCATCTATAACATGTTCGCCGACAATGGCTCACTGGATTCGGCTTGTTAGACGCCACACTGATATGGTCTATGTGGGATTTGATCTGCATTGTACTCTTACGTATTGTCCATTGAGGATTGGGCTCCAAAGTAAATTTCTTTCCCGTCCCTGCAATCTGAACTAAAGACCTCCATATACCAATGTGCACATTGGTGCCTCAGTATAACTGCTTTGTTCCAAGTCTCGAGTTCGTCCACCACCTCCCACCTAAGTTCAGCATCAGACAGTTGCCTTTCCTTGAGAATGCTCAAATTCTACTTTGCATCGATATGTTTTCTTTCTTAAAGCAGAACTTAAAGCTGCAAATATACGCTGCTCGTGTTCTTAAAGCTGAGTGGAGATTCTTGTATTTACTTTATGTACAATAAAGCAACACACTCATAATTTCCTGATTCTGTTTACTTTATGTTTTGTTCTGTAAGTCGTATGGCGTGTTTCTAGTTTAAAGATGGACTTGAAAAGAACCACACTTCAGACAACTAAGTTGACATATATACTATCCCCTTGGCTATCCCATAACTCAAATTTTGACATATCACTTCATTAGACAACACACCGCAATACTCTGACTACGTTTGGTATATTGAATTAGACTATATATCCAGGAATTTAATATAAAAGTATAATGGATATTAAAAAGTAGATAATATTATGGTGACTTAAGGAGGATTGTGTTTCCTGTGTCCTCAATTGTCCAATTTCTTGGCTTGCTATCGAACTTGCTTGATCAAATCCATAGAACGGACCGACTTCTCAACAAAGAAAATGAGAGAGAGTGATTATTTACTTTGTAAGCAAACAAGAACCGGCTTCACGCTAGGGGTGCTCATCTACCTACTATAGCTAACTTCTTGTTACAAACAAACGACCTAGCAAACGGGCGAACCAAAAAATTTGGTAGAGTCTAATCTAAGTATCGACTAGATAAGCATACTGTAGTAAAAGTAGTAGTTATGAACCATGTAGACCATTCCCATAAGGGTGGTGTCATTTACTATATCTTTCGTATTCTGTCTAAAATCATCTCCTACCCCTATATTATGTTAAACATTTAATGGTGCAAATGACGAATGAGAATTCAATAGACATCGATTTAATCAACTGAATACCTACTAGCAAATGTTGCTAACATTTTACCTGGCCTGTAAGAGTAATATAGAGCTCAACTTTTAATAAACTTTTACAATTTCTGTTAGCAGATAGTACATTACACCCGCCAACAGAATCGAAATTTATAGTAAGAAGGGAGGTTTATGAAAATTTTGAATAAGGAAGGGGTGTCCTTGTTATTCTCATAAACCTTAGGGAGGTCTTTGTAATCAAATATTGTTGAAAAATAATTTAACGTTATAAAATTCGTATGCCCAAAGTGTAAATATCTTTTATTTGTACCGATAATCTTATTTGTATATATCTTAACAGTTTTCTTCGTCAAATTCCGACTTCGTACTTGCATTCACCACCGCTATTTGATTTTGACCACTTGGAAGTGGTAAGAACTACTCTATGTGTGTGTGAAGAAACAAGAAATGAAATCCACTTTTCTTTGCTCAATTACATGGTATAATTGTACAACAATGTTTTTATTATTTTTATTTTTTTAGGAAATTCATGAAAACATCCCCATTGCTTTTTTATCTAATTCTACAGTCCTAGATAAACCCAGTTTTAGGTTAAGCGCTGGTAATTTTTATCAAGAGATTCAATGAAATTTGCATATTACTTGCCTAAAATGAAACCTAAATGTTGGTTGAATTCTGAGAGCTTATTTTTTTTATTTTTTATTTTCCTTAACGGGTGATATACTGGTGCAGATATTGTTTATATTAAAGGAGAAACAAAATGGATATGTCTTTTGTTTATGGGAAATACCCCAATTCTACCTTTGGGAAGCCCATTGCCTCTCCAAGTTCACTCTTTACAGCTCAGTTTCTAGCAGTGCCTCAAAATAGTGGAATCTGTATTACTAATATCAAGTTCTCGCCTCGTATAATTGTGTCTAGAGCAGCATCGGATTCAAAGGACTTCAATGTGGATATTGAACTAGGTAATGATACATCTGTGAGTACAAGTAATGGTAGTGGTGGTGGCATTCTGAATGGGAAGGCAGCCAAAGGGTCAGGGACCACCGCCAGAGAACGCCGGTTATTGAGGGTTCGAGAGGAGAAGAGGAAGCGTGAATATGACCATCTTCGTAACTATCCTGCTTGGGCAAAGTCATTCTCTGTTTCTCCTCTCATTACAATTTTGTTTGATTGCAATTTTGCAATGCAATAAGTGTGTATTTTACTTGTGTTAAGTGCAGGGTGTTGGAAGATGCTTGTAAAAATGATTTGGAGCTTCGAGCTGTTCTGGGAGATAGTGTTGGTAACCCAGAACTTATGAGAGAGAGGGTAAGTTACAGTTTGTTCGAATTTTGTCCAACTGTATTAATGAGTTTGAGTTGGTTTTGTTTTGTACTGCTAAATGCTTAGTTGATAGATAATGTTTCTTAGATTACTGACCCTCAGTATCTGCATTATTAGATTGAATGAAATATTTTTTTCCAACTAATAGAAAATCCGCATATTAAGAATTGAAGAGTCCAATTAAGTCCACTACATACAATCGTAGACTTTGATGCACTAATATGGACATGTGTGTCCAACACGACACGTGTCATGTCGGATATGTTGATAGATGACTTTTTCTAAAAAGTATTGATACGACACGTCATCGATATGTTGATTAAATTCTTTATTTGTATAGTATAAATTTAGTTTTATACTTATTATTAAATTTTCTAGTTTAAATTTTTTAAATATGAGTACATATTTGTTATTTACTAATAACTTTGAGTTAAAATATATAATATTTTAATAAAAAGGAAAAAAAATCGACACACAGAGACGCCACCCTATTTGAATTGTTTGTGCAACAGACGTCATAGAGATACTCTAAAATCATATCCACTATGCCGTTCGTTAATAATTTGATTATTGCCTAGATTATAAGCCATGCTGATACTACCATCTATTGTCTAATGATTGACTTTAGGGAGTAATGGTGCAGCTTAAATACACCATAGTTACTGGAATTAACAAAGGTTAAGAGAAAGGTGAACCATCACCAACATGTATCAACGGAGTTAGAAATTGTATAAACTTTTTGTTTGACAGAATTGGAGGATCCCATTTGATTTATTATGCATTGAGTTCAGCAGTTGACTCTACTATGTATTTTGATGGTCATACCTTAAAAAATGTTAACAAACATGTATAGATTTGTTAGTGAGCTTCGATTGGGGCGCATGTAATCTCCCTTGTAATAGCACAAGGCATTTTCAATGGTCTTTCCTTTCTGTTTCATAGTTCAATTGTAAATCTGAAAAGGGTTGGACTGACATGTAAAGAAATTATTTGAGTACATGGGCATATGCTGTAAAGGAATCGATCTCTAGCTTTTGTTATTGCTTTGAAACCAGCGATTTCATCATTTCTTGAAGCATAAAATTCTCTATTCATGAATTTTGTTTTTGTGTTTAAATTCTGTAACCTTTTTTTTATATTGTTGATAGGTTGAAGAAAGAGTTCGACAGAAAGGGCAAAATTTTCAGAAGTCCAAAGCAGGATCAGTCCTTGCCTTCAAAGTCAGCTTTAGAGAGTAATGCATCTCTTACTTAGACATTTAGACAAGCACACATTCACTGTCCCTATCTGTCTGTCTCATTTCGGTGCCTAAATTAGCACTGAACTATCTAAAACTCCTTTCCGCACTATTATTCTTTTGCCACTTTTGTTAATCATAACTGATATCTGTGTGATCGTGGATCAAGTGAGGTTGTAGCTGCATCCCCAAGATAGTGTTTTCTTATATTTATCCTTGGTGTTTGACTTTCATCTCCTAGAGTTTTTGTTCTCTGCTTATAGTTAATAAACTGGCTGTCAAGTTAGAGATTGATGGACAAATACACTGATTTTTAATTCTCCTTCATTCTTATATTATGGATGAACTATACCTGTTTCATGGGGTAGTCTAATTAGTCTTTAGTACTTTGGTCCATAGCTCTCATTTGTTTGATTGTCAGGGAACTTCTTATGGGATATGCGTTTGCAGCTGAAAAACTAAATCGTCACTCTTTTACTTCAATGGTTTGATATGCCTCTGGAAGGCTATAGCAAACAATCACTTGCCGAATTGGAAAAATGAAGAAAACATTTTTCATTCTTCTGTAGTTACCTTCCATGTAGATTGCCAAGATATTAAAATGCCTTCCACACCGTTGAAGGGGGAAGTTAAGGAGAAATCATAAAGAGTGCCTCTTCAACCAGATTACTCATGAGACTTAAAGTCTGGAACTTTCATAGGAATGCTATCAAGGAGATATCATAATTGTGCTTTTGATAGAGCTTTTTGCCAAAATATGGTCATAATCCAAATTGAAATAATTTTCATTCTCTTAATCAACTTGAAACTTTTGGACTTGGGATAGGGTATTGGTTGACTGGTTGGTCAGTGAACGATGATGTGCAGTTGGGGTAAAAAATTGTTATGCTTTATGCAAACAAATATTTAGCATTGGATAAATCGATATTTGAATCATTTGAATTGCAGTAAAATTGTACCTATCCACATGTTTTACGCAGGGATGTCTGTCCACAACTGCTTATTGTATTACTCATTCTGCTATCCAATTACTGTTTGATCTCATTCCTATTCATTCTGCATCATTTACTATTCCAATTTTGGCCCTTCACCATCACTAAATCATAATACCTGGTTAAATCTTTTGGGTTTCTAGCATGTCATGTGGCATCAATTGCTGTTACTTTTTATCATTTCTGAATTATAGGGAGAGAGGAGAACAATTATATTGTCATATCATGGGTTTGTTTGGCATTCATCAAGTTCTCATTAAATTATATGGGTGTCAGTAAATCATTTAATCAATTTTCAGTTAATATTTTTTCTATGATTATGACTTGAAAAGGAAATTCTTATGGAAGACAAGACACAAGTTGACCTGAGTTATGTGACAAAGTCTAACCATCATTGGTGCATATTATCGTACTCCATTGAACCATCATTTTTTGACACTTGATGCTTATTCAGTTTATATGATGGCCAGTTTTAATCCTTTAGATTCCTACATATGGTTTGAGTTATATGGATCACCGTCGGACAGAGATGTAGACCTTCTTGGCAGTGTACGTATGTTTCTATTCCATTATTCCTATTCTACCAACTTCTATCTTATTGACCATTTAAATTTCTGAAAAAAAAGGGGGAAAAAGTCTTAATTTTTTGTATCTGGTTATCCTTGGTACAAGATGCTATTTTAACTGAATTGTTTGATAAACATGGTTTCCTTATGTGACAGGTTATTCAGTCATGGTACGTGATGGGTCGCTTAGGCGCATTCAATTCATCCAATCTACAGGTTTGCTTTTACTATGTTATTGGTATCTCCCCTTTCATCATCGTCCTGATTTGAGTCGTGCTTTAAGTTCTACATATATATTCTGAGCATGTTTCTCTGCATTTTTGGCAATATCATGCTTGCTTTAAATTTCCTCTTTGTCGAAGAACTTTGCGCTTAAATTTTAGACTAAAACTTTGAGCATTGGTCAAAAATGAAGAGTTTAGTTTCATGATCTCAAGAACGTGTACGTGACTACTAGTAGTATGGATATTCACTTTCTATATGCTAAAATAGACTGGACCTACATTTTTAATCTTCTTATTACATTGCCAAGTGACTAAATGATCAGGTGAAGCAGACCCATCATTAGCTTTATACAGCTCGTTTCCTCCTCCATAGATAACTGTTCATGTAGGATTTTAAACCGATCTGTCCTTTGAAAGCCCTTTCCCAGGTGGGATTTTACTTTATTTTGTATTGGCAAATCAATAAGTATAAGCCATATTTTTATTATTGTGTCAAGAGTATTGATATTAATACAAAATATATACAGCTGACTTCTGTTCACATATATAATCTAATTATTTTGAGTTTCGAATCATATACATGGAGAGCAGGCATAAGACCTGGAATTGAATTTTGCCACCACAATTTATACAGAAATTGGGACCTTTGGTAAAATGAATTGACCATGTGGTTGAGTGAGTTGAAGACTAAATTTAAATAAATAAATGCCTTCCCTCTCTAACAGTTAAAATGGATTTGAGTTTTTCTGCCTTTTATTTATTAAAAAGTTGTGCAAGTGTCAGACTTCCAATAAATTGAATCGAGCCAATTATTGTTGCTCCTAATTGTCAGAAACATGTAACTCAACTTTTACATTGTCACAGATGGCAAGTTCATCGATGGAATACAATCCTTTGTACGACGCAGATAAGGGTTTTAAGGTGATGCCTTCGTCGTTCCATGATATAAGTAATGTTGAATTCCAGGACAATTGGGGCAGGATTTGGTATGAGTTTTCTGATTGTACTTTTCATGATCACATATCAAATTAGAATCCTCCGACCTCACTAGGATCTTACTTCCATGGATATGATAATAGGGTAGACCTGGGAACGGCTGATTTCTTTTCAATTGACGTTCTCCTCAATTGCTTGACTGTATTAAGCTCAGAGTAAGCCTTTGATTTCAAGCAAATTCTATGGTGGCACATTAGCATAGATACCATGTTTAACTTCGATTGCTATTTGTGGCAGGTATTTGGGCATTCAACAGGTAGTTTTTGGCGGGCGCCGAATGGGAGATTGGGAAGAGGGGATGACTAGTCCTGAATATGGATACAAATACTTCAAAATCTGAAAGTCTTTTACGCAAAGAATTAAGAAACAGTTTTCCGCTGAATTTGGGGTCGGCACAAGAAATGCTCTACCATGGTGGTGCTAGAAAATCTGTTCGTTAGTATTTCTTTTAGGAATTATGTTCTTCGTATTTTTATTATTTCTTAAAATATCACCGATGCTTAAGATGAGATGAGCATTGAAGATCCTGTGTTTGTGTGTGTAATCAACAAATTGAAAATAAAATCCATTTTCTCCACAATCCATTATCACTTCCACCGAAGTCTCCTTAGTGGTGCATTTCCATTACTCGAAATCATATGGTAATATCCCACAAAGGTTCAGTTCCTAAGAGATTGACCTTGGCCATATCCAGAGATAATGTGTTTGCTAAGTACATTATCTTGGAATTAGAGATGAGATTAAGCAATTACACGTAAATCTCTACAATAAGATCTTGATTTTTACCCAATCGGCAGATATTTTTCTAACACTAACGGTGCACAGAAATATATTTTCACATCCACAAAGAAACAATAGAGAGTGGCGCATAGATGCACAACTCCCATTCTCCCATTATCATTTAATTGGGTAAACCTTGTAACTTTTCGCTCTGTCATAACTCATACCAATTTGGTGATGGATTTTTTATGCGCACATTGGGTCTACAGGCACCTCACAATAGGAGGCCAGTGATTTTTTTGTTGGATGCGGGCCTACTATCGTGAGAGGGTTATATACTGGGGTGTCACAAATAGCAAAACCCTTTGTTGATGGATATCGACAGAGGTGCTGACTTGACACCATTCTGATTGATGTGCACATATAAAAACTAAGTTTATCGAAGAAGTGGAACCTGTTGCAAAGTTTTTGATGGCAAAAAATATTGAAAGATGCTGTAGGTACATCAATTATTCACAGCTTTTTTCACAGCACACACACATGCAAGTGGGTGGAGTCCACGATTAAAATAATCGTGAATCTCACCTTTGTGAGACAGCTGTGAAAAAAATTGTCAAACAAATGCTGTACAAATAGCAATTTTCAAAAATATTTTACCCATAAACTGAAGATTTTGAATGAGTACAATAAATTCATTTGGATAGACATGATATTCGCCTACCTAAGAGCGTGGTTGAACACGTTCTAAAAGCTGATGCCTATTAGCTTCAAGTATTGTTACGGACAACTTGAACTTTCTCTGTTAAATGGCCATTATGGTTTTCGACATCTTTCGTGAGAGTAAGTAGCTGATCTTGATATGCTGCACTTAACCGTTTCTTCACCCAGAGTTCTGAGGTTGATTCTTGAATCTTTCTCATCCTAAATAATAGCACAATTTGATTGATTAAATGGTGAACAAGTTAATAAATCATGGAATTTCATGCCCACGAAAAAGCGTCAACAAATCACATTGCCTTTAGCGTTCTATGAGCCGTTAAGAAAATCCAAATGAGGTAATAAAAACTACGCGTGAGTGTACCTGTGTTAAAATAATTAGAATAATGCTCTTTGTACATTCCATTTTGTACATTGTGTTTGACATTTTATGCAAATTCAAATTGTCTTCGGCAGGAAAGTGCGTTAAATTAAAAAAATATTCAATCATGTGCTGATATGTGGCATAATATTAAAGATGATGTAAATTGTAAAGCATAATGTACAAGTAGCATGATTCAAATAATTATATGTTGCAATGGAAATAATCAAATATTTACGGAAACAAGATTTTCAAAGGAAATATTCTAGTTAAAAAAGGAAAGGAAGTGAATGCAATTCTACTTGTTCTCTTGTTCGGCCTTAGACATATCTGGTTTTCTTTCTCCCAATTCTCCCAACACGTCCAAGTAGTTCTCTATATCAGAATATATGCGATGGGTTAATAAAACTAGAGTTAATATAATCTAAATACATCTCCAAAGCTAGCACTTAAAAGGAAATGGAAGAAAAGAAAAGAAATCCCTTGTAGCCATTTAAAAAAGGGATACAAATCAAAAACCATAATCTTATCAAGAAAGAAGATACAATAATGGTAGAAAACAGGCTTCCACAGTTTGAGTACAAGCTGAGAAGAGAAATGCTAGAAGCCTTTAACGTATATTTAGTCTCCTCGGTTACGAATTACATTGTAATGTTCCCCTGGCAAATAGGCTTATGGAAGTTACACCTCTCCAGATTTAAATGTTTCTGATGATTGTCAAAACAGCCATTCTTTCTCTAACTCAAAGCAGACGGTGCGGAAACAACAGAATACTTGTACAGTTTAAATTCTCTGATTTCAATTATGTACATCTCTCACCAACAGCGGGAGAGGGGGGTGACGGAGAAAGTAGTAATGAACTACCACTTGTAAACTATTGAGCACCTCTACGACTCAGATTCAATCATACCAGTCTCATAAGATACATGAATTTATCATGTCTATAGACGAGTTAAGAATTCGACATGATTCAGAATGTCCAAAATGTGATCTAAGAAAATTAACACTATGAAATCTGTATGCAAGCACACATACACCCATTTTGGAAGCATTGCATCTCGTTAAATTCGAATGCGAGGATAATTTATATTTTTCAAAAGAATATAGATAGGCTAATTTGTTGACCCATAGTCAGATTAGCTAAGTTTCAAAAAGTACACGACAAGTGTAAAATTTCCAATAATAATCATCAGTTCATTTTGTTACACAATGAACTCTTGAAATTGAGAATAAACTTCACTTTGAGACTGAGAACTCTCACTAGTTGAGTCACTGCCAGGTAGGCTTATCAGAGAGCAAGCAAACCACGGTGCTACGTTCAGCCGTGTGAGTGCATGCTAGGCAAAGCTTAAATTTTTCTAAAACCGAATGTGTGGATAATAAGTAGGTAGTAAGTAGTGGTTCTTACATGATGTGTGTATAAAAAGAATATTTGACTAACTTAAAAAAGAAAAAGAAAAAAAGCTTTGCCAAACATGCACTTAGCCTATGTTTGGCTCATGTTTATAAGTTGTTTATTAACACAAAAGCCACTTTCTAACTACAACTTTCAAGGAACCACAAGTATTATGCACTTATTCACCACTCATAATTTAAACTGGCTACAAACACTTCCCAAACAAGTTCTAAATATGTTCCCTTTTCTTCTATTTAGGAAACTATTTAATGCATCCATTATATTGTAAATCCCACAGACATACAAACATGCACACGGAGATTGCAAGAATATTGGTGGTAACAATGATTCACATCGTCATCAGTGCCTTGCTTCCATCTTTACTTGCATGCTCAAGCAACACAAACACATTTGGTCAAGGTATTCATATTATAAAAACTTGAAATCCTTTTCTTTATCCTAGCACTTCTTATTTATCTTGATTCAATATTTTATTCTTATCTCCTATTTCAATTTTCCTACCATTCAACATTTGTTAATACTGTTTCTGCAAGAAATTGAACAAGAGATAATTTGAAAATGTAAACAAAATGAAAAGGTAAATATATTTATGTAGACGTGTCCGTTATTACTTGCTATACTAAAAAATGATTGTTGACTGTCAACGAAATGGCAATCTTCAAGGACTAAAAAGGGGTACAAACACACACATATTGGTGGTTGAGGAGGGAGAGGGGGACAAAGTTATGGAAATAGTTGAACAAAATCGACAATTAACAAAAGGTGTGAAGCTTACAAAAGTTGGACGTTTCTTGGACAGTGAAACCACCAAGGGATGATTATGGTCCCTCACAAATTTCTGAACAATCCACGTCCCTGGCTTTTCTCTCTTAACTACAATCATTGCTGTGCAACCTTCCCACCGTTTTTCTCCCTTTTCATTGAGAATGGTATCTGACCTATGATTATCAGGAATCCCTCTACATCCTAATCCATGCAATATAATTGAACCATCACGCTCTGACTTACGGGATGATAAAATACAGCAAAACCTATCTGTCCACCATATTCGTCATCACACGCTCTTGCAGCATCTTCTGATTCGAATAGCATACCCTCATACGGTTCCTGGTTTCTGTCAGCTACACATAAAGTTGAGTTACCAAGTGCTGATTCTTTAATTCTTCCACAGCGGCCATGCACTGTGTTTTGCACATCCACTAAGAGAAATCATTAAATACATGACACTAATCTGGAGAGATTAACAAAAGAGATAACAGCTGACAGTAACGTACCTTTCACTAATGAAACATTACTCTACAAACAGAATTTCTACATCACTACTTTCAAATAGAAACCAAAGAAATAAAAACAAATAGTCAATAAGAAACTCCACAGCGTTTGCTGAAGAACTCCTGGTATACGGTACACAATTCAAAACTTTTTCAAAGCACAAGAAACTTGGAAAGGTGAGGAAAATGATTAATGAAAACTAATCACAAAAGGAGTATTTAAAATATAAGTATAAAAGATGAAAATCAGGGATATTTCAGTTTCATAATCAACTTATCCAGATTCACATTAACTCTGAGAACTATATATCATCTGTAATTGCTAAGTCAGCCATTAATTTGACACAATCCTCTATTTCAAGATAAACGAACGAGTGCATGCACAAAAAGATTTTTTGAAGAAAGAAAGAGATGCTATCTTATTCTAAATGCATCACCTTACTCACATAACTTCTACAGAGTAGCACAAGAAGTTATATTAACAAAATCAAATGCAATGGTGCACTGCACAACGGAGAATTATAATATGATCCAGAGAGCTCAAAACATTTCATAGATATGATTTCACATTCGAAACAAAAATTGCTTTAGAGGGCATCACTACATCGAACTTTAATAAGGAAAAAAACCCGGTAAAAAAAGTAAATTAAGAAAAAAACCTAAAACTTTAATAATGTTTATATTCTCAATTATTACCTAAATCACTAGAAATTACATAAAAAAATATTTCCCCGATTATCACTGCGTAATTGCATATTACCCGAAGATAGAATCATTTTTTTTTTTAATAATGGTGAAAGAATAGACCAATTGCTTATTTGTATACACTTAGAACACAAATGGATACATATACAGACTGGAGTTCTGATTACTTACTGGTGAGGTGAGACTTTGCAATTCTTTCTCTTTGGCCAATTTCTGCGTAATTGCAACCGATAGTTAAATGAATGGTGAAATTAAATTAGTTATTTAATTCTACCTTTCACTTAGATTGAAATTGAAATTGAAATTGCAATCCAAGTGGAGCTAAATACGTAAATTAGGCATTTTTGGGTTTGATTTGAAAGAGGAACATTTTTATAGTTGGACTTCAATGCATTTTGGCGCAGGAACGTGGGTAAAATTACAGTTAAGGTCCCAACTTTTGAGGGTTTTTTTTTTTTATTTACTATAGGAATCACCTTTCAATTTTGTAGGTTTAGCAAGTTGTTTCTACTTGAGTCCACATGACACATAATCAAAATGTCCTTTATATTTAGAAAATTGATTAGGTCTCTTTTTTTATTGAAGCAAATAAACATGTTTGTCGAGTTTATAAACCATTCAAATTAACTAATTTAATTTATAACATGTAAGACTCATAAGTATATGCATTTGGTTCACACTATTTGTTAACCACAAAGTTTATAAGAAAATTCCTTATTCGCCCAACATGCTAATGCTCGCACAAATGCAACACAATAGATCAGAAAATATATAAGTGATAGTGTTTAAAATATCAAGCTTTAAATTTGATATGCTTGTACCCAAGTTAAACAAGCTACAAGTGTGGACATGTCTAGTTCAATCTCAAGCTCGTAAAATTACAACTATTTGCCTTCACCTCTATTTACTCGTCAAGTAATATTGATTAGAAAGTCAAAATCAATTTTATCACATTGAACGATGCAAGCAATAGTCAAGATTACACACTTGTGCTCATATGATATTGTTCGTTACGAAGGATATTATCCCTTATCGACTAGAACTTCTCGTCTTCGAGGGTGCAATTTATCAAATTTAATTTAACCACAGCAGCACGATATTCAACACAAAGAATGTCACTAAAAATCTATTCAAAAGGGTGCCTCACCATTATAGAAAATTGAAATTTGTGACCATCACGCTCTGACTTACGGGATGATAAAATACAGCAAAACCTATCTGTCCACCATATTCGTCATCACACGCTCTTGCAGCATCTTCTGATTCGAATAGCATACCCTCATACGGTTCCTGGTTTCTGTCAGCTACACATAAAGTTGAGTTACCAAGTGCTGATTCTTTAATTCTTCCACAGCGGCCATGCACTGTGTTTTGCACATCCACTAAGAGAAATCATTAAATACATGACACTAATCTGGAGAGATTAACAAAAGAGATAACAGCTGACAGTAACGTACCTTTCACTAATGAAACATTACTCTACAAACAGAATTTCTACATCACTACTTTCAAATAGAAACCAAAGAAATAAAAACAAATAGTCAATAAGAAACTCCACAGCGTTTGCTGAAGAACTCCTGGTATNAGCAGCACGATATTCAACACAAAGAATGTCACTAAAAATCTATTCAAAAGGGTGCCTCACCATTATAGAAAATTGAAATTTGTGGAATAAATGTGCATACAAGAAATGAGTCCGATGAACAAAACAACCAAAGGAGAAGCAGCTCGCACAAATGTGGCAAAGTAATAGACGTGATTCACAAGAGGAAACTGAAGAACGAGTGCTTCAAGGCAAAAGAGTTCATTTCAAATTTTATTATTCCAATTTCTTGAGATCTCTAAAAACCACCAGAAAATGTTTGCACCAGCAGCATATAATGAGTTATTGTGCACATGCTATTTCTACAATGTGCATATCTATACAAAGAACTAAAACGACGAATTGAAAAGCTACACTGGACATTCAGCGCTAAATCCATATATGTCAAAACATGTATCTGAAGCAATGTTAACTTCACCAAACAGCTTCCGAAAAGCTATCTACTAACAATGTTCTGATCGTGAGATCCCAATTGTAAGTTAAAATTATCTCTGACTTCGTCGCTCTTCAGATTCCAAATCGCTAACATTTCTTACAGTGTGTTGGATTCTCTTTGACAGTGACTGATTGTGCTCCTCAATGTGCTGAAAAACCATATCCAGTTGCCTTTTATAGGTTGCAGCTTGCTTTTCAAAGGTTGCAGCTTGATTTTTTGCAATTGACAGCTGTAAGGATAGCTCCCGGATTTTATCACGTTCATTCTACACAAAAAAAGACAGAAAAATGAGGACTATCAGAAATAACAAAGATCTGTGTCTCAAAGATGTAACGCAGCTCAATAATTTCGTATTGCACATGCACAACTCTTACAAAAAGAAAAGCTAGATCTGAATGAAATTAATTGAACGTAATTACTAGGCCAATCATGCGAGTAAATACTATTTAAGCTTTAAAAAAGTTGCAGAAAAGGGTATTGGTTTATCATTTGACATCTTATTTCATCACCAAAGATTTACACAATTGTTCAATGATATAGAGAAATGACCTACACATATCAGATCCATTGTAAGATATAGATTCAAGCCTTAAATCATAAAATGCATGACACAGTGTGGTGAGAACTGGGATTATTTCAATGCACCCTCCCCCATTCATACCTCTTGGGACTAGCAAGATTTGCAACCACATCAAACTGAACTAGTTACTTGAATATATCATCGAAAACTAAAAAAAATTCACAGCAGTTAGAAATTATTTCATCAAAAAAATGAAAACAATAAGATCTACTACCCCATCCTCACCCCAGTGAAAAATATAGACGTGCTATGAATCGTATGACAAAGCATATGAAACAAAACAGATTTATTCACAGAAAAACGAGATCACTTTATACTCGAGTATTTGTATGAAACCCAAACATCTCCAGGTGCATTACTTTTTACAAACAAAATTAGCTGCTAAAGTCTCAAACTAAGACGTAACTTGGCGAGCATGCAAATAAGATAGCATGCTCGACAAACAAAAAGCACATGCAGGAAAAGTATCATTGAACAAAAACATAATCTAGACTGAAACCTTTTCTCAAAACTAATAATGATCTGAAGGGAAAATGGGGTCAGTTTCCAAGCCAAAAAAGAATATATTACTCTTTAATGAGATGCATAGATACAAATGATTTTGCTAATATCTTCAAAACTTTTAGGAAAATGTTGAAAGCACGATGCTGCTATTAGATGGGAGGAGCACAAGAAGAAGCTTGTGAACAGACTTTGTGATACCACGTCTTTTTGGTTCAAATTAAAGCAACAGTAAGAACCATGAAACCAATTCACTTTGAAATACAAGCAATAGAAGTATAGTACCTATGCAGTAAAGCAGGCAAGGAGATGGTCGGAGATGAGTAAAACACTTTAACTAGAGTAAGAAAACTGGCAACTTAGCATATATTATTAATATGATATGGATAACTATCCTACAAATTGGTAAGTTATGACGTAAGTGTTGCAACTGCAACTTCATATAAACTACAGTGGTCAAGACTTGCTGACATGATCTCACCAATTTGAATGTATTTGATCCAAAGAAGAGATGTTCCCAAAAAACTTTATGGATATAATGAACAGAAAAAAGTAATTGAATATCAATAAAAAGTAGAACAAATGCATGGTTTTCCAATTTTCTAGCTGCTTCTTACCAAGTCAAGAAGCGTCAATTGACACACAGGCATTAAATTCAACGAGGCCCTTTACGTACTTCTGGCATAAGCTTAACAAAATATGATACAACATGAAAAATTATAATTTATATTTCATATAATTTTGTTGGTACTTTTTCCCATATTTAATATAAAACCTTCCTAGAATGATGGAAGATATCACCACATATATTTGCGAGAGAAAACTATATACTACAAGTTAGTGTACAGCATTCACCATTGATGATTCTAACACTCCACCATTGCCATAAATGGTAGCAGTTAAGATTGCCTGTCCAGATCTTAACGAAGGCTTCGCATATGCCGGGGCCATTTCATGATTATGCTCCTTTACAAATCTTGTAACTTTCCATTGCCCATTGTCATCACATGCGAAACATATCATTGCTTTGCATCCTGTCCTTGATTCAGGCTTTTTATAAGTAAGGGCATCAACTTTGTCATCCTTGATGCCTTCCTTGGAGCAACAATAACATTTTGACCGAACCCTCTTTGTACCCATGAAATAATATTGCTTTCCCCTCCTGACGCTAAAACCCATTGCTTGACCATAATCACAGTACAACATATAGGCCTCCTCCTCACTGTAGACAACTTGCTCCAACAATTTCTTTTCTAGCCCCTCAACAAGAACTTCATTCGAGCCCTCATTCTCATCAACCACTTCCCCAACGGAACGTGGAATTACTGCTCCTTCTTCATCGCTGTCAGTACAGTTGGCTTCATGACTTTTGAGCTCCAGTTCAGAACTCTCCATTTCTATAAAGCACAAGTAATAGCTCCAACAAGTCAACCTTTAGAGACCTTGACAATGGGAAAACAACCACCCTTAGTGTTGGTAGAGGAGTACATAATTACTAGCAATCTGTACATACTAGGGAACATCACAATGCTAATACATAACATAATAGGATTTGTGAAAAATTGAATGAACCAATTTTTATCATAGTTGGTGTTTCAAAAGCACTTTTAGGTAAATCCAGAGTTAGGCGATTCAATAAATGTCTTGAGGCAAAACTTCTCATAAAAGTTGAATTCGTAAAAAAGTCAACTATTGTGTTAGACCTATTGGTTCAGTGACTCTTACAGGTGCATTATCAGAATTTAAATTTTTTTTGCAAATAATTAACTTGTTGAAAAGACCTTAAACAATATCATGAAGCTTATGCCTTATTCACGAGATCTCTTCCATAACAAATGAGATCCATCAAGCAATATGTATCAACATTATCTTATGAGTGTAACAAACCAAAATAGGGCAATCGACAGCAGAAACTTGTTTCCTCATAATACCTTGTACTGCTGTTGAAGAAGTGTGCCCTAAATTGAAATGACTAAAAAATTTCTTTATTATGATGTTAAACTACTACGATAATTGTCATTTATATTTCGCCAAAGGGGATGCACCTATTTAACATAATGAACCAATCAAAAGTATAACTCATTGGCTTCTTATCGATTAAAATCCAAAATATTTTTCAACAATAATTTAAATATAAGAAATTGGAGTTAGAAAGTGGGCCTATGGAGAATCGTGGCAAACATTGTCCTATATTCATGTTTGCCTCCATTTGTGTGAATTCGTGGCTCAAANTCCATCACTTACCGCCCAAAATCTGTTAATAGCTCATGCCTATGTGTCAAACGAAATACGCACATGGCTCGTTAAATGTTTCCAGCTAGAATTAAATTCCATGTCAGTAATTA
This sequence comes from Olea europaea var. sylvestris, assembly GCF_002742605.1. Classification (NCBI taxonomy): domain Eukaryota; kingdom Viridiplantae; phylum Streptophyta; class Magnoliopsida; order Lamiales; family Oleaceae; genus Olea; species Olea europaea. Next base: position 7,598,760 of record NC_036254.1, on the reverse strand, counting down.
ATTAATTGTCATCTTTTTCCCAACATGCCACTTTAATGTGAAAGCATGAGAGATGAAAACCATACACAGCAAAACGAGATCTATAGCAAAAACCATTTTCATCTTTCAAATCTTGGATTCCCAAATCGCGTGAACCCTAACCCCAAATCAAAATTGTTTATTTTTCCAACTTTGAGCAAAATGAATTTTTTTTTCATCTTTCAGTAAAACAAATTTGTTTTTCCAAATTTTTTCTGCTATGAAATCGGTCAAAATATGGGGATGACTAAAATCGGTCTTGGCATTAGTTGGGCTTCAACAAGGGAGATGGTGTGGTGAATTTTGCATAGTTTAAGCAGATGAAAGAAGGGAGTGGATTTGCTACATTAATTAAATATGTGTGTGTGTTTTTTCTTCTCCAGAAACTTTTATAGGCTCTGTAAATATATTCACAGTGTTGTTCACCAAATTCAAGCACTTTTCACCACCATTTTAGGCTTGTTCAATATGATGATTTATGATTTTGGACTCGAGAGATTTATATCTCCAATTTTGTATTTTTCTATTTGATAGGAAATAACTGTTGGTAAATTTAATTGGTAGTGGAATCGGGTTCTCATATACCGTATTAGTGATTTAGACACCGGATTCACACTTACCGTATTTGACAGTTGCTTACCGTAGTTGGTAGCTGCTTATCGTATTTGGCAGTTCAACTCACCGTATATAGCAACTCACTGTATATGCTAGGCAGCTCACTGTATTTGTCAGCTTACCGTATATGCCAGTCCACTCACCGTATGTGGCAGTCCAACTCACCGTATTTGACACTTACCGTATTTAGCAGAGAATTAAACACAGAATTTCCACAAACTAGTTGTTTCATACAATCACTTTCAATAACATAGAGTTTGGTGTTTGTTTTCACATACTTTGCACAAACACAATTTCGTATACAAAATAAAAAAATTCAGATAAATTTTTTTTCTATTTTTATTTCTCACAAAGATATAGAATATTATCTAGATTGTAAGAATTAAAACAAATTACACCCGATTTCCACTTTGAGCTCCAATTTCTCATTCACCCGAGTTTCATTTTTGACAAATAAATACATGAATTCAATGTTTTCGTGGAGGAGAACACATATCAACTTTGATATTTCAAATTGGACCAACGGGTCCCACCGAAAATTGTGCCAAAAATGAGCCACTCACTCATTTTTTCTAACAATAACAAGGTTTCCCATTGGACCAGGTTTCTGGGTTTCTGTCAACCACAATATCAATTGTAAATTCAATAACAAAGTCATGCTATATGCCTATATCAATGACAAACACCAAAGACAGCCATCTTCAATTAATTGAGCATATATGCGAGTTAGTTAATATACAAAACAGGCTGCATATACAAAATAATTTGCATCAAAGTAATTCCCAAACCTATGCTCACAGTTAAGCTACATTATCAGTCAGTTTCAACATCAAAATTCAAAAATAGCCCAAAAATCAGTAACTTTCCTATACTTTAAGGTTTGGGCTGACTCACAAAAGTAGTTCTAAGAAATGTAGGCTTCAATGTGTTGCAGTCCTAGCAAGTCTCCTAGCGTTCGCTCTTGCTACTCTTGATCTAGAAGACACATTGTTTTGCTCATCCAGTTCTTCAAAATTCATTTGCTCAATAATCTCTTATGTGTGAGACGATGGTCCAATTTCACTAAATGGGATAGAAGCTGCTGGCACTTCATCCTGAAAAATTGTTTGATGTTGGTTCCCAATGCTAGGTGTGGGCATGAATTGAAAACTTTGAAACTCTTTATGTGGTTGGCTCAAACCAGCTCCATACCCTCGGTCTGGCACCAATTTTCCCTGATGACAGAATACCATCAAAACCAGTCAATAAACCATAGTTTGACATACAGAAGTAAACCATTACGTCCTCTAACGCGTGCCTTCTCGAATCAGCCGGCTCCAACTGTCCTTCATACCAGTCCTACAATTGGAAGTGATTTTCTTGAGTGTTTTTCGAATTGTAAACATCATTAAACATTTTAATTACTACTTACGTTGAAAGGTGCATCAAACCTTGAGTGATATCTTTTATTGTGGCCCTTTAATCCATAGATTGAGCATGTCATGGACACCATTCCTTTTTTCCTAACATGTGATCGTCCATGGGAGCATTCGATAACATCTTCCTCGGCTTGTTTCCTCCTTTTATTTTGCTTTCTTCCCCTTTGTGGGGTATTCCATAAAAGTGGAAAGATAGGAAGAGTGTCTAATCGAGGCCATAATCGTCTCCCATTAATTGGATTCATAATGTGATCATAGCATCTCAAATATGTATCAGCGGTGTAGTAGTTGTCCACGAAATCCTCAATTTCATTTCTAGTCTCCCGTATAACGGCAATAGCGTGACTACATGGAATTCCTGTCAACTCCCACCTTCTACAAGCACAACTCTGCTCTTCCAAGTCGATGACATATGTCCTATATTTGCAATCCACTTGCCACCTAGGCCTTCCTGAAAAATGTAATGTGCATTCATTGGCCATCTCAGTTATCTTGACCAATTTTTTTTTTATTCTCGAACACAATTGCCCTCCATATCTCATCATCTTTCTTTGGCGTTTCTCGATCCTTACCATGAACGCTAATTGTAAATCTGTCGACATCGTTATGATTAACTTCTTCCTATCATCAATCAACATCTTGTTGAAAACTTTGCACAAATTGTTCAACAAGATGTCACTTTTCAACTGTGTTTTGAAATGAGATTTACTCCATTTGGCCGCAGGCCTCTCTGTTAACCATTTATGGGCACCTTCACTGAGTTGGAGAATCTGTTGTATCCACTGTCTGTGGTCAACCAATGCAGTTGACTTAGCAGCTCGCCAAAGTAAATCCTTCAAAGTCTTTCCCTTGAATCCCAAATTGAAAAAGTTCGTGTACATGTGTCAGACATAAAACCTATGCTCAGCCTCGGGAAATAACTTGTCAATTACCTTACTTAAGCCCTTTTGTCTATCTTTCATCATAGTCCAATCAGTCCCATTTTCCATTTGAATATGCTCAGCCAGATATTTCAAAAACTATCTCCATGCAACTGTGTTCTCTTTCTGTACAACCGCATAAGCAACTGGATAGATACAATCATTTGCATCTAAGCTGACTGCAGTGAGCATTATACCTCTCCAAACACCCCGAAGGTGGCACCCATCTACTCCAATTATCTTCCTACACCCTTGTTGAAACCTCGATTTGCAAGCACTAAAACAGACATATATACGTTGAAACACTTGTCCTGTTAGTGCTATCATCACTGTGGATCCTGGATTGGTCCTCAAGACCTCTGCTGCATACGACCTCAATCCTGTAAATTGTTCTTCAATAGTCCCATTTATCAATTGCTTTGCATATCTTCTAGCCTTCCAAGCGACATTCCGCGTAATATTTACCTTCAAATCTTCCTTCACGGTTGCTTGCATACTTTTTGTTTTCAACTCCGAATCCACCTTAAATTGCTCAATATACCGATGGACTATGAATATATAGTTGCAATGACGATTGTACTGATCTTGACTACATGTGTGTGAAGGCGTATATGACTTCACTTGCACCGTATCTGAATTATTCATCTTAGAAGCCCATATTCTCCATTCGCAACCTAGTTTACAGATGCCTTGAACTCTTTTTTCATCGTTCGCCTTACACTTCACATTATATCCATTTATTGCACCATACGTTCGAAGCACCTTCCTGAAATCTTGAATAGAATTGAATAATTGTCCCACCTCAAACCGTGGATCCCGTATATCCATATCAGCTGTAAATTCTGAAAATCGATAGTCGACCTCATCGTCAGATGACACACCAGACAACAATTCTTCAGAGGAGGGACATTCTAAATCATCAAACTCATGGTCTTCGTCATGCATGGTTACTGCATGGCCATCTTCATTGCATTCCGTGGCCCCCACATCATAGCCTAATTCAACTCCCTCTGTCACATTTTTTTCAAATAGCAAATCATCTTCACCAGACGATATATTATTGTTGGAATCACTGAAGTCCGAGTCATCCTCCATATCAATAAAAAAGGAAAAAAAAAGAAAAAATGGGGAGTTAAAGACTCGTAAAAATTGCAGAATAACAGAACCTTCATTATATTCCAAAGTGCCCAACTTTAGCAGATTAACATAGGCAAGCAAAGCTATATCTAACTTCCATTCTTTAAAACCCACCCTTGCTCTATCATGAAACCTATACTATATTAAAGAAAAAGGTTTGGAATTTACCTGGATTCAGTCCTTCCATGTGGATTTTTCACAAATCCAACCTTTTGCGGTCAAGGTAAGACCTTCAGTTGTTATATATTGTTTGATTTTGGGGGTAAGGGTTCACAACAATCTCTGTTATTGGAGTGGAATTTCGTTTGGATTTTGTGGGGTTACATTTCTTTCTTTTGGATATAGATTCATGATTTCAAAAGGAATTAGGTCTCATGCTTTCAATTTCTTTTGGCTAAGGTGTGTTTGGTAGTTTCAAATTACTGATTGGAATTTAATTCTGAGCTGGAAACATTTAACGAGCCATGTGTGTATTCCGTTTGACACGTAGGCAAGAGCTATTAACGAATTTTGGGCGGTGAGTGATGGAGTGCAACTATACAAAGTTTAGTGAGTAATGGGGGTGCAAATGTAAGTTCAATGAGTGAAACGTAACATTGTGTAAAGTTCAATGAGTGTTCAAACATTTAACTTGAATGTCTAACTATCAAGCCAACTATGGAATATTGCAGATACATGATTGAATTGATTGGGCATGCTAGGAAGATTGAAGAAGCTTATCCGATTATTATTATGTTTCCAATTGAAGAAGCCTTTTCTGGTGGAGGGTGGAGACGGCAAAACCAGGCGGCAACAATTTGCTATTGGAGGTTCCACAACTTAGGAAAGAAAGTGACTGCGATTTCTGTGTTTGGGAAATGAAAGGTGGGTATGCATATCAAAGGCCGATTTGACTTTTCATTGTTTCTTTTAAGTCAATAAAATTGAGTAATTAATGGATGCTATGTGTGATGCCACATAGGGCGATTATGATAGTCGATAACTAGGAATAACATTACTCATTCGTTCAATAGAAACTAGTCTTCCCCAAATTGACAATTGAAAAAAGTCTCCTCCTTCAAATCCCAAACTCTTCTCCTTCAAGTCAAAAACTTCTCATCTCCTTCTTCTTTTGAGGTTGGCGACTATGGAAAGTTTTAAGGGAACGGCGATGTGCGTGGAGGGTTGAGGTTTGAAATCCATCTTCTTCATTTCCAAACCAGCGACGAGCTTCTATTTAGGAAAATCAACATAACTTTTCCATATTTTGAAATATGAAGTACCTAAAGAATGGATTTGATTTTCAATTGATTTTCTTTTATTTGAATTACTTGCCATGTTTTTATTTATTTATTTTGG
>NC_036254.1:7554659-7590389 GCF_002742605.1 Olea europaea var. sylvestris | reverse complement strand
TCGTAGACACAATACTGTTAGACAATTGCCCTCTACAGGCATTATCTCTTTAAAGTATGTGAAATCAAAAGAGAATATTGCGGATCCGCTAACTAAAAGTTTAACAAGAGAGCAAGTCGAAAGTTCATCGAAGTGGATGAGATTAAAACTAATAAAATAATCAAAAATTTCCATGGTGGCAACCCAACCTAGTTGACTGGAGATCCCAAGATCCAGGTTCAATGGGACAACTGAACTGTGAAAAACTTAGTATGCACTGGGAAGATTTAACTTCTACCCATTCCTTGATGAGCCAGTGCTTAGCTACTGCTAAATAGGTTAAGAAACACTTTTAATGATTTATATGTCTTGATTCGTTCAAGTGGAGTATAACATAATACTCTTTATCGAAATCACCTATGTGAGTGAGAAGGGACCGCTTCTAAGAGAATTAGGTGATGATAAATTTGCTAAAAACCAATCATGAACCAGGAGGTGTCCAAGGCCAAAATGGACACAAATGTGAGAACCAACTGTGTTCGAAGAAAACTATGTGACTTCTATTATTTAGGTTTCTATAAACGGCTGACTGTTCAAAGCAACTTGTTACTGATTGGCTAAGGAAATCCGATAGATTTTACTAGGGAAAGTTAAAAGTCATTGACTACTTATCCCGATGCAGTTTTCTTCAATTTTTTCTTTGAAAAACATATCAGATGTTATCGTTTGGAAAAAGGCCAACATATTTCATTCATGTGGGGGATTGTTGGAAAAATGGTTATGAAATGGGTCAATTTTAAGCCTAAATTTTAGTAGGACCCACCTTTTAATTAATACGGGACCTAGCATATTCACGTTCTACTCCGCGAGATGATTAACGTGATATATTTATTTGTCGGAAATCATTTAAAATTGAATGAAATATTAAGTGTTAAATTAACCCACATAAACTAAGTATTATGAAAGAAATTGATTTTTCAAACACTTATCCCATATAGGAAAGTTAGGAAACTTTGGTGTGGTTTATAAGGTGGATGTTTGGAGTTGGGTTTGGGCCTGAAGGAGTACCAATAGTCTTTGGAAGGGGAAAGACCTATATCCTATTGGGTTCGGTCATAAACCCACACGCACTCGTCGCCGCCGCCGTCCGTCCTACCGACCGGCTCGGCACGGCACGAGCACGTGCCCGTGCCCGTGCCATTGTCCGAGTCCAGTTCGGTTCGGGTGCGGGTGGACCTTTGCACTATATTAACTTTTTGGACAAAATTTATTTAAAATTTTGGGCCAAATTGTAAATAATCAAATTCTTGAGTACATTATGAAATTTAAATTTTTGGCTTATTCCGGGTTTTTTTTAACAGTCGTCTGTTTACCGACTACACAGACGCAACTTTTAAGAACAGCATGTCTGTTCAGATTTTTGAGATTTGTCTGAAAGGTGATGACTGTTCGAATGGCCACGAACAAGTCTATAAATAGCCTGCCTCTCTACCAGAAAATTTTACGCCATTTTCATTGAAATTTTTCTGTGCTTTGAATCTCATTCCTCTCTCTCTCGTTCTAATATTGTCTCGAAATAAAACACACTTCATTGAGTTTGTTGGAACTCCTGTAGATAGCAGTGCTGCTTTCGTAGGAGACGAAAATTTGTTCTATCTTGGGATAAGATTGTTAGATGCCTTTAGCATCATTGAAGGCAGCAAATTCGTTTTAAGGAAACATCACGAAGTCGGTGGGCTCGAATTACATTTTGGATCCTGTTGATCATTTCTTACATTCAGGTGATTCTGTCGGATTGGTTTCAAAGGAGTAACGTCAAACTCTAGAAACAACATCAACTTCGTCAAGGCAAGATCGAAAATTTGTTATTCAAAGGGAAAAATAAATCAACAAGAGTAATGCCCAATAGAAAGAACGAATTACAGCAACGATCGATTAATAGTACCGATTTACTGTCCAGCTTAATATGTATGCAAAATGTGGTCTCGTTATTTAGTTTAATGAACAAGAAAAATATGGAGTCTTCGGTGGCCATATTTTCGGCGTCACGGTTCATGGCAATGGAGAAGAAGTAATTGTTCTGTTTACCTGAATGGAAGTAACTGGTCTTGTTGAAAAGGGACAGGAGCATTTTGAAAAAATAGTGAATGTCTAAGAGTTAAATGTTTGAACACTTATTGAACTTTACACAATGTCACGTTTCACTCATCAAACTTACATTTGCACCCCATTACTCACTAAACTTTGTACAGTTGCATTCCATCACTTACCGCCCAAAATCTGTTAATAGCTCATGCCTATGTGTCAAACGAAATACGCACATGGCTCGTTAAATGTTTCCAGCTAGAATTAAATTCCATGTCAGTAATTAATTAATTGTCATCTTTTTCCCAACATGCCACTTTAATGTGAAAGCATGAGAGATGAAAACCATACACAGCAAAACGAGATCTATAGCAAAAACCATTTTCATCTTTCAAATCTTGGATTCCCAAATCGCGTGAACCCTAACCCCAAATCAAAATTGTTTATTTTTCCAACTTTGAGCAAAATGAATTTTTTTTTCATCTTTCAGTAAAACAAATTTGTTTTTCCAAATTTTTTCTGCTATGAAATCGGTCAAAATATGGGGATGACTAAAATCGGTCTTGGCATTAGTTGGGCTTCAACAAGGGAGATGGTGTGGTGAATTTTGCATAGTTTAAGCAGATGAAAGAAGGGAGTGGATTTGCTACATTAATTAAATATGTGTGTGTGTTTTTTCTTCTCCAGAAACTTTTATAGGCTCTGTAAATATATTCACAGTGTTGTTCACCAAATTCAAGCACTTTTCACCACCATTTTAGGCTTGTTCAATATGATGATTTATGATTTTGGACTCGAGAGATTTATATCTCCAATTTTGTATTTTTCTATTTGATAGGAAATAACTGTTGGTAAATTTAATTGGTAGTGGAATCGGGTTCTCATATACCGTATTAGTGATTTAGACACCGGATTCACACTTACCGTATTTGACAGTTGCTTACCGTAGTTGGTAGCTGCTTATCGTATTTGGCAGTTCAACTCACCGTATATAGCAACTCACTGTATATGCTAGGCAGCTCACTGTATTTGTCAGCTTACCGTATATGCCAGTCCACTCACCGTATGTGGCAGTCCAACTCACCGTATTTGACACTTACCGTATTTAGCAGAGAATTAAACACAGAATTTCCACAAACTAGTTGTTTCATACAATCACTTTCAATAACATAGAGTTTGGTGTTTGTTTTCACATACTTTGCACAAACACAATTTCGTATACAAAATAAAAAAATTCAGATAAATTTTTTTTCTATTTTTATTTCTCACAAAGATATAGAATATTATCTAGATTGTAAGAATTAAAACAAATTACACCCGATTTCCACTTTGAGCTCCAATTTCTCATTCACCCGAGTTTCATTTTTGACAAATAAATACATGAATTCAATGTTTTCGTGGAGGAGAACACATATCAACTTTGATATTTCAAATTGGACCAACGGGTCCCACCGAAAATTGTGCCAAAAATGAGCCACTCACTCATTTTTTCTAACAATAACAAGGTTTCCCATTGGACCAGGTTTCTGGGTTTCTGTCAACCACAATATCAATTGTAAATTCAATAACAAAGTCATGCTATATGCCTATATCAATGACAAACACCAAAGACAGCCATCTTCAATTAATTGAGCATATATGCGAGTTAGTTAATATACAAAACAGGCTGCATATACAAAATAATTTGCATCAAAGTAATTCCCAAACCTATGCTCACAGTTAAGCTACATTATCAGTCAGTTTCAACATCAAAATTCAAAAATAGCCCAAAAATCAGTAACTTTCCTATACTTTAAGGTTTGGGCTGACTCACAAAAGTAGTTCTAAGAAATGTAGGCTTCAATGTGTTGCAGTCCTAGCAAGTCTCCTAGCGTTCGCTCTTGCTACTCTTGATCTAGAAGACACATTGTTTTGCTCATCCAGTTCTTCAAAATTCATTTGCTCAATAATCTCTTATGTGTGAGACGATGGTCCAATTTCACTAAATGGGATAGAAGCTGCTGGCACTTCATCCTGAAAAATTGTTTGATGTTGGTTCCCAATGCTAGGTGTGGGCATGAACTGAAAACTTTGAAACTCTTTATGTGGTTGGCTCAAACCAGCTCCATACCCTCGGTCTGGCACCAATTTTCCCTGATGACAGAATACCATCAAAACCAGTCAATAAACCATAGTTTGACATACAGAAGTAAACCATTACGTCCTCTAACGCGTGCCTTCTCGAATCAGCCGGCTCCAACTGTCCTTCATACCAGTCCTACAATTGGAAGTGATTTTCTTGAGTGTTTTTCGAATTGTAAACATCATTAAACATTTTAATTACTACTTACGTTGAAAGGTGCATCAAACCTTGAGTGATATCTTTTATTGTGGCCCTTTAATCCACAATAAACCATAGTTTGACATACAGAAGTAAACCATTACGTCCTCTAACGCGTGCCTTCTCGAATCAGCCGGCTCCAACTGTCCTTCATACCAGTCCTACAATTGGAAGTGATTTTCTTGAGTGTTTTTCGAATTGTAAACATCATTAAACATTTTAATTACTACTTACGTTGAAAGGTGCATCAAACCTTGAGTGATATCTTTTATTGTGGCCCTTTAATCCATAGATTGAGCATGTCATGGACACCATTCCTTTTTTCCTAACATGTGATCGTCCATGGGAGCATTCGATAACATCTTCCTCGGCTTGTTTCCTCCTTTTATTTTGCTTTCTTCCCCTTTGTGGGGTATTCCATAAAAGTGGAAAGATAGGAAGAGTGTCTAATCGAGGCCATAATCGTCTCCCATTAATTGGATTCATAATGTGATCATAGCATCTCAAATATGTATCAGCGGTGTAGTAGTTGTCCACGAAATCCTCAATTTCATTTCTAGTCTCCCGTATAACGGCAATAGCGTGACTACATGGAATTCCTGTCAACTCCCACCTTCTACAAGCACAACTCTGCTCTTCCAAGTCGATGACATATGTCCTATATTTGCAATCCACTTGCCACCTAGGCCTTCCTGAAAAATGTAATGTGCATTCATTGGCCATCTCAGTTATCTTGACCAATTTTTTTTTTATTCTCGAACACAATTGCCCTCCATATCTCATCATCTTTCTTTGGCGTTTCTCGATCCTTATCATGAACGCTAATTGTAAATCTGTCGACATCGTTATGATTAACTTCTTCCTATCATCAATCAACATCTTGTTGAAAACTTTGCACAAATTGTTCAACAAGATGTCACTTTTCAACTGTGTTTTGAAATGAGATTTACTCCATTTGGCCGCAGGCCTCTCTGTTAACCATTTATGGGCACCTTCACTGAGTTGGAGAATCTGTTGTATCCACTGTCTGTGGTCAACCAATGCAGTTGACTTAGCAGCTCGCCAAAGTAAATCCTTCAAAGTCTTTCCCTTGAATCCCAAATTGAAAAAGTTCGTGTACATGTGTCAGACATAAAACCTATGCTCAGCCTCGGGAAATAACTTGTCAATTACCTTACTTAAGCCCTTTTGTCTATCTTTCATCATAGTCCAATCAGTCCCATTTTCCATTTGAATATGCTCAGCCAGATATTTCAAAAACTATCTCCATGCAACTGTGTTCTCTTTCTGTACAACCGCATAAGCAACTGGATAGATACAATCATTTGCATCTAAGCTGACTGCAGTGAGCATTATACCTCTCCAAACACCCCGAAGGTGGCACCCATCTACTCCAATTATCTTCCTACACCCTTGTTGAAACCTCGATTTGCAAGCACTAAAACAGACATATATACGTTGAAACACTTGTCCTGTTAGTGCTATCATCACTGTGGATCCTGGATTGGTCCTCAAGACCTCTGCTGCATACGACCTCAATCCTGTAAATTGTTCTTCAATAGTCCCATTTATCAATTGCTTTGCATATCTTCTAGCCTTCCAAGCGACATTCCGCGTAATATTTACCTTCAAATCTTCCTTCACGGTTGCTTGCATACTTTTTGTTTTCAACTCCGAATCCACCTTAAATTGCTCAATATACCGATGGACTATGAATATATAGTTGCAATGACGATTGTACTGATCTTGACTACATGTGTGTGAAGGCGTATATGACTTCACTTGCACCGTATCTGAATTATTCATCTTAGAAGCCCATATTCTCCATTCGCAACCTAGTTTACAGATGCCTTGAACTCTTTTTTCATCGTTCGCCTTACACTTCACATTATATCCATTTATTGCACCATACGTTCGAAGCACCTTCCTGAAATCTTGAATAGAATTGAATAATTGTCCCACCTCAAACCGTGGATCCCGTATATCCATATCAGCTGTAAATTCTGAAAATCGATAGTCGACCTCATCGTCAGATGACACACCAGACAACAATTCTTCAGAGGAGGGACATTCTAAATCATCAAACTCATGGTCTTCGTCATGCATGGTTACTGCATGGCCATCTTCATTGCATTCCGTGGCCCCCACATCATAGCCTAATTCAACTCCCTCTGTCACATTTTTTTCAAATAGCAAATCATCTTCACCAGACGATATATTATTGTTGGAATCACTGAAGTCCGAGTCATCCTCCATATCAATAAAAAAGGAAAAAAAAAAGAAAAAATGGGGAGTTAAAGACTCGTAAAAATTGCAGAATAACAGAACCTTCATTATATTCCAAAGTGCCCAACTTTAGCAGATTAACATAGGCAAGCAAAGCTATATCTAACTTCCATTCTTTAAAACCCACCCTTGCTCTATCATGAAACCTATACTATATTAAAGAAAAAGGTTTGGAATTTACCTGGATTCAGTCCTTCCATGTGGATTTTTCACAAATCCAACCTTTTGCGGTCAAGGTAAGACCTTCAGTTGTTATATATTGTTTGATTTTGGGGGTAAGGGTTCACAACAATCTCTGTTATTGGAGTGGAATTTCGTTTGGATTTTGTGGGGTTACATTTCTTTCTTTTGGATATAGATTCATGATTTCAAAAGGAATTAGGTCTCATGCTTTCAATTTCTTTTGGCTAAGGTGTGTTTGGTAGTTTCAAATTACTGATTGGAATTTAATTCTGAGCTGGAAACATTTAACGAGCCATGTGTGTATTCCGTTTGACACGTAGGCAAGAGCTATTAACGAATTTTGGGCGGTGAGTGATGGAGTGCAACTATACAAAGTTTAGTGAGTAATGGGGGTGCAAATGTAAGTTCAATGAGTGAAACGTAACATTGTGTAAAGTTCAATGAGTGTTCAAACATTTAACTTGAATGTCTAACTATCAAGCCAACTATGGAATATTGCAGATACATGATTGAATTGATTGGGCATGCTAGGAAGATTGAAGAAGCTTATCCGATTATTATTATGTTTCCAATTGAAGAAGCCTTTTCTGGTGGAGGGTGGAGACGGCAAAACCAGGCGGCAACAATTTGCTATTGGAGGTTCCACAACTTAGGAAAGAAAGTGACTGCGATTTCTGTGTTTGGGAAATGAAAGGTGGGTATGCATATCAAAGGCCGATTTGACTTTTCATTGTTTCTTTTAAGTCAATAAAATTGAGTAATTAATGGATGCTATGTGTGATGCCACATAGGGCGATTATGATAGTCGATAACTAGGAATAACATTACTCATTCGTTCAATAGAAACTAGTCTTCCCCAAATTGACAATTGAAAAAAGTCTCCTCCTTCAAATCCCAAACTCTTCTCCTTCAAGTCAAAAACTTCTCATCTCCTTCTTCTTTTGAGGTTGGCGACTATGGAAAGTTTTAAGGGAACGGCGATGTGCGTGGAGGGTTGAGGTTCGAAATCCATCTTCTTCATTTCCAAACCAGCGACGAGCTTCTATTTAGGAAAATCAACATAACTTTTCCATATTTTGAAATATGAAGTACCTAAAGAATGGATTTGATTTTCAATTGATTTTCTTTTATTTGAATTACTTGCCATGTTTTTATTTATTTATTTTGGAGGGGGGGGGGTTCGTGAGAGGGATAATTGATTTTTGTTCCCTAGATTTGAGGATTTTGGTTTTGTTTAAATGTTAGGGATCATCCATCACTAAAGTTGATAGATTTTCTTAAGGCCTTTACTTTCTAAATTTGAGCTTTTGGTAAGGATAGCATGCTTTAAACAACAATTACAAAAGATGAAAGAGACAGTTGGAGTCTTGCAAGGTCACTCAAAGTAAGCAGAATGTTTCCAAAAAATAGGCTTATTTTGCTCAAGATTATAACTAGAATACTACATATTTCCATAAATTAGTCATCTAACTTATGTCAACATGGGGGAAGTAGAAAATTAGAAACTTTAATTTGTTCTACAGATTAAGAGATTATGGCTTTTCCAAAACCAAGACAAAGTTACTTTAGAGAATTCAATTGAGATGCAATTCTAAAGGTTTGAGTAAATCACAAATTGAGAAGGGACGAAAGTAAATAATTCGCACAGAAATTATAATTGTTCAGTCCTTTAAAGCTCTATAAAGGTTAATTTGACATGCTCTATAAATATATTTGAGAAGACTGACAAAAATGAAGATCTCATAAAGCATATATACAAGAAAACAAGTTAATCCAACATACTTTCTTTTGCCAAAATCAACATCTCCAATTAATGTGCACTTCAACTTATTTTGTTACTTTATGTGATTTACATCTTTGCTAATCATTAATTGTTTTGTATTTTACAGTGTTATGGAGAAGATGCAAATTGATGGTACACTAACGAAGTAATGCAAACTGAAAATGGTGTACGATATTTATGAGAAGTTGGATCCAAAGCACAAAAATAAGCTTTAGAAGACCTACTTTGAATCATTTCTAAAATCGAGAAAAATTAAATTGGCATCACAAATTGTGTATCGATTACTGTTGCAAATGATGCAGATCACAAAAAAAGAAGAAGCATGGTATAAGATTGGGGATAAACATTCAAGATTTAGGTTGCAGGAATTTGTATTGGTGACCTGCTTGATTGCTGGTAATTGTGAAGATGTAGATAACACATTGGGGGGAGAATGTTGGATTACAAAGGGAGATGTGTACATGCATTTGTAAGTTGAAAAAAAGAATGACTAGTACAAGTTGGGACTGATCGTTATCGTAGCGTACATCCTATAGGTTACGGAGGAGAACATGTACATTGACTTATTGTGGTTTTCCTTGGTGGATGATATCAATAGATTCGACAAGTATCCATGGGGAAAAATATCATTTGAATACACGATTAATATTTTGATGGGGGATGAATTGAGAAATTCAGATATAGGAAGACAGTCACAGTGTATGTATTCATTATTCGACTTTTCCTTGCAATAATGGTAGGTACAAACAATATACTTGATTTTGTATTATTTTTGTCTATAAATTTGTGTTGTGAAATAATAATGTTTGTTTTACAATATATTTGGGCATTTGATGCGATTCCAAGTTTGAGAATCAAGTTTACTAAGAAATATTCAGATGCAATTCCAAGAATGCTCGATTGGAAAATATCTAAGAGGTTAGCGTTGCTACAATTGATAAGGTGTTGGAATCAAAAGAGTCAACTTACCTTTTTTTATTTCACTTTAATGGGTACGAATTGTGGACTATGCTTAACAAATAGCTAATTATTTGTGCAATTTAATATTTGCAACTGGAGTTTAATTCTACATTGCTTCCCACAGAAGCTAAACTCGATGAGATTTATTGGAAAGAGTTGGCTCGAGTTGTGGAAGAAGATACACCATTCAGAAGGAGATGAGGTTGAGTATGATATCGAGCCATATCATTCCTTCCACCAACAATCTCTTGAGCTTCTCAACCACCATCGATATCTTATGAGGTGAGCATAGAAGATTTACTAAAAATGGAATGGAAAATTTTAAGGGAAGGTTGCAAGTGGACTTGTCTACCCAGATTGATCGAATGGAGCAAAAGATTGATAGGCTAGTTGAATTAGCTGTAGCGAGTTGATTTCATTCAGTAACTAGTGCATTTGATGGTGCCACTAGTAGTATAACTAATGGACCCAAAGATCGAACGAAGGGCGGGTTGAAAAAGGAGGTTAGAATTGATGATGTGATGGTTGAGCCTATAAATGAAACAAAGTTAAAAAAATGAGCTAGAGAAAAGATAGGGGCAGGAAAAGAAACTGTATCCTCCTTAGCTTTCTTTGATGTAAAAAAATCAGTGGGCTTTCCTTTCTCCATGCATTCAATCTCATCGCCATCATTTTCATCGTCTCCGAATTATTCTCCTACCACTGTCTCTTCTCCAGCCTCTTCTGTTACCATCGTTTCATTTTCATGCTCCTCCATTACACCCCAACTCCAACTTCAACTTCTTTCCCTCCAACATTCTCCTCTCTCACCTCCTCTTTTAACTTTGATTCCTTCTCAATCTCAACGATCACATCCTCAACTCCAGCCTTAAGTTTCTTTTCCTTCCCCTATCTCTTCTCCAGCTTCCTCTTCTAACTTTGTTTCATTTGCAAGCTCAACCATCACATGATCGACTCCAACCTCATTTTTCAACCCGTTCTCTAGTCGATCTTTTGGTACACTAGTTGTACTACTGGTGGCACTGTCAAATACACTAGTTACAAAATAAAATTGTCCCATTACAACCAATTCAACAAACCTATCGATCTTTTGCTCCATTCGATCTAGCCGGGTTAATATGACCTTTGCAATATTCCCTCAAATTTTTTCTATTTTCATTCTTACTGAGTCTACTATGTTCATCTAATAAGATACCAATGGTGGTTGAGATACTCAAGGAGATTGTTAGTAGAAGGAATGATATGGCTCGGCATCGTGCTGCCCTCATCTCCTTCTAAATGGTGTGAAGCATCACCATCTTCTTCCACAATCGAGGTCAACTCTTTCTAATAAACCTCCTCAAGCTTGGCTACTATAGGAAGCAATGTAGAATTAACCTCTAGTTCCAAATATTAGATTGTGCAAATAATTAGTTATTCACTAAGCAAAGTCCACAATTTGTCCCCTTTAAAATTAAATAAAGAAAGGCAAGTCAACTCTTTCGATTCCAGCACCTTATCGATTACAGTAGATGCCAACCTCTTCAACATTTCCCAAGCGAGCAACCTCTTCGACATTTCCCAAGCGAGCATTCTTGGAATTGCATTCGAATATTTCTTGGTAAACTTGATTCTCAAACTTGGAATCACTTCAAATGCCCAAATTTATTGTAAAACAAACATTATTATCTCACAACACAAATTTATAGACAGAAAATAATAGAAAGTATATTGTTTGTTCATACCATTATTGCAAGGGAAAGTTGTATAAGGAATACCTACACTGTGACTTTTTTCCTACATCTGAATTTCTCAATTTATCTCCTATCTGACGTTTGAATACATTAATTGTGTATCCAAATGATACTTCCCCCATGGGATACTTGTCGAACATGTCGATACATCCACCGAGTCAAACCACCATAAATTAATGCATGTGTTCTCTTCCATGGTCCACATGACGTACGCTATGATAACGGATAAGCCCTAACTTGTAATTGTCGCTTTTTTTTCAACTTTCAAATGCATTGTACATCTCCCTTTGTAATCTTTTCCCACTTTTCTTAAAGTATTTATTCACAATTCGACATTGTGCCCCCAATATCTTATCTACATCTTCACAACTACTTGCATTCAAGCCGGTCACCACTACAAATTTCTCCAACCCAAATCTTGCATGTTTATCATCAATCTTAAACCATACTTTTTTTTTTGGTGATCTTTGTCATTTGCAACAGTAATTGATAAACAACTTGTGAAGCTAATTTCATTTCCCTCAGATTTTGAAGTGATACAAAGCATGTCTCTTGAAGATTTTTTTTTTGGCTGTGTCCAACTAATCATAAACATCATAGACCATTTTCAGTTTGCATGTATTCATTATTGTAGCATCAATTTGCATATTCTCCATAGCACTGCAAAATACAAAACAACTGATGATTAGCAAAGACGTAAATCACATAAAGTAACAAAATAAGTTGAATTGCACATTAATTGGAGATGCTAATTTTGGCAAAATAAAGTACGTTGGATGGACTAATTTTCTTATATAGCCCTTGTTTGACCCCCATTTTTTTAGAAGAATGAATTTTTGAATAGTGCATTGATGGAAAATGTGTGGTTAAAAAATAAGAAAAGGATTTGGATTTAAGTGTAATATTATTTTATTGAAAATGTGTGGTTGAAATGATGTCAAAATACTATTGAAAAATGTATTTTTCAAAAGAATGGGGCTCAAACAAG
The DNA here is from genome assembly GCF_002742605.1 of Olea europaea var. sylvestris. NCBI lineage: Eukaryota > Viridiplantae > Streptophyta > Magnoliopsida > Lamiales > Oleaceae > Olea > Olea europaea. The sequence continues at coordinate 7,578,072 of NC_036254.1, read as the reverse complement.
GGCATATATATGTTGTATGAGATCCTTATTTTTATCGATCTTCTCAAATACATTTATAGAGCATGTCGAATTAACCTTTGTAGAGCTTTAAAGGACTGAACAATTATAATTTTTGTGTGAACTACTTACTTTCCACCTTTCTCAATTTGTGATTTACATGAACCTTTAGAACTACATCCCAACTAAATTCACTCAAGTATTTTTAATTTGGTTTTGAAAAAGCTATAATATCTTAATCTGCTGAACAGATTAGGTGTCTAATTCTACTTCCCCTTGTAGACATGAGTTAGATGACTAATTTATGTATATATGTAGTATTCTAGTTATAATCCTGAGCCAAATTAGCCTATTCTGGAAAACATTATGCTTACTATGAGTGACCTTAAGGCTCCAACTATCTCTTTTATCTTTTGTAATTATCATTTGAAGCCTGCTATAGCTACCAAAAGCCCCAATTTAGAAAGTAATGCCTTAGGAAAACAAAAGCTAAGTATCCCTCTCACTAGAAAAAAAACCAAAAAAAAGACATATATATATCAATTGACGATCAATTCCATTCTCTTGTTCATATTTTAAAATGCAGAAAACTTTTGTTGGTTTTCCTAAATGGAAGCCTTTTGCTGGTTTGAAAATAAAGAAAACGGATTTTGAACCTCAACCCTCCATAGATGTCATCGTTCCCCTAAAATCTTCCACAGTTGCCCGCCTCAAAAGGAGGAGGAGAAGAGAGGTTTCTAACTTCAAGGAGAAGAATTTGGAAATTTGAATGAGAAGGTTTTTCAATTGTCAATTTGGGGAAGAATGGTTTCCGATCTGAATGAAAGCCCCAAATCCTTCTTCAATTTGGTTTTACAATAGAAGGGTAGTGGTCTTTTGACACTTTTAAATAATTAAATTTTCTTTTGTTTTGGCGAATTTGGTCAAAGGCCTTTTAGACAAAATAATATGGAGGGATGGACATCTGAAGTAATGCCCATTGCAATTTTCCTTAATACAAACAATTGTATAAGTGCTCTTATTTGACTTTTTAACTTTGTACTCAAAGTGACACTTCACAACCATCAATTACAATTTTGATAGTAGGTCATTTTTAGTTGGAAACAACTAGTTGACTTGCATATCTTCATTTTTTTGAAATTCTTACAGATGTCCCACAATGGGGCGAACTTACACTTGCGATACAATCTGACCACAATCAACATCATTATCATTTATTGTTGACCTCGAGAATTGGACCCTCTACGTGACCAACGGATAGCTACTCCACGTAATCCTCCCTACGCACAACAACGCATGGTCAGAAGCACAAGGTTGAAACCAGTGGTGGTGGCGACGATCGCATACACTCCGACGGTCAAGTCAGCGTTGGGTGATCGGAACAGTGCTCAAATTATGCAAGAGTGGGGAGGAGAATATATATTACTTAGTATAGAGAGCTAAGTTATAAGAGTTTCATTACCTTTGTCTCTTGCCAAACCTTGGGTATTTATAGGGGTAGAGCACCACTGGATGTGGGACACATGTATGCATCTGACGGTCTGAGGCATCCACTCATAGGCGTCAATCAGCCACGTCTATAGTGGACGGGTAATTAGTTTTTCTGAGTTGAGTTGACATAAAGTTGATAAGTCACATCAACTAGACCTATGGAGACGTCGCATCAATTGATCTTTGGAGGCAGGGGGGATTCTGACAGATATCTTTGTGACAGTGGCGACGGAGGGAGCTGTTAAAGGAGTGTCTCGGAGTGCTTAACGCTTCAAAATTGAGGGACACTTCGGTTGCTTCAGTGGATCTACTCTTCATTTGCTGCGCGCCAGAGTGGGCACCACTTCGGGCGAACATGTGGAACTTTGGGGAGTAGGATGACTATTTGTTTCGAATTGGTTTAGATAGAGGATGGACACGTGGGAACTTCAGAGAGTGGCGTGACTGTTTGTTTCGAAGTGGTTTAGATAGAGGATGGAGACGTGGGAGTGGTGTAACTGTTGTTCCGAAGTGGTTTAGTCACGGGTGTAACAGTGGTCCCCCCAAGTTCAGGCATGAATATTCATATCATGGTGGACTTGCTTTCTCGATTGTGTATGCCGACCTTGGAGTAAGTACTGTGGATTCTGATGAAGTGCTGATGTGAAAGGATGGAGTAAGCAGACGTGCCGAATAGCTCTTGGCTGAGGCGAAGTGATGATTGATGCGATGTGGATAGGCGTTCTCTTGGTTGCGCCGAAGCTTGTAAAGCAGGATGAAGAGCTCATCTACCACCGGTGTGCTAACCCACAAGGGACGACACGTTGAGAGATGGCTAACAACTTATAAAGCTGAGGGGTCGTATGATCGAAGCGGTGACCCACAGGGGACTCTGCATCAATGGTTCTGAAGTTTTTGAAGCTGGGTAAAGAGCTTATCTGCCACCATTGCGCTGACCCACAGGGGATGATGCATTGGAGATGGCTAAAGCCTTTTAAAGCTTAGGAGGAAACGTACCGTTCGAGGCGATGACCCACAGAGATCTCCACGTCAAGTGCATCGAAGCCTGTAAAGTTGAGTACTTCATTCAAGGTGTATTGGGATGGATCGTCTTTGATCTGAAGCGTCTTATTATGACATTAATCGATGTAATAGCTGTCGCGTATTTCCAAGGCGAAGTTGGATATGCTGCTTGTTCCTAGAAAAAGGGCTGCTGCGGCCACTTATTGCTGACGACTATTGTTGTTCGAAGTGACGCATTTTATGCGTGCGTGAGGGGCATAGTCAGGTCTTGGATGTTGATTAAATCTGGTGTTTCATTTCAACGATCCAGATTTGTGATGAGATGAATGGCCCAGATTGATATCGTTTGAATTCAACGGTGGGGATAGTCTGAGCTTTCCTATAAAATGAGGACTTGAGCGGCATTAGAGGTTTTCATTTTTGCGATATCAAGCTCTCGACGCTCTCAAAATTCTCTGCAATTTACGGCAACTTTCAAGTGTTTTTCCGGTGGCATTCTCAGTTCCCGGCGAGTGTAGAGGGCCATTTCTTATTTTCCGACTGTAGAAAACCCCAATCCATTCGTTTCAGTAAGTATTTTTCTAATTCTTCACGATTTTTGAATTCTGAAGATGGCTTCTGATTGTAACGCTTCGGGGAGTGAGTTGGAGATAGTAAGGGTTGACCAGCCAATATTGGCAACCTCTTCAAAATTGTCCGAGGCGATATTAGGGAGAAAAACATTTGGAGGTGGCCTGATAGCCTGGTAGACACTTTCATACACTGGGGGGTGTCTGATTATCCTTCCAAACTTAAGCTTGCCGACCTTGATAGACTTAGGAAGGAGTATAGGATCCCAGACAGTGTGGGCCTAATTTTGCCAGAGCCTAATGAAGGAGCTTGTTACCCTAGGCTAGGCTGCGTAGCTATGAGCGAAGCGTTATTTAGGGCTAGTCTTAGGTTGCCATTCCATCCCTTCTTTCGCTATGTTTTGAGGACCTATGGCCTGGCCCCGACCTAACAGAACCCCAACGTTTGAAGTCAAATGGTGGGATCATGGATGTTATGGAAGGAGGTGTCGTTTGGGGTAGAGATGCCATTCTCAGCATTTCAGAACTTATACATCCCTAAAGTAGCGGTGGGGAGTGATAGGACCGAGGGTGGTACTACCTAACTTCATGGGATTTCCACACTCCATTTGTGCTCAATTTGCCAAGCTCCATCAAGGAATGGAAGAGCTCATGGTGCTAGACTTCTGGGAGATGGGACACAATGGAGGAACCCCCTGGCGCCTCTTACGGTTCCCACAAAGTATTCAACACTTAGTGAGTACTGGAGCTTTGTGATTTTTTATGTTTGCATCAATTCGGATGTTAACTATTTGTTATTCTTGCAGATACTCTTCCTCGGTGCGAGCTTTCTACCGAGGAGTTTGATATAATCTGCATCGTTTATTAGCTCCGCTAAAGAAGAGGTCCTATAACGAGCTTATCGAGAAGAACATCCACTTCGTTATGCACGAGCTGATGGCCTCCCAAGGTAATTATCCAGAGTGTTCCTATTGTAAAGAATGTCTGACCTCTTTGCACATGCTAACCCATTTTGTTTTGCCGTAGATGATTTTAACAAGAAGAGGCCAGCGAGGCCTAACTTTAAAACAATCCAACGGATGATGGCCGAGGTAAAAAGGTTGAAGACCTCCTTCTCTACCTATAAAAAGCAAATGGAGGACTTAGTGGCTGCGAGTAAACAGCTCCAGCCCGCGGTAGAGGAGGAAGAGGATCCAGAGGCAGCTCTCCAAAGGAAGGGAAAGAAGGCTGCCAGTTCATTCAAAGGGGCCCATAGTGGCAAGGTCTACCCTATCCTCCGTCAAACAACAATCCCCACTGGGATGGCCATAAGGGAGAGGATGGCGGACCCTGTCACCACTGCTACTGCCCCGGCCGACCCCCCAGTTGCTGCCATCCCAGTCACACAAGTGCCGGGGCAACAGAGGAGGAAGCGGGCTCTTTCGGAGAAGGAGGTGGACTTCCTGGGCACCAATAAAGAAGCGTCGATGAGGGAGGTGTTGGAGGCCTTGCTAATATAGTACACCGGCAGTTAATGCGTGTTTTCTTCTCTGACCAGGACTGCACTGACAGCCTCATCTGAGACTGCTAAGTACAGTAGCAATGGTTCTCGTGGTTCAGGTTTAGATAGCAGGGGTGCCTCTCCTGAGTGCTTCTTCAGCGCTCGAAAGGCTTCCTTACACTCATCCATCCGCTGGAACTTCTTTCCTTGCTTCAAGATTTTGAAGAAGGGTAGGCTCTTGTCAGTGGCCCTGGAGATGAAACGACTGAGTGCGGCTATCTGTCCGTTGAGGCTTTGGACCTCCTTTTGCTTCTAAGGCGACCTCATTTCCAATAAGGCCCTTATCTTTTTCGAATTTCCCTCGATTCCTCTTTGGTCCACAATATACCCTAGAAGTGGACCCGAAGGTGCACTTTAGAGGGTTCAACTTCATCTTATACTTTCTAAGAATCTAAAAGGTCTAATCAAGGCAACTTACGTGTTCTTTCGCCTGGAGGCTTATAACTAGCATGTCGTCCATGTAGACTGACATAGTTTTGCCAATGAGCTCGGCAAACATCATATTGACCAACCTTTGGTATGTGGCTTCGACATTTTTCAATCCGAAGGGCATTATCTTATAGCAATACAGTCCTCTGTCCGTGATGAACGATGTGAATTCCTCATTAGGTCGAAACATGGGTATCTGGTTGTACCCTGAGTACGTATCCATGAAGCTCAAGAGTTCATGTCCAGCAGTGGAGTCCACCAGTTGGTCTATTCTTGGGAGAGGGAAGCTGTCTTTCGGACATGCCTTGTTCAAATTCGTGAAGTCTACACACACCCTCCATTTCTCGCTAAGTTTCTTTACGAGGATCGGGTTGGATATCCATTTCAAATAGATAGCTTCTCTGATGAAGTTGTTGCGGTTGAGTTTGTCGACTTCTTCTTTGAGTGCCTCATATCGCTCTGAATTGAGGGCTCGTCTCTTCTGTCGATGTGGGGCACAGGAGGAATTGATGTTAAGGTGGTGGCAACTGATTCTTGGGTCTATTCCCACCATGTCTTCGTGCTTCTAGGTGAAGACATCCAGGTTCCTTTTCAGGAAGTTCATCATTTCTTCTTTCACTTCGGGGATAGTGCTTTCCCAACCCACAAGACCTGAGTGAGGTTTTCAGGGTTGATGGAGAAAGTTTCCAGTTCTTCTATTGGACTGGCATTTGGTTCGGACTCGATAATTCGAGGGTCCAACTCATCGAGAGGGTGCCTTTCTTTAGGGGCCTCTACCATGTCGACGTCTTCCTCCTGTTCGAAAGTGTGCCGTTGTTCAGGGGAGTCGAGCATCTCTATGTCCATGTCGGCTTCGTTGCCGACCTCTGTTATAATGACATTAATAGTGCAGGGCTCAGATTTTCGTAGAGAGTTGATGTAACATGCCCTTGAGCCCATTTGGTCGCCTCGAACTGTAGCAATCCCATGTTCGGTTGGGAACTTCATACACAGGTAATGGATGGATGTAACTGCCTAAAGATCTTTCAAGACAGGCCGGCCCAATACTCCATGATAAGCTGATTTGTGGTCCACCACCAGGAACTCCATGAAGTGATGGGCCACTAGGGAGGCTGACCCCATCTTGACAGGTAGAGTAATTTGCCCTCGTAGGACGATGCTGTCGCCAGTAAATCCAAATAGTGGGTCGGTCATGGGGATAAACCCGTGTTGAGTCTGTATTTTATCAAATGTCGATCTGAATAGTATATTCACCGAACTTCCATTGTTGACGAGCATGCGTTTAACTCCGTTTCGAGCCAATACGACTCTTACCACTAACACATCACAATGGGGGGTGATGAACTCCTTGCGTATCTTCTTGAGAGAAAGTGATCGAGGCCATCTTGTTGGCCTCTTGGGTCTGATTGATAATGTAAGTAATCATTGGTGGATTCTTTGCTTCCCTTGTGTAGTTCCTCTGGGCATTTCTGGTATTACTCCCGATGTGAGGTCCTCCAATGATTGTATCAATTTCTCTGATAACTTGGCCTCCATGTGGGGCCTGATCCCTATGCTTGGATTCTCCTCTGTCCTTGGATTCTCTCCTTCAGGGTGATTGGTCTCTATATCGCCTCTCTTCCCTATTCGGGGAGGTGGACCTGCGTGGTATTCATCCCTTCTCAAGGAGAGTGGGTTACTGCAGTTCGAGGATCCAGGAGCATCTCTACATTCGTTGGTGTCATGTCTGTAAAGTTGGTGAAAGTTGCAGAACCTTGCCCCTTCAAGGGGCCTGTTTGATCACTTCTTCTTCTTCTTTCGATTGTTTGTTCCCCCGGATGGTCCTACTTCGGCAGGAGCATTTTCATAAGCTAGCACCGGTACTACATTTAGAGTGGTTGAAGCCAACGCCTGACTGATGTGGGGCTACCTTGTGACTGGCCTGGGTCCATTGCTGGGTGACGAGGTGTGCGGCTGGTCCTTGACCCATTGGCCTCTGAGGCGAGAGAAGTCCCTGAGTCAAACGATTTCGATGGTCAATCATCTCCTCATTGACGATCTCCACCCTCATCATTTCAACCAGCTCATCATAGGTGGTGGGATTCTTGCTGCGTACATCCCTTCAGAGCAGAGTGTTCATGTTGAGGCCACCTTTAAAGGCTGAAAGGGCCTCCCTGTCAGTGACTTGCTCGCAGAACGTGATTTCATCGATGAATCTGGCGAGATAGCTTCTCAGCATCTCCTCAGGAGCTTGCCTCATGTCTTGCAGGCGTTGCACTGGGGCCTCACCTTCTCTTTGTGAAAGGTATTGGTTCAGAAATGCCTTTTTCAAGTCTGGCCAGCTTCTGATGCTCAGGGATGGTAATCTGCTGTACCAAACTTCAACAGCTCCGATAAGGGTTAGATGAAAGGTCCTACATTTCAGTGCCGGCGAGGTTCCTCTGAGGCTCATCTGCGTCATGTACTTAGTCAGGTATTTTTGTGGGTCCCTCTTTTCTTCCTACTTTGGAATTTTAGGGGGCATGAAGTTTGCAGGCATCGGGAAGCTTTGAATTTCTCTGGAGAATGGGAGGTTGTCATCATCATCATCATCGATTTCGTAGGAACGGCATGGCTCTTCAAAGCCTTCCCCCTCTGATACATTTTGGAGAGGTGGAGGTGCCTCTTCTCAACTACCTCAATCCACTATGTTTTTCCTCGCCCGCCTATTTCTAGGTGGAGGAGGTACTTGTTCTTGCTCTTGCTCTTGTCGGACTGATCTTTATACGGAGCAGACCCTATTGCTAAGGTTCTGCCCTATTCTATCGAAGACACAGGCAGACCTTTGAGATTTGTATTTTGGTGGGAAGTTCTCTTCTAGTGGTGGTGCTGCTAGTTGGCTTCCTTGCACGTAGGATGTCACATCCACACCCACTTCTCTTTTAAGGGGGTGTGCCCGATGCTAGCTCGAATGGCCTTGGCCATGAGGCACTTGAATTTCTTGAGCTGAATATGATCCTTGAGGCATCTAGAAGCCCTGATGACCTTGGGCCCGCATGAAGAATTTACGCATTGCCACATTCTGAGCGGCGATGTCCCTCATTCTGGCAGCTATTTGAGTCATTTATTCAGTCAACCGCTGCTATCCTATTGCCTCAGTGACGCCGGTGATGGGGTCTCCGATGTGTGACATTAGTCCTGATTACCTCTTCTTCAGAAGCATCCCTACGCCCTTCAAAATTTTCATCTTCATTACTATAACTCATTTTGTTTGTCCTTTCAAGGGTGTTAAGAACCTCGTAGGTTGACCTTGTTCTTTTTCAAAAACGTGCCCTTTTCAGGGTAAGTTGATGGTTTGCCGGTGGATAATGTGGAACTTTTGGATGGAAAGTTTCCCACAAACGGCGTCAATCTGTTGACCTCAAGAATTGGACCCTCCACGTGACAAACGGATAGCTACTCCACGTAATCCTTGTAGAATCCCAAATAATTCTAGGCACCTTAGTGACATTAAGACATGAATATTGGATGACTAAAGTATACTTCAGATTTTTAGTCTCATTTGAGACCCATTTTTGACATAGGGAACATTCGATTTGGAAAATGATATCTAAATAAAAGTTGTAGCTCTTTAAGTTAGCTTTCCAACACACTTTGAATTACCTCAATCGGATATCAGGAGAAGAAGATATGATAGAAACACTGAAAGCTGTACAGTGTCAATCGGACTACAACCAGTCGATCGAAACTACCTGAAATGAAAATTCTTGTTTTTCTCTAGAATTTAAATATTTATTTTCATCAATTATTTTCTCAAATGGCCACCCACGTTTTTGGTAATAAAAACCTCACTAAATTGAAGCATTTAACCTCAAACTTGAATGACACCCATGTTTTCTCTCTTAAATGAAATTTGACCCTTCATTTGCTTTAAGTTATGGGATATTTACCTATAAATAGAGACCTAATTTCACTCATTTTTTCTCACACCAAAAGAAAGAGTTTTTCCATACTAAAGAAAGAGTTTTCAAGAGAGAAAAAGAGAGGGAGGAAAACTATTTTTCCTAAAAGTTCAAAAAGTGTTTTTAAGCATCTTTCATAGAAGTTTTGGGTGCTATCAAGGAGTGTCTTCAAGCATCAATTCTCAACGATTTTCAAACATCCAAGAAGTGCATTTCTTTCAACATCCAAGTTTTATCAAAGTTTTCAATCCAAATTTTCAAAGTTTCAAAAGCATCAATCAAGGTAGGTAGAGGTGCAATGTATTTAATCGTGTTAAGTTATAAGTTTCGTTTCATGTTAATGTTTGTATGTTAAATAGTACCCCGGTACGACATAGCCCTCTATGTAATGGTTGTATGTCAAATGGTACTTCGGTACGGCACATCCCTCTATGTTGAAGAAATGTTCGTATGTCAAATGGTGCCTCCGGGTACACCATGTGTGAAAAGTTATAAAGTTAATGTTTTGAAATGTATAGCTTGATCACGAATGCACCTATGACACCTATTGAGTTTTTCAACTCACGGGTTTAATCTCATCTCTACAGATTAAAGGAATTCTACCTCGGGCATGGATGGAGGAGAAGATGGAGAGTGATGCAACGAGCCCATGGAAATCCGGTGAATAAGTGATTTGGATTTATTTTTATGAAATGTTTTCTAATGTTATTTCTTTAAAGTTTTGAATAACGCAGAATGCGAGAACAAGTTATGATTTCTTCAAATAAATTACATTTTGTTGTTTGAAAAATTATTCAGTGTTTTTGTTTAAAGTATTTGAAGTATTGTTATTTAAATTATTATCCGAAGATGTAAGCTTCCGCTAAAACGTATACACTTGTTATTAAACCACCGGTTAAGCTAAGTAAAGTAAGTAGCGTTCCGGTCCACTAGGGGTCGAGGTGTTACAATCCTCCTTGCACACAACAACGCACGGTCAGAAGCACACGTCCGGAACCAGCGATGGTGGTGGCGACTGCATACACTCCGACGGTCAAGTCAACATCGGATGATTGGAACAGTGCTCAAGTTATGCAAGAGTGGGAAGGAGAATATATATTACTTAGTATGGAGAGCTAAGTTATAAGAGTTTCATTACCTTTGTCTCTTGCCAAACCTTGGATATTTATAGGCGTAAAGCACCGCTGGATGTGGGCCACGTGTATGCATCTGATGGTGTGAGGCATCCGATCATAGGCGTCAATCAACCGCGTCTAGAATGGGCGAGTAATTAGTTCTTCTGAGTTGAGTTGACATAAAGTTGATAAGTCACATCAACTAGACTTATGGAGACGTCACATCAATTGATCTTTGGAGCAGAGGGGATCCTGACAGATCTTTGTGACAGTGGCGGCGAAGGGAGCTGTTAAGAGAGTGCCTCAAAGTGATCAACGCTTGAAATTGATGGACACTTTGGTTATTTCAATGGATCTACTCTTCACTTGTAGCGCGCCATGTCGAGGTCGTCAGGAGCGGGCACCACTTTGGGTGAACATGGAACCACTTCGAGCGAACATATGGAACTTCTAGGAGTGGCGTAACTGTTTGTTTCAAAATGGTTTAGATAGGGGATGGACATGTGGGAGTGGTGTGACTGTTGTTCCGAAGTGGTTTAGTTAGGGGAATAACATTTATTATAGTCCGACTACAAGGTTCATCTATATGTAACTCCATATCATTGTTGTCCACTTTTGGAGATTACTTTCATTATTTACTCTTCGGGAACTATTTTGATTTACATCAAGAATATTGCAATCTACCAACATTCCATCACCGTGGTTATGGTTGCCATCATCTTCTGTTCGAACAAGTTCCTCCTTGTTGTTCATGTTTCCAAAATGTTCCTCACCTCTATTAGCAACAAACATCCCTCATCACCAAATTATTTGTGGTTTTCAACAATTTCATTCAAAAAGGTTACTCTAAAAAAGGTTTCTCTACAAATAGATACAAAACATTTCACATTGTTATCACAATCGATGATGGTCAGTGCAGCTCGAGCCCTATACATTATTGGAACAAGAACTAACATCTCCATTTTATAAAGTGTTGTGCGACCTTCAACACCTCTTTCACTTTATCATACAAGTTCACATTAGAAATTGTTTTCAAAATAAGAAGAGATATTATTTTTCCTTTGTCATTCCCTGCATATTTTCATTTCTAAACACCTTCAATTGATTGCTCATGTTCATCTGGATAACAAACTGATATCTATACCATATCCATGATATCCATAACTGCAACTCAACATAAAAATTTTAAGATTTATCAAATATCAAACTTCATATAATAATAATAATGACATGCAAGTCATTTTGGATTACAGATAACAATAAGTCATTATGTGCAATTGAAAGTGAAATGTATATTTCATAGTAGAACAACAAATAGACTAGTCAAACATGTATTTATTAACATACATTTAACTTCAACTAATACAAATAAGGGATAATAAGAAAATATGTTGGAAAGGAGCTCATATCTAAGCTCCAATGATAAAATGAATTTAAAGTCATTATTGATAAATGAACACTATAAAAACACATACAATAACATGAAGAAATGATTCAGATAAATGGAAAATGAAAGTAGCCAAATATTAAAATTTAATAATACCTTATCTTTTTATCCAAATGCCCAACAAGAATGCTATGCGCTTTGATTGTTCACTTCAACCAAATAAGTATTCAAGGGAATGACAATGTAGATTTTAGGGTTCATGAAGGAGAGAAAATGATGATAAAGAAAGGAGAAGGGTTGCACAGAGATGTCGGAGCCGGTTGTGGAAGAAAGGGAAGCCAAAATTGAATTAGGCTAAATGGGAATTGAAAGGGATATGAGGGCAATAATGTCTTTTTACATACAAGGATATTTTAATAATTTATAAATTTTATTTTCCATTTCTTTGTATGTTTAGGCTATCTAACTAAAAAAGATAGATCTTGGGCTTTATAAATAATTTTGTCCTTTGACTAGGCCTTTTAAATGAAAGCCCTGTCTGTGTTCTTCGTTTTCCTAATGTTGTGGAATAACAGGATATAGCCTAAAACGATTACAGCTTTATATTTTTTTTGTCTGCAACATCATGTATATTTGGACAATTACTGTGAAATAAGGCTATACTTTTAGTTACTCTTGGTTCAGAATGTTCATGTTTTAGTTTGAATATTACTTCATAAAATGTTTATGAATGTCTTTAGGATGGTTCCTGTTCTCTTGTTGATAATTTATTTTAGTGTGCTATATTTTTTTGGTAATCAGTCATTTGATGTCTGTGTTTATTGCACATTTATCGTGTTCACATTTCTTCTTGTTCTTATGAGAATCACAATTTCATAAATGGAATCCATTTTTTGGATTATGTTATGTATAAGGAATGTTAAATATTTGTTGTACTAGATTGGTTAAAGAGGATTTAGATCATATATTCTATGTCCAGTGTTTTTTGCCTCTTGTTGTCTATTGAACTCTAGTACTCTAACCAACAGTGTTATTTATGCAACTTTAATGCAAGGATTTTCGCATTTTAGTGTTCATTGCATTACAGCGATTTAACTTCTCTATACTATATCACGAGGATACATATGCACTGTTTTTTTCTGATTCTCCTTGTGTTTATAACCTTTTTTCTTGATGGTAGTATTCGGGCGGACACATTAAGGGTCCTCCCCACTGATAATTTCAAATACCTTTAGAAAAAAACCTAAGATAAACATAGGGATGTCAAAGAGCCGAGTCGAGCTGGCTCGTGAGCTAAAACTTGAGGCTTGGGCTCGGCTCGGGTAAGGTGAGCGGGCTTTTTTCCGAGCCCGAGTTGAGCCGAGCCGAGCAAAAGCTCAATCAAAAAACTTTTGCTTGACCCGAGCTTTTGGCTCGGGCCTTTACGGGCCGAGCTGGGCAAGCTCACTTTTTTTACCTCCTTTTTTTTTAATAATATAATTATTAATAGCTGCCTTTTAAGGCAGCAGCTGTAGAAGCAGTCAGCTGTGCTTAAGGCAGCACAGTTGACTACCTCTTAAGGCAGCATTTTGCTGCCTAATATATATATATATATACTCGCGGGTCGGCTCGGGCTCGGCCCATCCTCCTAAAATGAGGCTCGGCTCGAGCCTCGAGCTGGGGCGGCTTGGGCTTTTCCCGAGCCGAGTTACGAGTGGCCTTAGCCGGCGAGCCGAATTGCCATCTCTAGATAAACATATGGCGGTGGGTCTAGTGGTGTGGTTCTTGATTTGGATGTAGGAAGTTCTTGAGTTCGATTCTCAAAATGCTCTTTTTATTATTCTTCTTTTGTTTTGTGTTTGGCTCTCTCTCTCTCTCTCTCTTTTTAGGTCTCGTCCCCACTGAACAATAATTTCGGGTCCGCTCCTGGTAGTATATGCTCCGCCACATCGTACCATATGTTATTTTACCGTTACCATTAACTCCTAGAAGAATTGAAGTCTGGAATTTGGTGCATCTCCTACTGCAGCTTTAGTGGGAGCTTCTATTAGTTAGTTTTCGTACTTTCTTCGAAGTCCTGTTTACACTTATATTAGTTCGATGAACTATTCTCTTGTATTTTTGCACATTCAAACTGGTGAATAATATTGCTTAATCACTTCTTAATGTTTTTTAAGAAAAGATGGTGGTTGATTCTGGAATTTGGTGCATCTCCTACTGCAGCTTTAGTGGGAGCTTCTATTAGTTAGTGTTCATACTTTCTTCGAAGTCCTGTTTACACTTATATTAGTTCGATGAACTGTTCTCTTGTGTTTTTGCACATTCAAACAGGTGAATAATATTGCTTAATCACTTCTTAATGATTTTTAAGAAAAGATGGTGGTTGATGCTACCAAAAATTGTACCTGGTGATTTCCTGAGCTTGAGGATTTTAAATGAGTACGGATCATAATCTTCCGGTACCTGAAACAAAGGCAATGAGGTGTGTTCTCGTCGTCTCTCCGATACTTAAGTCGGAAAGGGAATTATGTGCGTAAGGTAATAAACTAAAAATAATGAAAACGTACCAGATCAATGATCCGTGGTCCTGTATTTATAGTAGTAAGTGACATTCTTCTAGTGGGACTCAACTAGTTGGGTATCTCTATCCAACGGAGTCCTATTAGGCGAAGGAATTGGACCAATGCCATAATTATGTATGGGATAGAATCATTGCGGAAGTCAAGTATTAAGTAATATGGTTGGGTTAGAGTCCCAATTACATAGGAGTTCTAAAGGGTCAACAATCGTAGGCTATGAGGAGAACATATACCAGAGGACTATTCATGCTCGAGGACATGAATCATAACATGTTGAAGTAGCAAGACTGGAAGTGCTCGAGCATTATACCCTGGGGGTGTATATGCTCGAGCACTCAATGTGTGGAATCGCAAGTTTATTATTAAAAAAAGTCATCAGGATAAATGATCGAGCATAACCAAAACTTGCCATATCATTGGACCCCATGCATCCGACCCTGGGATCGGCTTAAGGAAGTTATGCTAGGGTGCGAGATGCATAGAGGTCGATTTACTGATAAGTTATGTCGTCGATGTTTTAATGTTCTCGAGGAAATGTCGGTGTGGAAATAGCAAAAGCATGAGCTGTTCCAGTAAAAAGTGAGGCGTTCCTGGATGGGAGACACATGGTGCGAGTCAAAGGCTGAGATTGATTTGACCCTTGGTCTCCTCCCAAGGTCCTATAAATACCCCCCATTCCCATTCATTTTTCACTTTTTACTCTTTGTAAATCTTCAAGTGCAAGGTCGGGGTCGAGCTATAAACTTAGCTTTTCTTGTTTGGGCATCGAGTTCCTTGAGGTAAGGCTCTAGACTTTTAATTTATTTCTTTAGTTTTAAATTGAAGAGATATGTTGAGCACTGAGAGCGATCGGGGATCTGAGAGTTCGGGTGATTCTGGGGACCGTAGGGCTCAGTTAATAGCTATGGCTGTTCCTTTAGATGCTCGACCTAAGGAGCCAGATGTTGTCAAGCTTAAGTTTCCCAACGCCCAATGTAGATTTAAAGAACACCTAGCTATGCAAGCGACGAGAGAATATGGGCTCATGCCCTACAATGACTATAGGTCTCTCGACCCCAAGGATAGAATGAATAGGGCACGGAAAGGTGAGTTTGTGATTTTTAGGGACTCTTTAAAGGCAGGGTTCAGGTGGCCCATGCATCCGTTTTTTGTTGGGTTTTTTTGTCGAGCATTCCATGTGCCCAGGACAATTAGTGCCCAACGGGTGGAGAATGCTTGTATACTTCTTCATTGCCTGTAGATACCTAGGTATCATGCCATACCTTAACCTATGTAGAATGGTCTTCGAGCTTAAGCAGCTCCCTAGGTTCACATGTTTCCCCTACCTTTCTTCTTGAGGTTCCTTTAGGATCCCGAGGATGCCTAGCTCATTGAAGGGGTGGAAGGATAAATGGTTTTATGCTATAGCTAGAGATCCCGATCTTCTTTTCTGGCCCTCGTGGGATATCCCAGACACAGCAAAGTTCTACGAGGGACAGGCCTACTTCGAGACTCTAGAGAGGGATCGACAGATGTTAGAGGATCTCGAGCCCTTAGTGTATGATATAGATGATATTCTTGGGGATGACATCCTCGACCTTGAGTGTGCGAAAGGCCTTAAGGGTAGGATATTTACTCTTCTATTGATTTATGAATTATGCTCGATCATAAGCTCTTGCCTAATACTTTTTTTGTATAGAAATGTCTTTTAATCCATCAGCTCTTCGTCGAGCAGTGAGCTCGAAGTCAAAGAAGCCAAAGGTCAGGGCTCCAGGTCAGAAGAAGGGAAAAAAGAGGCCTCGAGTATACACAACTAATGCTCTTCCTCGGGGTCTAGGAGAATCATCGAGTTCAAGGCCTCGGGCTCTGAGCCCTCTTCCACCTCGACGACAAGGGGGTTCTCCTAGACAGACACTGAGGCCATCGCAACCACTTCCTCCTCGGGTCACTTCTGAGATAGTTGATCTCGAGGATGACTCTATTCCTCCTGTTGCCTCGATCATCGAGGATTTTGAGCGATGCCATCTGGTCCCAAGCATCGTCGTGAAATACAAAGGTGACGTTGCGTTTGACGAGGGCATGAAGGCCCTTGAGCTCTTTACCTTAAAAGTAAGTGTGTTGCCTTTTATGATGTTGTGCCAAGTATTTTTCCCATTCTTATCCTCTTTTGATTTTGGTTGTCAGATACTCAACGTTGCCCGAGGCCTTTCTCTACAAGGGATGGATGAGTCCCACAAGATGGCAGGGCTGGTCGAGGTCGTGGAGCTTCGAGATAAGAAGCTCGATGATGCCGAGGCTGCTCAATCTCAGCTCCAGAGGGAGTGCGAGGATGCGAGGAATGAGCTGAAGAAAGCTCGGGATGAAATGGGGGCTGTCAAGGATGAGGCTGAAGACCTAAAGCTCGAGCTTAAACAGCTCAAGAAAGATTTTGGGGCTAAGGTTGAGGAGGCTCGGGCTTCAGTAATCGAGGACTTTAAAAAGTTCGAGGAGATGGATAGGCTAAAGGGCGAGTATGTGTTAGGCTCGTACCTTCATGCCCTTAAAGAAGCCCGGGCCTTCCTTAGGATGAAGATGCCCGAGGTTGCCCTTAAGGAGCTGAAAATGATCCTAGACATAGCTGAGACCCTCGAGCTGTCTGATTTCGATAACACTGTCGATGATGCAATCGAGAATGAGGATGCGCTCGAGGATGGTGACACTGCTCTCGAGGATGACCAAGAATAGAACATCCTAGGCCCCCATCTTGTTTATAATTCCCCATGTAAATTGCCCAGCCTTGTCTTTAGGCTTTTTTGAAATGAATATTTTTGAAATGAATGCTCGATTTTATCTTATTGTCTGTTTTCCATTATGCTCGATAACAAACATTAATATTTCATTAAAGTCGTATCTCGATGGTTTAGTTTAGGAATTTTGCCAAGTAATGAACTCGATCATGGTAATGATCATGAGCTTTTAACATATAACCCAACGATTGAATGTGGATTGTAAACTGCTCAAAAATCTTGATGACATAATCCACATGATGTTTCAGATCAAGGCAATATCTCGATCTTAGGGTCATTCCTTAACATGGGATTATCTCGAGGTCTAAATTGTAAGATAACAATTGTAATTAGAGCTCAATCTTACGTCATGCCTTAATATGGAAATTATCTCGAGGATTAAATTTTAAGATAACAATTGTAATTAAATCTCGATCTTAATGTCATGCCTTTATATGGAAATTATCTCGAGGATTAAATTGTAAGATAACAATTGTAATTAAAGCTTGATCTTTAACCTTGGGTCCTTATCTTGAAGATTTTGTTAAGAAGATCGAGCATGGATCGGACGCTCAAAATAAATAAGCTTGAGCTACTGACCTTCGTTTTCTTGCTCTTGAGGCCAAGGGTAGTCTCGACCTATGATGTGTGATTCCCGAGCTTCATCCTCGAGGACAATTCAGGATTTTTCACAAGTTTGGTAACCACTGTGCTCGGGATTCTGTGTGCTCGGGAATTTTACTTGGGATTTGTCTGCCTTGATTGTGGTATCTCATATGTGCCACGTGACAAGGCTTTGATTTGCTTGCTCGGGGCAAGGCTTGCGTAGGGCAAGACTTGATTTGCTTGCGCGGGACAAGGCTTTGGTTTACTTGCTCAGGGCAAGGCTTTAGTTGCTTGCGCGGGGCAAGACTTTGATTTGCTTGCACGGGGTAAGGTTTTGATTTGGTTGCGCGGGGCAAGACTTTGATTTGCTTGCTCATTGGGATTTGTCTGCCTTGATTGTGGTATCTCATATGTGCCACGTGACAAGGCTTTGATTTGCTTGCTCGGGGCAAGGCTTGCGCAGGGCAAGACTTGATTTGCTTGCGCGGGACAAGGCTTTGGTTTACTTGCTCAGGGCAAGGCTTTAGTTGCTTGCGCGGGGCAAGACTTTGATTTGCTTGCACGGGGTAAGGTTTTGATTTGGTTGTGTGGGGCAAGGCTTTAGTTGCTTGCGCGGGGCAAGACTTTGATTTGCTTGCTCAGGGCAAGGTTTTGATTTGCTTGCGTAGGGCAAGGTTTTCATTCGCTTGCGCGGGGCAAGGCTTTGATTTGTTTGCTCAGAGCAAGGCTTTAGTTGCTTGTGCGGGGCAAGGCTTTGATTTGCTTGCTCAGGGCAAGACTTTAGTTGCTTGCTCGGGGCAAGGCTTTTGTTTGTAGATCATCGGATTTAACTTTAACTGTAATATATTCTATTAATTTTCTTGGCTCTCAGGCCTTATTGAAAAAAATTGACTTTGCACGTAGGCCGAAAAATAAACTTGGCATGAAGGCCTTATTGAAAGAAAACAAATTGATCTGGCATGTAGGCCTTATTTTTAAAACATGGTGGAGCGGGTTATTTGTAATATACTTTTAAGTTATCGGTATTCTGCAGCCTTGGGAGTGGTCTTCCCGAAGTGTCCCTCAAATTGTATGCACCTCCTGGGAGCTGTCGTATGACCTCAAAGGGTCCTTCCCAAATTGGTCTGAGTTTTCCCGAAGCATGACCAGCGGCTTCAGCCTTTCTCAACACCAAATCTCCAGCTCTAAATCTTCGCGGCCTCACCCTTCTATTGAAATACTTTGCTGTTCTATCTTGGTAAGAGGCTATTCTTAAAGCTGTCTGGTCGCGAACTTCTTCCAAGAGGTCGAGATGTTCAGTGGTGTGCTCTGCTTTTTCGAGATTAAGTCTTCTTTGGCTAGGTGACCTTATTTTAATGGGAATGGTAGCTTCAATTCCAAAAGCTAACATGAAGGGGATCTCCCCGGTGGCAGTCCTGCGGGATGTTCTATATGTCCAAAGTATGGAAGGTAATTCGTCGGACCAAGAACCTCTTGCATCTCCTATCCTTGTTCGAAGGTCTTGAAGTATGATCCGATTAGTGACCTCGACTAGGACATTACTTTGTGGATGAGAAACCAACGTCAGGCGATGGTCAACCCCTAGGTTGGAACAGAAATCCTTGAGTTGTATGTTGTCAAACTACCGACCATTATCAGTTATGAGGACCTTTGGTATCCCGAACCTGCATATGATGGACTTCCAAACAAAAGCTCTTATCTTAGGCTCTGAGATCGTTGCCAAGGGCTCGGCCTCAACCCACTTTGTAAAGTACTCCACTACTACAACTACAAACTTCAATTGTCCTCTGGTTATTGGAAACGGGCCGAGGATATCGATCCCCCCATTGATCGAACGGGGCTGATCAACAGATGTTGGTAAGGTCCTCTGCGGGAGAATGGATGACGTTGCCAAACCTCTAGCACTTATCACATTTCTTCACATATTCCATGGCATCCTTCTTCATGGTAAGCCAGTAATACCCGTATCTTATGAGTTTGAAGGCTAATGCCCAAGCTCCTTGATGGTTCCCGCATAACCCTTCATGAACTTCTTCTAAGGCTTGGGAGGATTCCGAAGGCTTAAGGCACCTAAGGTACGGAAGTGTGAGGCTTATGCGAAACAAGACCCCATCAATAATGCAATATTTTGGAGCTTTTGACCGAACGCTCCTTGATGCCTGAGGGTCTTCTGGAAGGTTGCCATTTGTTATGAAGTCCACAATTAGGTCCATCCATGATGGGTCGTGATCAATGTCCATGACCCCAACGGTTGAATTGATGCTAAGCACAGTCACAAATCTGACATGTACTATTCTGTCAAGTCCATCTACTCCCATGAATACCAGCCTTGGTAAGGCATCTGCCTTGCAGTTGTCAACCCGGGCAATCTTCACAATTTCACACCTCTTTAATTTTCATCGAAGATCATGAACTTTTAAGCAGTATAAGCTCATTTTCTCATCTTTCTTCTCAAATGTTCCATTAATTTGCCCCACCACCAGCTGGGAATCACTAAAGATTTTGATGTTTTGAAGTTTGAAATTAATGGCAAGTTCCATGGATATGATGACAGCCTCATACTCATCCTCATTGTTGGTTGCCACGAATTCGAACCTGAGTGCACATTGAATGTCCATGAGCATGTTCGGGCTCATTATGATGACCCCTGCGCCCAAGCCTGAGGAGTTTGATGCTCCATCCACGAAAATTTGCCAAACATCTGTTGTAGTGCTCGAGCTCTCTTTTAGCCCCCGAGGCTTAGGGGTGAGTTCTGCAATAAAGTACGCTAAAGCTTGGGCTTTAATGGACGGATGGAGTTTGAACTCTATGTCAAACTCCCCAAGTTCAATTGCCCACTTTCGTAATATGCCTGAGACATCTGGCTTCTGAAAGATGTGTTTCAGAGGCTGATTGGTGAGAACCACAATGGGGTGAGACTGAAAATATTATCGAAGCTTTCGTGCTGCCACTATTAAGGCAAGAGCAAGTTGCTCGGCCAATGTGTACCTAGTCTCTGCATCAAGTAGGACTTTACTCACGTGGTAAATGGGTTGTTGGGCTCTATTAACCTCTTTTACCAAGACGCCACTTACTGCGTTTTGAGACACGGCTAAGTATAATAACAAAGTATCCTCGGGCTTAGGTTTAGTGAGGATAGGAAGAGACGCCAATGTCTATTTGAGCTCCTGAAAAGCCTTTTCACACTCCTCATTCCATTCAAAGGATTGGCTGCCTCTAAGAACTTTGAAGAAAGGGAAGCACCTGCCTGCTGCTCGAGACATGAACCTGTTTAGGGCTGCAACCTTCACTGTCAATTTTTGTACTTCTTTCTTGGTTCTGGGCGATTCCATTGTTTCCAAGGCCTGGATCTTATCAGGGTTAGCTTCTATCCCCCGATGAGTGATCATGAAGCCTAAAAATTTTCCCGAAGCTACACCGAATACACATTTTTCTAGGTTGAGCTTCATCCGATATTTTCGTAGGGTGGTGAACACCTCCTCCAAGTCGGATATGTGCTGCTCTACCTTCTTATTCTTTACAACCATGTCATCAACATAGGCCTCGATGTTCTTCCCTATCAAATCGACGAAGACTTTGTTGATGAGCCTCTGATATGTCACTCCAGCATTTTTCAACCCAAATGGCATCACTCTATAGCAATATATGGCTGAATCAACCATGAATGAAGTCTTCTCTTACTCTTCTTCAGCCATGAGGATTTGATGATACCTTGAGAATGCATCTAAGAAGCTGTACAGCTTATGTCCGGATGTGCTATCCACAAGATTGTCAATCCTGGGTAGCGGGACCTTCCATGCAAAAACATCGATGTTGCGAGACAGACAATTGATGGCTTCCTCCTGGAGGCTGGCCTTCAGATCCCGACCAATAGTCACCATTTTCCCTTGCTCGAGCTCGACCACTTCCAATTCCTTAACGGGGGCCAATCTACCCCTTGGCTCAAGGTCAAGGTTTGAAAGTTGCATGACGTCTGTACTCATTCCTCAAATGCTAATAACATAGCACTGTCTGGCAGCTGTTTGGTCTCCTTGAACGACTCCGATGCCATAACCTGTGGGGAACTTCATGGCCAGGTGGAAAGTTGATACAATAGCTTGGATCTTATTTAGTAGGGGTCTTCCCAAGATGATGTTGTAGGCCATTGGGGTACCAGCCACTTGGAATGGTGTGATCTCATTTACTTGTGTATTACCAGAACCTAATGTAAGCGGGAGCTCGACGATGCCCTTAGGGATAATGACTCCGCCACCAAATCCCTATAGAGGAGTTTTCACTGATTTGAGTTGTTTGCAAGAGATCCCCATTTTGGCGAAAGCTTCCTACAAGAGTATATTTGCTGCACTCCCATTATCAACCAAAATCCTCTTTACTTCGAAGTTAGCCACAATTGCCGAGACGACCAAGGCATCGTCATGAAGATATGATATTCCTTCCAAATCTTTTGTTCCAAAAGTGATGTCTTTGACTTCATCACGGGATTCCTTTGGGGTATGAGTATGTTGGCTAGCATATTGCTTTCGCCCAGTATTTGTGTCTCCTCCAGATACTATACCCCCAATGATAATATTAATGGTCCCGACAGTGGGTTGAGCACTGCTTCCTGCTCCAAGCTCTTTCCGATTGTTACGGCCATTCCTCGAGCGTTTATCATGACCAATGTAATTCTTCAAAAATCCTCTTTTGATAAGGACTTCAATTTCTCACTGTAAAACATGACAATCCTCTGTGGTATGCCCATTATCTCGGTGAAATTCGCAATACTTGCTCTTATCTCTTGTGTCAGGGGGCGACTTTATTCTTGAAGGCCACTTTAATTATTTCATATCCTTAATCTCCATCAAGATGTTTGTCTTAGAGGTGTTCAACCGAGTGAGAGGTGCTGACGGCGCCTCATTCCTGCGCTTATCCCGAGGAAGCTCATGCGGGGGGACGGGATCATGTTGCCTCTTGTTTTAGATCTTTTCATGAGAATGACCAGCTCTCTTTGGATTCAATGTTTCCTCCATATTAATGTACTTTTCAGCTCGGTTAAGGAGCTCGGTCACTATTTGTGGTGGGGTCTTTGATAAAGACATTTTGAAGGCCTCACACCTTACGGCATAGGTGAGGGCAGAAACTGCAGCTGTAATGTGAAGGTCAGGTATTTGAAGTCTTTCCTTGTTAAATCTTGTCATAAAACCTCGTAGGGTTTCATTTGGTCCTTGGCGCAGTTGCATGAGGGAGGCCGCGGTCTTCCTAATTTGCTTACTACTTGCAAAGAAGGCTGAGAACTTATCAGCCAAATCTGAGAATAAAGCTATAGAGTTGGGCTCTAATGTCGAGAACCAATTCCTAGCAGCATTAGTCAGCGTTTGTGGAAAGGCTTTGCACATAACCTGATCCGGCGCAACTTGCAAGTTCATGACATCGGTATATACATTGAGATGGTTGATGGGGTCGGTCGTCCCATCATACTCTTTAATGCGAGGATATTTGAATTTGTCGGGCAAGGGATATGACAATATCGCTAGTGTGAATGGAGTGTTAGGGGTGAAACCTATTGGCCCTCGAGCATTTCGTTGCAGGCCAGTTGTAATTTCTTCTTGAATGATCCGGGCAATTTCACCGGAATCCATGGCGACCGATCTAGAACCCGAGGCCATATTGTGAATACCCGAGGTTCCTACTCCGCCAGTTGCGGGGTTTGGTGGTCGTGCTCGAGCATCAGCCATAAAATCGCCATGCTCTGCCTGCGCTGGCGACGGATGTGAATTTCTTTGACTTAACAGTTGCGTGAGCGTGGCCACTTGCTGATGAAGCTCTTCAAAGGCTTCAGTTGTGATGACCGCTGGCAGAGGTGCGGGCACTCTTGACAATTCTTCATGAGGAGCTGGTTGATCTTCGGCATGTTGAGGGATGAGAGCAGATGAGCTTGCGGGAGGAAGACCTAATCGTGTGTTAACCATGGCTTTTGGTAGCGTTTCCCACAGATGGCGCCAATAATACTACCAAAAATCGTACCTGTTGATTTCTCGAGCTTGATGATTTTGATTGAACACGATCGTAGTCTTTC
>NC_036254.1:7526651-7554482 GCF_002742605.1 Olea europaea var. sylvestris | reverse complement strand
TGTTCATTTAAGTGTCACCACACTTTAGCTCGTGAGATCAGCTACTTACTTCATAAGTAAGAAATGCCACACGTGATGGTCTAACTGTATTAACGATATCCGTATCTCGTTATTACTTACGACCATGGTTTATTCAAGATCCAATTATATGTAATTTGTATCTCACAATCACAACTCCTTGTGATTAACAGATTACCTAAAAATTGGGTCTTCGGATTCTATTATTTAATATTATTTATCACAAAATTAATTTAAATAAATAATAGATCTCGCCAAAATCAAATGCATTAAATATATTAAAAGCGTTTACAACCTAAATCGATTGGATCTAGGGCATAACACTTACAGATTTAGCTCCCTGCTGTCGTGAAAAATTGGTCTTTGCTAAGTGCAAAGTGCGATGACTTGTACACGAGCTGGACATGGTTCTTCTAGAGATTTAGAAACCTCGAAGAAACATACTTAATATGCAAGACGTTTACAACCTAAATCGATTGGATCTAGGGCATAACACTTACAGATTTAGCTCCCTGCTGTCGTGAAAAATTGGTCTTTGCTAAGTGCAAAGTGCGATGACTTGTACACGAGCTGGACATGGTTCTTCTAGAGATTTAGAAACCTCGAAGAAACATACTTAATATGCAAGACAAAGATGTAATAAAAATCAAAGACTAATGCACCTGAAAAAGGAAAGATAAAATAAACATGAGATGTGTAACCCGCTCAAAGCATTATACTTGATTCAGCTGTTACATGCAAGCACACAAAATATATTATGTATCTTCGTAAATGTTTATTACATTATGGTTCAACCAAGATCAGGCACGGTGAAAAACTCATTGTCGTCGTCTTCTGGAATTTCAAGTCTAGGCTTCTTGTAAGGCATGTAAAATTTGGCTTGTTTATAAGAGGTACCATGACTTGGTTGAGACACCGGTAGTTGAGGTACTTCGGCTGCTGCTAGTGCCTCCTGGCCTACTTGTTCTCCAAATAGATTCATGTCTGTCAACCACTCGAGCTCCCCGAGTTCAAGTTGCTCCTTCTGCACAAATCGGAACAATACATTAACAAAGCTGAAATTGGGATGGAATTCGATAACAAGTAAGCATAAGCATTAAAAAGGATGGTTTACAAGATATGGATGCATCATGAAATGCATTGACAAGGAAAAATGATCACAGACACGTAACTCCATGGAAAGCGTATGCTATGGATTAAGCGTTCATCATATATTGTCGGGAGCAATAATATGTAATAACTCGTAACAGAAAACGAAAGCAAGAAAAACACACGACTTAACATGGTTCCTCTCAATGTTAGAGCTACGTCCACCTGATGCCATTGCAAAATTGTACTATATCAAAAAAGAGAAATACAATGTATTTTTGGACTCACATTTGAGACAGGAAAAGGAGACTCGCCCTAATATCCTATATAAAAGAGGATATTAGGATGACCTAATACTTGTGCAAGTTTCCCAAATTACTCCTGTAACAACTTAAGTCGAACTATAGTCGAGGGACAAAGGGTACAACAGATAAAGCTCACACGTCCAACAGTATAATGTTGCTTCAAGGCTAGTAATTTCTACCTTTCATGGTATGTATGTGAGTGACGTGCGCATGTGAGAGGGGTGTGTGTGTTAAGTATATGGCGTATATTTTCCTGCATTTTAAAATCAAATTCGTAGAGAAAATTGATCGGTCATAAAAATGAGGACATTTATTATTAAATTGTTCATATATGGGAATCATAAATATCTTCATAATAAGCCATGAACTTTACACGATTGTATCTAACAAAATTACTCATCTTTCCATGCAAATGAGGTATAATATTCATAAAATGCGGGCAGTTGTCATCTGGATTTAATTTGCAGCAATTATATACAGGTTATTATGGAGAGTACCAGGACATATATTTACAAAACGAAATTTATATTGCTAAATAAAGTTCCAGGATGATGGTTCATCATTGTTATAATTTCAAAACTATACATTCACACAACAGTTATGTGACGACTAGCTTGCTTACCTTCTTGGATGATTCAGAGTCTGAAAATTGAAGCAAATCGTCGATAGCCCAGGATGGCGAGGTGATGTTAGACGGCTGCTGCACGGTTGTTTTCATGGTAATCTGTTGCATATTTGGTTTGGGTGGCCTCGGCTCCATCTGATTTGAATCGTCCTTGTTACAATTGGAGTTTAAAGCAACCTGAATTCCGGTGGCAAGAAATCGCTGGTGGTTTGCAGCAAGACGATTGGCAGAGTGGATAGACTCATCACAGTCTTGGCAGAAGAGTGCTCTATCGTCAACACAGAAAATGAAAGCCGGCTTTTCCTAAAATGAAGAGTGCATAGGAAAGTATAATGAGAATGAGAAAAGGTTACTAACTTCATGAAAACCATGATTACACATCCAACTGTCAAGCCTCCTAAAGCAATCAAGAGAGACACAAGAGGCAAATCAAAAGAAAAAACTTAGATCTAATACAAGATTTGGTATTCCATATTAACAATGCAAGCCCAATTCATTAAGATACTTATTCATCATTATTTTAGGATCATTGAACGAGTCAATGGAGTTAACAAAAACAATGCAAAACACTAAGGGTATGTTTGTTAAGAAATACTGGACACAACACATCGATCTTCCCTTAATGCAAAACATTGATAACATATTTGGTAGGGAGAATTGGACCAAACAATATTAATGAACAAAATAGAGCTAAAATCTTATTAGTAATAGTTGTATTACGAACCACTTATCGGACATACTCTTAAGGTATGTCAGTACAATACACAACTAAACAATATAACGGATCTTCTTCAGTAATACAAGGGAAAATATTGTGGGCACGTATTGCACTCAATATAAGGGACATCTTTCATATCATAATCAACAAAAATTTATCATTTTTTTTTTCCTTTCATACTTTCAAAATTCTATCCAATTCTAGCGGCCAAACTATTGAAGATGAGATTTTAATGATACGTGTGGCTCTTTCTAAAAGCTTAAATTTTTAGATCAAGTAGTTCAATATATTATCAGAGCACGCAAAGTTCCTATGTCTAAGTGGCCACGCCCAATGTTATGATATTGTGCATGTGTTAAGGTTTGATGAAAAAAATGAACCCACCTAAAAGTGAGGGAAAGGTCGAAGACAAGATTTAAATGATATATGTGATTCAATCAAGTGTTTCAACACAAACATCAATATTGGATATAATGATCAATCTACTGCACCAAACATTCCATAAAAAGCATAAAGAAAAAGAAATGTTTCAATTTTGTTTACTCGGCATATGTCACAAGGAGGTAGCTTGTTGGAGAGGCATTGAAGAAGCAGCCTTTGGTGTTTGCTTGCAAGCTTGTTTGCAGCATGCACTTCAATGTCACATTTAGCACACAAGGCAGCCTCATCAGCACAGCAAATCACTGTCGCTTGAGCTTTCTCACACACATCACACTGAATCTTCATCTTCTTAATATGATCTTTTCACTTATATTAATTGCTTAGAACAGGCCCATGTGACAAACTGCACAGAGAGAAACTTACATCTTGTTTGATCCTCATTCTTCGGAAAAAATACATTTTTAAACAATATTTTTACATTATTTCAACAACAAATTCTTCAATAAAATAATATCACACGTAAATCCAAAATTTTTCCTCATTTTTAAGGACACATTTCGGGTCATTACACTATTTAAAAATGCATTTTCTTGGCAAAAATGGGGCTCAAACATGGGCTTAATGAGGAAAACCCATAAATTTTCTTCAAGATTCAAGCAATACCCATATGAGGAACAAGGTCAAAGAAGCTAGAATAACACAAAATCAAACTTACCAGCAACAAATAATCCTTAATAGTTCTCTGGCCAAAAGGGTATTATTTGACAAATAGATAAAATAAGCTAGTGAAAACGGAAGACAAAGCAAAGAAGAACAAGGTTTTGGTTTTTGAAGTGATTGGCGGACAAATAAAGGAAAATTGGACTATAAAAGATAAGGGATTTGATGTGTATCAAATACAAGAACAAGATTGAGACAGCAAAGCAATGTGAGGCAAATGTAAACAGGATATTCTGTGGTTATACAGTGCAGAGAGTAGCAAGATTACCACACTAGTGGCCAGGAAAATTTTGGCATTATTATAGGGTTGCTGAAATGTCATTTTATGAATTGTTTGCAATTGTTGAAAAGATTAATATAGTTGAATCTTTTTTGTTGAATTGAAGACACCGACACGACACCAAGACATGTTCTTGGATTAAAAGGGCTTCTTGAAAAAATAACTATATGCCACTTTCAGTTTTTTGTGGGTAGTTGGACGTTCTCTACACAATGAAACAAGTTCTTGATTTCACATGTATGTATTTGATTGAATTTCAAACATTGTTTCAAGAATTTAAAAACATGGTCAATGTCCAAGAATTTATATGTGCTACTTCTCTTACGTGCGTTGCTCCTTTTAAGAATATATTTTAAAAATTAATAAATTTTTTTCTAGTGCTAACATTGACAAAAAGGTTTGGCATTTCAAAGTTGAATTTGTGCAACTTGAGATTGTAGTATCTTTCGAGAGCTCAACTATTCATCCATTATAGCAATCCATGAGTTGATTTCAGAACACCACAAGATAGTGTCATTAAAGCATTGAGAGAAAATTTTCCTAGTTCGAACAGATTGAGGAGAACTACAGAAAGGATCTCATAGGTATTTGATATCATGACACACCAATTAATTGGTGAGTACACCTTTTATGTAATTATTATATTCCAAAATGGCCACAACGAGCTTGGAGAACTCGAGTATTTACTATGTTGGTGTCTTTAGTATGTAGATATTTTATTCCACCTCATTAACTTCCTGAAAATGAAAACATTAGTTTTTTATGTAGATTTTTCTTATAAGTGGATTGGTGAATTTTATTATAGATGTAGTCAAGAATGTCTCTGGCGCGAATTATTAACCATGAATAAGATCTAAAAATGTGTAAAAGGACAAAGAATAAATAAAATAATGAATTAAGATTTAATGAAAACTCGAGCGGCCCATCATGTCATTATGCCTAGGACGCTAGATTTATTTAAGATCTAATAATCAATGACTATGAAGAGTGCTACAGCCACAAAAAATCTTTAAGGGAAAATTGTAGCGACGGTCTTATACTTTTTCAAATTTTGTACTTTACCCTAATCTTTATTTTGTACCAGCAACACTCCCGAACCTTTCATAAATATGACATTGGTGAATATCACATTAAAATTTGACACTGGTTATATGCTTAAATTATATGGAGTCAGATATATTCCTGAAATGACTAGGAATCTTATTTCGATAGGGGCACTAGAAACTGATGATTTTACTGATAAAATTGAAAACAACATACTTAAAATAATTAAGGGTGCTCTTGTCATATGTAAAAGTACTAAAAGAAACGGTATTTATGTGACTACTGCTAAAATTGTTAAAAGTTCATCTTCCTCTATAAATTTGACCAACACAGGTGACACACACAAATGACACAATAGATTAGCTCGCAGAAGTATTAAAAGACTTAAACTGCTAAATGATAAAGGTATATTTGGAAAAGACTGTATGTCTAATATGTCTTTTTGTGATCATTGTGTACTTGGTAAATATCATAGGTCATCTTTTTTATCTGGTATGTACAAAACTACTAAAGTTTTGGAATATATTCATACTGATTTGTGGGGGCCTGCTACTAATCCTGTAATGGGTGATAATAGATTTTTTATGTATATAATTGATGATTATTCTCATAGGGTGTGGGTTTATCTGCTAAAAGATAAAACTGAAACCTTTAAAATTTTCAAAATATGAAAATTGCAAGTTGAAACTCAAACTGGCAAAAAGATAAAATATCTAAGAACTGATAACAACCTAGAATTCTGTAGATGATTTGTCTGAAAAATGTGAAATTACTAGATATAAAACTGTTCCTTATACATCTTAATAGAACGGGATGGCTGAACGTATGAATCGTACTTTACTTGACAAAGTTAGATGTATAATGTTGAGTTCTAGTATTCCTAAATCTTTTTGGGGTGAAGTTGTTATCACTGTGTGTTATCTGTTTAATTTAACACTTTTTACTGCATTAAATGGTGATACTCCACATGAAAAATGGTATGGTAAATGTGCTAACTATACTGTGTTAAAAACTTTTAGCCATGCTGCTTTCTCTCATCAAAATGAGTGAAAACTAGAACCTAGAGCTAGGAAATATGTTTTCTTAGGATACCCTAAAGGAGTTAAAAGATATAGGCTTTGGGATAGAAGTCAAATTGGAGTTAAGATCATCATAAGTCGTGATATTACACTTAATGAATCTGAAATGTCGTATCTAAAGTCAGAAAGTGACACTTTGAGAGAAAAACAGCAAGAAAACACTAGTGACGAATCTCAAATAGATTTAAGGCCTATAAGTGTTCAAATCCCCACCACCTCAATTGAGTTGGAGCATCAAAATTCTGAATTAGAAGATAATCAGAGTGAAAATATTGAGAGAGATGAAGTTATAGAGGAATATCAAGGAGAGCAAAATCCTTTGTCTGATTACCAGTTAACTAGAGACAGAGTTAGAAGAACACATAGGATGCCTCAAAGGTTAGAGTCTGATTTTGAACTTGCTTATGCTAGTTATGAAGAACTAGCTGATCGGGAACCAAACACGTATGAAGAAGTCTTAAGGAGTAAACAATCTGAGGATTGGGTGAAAGAGATGAAAGAAGAGATAAATTCCCTAAATAAGAATCAAACATGGGAATTAGTTCCAAGACCTAAAGATAAGTCTATTATTAGGTGTAAATGGATGTTTAGAATTACGGAGGAAATTACCAAAGGAAAGGCTTTAAGGTTTAAGGCTAGACTTATGGTCAAAGGTTACATATAAAAGTAAGGGGTAGATTATAATGAAATATTTTCTCCAGTTGTTAAGTATACCACAATTAGGACTATGCTTGCATTAGTTGCGCATTTCAATTGGGAATTTGAACAACTTGATATTAAAACTGCTTTTCTGCATGGAGAACTTGATGAAAAGGATTTTATGGATCAACCTAAGGGTTTTGAAAATAAACAAAAACCTGATCATTTGTATTTTATTAAACGATCTCTTTATGGTCTAAAACAATCTCCTAGACAATGGTACAAAAGTTTTGATTCATTTGTTGAAACAGTTGATTTTAAAATGAGTGAATTTGATCATTGTTTATACAAACCTGGATAATGCTAAAAGGATCTTAGGCATGGAAATTCAAAGAGATACGTCTACTTCAATTTTATTTTTGCATCAGGCTCCATATATCATGAAAATTTCGAAAAATATTTAGCATGAATGAATGTAAACCTGTTACATTTCCTTTAGCTAATCATTTTGTATTATCTAAAAAACAATCACCTACCAATGAGAAGGAAAAGGAATATATGAAAAGAATTCTATATATAAATGACATTAGTTCTGTGATGTTTCTAATGGTGTGTACTAGACCAGACTTAGCTTTTGCTTTTAGTACACTTAGCAAGTATATGTCTAACCCTGGTCCCAAACATTGGGAAGCTTTGAAATGTCTGTTTAGATATTTGAAAGGAACATGCAATACTGGCTTGATATATAAATTTAGTACTGAAGGAATAAAATTGAAAAGTTTTACTGATGCTAACTATGCTGGTGATAGAGAAAATAGAAAATATATATCTTCCTAGATGTTTACTTTGTGTAATTCACGTGTTAGCTGGAAATCTCAACTTCAACATATTGTTGCATTATCCACTACTGAATCAAAATACATTGCTTCTGCTGAAGCCTTTAAACAATCTTTGTGGTTTAAAGGTGTATTAGATGAATTTGATATTTTTAAGGACAATGTGACAATATATTTTGATAATCAATCTACTATTCATCTATGCGAAAATTCTGTCTTTCATGAACGTACTAAACATATAGATGTTAGATTGCATTCATTAGTGTAGGTTCAGGACAGTTTAAAACCGAAAAAATATTCGAGGCAAAAATCAAGTATAAAACGTAGATTTGAACATAAACAGTAAAGAACACAAGATTTTTCGACCGAAACCCCGAGGTTCAGTGATTGATTAAATCGCCTAGTCCCCGTTGAGTATCCATAAGGATTTAAGCTCGAATCCACTAAATCACCGACCAAAAATAGCAAACTTCGAGTTACAAACGAACACATAGTTCACCAACTCAAACAACCAACAACCGGCCACTTCTCAACAAGAAGAACTCACACAAGAGTTCATACAAAAACATTTTCTCTCAACCAACTACACGATCTCACAGATTAAAGAGAAAACCCAAAAATTACAGAGAGAAAAAGTCGAGAAGAAGCTGCTCGAAAAATGACCAAGTCCAAACCCTGGACTTTTGATCTCCTTTTGAATGAAAGAAGTCAATTCATTTGATCCAACGACCTTCAACATGCCATGCGTCGTAATCTGGCTGAAGTTGTTAAATCAAAACAGAAAACACATTTTATTCACCCATTCCAGATTCTTCTACTTGTTGGACTATCAACCCAGGTCAGATGGATTGGGCCAGCTTTAGATATATATATATGGGCTGGACTTCCACAAAGACAGCAACCCAATCTTACAATCTCCACCTTTGCTATCTTTTGTGCCTGCTCTTTTGTGGATTCAAAATTCAAACACCTTATTTCATTTGCTCTTATTACCTGCAGAAATAGAAGAAATCAGTCTTCTTCAAGATTAATTAATCTTAAAGAATCAACAAATTTACTAATAGAGATTACCTTGATTCCTACATCTGCTGAATTTACTTTATATATATATATGGGCTGGACTTCCACAAAGACAGCAACCCAATCTTACAATCTCCACCTTTGCTATCTTTTGTGCCTGCTCTTTTGTGGATTCAAAATTCAAACACCTTATTTCATTTGCTCTTATTACCTGCAGAAATAGAAGAAATCAGTCTTCTTCAAGATTAATTAATCTTAAAGAATCAACAAATTTACTAATAGAGATTACCTTGATTCCTACATCTGCTGAATTTACCTTAGTAGGTATTTTGATCAATCTAATATCACCCCTATCAATGATATCTCTAATAAAATGAAACTTTAAATCTATATGCTTGGATCTATCATGCAAAATAGGATTTTTACTCGGAAAAATAGCACTTTGGTTGTCTGAACATAGCTCCACCTGATTTTCTTTAAGTCCTAATTCACTAAGTAAACCCTTCAACCATAAACCCTCCTTAATTGCTTCAGTTGCAGCAACGTATTCAGTTTCAGTTGAAGACAATGCAACCAATTTTTGAAGCTGGGATTTCCAACTAATGCATGTATCATTTATAACATAAAAATATGCAGTTGTAGACTTCCTATTGTCCGGATTACCAGCAAAATCTGAATCTACATAGCCCTTAAGTCTAAGTCCATTTTTATTAGTTTTGAACATTAAACCTAAGTTACTGGTTCCTTTCAAATATTTAATCAAATTTTTCATGCATTGTCAATGTATTTCACCTGGGTTACTCATAAATCTACTTAACACACTCACAGCATAAGCAATATCAGGTCTAGAGCATACTATAACATACATTACAGATCCAACAGCATTAGAATACAGAACATTCATCATTCTTTTATGTTCTTCTTCAATTTTAAGCGATTGATCAATAGATAATTTCATACCAGTAGACAAAGGCAAGTTAACAGACTTAGATTCATGAAGAGAAAACCTTTTTACAACCTTATCAACATAAGATTTTTGTGTTAGAAACAATTTTCCATTTATTCTATCTCTTTTTATTTTCATGCCCAAAATATTTCTAGCTGGTCCTAAATCTTTCATTTCAAATTCAGATTTCAAATTTTCTTTAATTGAGTAAAGGGCAACAATATTGTGACCAGCAAAAGGCATATCATCGACATACAAAAGCATATAGTCATCGACATACAAAAGCATATAGAAAAAATCATATTCACCTTCTTTCTTATAATAGAAATAAGGATCATATTCTGATCTCTTGAAGTTCAAACCTTGTATAAAAGAGTCAAATCTTTTATATCACTGCCTAGGGGCCTATTTTAGGCCATATAAGGATTTTTTTTAGGAGACACACTAAGTTTCCCTTTCCTTCTACTTCAAACCCTCTTGGTTGAGTCATATGTATGGTTTCATCTAAAGAACCATACAAGAAGGCAGTTTTCACATCGAGTTGTTCTAACCCCAAGTCAAATTGTGTCACTATAGCAAGTAGGACTCTAATGGATGTATATTTAATAAGCGGCGAAAAAATTTTGGTGTAATCTATCCCTTCCCTTTAATTAAAGCCTTTAGCTACAAATCTTGCCTTAAACCTTTTATCACTAGCCTTAGTCTCACCCTCTTTAATCTTATAAACCCATTTATAGTCAATCAATTTACAATCTTTTGATTTTTCAACTAAAGTCCAGGTTTCATTTTTAAAGAGTGGGTTTATTTCATTTTCCATCACAGCAATCCACTTAGGGGATTCTTTGGAAGAAATAGTCTCTTCATAAGAGGCAGGTTCTATGTCAAACAGATCAAATTCAAACTGATCAGATGCAAAATTAGCATACTAGTACCTAGAAGGAGGTCTTATTTGCCTCATTCCTCTGTCTCTAGCAAGCTGGTAGCCCTGCTAGTCATGTGCAGGCTCCAGATGCTGTTCATCTTCCAATATTTCAACATCAGGGACATTCTATGGTTCTACCTGATGTGGCTCCACCTCAAACTGAGCCTAGTCGTCAGTATTTTGGCTATCAAAATTAATTTCTGTGATAATAAAGTCATCTTTTCCCAATTTTTCACCAAATTTGTCACTAAAACAAGGAAAATCATATTCATTAAAGATAACAGCTCTGCTTATTATCACCTTATAACCCCTCACATCTCTTAACCACAGTCTATAGCCTTTAACACCTTCTCCATATCCTAAGAACACATCCTTCAATGATTTAGGGTCCAATTTTGACTCAGTATGATGTGCATAAGTTGCACATCCAAAGGTTCTTAGGTGAGAATAATCTGGCATTAAATCAGACCAGATTTGTTTGGGAATTCTGTTATTTAGAGAGCTGGAAGGACACCTATTGATAAGATAACAGGCTGTTTTTACAGCCTCGCCCCAGAAGATTTTTGGAAGGCCAGAACTGATTAACATACATCTGGTCCTTTCAAGAATTGTTCTATTTAACCTCTCAGCAACCCCATTTTGTTGCGGGGGTATAGCTCACAGTTTTATGTCTCATTATCCTTTGTTTAGTGCAATATTGATCAAATTCGGTATTGTAAAATTCAAGCCCATTGTCAGTTCTTAGAATTTTTATCTTCTTACCAGTCTGATTTTCAATCAGTACATTCCATTCTTTGAAATTTGCAAAGGCATCAGATTTAGAATTTAGTAAGAAAATTCATGTTTTTCTTGAATAGTCATCAGTTGTAAGAAGATAATATTTGTAACCAGATACAGTAGGAACAGGTGCAGGTCCCCATAAATCAGAATGTATGTATTCAATAACATCTTGGGATTTGTGCAGCCTTGCCTTAAAAGGCAGTCTGACTTGTTTTCCCATGATACAGTGTTCACAAAAAGTCAATTTTTGAACACTATCCTTCCCAAATGCCCCTTGATATGCTAGTATTTTTAAACCTTTTTCACGTAAGTGGCCAAGTCTTTTATGCCATAATTCTGATTTATCGGGATGTGTGACAGAATTCACATAATTTTTAGGTGAAATTATTTCAGTACCTATTACCTTAGAGTTCATGGTGTGCAATAGTGTGAAATTGTTCACAAATTTGATAAAGTAGATATATCACTGTAGTAATTCAGTCAACAGTATGTCACAAAGATCACTGCCTTATTATACCAATTTCAGATTATGTATAGATTGTGCTTAGGTGTGATGTGTACAGAAGTATATCGACCAAATTAAGACACATTCAATGTACAAATCACTAAGCATGCAATGGAATTTAATCACATAAACTTACACACAGTAAGCTATCAAAAAATTGTAAATGCAATGTATGTACCTTTGAAGCAATTATTCTTGGGCAGTTCAACACCTGAGAAGATCAATTTGAGTATTAGTACAATTCACACAGAATGTACAACAATTTATCAATGGAAATATAATTTTGGTTTGTTTCAGTATCCACACATAGTGGAAGAGTTTCAAAATCAGTTTTTAGAAAAATGAAGGTTTCTTGAATTGAAGCCCTAGTCCCGAGAGATTCTAGGGTTCTCTCAGGGAACCCTAGACAGAGGTGGATTTAGGGGAGGTTCAATGGAACCCTAAGTTTGAAGCACGTTTTTGTTACCAAGAAAATACTCCCAAGAGCTAAATGTACCAACAATACTCAAAAAACGTCTAATTATTCACAAATACAATGTCTCCAGGCTACTGCAGGTACCACAACACACAAAACCCAAGAAACCATCAATGAATCTCGCCAAGAACAGTGTTACCAAACCATTGTATAGCTCACAATATGCTCAAAGTTGTCACCAATAGTTGCAGGGTGCAATAAGGTTCACTAAAAGTACCCAAAACTTTCTGTCAAATTTTAAAACACCAACACAGGAATGAAAAACTCCAAAGCAATCAAGAAACTTCGGTTTCTTTCCAAGAAATTCAGCACCAAACACGTGAAAGTGTGAGGGCACACTAAACAGTACCAAAGTAAAAGTTCAGTTTCAAACAAATTTTTTTTTTTTAAATGTTGGCAGGTCTTAAAGATCTGCCAATTTTTCTGTCCATCCAGTAACACGAGTTCCAGACCCTCGACTAAAGGGGACTGAAAACAAAAAACTTATTTCCAAGCTCTGATACCACTGTAGGTTCAAGACAGTTTAAAATCGAAAAAATATTCGAGGCAAAAATCAAGTATAAAACGTAGATCTGAACATGAACAGTAAAGAACACTAGATTTTTCGGTCGAAGCCTCGAGATTCAGTGATTGATTAAATCGCCTAGTCCCCGTTGAGCATCCATAAGAATTTAAGCTCGAATCCACTAAATCACCGACCAAAAACAGCAAACTTCAAGTTACAAACGAACACACAGTTCACCAACTCAAACAACCAACAACTGGCCACTTCTTCACAAGAAGAACTCACACAAGAGTTCATACAAAAACACTTTCTCTCAACCAACTACACGATCTCACAAATCAAAGAGAAAATCCAAAAATTACAGAGAGAAAAAGTCGAGAAGAAGTTGCTCGAAAATGACCAGGTCCAAACCCTAGACTTTTGAGCTCCTTTTAAATGAAAGAAGCCGATTCATTTGATCCAACGGCCTTCAACATGCCACACGTCGTAATCTGGCTGAAGTTGTTAAATCAAAATAGAAAACACGTTTTATTCACCCATTCCAAATTCTTCTACTTGTTGGACTATCAACCCGAGTCAGATGGATTGGGCCAGCTTTAGATATATATATATGGGCTGGACTTCCACAAAGACAGCAACCCAATCTTACAATTAGAAAAATGGTTTCTCAAGAACTGGTAAAACTTGAGAAATCCTTTCAGTATATAATCATGCAAATATGGCAACTAAGGTGCTCCCATTAGTAAAGTTTAAAAGTTGCCTTGATCTTCTAAACATCGGTACAAACTTGTAAGTCTCTTTCCTTAAGCTATTTGTTATTTTATCTGACTTGCAGGTTGATTTGGCATCAAGGTGGAGGTTGTTGGGATTTTGGTAAGTGATACCCAAATCCCCTAGGCAATAATGAAAAATCGTAGTCTAATTATTTTCATAGGCTATAAGCTCGAAATTGAAGAATATTAAATCCACACCAAAATTGATAGTAGCCCAATTATGTTGGGTATTTCGAGGTAATCAGCCCATTGAGCCAGGTGCTCAATACCCAACTTTGGAAGTAATTTGAAAATCACGTGAAAGATAAGCATAATCCTTATCTTTGATAACATTTTCTCTCGTTTTGATTGAACTCTATCTTGCAAGATTCTGGGAAATTCGTTTCCTCTTGAAGCCTATAAATTGGAGTCCCTCTCCTTCACTTTAAACACACCAAAATCAAGAAAACTTTTTCTGCTTTGTGCAAAAGAAAGAACCTACCTCTACCTTAGTGTGAATCTATCTTTGAGACTCGAAAGGCCTTCAAATTGGAGATACTTTTGTAGTGTTGGATCGATTTTTGAGCCTAATCTAAAAGGGGAAAACATCGTTCTATAATTTTGTGATTTTGGTTCTTAATTTCCCTTCTTTATTTGCAAATTCCTTCACTAATTGGTTGATTTGTTCAATTGTAGGTGGAATTTGCTCAACAAATTGAAAAAGGATTCTGACACAACTAATATTTGCTTAAGCGAAAATAGGATCTAAAAAAAGAGATTTTTGAAATTTATTACTAAAAATGAAATGGGTTCCTTGAATAGTGAGATTGAGAGGAGAAGATGAAGGGGAAAAGGGCCGAGAAGGATATGACAGGGAGGAGGGATCTAGGGATACGGTTTTTACTTTTCTCTGTTTTTATTTTAATTATACTAATTGTTAATATTTAGAAAAATACAAAGTAACATTATACCCTTTTTAATTTGATCCAAATTGCTCAAATTTTGACTTTTCTAATCAACTAATGGTCAAATGGATGAAAATATTTGGACCTTAGATACATATTTATGAAAGGTTCGGAACTGTTGTTAACACAAAATGAAAGTTACCATTGCTGCCATTTTCCCAATCTTTAACAAATTTCCAATAGGGAGACAAATGTCTCTCTGTGATTGGCAACTGCCAAAAATTGCTCTGACAGATCTCCCTATTTGAAATCTGTTAAAAATTTCTTGTACGTGCAACTTTATACAATGACTACAAGTGTAAATTGAACCATAACGACCAAGTTTCTTTGATTAGGCACAAAAGGCTTCATGGTCGGATGCCTGGCCATGTT
This sequence comes from Olea europaea var. sylvestris, assembly GCF_002742605.1. Taxonomy (NCBI): domain Eukaryota; kingdom Viridiplantae; phylum Streptophyta; class Magnoliopsida; order Lamiales; family Oleaceae; genus Olea; species Olea europaea. The sequence goes on along the minus strand of NC_036254.1, from coordinate 7,539,506 downwards.
GGGTCGAACCAGCCCACGTGGAATCAATTATTCTAACCAAAAATGAAAAGTAAAAAGGTATAAAACCCTACTTGGTATAGTTAAAATTTAGCTTTTTATTATATTTTGGTATAAATTGATGAAATGTGTGGTCATAAGATTAAAATCCACACCAAACAAGGGAAAAGGATAATTGTTTTCCTCTTCTTACACTAGAAATGTCTATTTTAACGACAGAAAATAGAAACTTATGTCTACAACAATCTCAATCTAGCTTAACTTCCAACACAAAACAGTAAAACACGACAATGAATGTACGACTACAAACATCTCCCATCCTTAATCATGTTGAATTATCTCCAGTCCAATAAAGACATAAATGTACAAAAATGTAAAAATGAAAGTCATCTCAAGACAATTTAATAACAAAGTAGATAGTTGATGCAATACAGACTGTACAGTACAGTACAGTACGTACAACAACAGAATATAGAGAAAAATGAGTAGAAGCTGAAACGAACAAAGGATTCAAGAGAATGACTTTAACTTATCACTGCACCGGGACAATTTTAAAGGTCAAGCAATCAAACAAGATAGAAAAATTCAAAATGCTCACTGCAGACCACTGTGTCAGCTGGAAGGCAAAGATCCTTCCTTCCCATAATATTTCACGTGTCAAAAACATCCATGAACTGAAATTTTAATCTAAAGATCGCTTCTTACCTTGAAACTCAAAAGTTCATACTAAAAAATGAGGTGTTAAATTAAGCATAAATCTTGTTTTACAAACTTTACTGGAAGCTATTTCATGAACTTCAATATAATCCAAGTCAGCAATAACTTAAAAAAACAACATGAATACTCATTCACCTTCGAGTAAGGATGAACTCTATCTGATTAAATGTATGCCCACTTCTTAAAGTTAGTTGGATCTCCAGTCTCAAAGCACTGCACCTAATCATAAGCCATCTGGAAGTTCAAAATTGTGATACTTTCTTCACTCTAATCCCTAATTTACACGTTTAGTTACAATTACCTGTGCGACCATTCAAATCTCTTTCAATGAAGATTGTATCTTGAATAGAAATTGCTTGAATTTAGCACATATGTGTCTTCTCAAAACAATTGCTTCATTGCATAGTCTAACCATATTTGTGAGACAGAGATACTAAATAACATTGATAGACTCTTGTCCTAACACAGTCTTAAGGAATATAACCCCACCGCTAATTTCTATAACCTTATGTTTAAACACAGTCCAATAGGTATTCCTACTTTGTTTATACTTTTTTCGTTACTCATCATCAAAGTTTATACCTAGCAGTTCAAAGTTATTTCGCCTTCTCTCCAACTTACCGTGAGCCCGTTTGGTAAGATTGCTGCTTCCGCTTCTTCTTGTAGAAGAGCTTCCTGATAAAGTCATCTTAGATTAGCTTCTTTAAAAGCTCTTCTAGTTAGAGGAAGAACTTCCAGAAAATTATTCAAATATGTTCAAAATAACTTCTTTATTTCAGAAGCAACTTTTGACTTCAAAAAGGCATGGTCATTTTCTTCCTATGAATAAAGATTTTATTACAAATATTCATTTATTCCAAGTTCCTATCTTTTGAGATCTATTATTTACGTTCTGACATATCCAAACATGGATGTGATGCATGCCTCATAGGGTAATCCTACCCAAACCCTGCCCACTTTTTCATACACCTGAAGTGCACTAACTATTAACCTTAAATAAACTTCCTCCTCTATTCGTGCTTGGACCGGCTACTATAGGAATATAATGGACCGAATAAAAGTTATTATCAATAAAAATAGAAGATATGACTTCACTATCAAAGATAAAATGATACTACATAATAACAATCATCCAAAAATTAGCTTTGGAATGGCATTTACTAACATTTCAATATTCTCATCTTCCCTGGATTCAAACAAAAATGGAAGAGGAAACTGAAAATTGAACAATTATATTAAGGAAACTACTGACGCTCCTTGTCTTGTTCCACAATTTATCAAGGCAACTGCTCAAAATTGAAAATACTAAATGCAAGTTCAATTGTCCTTCTTCGTTCCCATAAAATTTGTTTTTCTTACAAGAGAAGTATTTCACAGGCAATAAACAGTTTTCCTGTCCAGTAGAAGAAAAGAAAAAACATCAAATAATATATCTCAACCTCTACTCAACTTATCATCATTCATGCCTCCAAAGATTATATCAACAAATTTCTTTGAAAATGCACTTTTTATAGTCATACCAAAAAAATAAAAATAAAAAATAAATTGGTACAAGATCTGCATGACCAAGATTCAATATGATGGAGAGCTTTCCCCATAATCTACGAAGCATGAAAAATGAAGGTTATCATAGCTCTTACATTCCGTGAAGCATTTACGAGAGTTGACATGCATTAAATAGTTTGAGAAGAAGATTAAACAGCTTCAAACAACCCCGCTTTAGAACAATATTTAGCCATCTGACTTGACAATATTTAAGAGATTTAATTATAACATTACAATATAAAGTAAAACTTCCCCAGAAACTACACAAGGTCAGCACCAACACCTGGAAGCATACCCATCTGCAAGGTTCTGCCATTTCCTGAAGCCACAAAGCGCAAGGAAGGATCATTTACATGTTCAATCTCAATAAAGCTGAAATCATACGTACCCGACTTCTTCAAACTAAATATAAATACAAGCACAATCCAACCCAACATAGATATTGCCCAGTAATTGCTCATCCCATGTATCAAACCCCAGCCAATAGCATAGCCGACAATAATTCCGGATAAATGACCAAGAAAACTCGCTTGAGGAACAATTATCGACGTGAAGATGAGGGACTCAAATGGCGCAAAACTGATAGGAAGGGACAGAAACCCAAAAAGATTCAACTTGAATGAGGGTTGCTTCACTGATAGGATCGTCATCCACCCAAAAACAACACAAGAGTACCCAACAGCAGTGACTCTTCGAAAATAGTCTAGTTTGAACCTTCGTATCAAAAGATGGTACATACCAATAACAAGCATCCCTGACAAAACAACCATCACTAGTGTATAATGGAGATAATACTCTACTCCAAGGCCTATATGCCCTAACTGCTCAATAATCCCAAGGCTCCAAAGAGCACTCATGTTGAAAGCAAGATGAACAACACTAATATGTGAAAATGCCGAGGTTATTATCCTCCAATGGTGACCTTGAATTGCAGTCTCATAACTCAAGCCCACATGGGAATAACCAATGTTCTTTTTCTGAATACAGAACCAAATTACACTGCATAAACCTATTATAGAGCTTGTAGCTGGCTTTTCCCATATCTCGTAAAATAATGGTTTCCCCATCTACACACACTTGGAAACTGAATTATAAGCTATAATTTTCACAAAACAGATAAATACGCTCAAAACAAAGAGGTTGAGCCCCAACAATTCAATTTAATGCAAGTGAATCATAAATTCCAAAATTAACACAAACCAACTTCAGATTTCACTGGATTCAGCACATTCAAACCTCGTATATCAATTTCTCCTTAAAAATTAAACTTGAAATTGATTCAGAAACCGAATAGTTAGCCGTAGATTGCTAAGAATCGTGGGAGTTATTGAAAGACAGAAATTTAAAATCAAAGACTGAAGTTAAAATCACTGCAGGGTTCTTACAGATTTAGAGGAGAGATCACCTGACCAGGTCAAAGAATTGAAGAATTTCCAGAATTGAATAAAGGAAAGAGCTCTCTCTCTCTCTCTCTCTCTCCCTCCAGAATCGTCCTTAGTTCTTAGTGAAATTTCTCCTTTATTTTATTTATATCAAAAAAGTTTATTAATTTTTAAAATTTGGAAATAAGAATTTCTTTTATAATTGCTTATAAACGGGTTAATCGATAATTTTATCCTAATATTCCATAATTTCATAAAATTTACCTACTTTTTAAATACAATATCTTTTGAATCAAGAGTTTATAAACAGTTATAATCTTCAACAGACATGCATTTAAATAAGAAATGATATATTTCAAATTATAAATTTTAGATCAATTTATTAAAATTATTAATATTTTCAATCTCATTGTGATTATTAAAATATAATTTTAAAAAATAATCTTTAGCTTGTTACATAAAAATATCATAAACATTATTTTTCAATATTTTAATAGGTAAAATTGAAATGGATTAATAATACAATCATCAATCTAGGTTTGAAGAAACAATAGCAAATTTGGGGACATTAAGACCAACGTCTCAAGAATATTTTGAATAATGAAATATATCTTAACTAGCTTTCATGCAAAGTAGATATATTTTTGTAATGAGAATATTATTAGGGATTGTGAAAATGAAAGTTGTTATGAATACTGTGCAAGTAAGATATCACGAGTTCATGTGTCTTAAGACTAGAAAGCCATACTAATTGCCCCCCGAGGCACTTCTCCATTGGCAAAGGAAGGTTTCTCTCAAGGTTGGCAATTCAGAGGTCGTGGTTCGATTCGTGGGGCTCTTGGAATGCAAGGCATATACTGGAAGACAGGATTTATCCTGGAAGGTAGGAATGTCTTGAAAGGCAAGGCACATCGTGGGTTGGCTCACTAGGCACTTTGACAGTTCAGTTGGAGAGGCGCTCGGACTCTGATCAGTAGGAGGCACATCCCGCGGTTTAATTTTTTTTTTTTTTTTTTTTTTTTTTTTTTTTTTTTTTTTGGGAAGTTTATACTATTAAAGTGTTTTTTATTAGCTAGGAAAAGTTCAAGCATTAATATACCTAATAAGTAATTGGTTATTATGTTTTCTTAAGCTTAAGGTTATTACCTTGTGGTTTAAGGTCCTACCTTGCTTTGGCATGTTTTTATTTTCTTATGGGACTGTAAATTATTATGCATTTTGGTAATTTTTGTCATGGATTTTGTAAAATATGTCTACAGTCCATTACTTTCACAGTTGTAATTGTTTCTATTTTATTCCTACAGGTAGTGAGCACCCCCATTCACATGATCACCACGATGACAATACTCGTGGTCACATGCATGTTGGAGAGTCGAATTCACATCCCTTGTTGACTATAATTTGTTAATTATTTTTCAAGGAAAAAAAAGAAAGTTTTAAACAAAGAAACTATGAATAAGGAAAGATGACTTGAAGAGGATGAAATGTATAGAATTAGAGAATATGGATGAAATAAAGAATTCATGTTAGAGTTTTATGTGATAAGTGTATTTTCATCAAATTAAAGGAAAGTTCTACATCCCAATTATTAAAAAAAAACCATAATTCATGATGTTGGTGTTCTTGAAGCTTCGTTTCAACAGCAGCACTCATTGAAATGAAGATTTTTTGTTGTTCTTTTCGTTACCCTAGCTGTATTTGCACCATTGGCCATCTGAAAACACATTGGTGAGTTCCTTTTAACTTGAAAAACATATAGAAGTTAATACTTGGATGTCTTGATTACTTCGTTCAGCGTCAAATTAATAAATGTTGAATCTTATTTTTTTGTTGGGAATCGAATTTTGTCATTATATGATTTATTGCTCGAGAATAACGATATCTCTAGGAATTTTAAAGTATCGAAAACCTTTTCATTTTGTGATTAAGGTATTTTCATCTACTTTTCAATTACATACAGATCATTATTTGGGAGAAGATGAAGGTATTTGGTTCCAGAAGGCTTACTCTTAATGAATAGTTTGTGAAAAACAAACTCAACAATCATAATAAAAATGGGAAGCATGCTGGGTTCAAAATAATAACCTTATCTGATGTTGCTGAATGCTTTCTATATGCATTTCTTTATGCTTTTATGAATACAGTCCAATGATTACCATTTTCATTCCTTTGCAAACAGAAACCTACTGCTAGAAATACATTGGACAAGATAGTTTCAAGTTATCAAGTTGTGTATTGTGGTCAAGTGAGTGAAGCTGCTATTTTCAACAACTGTATTGTTCACTTCATAATTGCACTTCAGTAGTTTACTATAACACTCTTTAGTATTTTATATGAACTTTTTATTCCCTTATTTTAGTCCTACAAACCATCTTATCTCGTCTTCAGAACATCAACAAACTGGAATGTCAATAAGATTTGCTCCTTTGAATACTCTAATATTGAATTATACATGACGTTTTTCCATATATGTGCAGATCAAACTTCACTCTCAGGCAAGCAAGGTATTAAAGTTACATGATGATGTGAAAAAGAATTGCAGTAAACTTGAGATACCGCAAGAAGTTAAGAGATTATCCATGATTGTTGAAACCAAGGGTGAATTTAGGAGTTTGAATCAGCACAAGCAGCCGTTGACCATCTACCGCTGGTCACAATAAAATATTAAAAGTCCTTTTGACATCCATTTTTTTGCAAAAAATGCATTTTGGAATGTGATTTGATGGAGAACGTGTGACTAAAAATAAAAATAAAAAATTCGAATTTACGTGTAATATTATTTTATTGAATAACATATGGGTGAAAAGAAGAATGAAAAATGTATTTTTAAAGAAAGGGAATCGAACAAGGCCTAAAGTATAAATATAACAATTATTTTGTTCAAACTAAACATATATAATTCTGTTATAAAAATAAATAGAACTTATCAAATAACATTGTTGTAAAGTTTTGTATAATTCAAAGGAAGGGTGGGAATTCGAATCTTTAAAAGTGTTTGCATTACAACAGTTAGAACCTAACAAATATCATTTTGGTAAATTTAGTTATATAATTCAATAGGTACCATAATGGTTAAGTTACCACAACCCTTGCTTGAGATAACAAGTTCAAATTCTTATTGTCCCTCTCCTTATTGAATTTTTGGTAAAATTATAGAATAAAAATAATACATAAAAAATCCATTAACAAGGATTCAAACTTGAGATTTGAAGTATGTTAAGGTCACCTCTCACCAAGAAAGCTATAGGGAATGTTTGAAAATGAAATCAATTATCAGAGATATAACGAAAAAATTTAATCTATTGTTGACAAAAAAAAAAATACCTGTGGATCACCACCTGGATCCACCACTTGTTGAAACTCAAGATTTTCTCACACTTTAATTTTTTTACCATCATTTTCTGACTTTTATGTGAAAACCGTATGAATTTCTCTGTTCACAGTTCAATTTACCAAAATGAAAAATATTATACATGCTTGTTTCTATTCTAAGCAACAATCATAAAAGAAATATTCACTTCTAAAAGCTTTTGATCGCGTACTAATGAATCCTAGATGAACTTTCAATTGTAGTCATAAAAAGTATAAAATTTGAAACACCTTCTCAGAGTATGTTAATAAACCATGTCATTTGCATTTAGAAAACACTTTGTTTATGATTTATCAATTCATTATCCCTAATATCAACTAACATAATTCATACTCCTTTTGATTTAATCTTTCATTCTGCCACTCATGTTACTCATTACTATTACCACACATTTTCATAAAATCAAATCACCTTATTAAGAAGAATCATCAATGCTCAAGAGAACTAGAAAGAAAAAAAGGAACAAAATTCGAGAAATCCCCCAAAAGGTCACTGAACTTTGCCAAAATGCCCTAGGAGGTCACCGAACTTCAAAAAGTCCCTAAACAATCACTGAACTTTGCACCTCCTAGAGACCTCTTGCAAAGTTCAGTGACCATTTAGGGACTTCTGGGGGGATTTCGGCGAAGTTCAGTGACTGTTTAGGAACTTTTTGAAATTCGGTGACCTCCTAGGGCATTTTGACAAAGTTCAGTGACCTTTGGGGGGATTTCCGCAACAAAATTCTTTTGCATTACTTATTTTCTTAATTGTTTTTAATCTATAAATGAAAAAGTTATCATGAACTATGCATAAGGATTCCTCAACTTCTCTATCAACCTTGAGCTATTCAGAATGTTTAAGACATTGGAGTTCAATTTGTACACAGAGCACCAGTTGGATCAGGATTCTATTTTTTACAGTCTATTATAAGATACAGTTCATATGCTCCAATGAACATTAGTCAACGATGTTGAATTCGTTATATGAATAATAAAGTGCTAATTTACAACTGACATATTTTTACACCAAAGACTTCACTTTTAGTCTTCTATTTTTATAGTTCTCTTTAGCTTGAAATTATAAATTCATAATTTGCCTGTATTGAAAATTCACATATTATACGCAGGATAAAGTAGCAGATTCCTCAACTTTCTGAGCTAACTCATATAATCATTCCACAAGAAGCCAATATCCAGGAATGTACATTACCATACCAAGCTACTCTTCTATAATATGATCCATATAAATTTAGCTTTTATTTTTATTTATGATTTTGGCTTTGAAATGTACATGAGTAGTAAATCTTACAGAACCAATCCTCGGCTTGTTCGAGCTTTGGACATTCCTGCAGATCAAGAAATAAACCGTTCTACTACAGCTACATGCAAGAGAATTTTTATTCGTTTCATAGTGAATCTACTTGTGCACTGGTGTTGATGTTTACACAGCTTTGTTGAAAAGTAATCAAGTCTGTAAACAAGTTGAAAACTTTCAAAGAAAAAGTAGTAATGGGACAAGCTTAAATTGTGCCTAATGTAAGGTCATAAATTATGAGTATAGAAATACACTGAGCAAATGAAACTAATAGTTCGGGAACGTAATTGTACTTTTCTGATCTAAAATAGAGATTAAAGTCAGTTTTTGGTGAAATCAAACTTATTCTTTTCGTCCCTAGAAACACATTACTATTGCTTGATCTATTTGGACTTTCAATAGAGACAAACAACTTAAAGTTTTAAGAATTACTCTTCTTGTACAACCGGGGTTGACAACCCCGGTGGACAATGTACTCATAAGAGAGGGGATCCACGATTTTTTTATTCAGCGTGGACCCCCTCCCATGTGTCTAATTATCAGCCGGAGTTGTCAACTCCGGTTGTACACATTAGTTGACATAGCACAACTGAAGTTTTAAAGTTATAACCTCTCAGTAACTGCCTTGTGCGCTAGAAAATGGGAATACCCTACCCCTAACTCCTAACACTTTTTCACTGGACACATCAAAGACAGAGAGTCCAACACTAGAATGGAAAAACAAGTGATGGATGAAGAAGATTGGGGAGATTTTTATAAATGACCTGCCACTATTCATTTTTGATAAAATGTCTATAATACCCTTAATGAAAGGATTTGTCATATTTTGCACAAGATATCCTTAATTTATTGGGATAGTTCTAGAATTCCTCTATTTCTTTCATTTCGAGTTTTAATATATAGTTCCATCCTTTGATCTAATAAATTAGCATAATCTGTAATATAATTGTCATTTAATTCACTAAGATTATCATATTCCTTAGATGAAATATCCATAGTCTCTAATTGAGCAAAAATATTTCTTATCTTCCTTAATAGTTTTTCTAACAAATTAACTAATCCTTTAATTGTATAACCTGACATTATTCAGATAATTCCTCGCAAGCTTTATGAAAAATAACATGTTAGATAAGTTTTTTGCAAACATGAAAAGTAATAATCCCTACGATTCTTTCAAGATATTAGAAGAATTCTTTCTAAATTTAACAAAGACAATAATTTTACCTTACTTTTGATCTTAAATCTGTATTCTTATAACCGAGTGACCTTCAGGCTCTGAATCTGCAAACTGTTCCCTCAAACGGCCTTTTGCCTCAATGGGAATTCTGCTATTTCAGCTTCTGCCCTCACTGTATCTTTTCTTAGAATTAAGAGTAAAGATCTTAAATAAAGAAAATTCTCTCTTTGTTAAAGTAAGAAAGAGATTATTTTCTTCAATCTATCAAGAATCTATGAGATAAGAAGTTTAGAAACTCATATTTTTCTAATATCAAAATATTGGGATTTTATTTCTATAATGATTTATACAAGATTTCTATTGTATACAAGGGGTTTCCAGAAAAACTGGTTTTAAAGAAAGTTTAAGGAAAGAGAATGGTTTCTAACTCGAGATGATCCATTCTTTCTCCAAACACCTCTATTTATACATGACTCAAACTCACTATTATTGATCTATTACATCATTGCATACATCAGAATTTTGAAAAAAGGCTCACATGCCTCTCTATTCTTTTCCTCCTGGGGTCTACATTTTCACATGCATTCTTTGCCTTTTCATCAAAGGGGCATATTTTCCTCTATTATTGCCTTTCCATCTTTGGCTCCATGTGCAGTTGGCTAGATGCTTTTCTATTATTGTTTTTCCATCTTTGTCTTCATATGCAGTTGGCTAGATGCTTTGGTAGTGGTAGGTTCTTTTCCATTCATCAATCTTTCAATTTTGTCTACATGTGGGGCATTCCCTCAATCTGCATGATTCTTGGATTGTTGTTGGACTTCCACTAATTTGATGAATATCAAATTTCTGGATATATTCTTTCAGAATGGTAGATTTTTCTTTTCCATTATTTGTAAGGAATGTCCATCCTTCATATTGGCATAAGCATCTGAATTTTTTATCATATAAATTCTTTATAATGCTGTAAAGAACTTTCATCCCCAAAATTCTCCGAGATTTTATCCATGATTTATTGATTTTAGACAAAGGTTTATTATTTCGGCCAACTTCAATCTGAAAATCTCGGCCAACATATCCAATTGTGATAATATGTTCAGCAGGATAGTATATCCTTCCATCAATTTCGGGACTTATTGAATAAAATTTGATATAAATTGACCTCCCTTGGGCAAATTTTGAAACTTCTGCCCTAAATATATCATCAAATTTTTCAATTTCTTTTAAATCTTTTCCTGGATAGATCAAATCCAGAAATCCATAATCTGCTGCCATTTTGACCATGAAAGAGTCTACATCTTTGGTAATTATTAACTTGGGATAAACATGATCTCCTGATGCAATAAAATAAGATTCATTTTCTTCCAATTCATAAACAATTTTGGCAAATGATCTATATTCTTCTTCTTTTGATGATAAAGGGGTATCATCATCTTCATCAGTTTTGATTCTTATAACTCTTTTATGTTCATCACCATTTTTTATAGTCACCTTCCGGGGACTTGCTATGTCTCGTTTGATGTTGCTGGGTCCACTGCTGCTTCCTGGCTGTGTACCTGTTTGTATTTTTGAGATTGTATCAATTGGTATTTCCTGTTTGGTATCTAATGACTCGAATTGTGAAGTAATATCAACAATTCTGTCATTCAATTATTTGGTATATTTGGAATGAGAATTAGAGATTTTCACCAACAATTTGACATTTTGTTGTATAGATTCTGTCATTTCCTCTAATTGCTCAATTCCAATTTTCATATCTTCAGATTCTTCCATGAGGAATTTCATTCGTCTGTTGACATCTATTAATGAATTTTTGATATTATCCATCTCCAAATTCAATGTTTCTGCTCAAAAAATCTGCAAGATAGTTATTTATTCCTTTAATATGAATAATATCAAAATTGTAGAAAGATAAATATGCTTGCCATCTGTGTAACCTCCTATATTGAGGTTCCATAGGTAACTTATTTCTAATAAGTCCTGCAACTTGAGAATTATCAGTTTCAACAATAAATTTTTTAGATAAAAGGAATAATGAAAACTTTTTTATTCCTCTAATAATTGCTAGTAATTCTTTTTCATGAGTAGTATAATTTATTTCTACTTGGTTAAAAGTTCCACTTGAATATCTGCATATTTCATTTAAATCTGTTTTTAATATAGCTGCACAATATTTATTCGAGGCATCAATATTGACAATTAGATTATCTTTTTCGTCTGGTAATCTTAATTTTGGTAAATTTTTACATTCTTCTTTTAATGATTTAACAATTTCAGTATGTTCCTTATTCCAACCTTTAGTATTTGTTTTCCCAAGTAGAATTTGTATCTTATGTCTCTTTTTTGAGAGATTTTCAATAAATCTTTCAGCATAATTTAAACATCCAAGAAATTTTTGTATTTGTTCTTTGGATTTTAATTCATCTGGAAAGCTTTCTATCTGTTTAGATATATGACTCTGTAATTTTATTCCTTTTCTATCTATTGATAATCCTAGAAAATCTATTTCTTGTTTCTCTATTATAGATTTCTTTTTAGAAAGTACAATTCCTTCCTTTTTGCATTCATTTATGAATTGTAATAATTGATTCCTATGTTCTTTTTTATTATTAGAGCATATTAGTATATCATCAATATAAATAATAAGAAAATCATTAAACTTTTTGAATATATTATCTATTTTTCTTTGATATATTTGTGGTGCATTTTTCAAGCCAAATGGCATAACTAACTATTCATATTTTCCTTAAAGTGTACTAAAAGCTGTATATTGTATACTATCTTCTTCCATTTTTATTTGCCAAAATCCTGATTTACAATCAAATTTGGAATAATATTGTTTTCCTTTTGCAAGGTTTATTATGACTTCTTTATTTGATAAAAAGTAACCATCAAATTTAGTATATTTATTTAATTCTTTATAGTTATTATCATTCTAACTTTTCCTCTAACCTGCTCAGAATATTTCATAATCATAAAAGTTGGACTATTATGAGGTCCATTACTAGGTCTAATTAACTTTTGTTTTAATAGTTCTTTTATTTGAATTTTAAATTCTTGCATATCCTGTAAGGTATACATCATTGGTCTAACTCTTATTATAATATTCTCTGTTAATTCTATTTTAGCTCTAGGATGATATGGTTTCCAAAATAATAATAGGTTTTCTCCATAAATTTTTTCTAATTGTTCTATGATTTTTTTCATACTTATCTCTATTTCTGTTTTTAGGATCTTTTTATATGATAGTTTTTTATTTTTTAGTTCATCTTGTACTATTGGTCGTTTTTCCTATCTATCACCACGTTGGGCTGGCTGAACTCTGTAAGGTCTAAATTCTCTAATTCTCTTGGTATTTTTAATAGATGTGCACA
>NC_036254.1:7516348-7526560 GCF_002742605.1 Olea europaea var. sylvestris | reverse complement strand
ATTCACCAGCTCCTGTATCTATCAATATATTTGGTCCTTTTATATATCTTCTACCGTTGAAATATTTTCCTTCTATTTTCATATTTCCAATATTTCCATAAGGTTTTATTTCTTTTATACCACTAGTTTCTCCTAAATATTCTTTTTTATTAGGTAGTTTAAGACTTTTTGATTTCTTTATCAACCTTCCATTGTGAAATGTTATTTTATAATCTTCTTCTTCTCTTAACTCTGTTATTTCAGGCTTATTTTTAGTTATATTAAATTTATATTCTTCTGGAATAAGATTTATTTGTTTGTTTGGTTCCACTATTCTACTAATATCCTTGCATTCCTTATGAATTTCTATGTATGGTTTATTGGAATAAATATTCCCATAATTGGAATTAATAAATGTATATAATGCCCTATATTCCATAGTCATAATTTGATCTCCTGGTTCCATTATATCATTTCTATGTAATTTGAAATGTAATCCGAAGACTTCATTAAAGTTTTTATCTTTCAATGAGACACAATATTTTGGGTAACAAATAAATATTAGCTTTTGATATGCTAAATTTCCTTCTATAGTTCCTAAATGACCATCTCCAAGATTTATAATTCTTCCATCATGTAAACTTACAGTTAATGGTGAATCTATTCCTTCTCTAAATAAGGATTTAAACATTATTTGTATTCCTGCTAAATAAACATATTGGATCTTTTCACTATACTTTTTGCTTATTTTTTATAATAATTCTGATACTGTACTTTTTGTTAAAAGATTTATTTTATGTGTTCCCTGAGTTGTCCTAACATCTATAGTTTTTTCAATCTTATGGTATTCATTTATTGCTATTCTTTTTCTTCTCCATATTCTATCTAAAATTTCCCATTTTACTATTTTCAAATCTAAGGATAACTTTTGTATCTTCTTGAATTTATTATTATCAAAAATTACTTTTAATCCATAACCTTCTATTCCCTCACATTCTTGGATTTCTATATTATTATTTTCTATTTCTTCAATTTCTCTATTCAGATTCTGATCCATTATCTTCTAAATCTGCTTCATTTATAAATATTTCTTGATTATTATAATTTTCAATATTAGATATTTCACTTAGTTCGCTTTCTATTTCAAAATAATCTCTCTGTAATATTCTTACTTTTTTCTTTGTGCAATCTGGACTTATATGGCCTATTTCTCCACAATTCCAACACTTACATTGTTTCTTATCTTTCTTATAAGGTTTATTTTTTTGTATATTATTTTTTCTTTTATAATATTTTCTTCCAGGTTTTATGTATTTTTTCTTAAAATTTCTATATTTTTTAAACTTCCTGTTTTTATATTTTCTTTTATTCATTTTTTCAGAATTACATCCCCATCTTGTAGGTTTTTCCATATCTTCACAACATATTCTAGTTAATTTTCTTGATTTTTTCAATAATTGTCTTTGTTGACATATATATGCAAGTCTTTCAAATAAGAATTTTATTCTTGATCCTAGTGTTCTAGGTATTCCTATATTTTCTTTAATATATTTTTCAAATTCTATTTTAAAATATATTCCCCATGATCCTGGTAATTTATTATAATACATATCTTGATATACTTCTTGATTCTCAATACTATAAAATTGAGTATAATAGTAATCCTTGAATTCACAAGTATATTCCTTAATTTTACACATATCACAAATTGTTAATTAATTAACTTAACTCTTGCATTATCTTTTTCTCGTATTGCTTCTTCTTCATAATTTTTTAGTCAATTTTCCCCTAAGAATTCATCTGCAATGTATTCTACCAATCTTTCTATTCCTAGTTTATCTGATTTTATTATTTCTGTTTGTATATTTCTTTTTATTAATGATTTTGTATCACTACTAATTCCTTCCCACCAATTTCTAACATTTCCTTCAAAAAATGCAATTAAAAAATCTATTCTTCTTTCAGTATTTTCCCATGTATCATCTTTATTATATAAAAAGAATAATATCATTGAGTCTGCCCAAGTTATTAAGACTTTCTTAGTATGATATTTTGCAATCTAAGTCTAATTTTGTTCTTCCATGGTTAACAGATTTATCATAATTATTATTTAATTCAAATCTATTACTATATTTATTTCCTTTGGACGGTTGTTTATCTTTTATTTTATCATAAAATTGCCTATATAGTTTATTATACATTGGAGCATAGCTTTCATCTGGATCTATTGATTCTTGTTTAGAGGTTCCTACCGAATTAGGTCCTCCTCCAGTATTCATTAAGATTTGGTATTCATCATCTATACTTTCTAAACTTAAATGATTAAAATTATCTATAAGTAGATCTAATTCTTCATTCATCTTCTTTGTTTTGATTTTCTTCAATTTTTCATTTACCTAATATTTTTTCTCTAGATTCCTCTTCTTCTATTATTTTAGGTAATATATTTTTTCTAAACTCATCATCCATGCTTTCTGTTTCTATTATTATATTTTTCCTTTCAATATGTTTTTTCCCTATTCTGATTATTTCTTTTTCTATAAGTTTTTTATCTACTCTATTATTCTTTTCTTCATTTTCTTTTAATTTTCTGATTTCAAGTTTTAATATATTTATATCATTTCTATCTTCTTTTACTTCATTCTTAATTTCTTGTATATCATTAATTAATGTTCTTATTAAATGTTTTAATTCTTCCATATGTTCACTGATTGATATTTTATCTATTTTTTGATTGACAATAATAAAATACTATACACTCAGCATTTTTACACTCTTTTATCATTTTATCATATTTTTGTTTTATAACTTCAGGATTTGTTAGCTCTTTTAATTTTTCATAATACCTTGCTTTTTCTTTATACTTTTCTTGTTTTAATTGTAATATTTGTTTTTCTTGAGTTTTAGTTATATCTCCAGGTATTAATAATTCATCTAAAATTTTATTATTTATTAATCTTATTCTCCTTAATTTTCTTTCTAAAATATTTTTAGTTTTTTCCATTATATTTTTATGATGATTCATATATTTCTCTATGATACAAATCATTTTCAAATATTTCGCAAATTATTTCATATGTACGTCTATCTTTGATAAATCCTACAATTAATTTATGTAATATTTGTTCCTTTATTTCTCTAGGTAAATTCCTAGTTATATATAATGTTATTATTTTTAATTTATTAGGGATGGGGTTATAAAATATATAACATCCTTTTTCTTCAATACATTGATAATAATTATTTATTTTTAAGATTTTCATGATCTCTATGGCTCTGATACCAAAGGACGGGTACTACTATGAGTGAACAAAAATCTAATAATCTAAAAATCTAATAATCATGAAACTAAAAATCTTAAAATTTTAATATTCCAAAAACTCTTTTATTTTTGCTACTAGGTGTATATAAAGTTTTAAGATAAAAACTAATTTTTTGTATGCTTGTGGTAATCTATTTTTTATTATCTTTTTTATAAATTTTTAAGTAATTCTTCAAAATCTAGTAATGTTTGGGAATTTATAATATCAATATCTGTTATTATATCTATGTCTGTTCTAAAAGGTATATCATATATTTGAGATATTTTTCTTTCTTTTTTCCAATTTATCTATTATATCTTGTATATCTTTTATGATTATTGATCTTACAATTCCTTTAGCAAAATTTTCTAATAAGTTTTCTTTGAAACATTTTAATATTTCTTGTGATGCATATAATTGTTCTTGATATCCTATCTTATCAATTTCTTTTTCAAACTTAATTTCTTTTTTTATTTTTAACAACCTTTTTTATATTATATGGTCCTCTCTTATATTTGGGTTTTTCTATTTTATAATTATTCATTAATAATTCTCACAAATTTTTAGAAAAATTACTTGTTAAATTTTTTAAAGACTTAAATAGAAGATTTTTATTAGATAAAGGGTTGTTTTTTAATATTTGTTAAAGGGTGTTTTAGGTAGTTCAAAATGTTTATAAAAGTCAAATGTCATTTTGAAAAATCCCTCTTTTATTTGGGTCAATTTCATGTATTTCCCAGAAGAAGATTGAGACATTTCTTAGGAGTGGTGAAGCATGTCGTTTGGTAATATGGGCCCCTTCTTTCGTTGTTGTTTGTCATTTCATAAATGTATGCAAAGGGAATGATTCCTGTGAACACATGGCCGGGCAGCTGGATTGGACCTTTTTATTTTTTCCTCCTAAGAGCGCACTTTATTTTCAGTACAAGTGAAATTGATATTGCAATTTAAACGACGTAAATTATTAATATAGTCTTAATGGTTGTGGATCTCCTTGTCGGGTGAAGATAGTCTATATTGTTGGGATTTTTCTAGCTGTACATTGGGTTTGAAACCCCGGTGTACCGACCCCTCACAAGAGGGGGGGACCCACGGCAAATAAAAAAATCGTGGCCCCCCCTCTTGTGAGGGGGTCGGTACACCGGGGTGTCAAACCCGGTGTACATGTAGAAGAACCCATATTGTAGTGACCATTTTAAATTCTTATAGATTAAAAAAATATATTGTGCTTAAAAATTGTCACTTTGAGTCTAAACTTGTAACTTATATGCATTAATAGACATCTACCTATATCTGTCCCTGATTTTTGTCATTTGCAAGTAGAGATAGCTTTGGAGAAAGCTGCTTTGATCAAATGAGTATTTTATGAAGAATTTGTATTCGACTGTTGACTTTTGTTCTTGGTCAATCCATAGGTATGCATAGAATCTTCACTGCATCTGGTTATTATTTTTTTTCTTTTCATTTTTTGGTGGGGATGGAGGGATTATTATGAAAGTTCTTTTAACATTGACACCATTCGATACTGCTATCCACGTCAATAGATTTTCTCTCAGAGGAGTTCACCATTCACCTTGTTTCAGAATAATGGACAATCCTCTCGATTTTCTTTTCATTTGGAATAGAAGTGCTCTGTTTCTGTTCTATGAAAGTCATTGGAGAAGGATATTTCTGATTTGAATGATCGTTTAGGGGTCTTGATTAGTGGCACTGGCACTTCCACTTAATCAAATGACTGAGTTCGTTCCAACCTTTCCCGAGAACGCATTTGTGGTAAAGGCAAAAATGTGGTGCAGCATGTTTATACGATGCCCTTTGAGGCTTTACTATCATCAATAAATGCAATTGTAATAAGCTAGAACTCCAATTGTCTATCATCAATAAATAAAATTCTTGTCTTACCAATATTGATTCACCCGTATAAGTACGATTGCACATTTTCCTCACTCGATAATTTCATTTCATGTGATGCAGAAAAGCAGTGAGACAAGTAATCACAATGTCCAAACTAATTATAAAAATGATCAATCATACATAAAAGGTACTTCCACTGGAAACTACTGTCTCCATTTGAACAACCATATTAATGATTTATATATTTATTATTACAAAATGATTTAATCCCTACATATTTTCTCATACTAATAATATAATATAAAATAACATATCTATTTTACAACTGACGCTTGTATAAAAGATAATGCATGCATACATTAAGCCCATGTTTGGCCCCCATTATATGAAAAAATTAATGAGTCGAATAGTATTTTTTTGAAAAATGAGTGGTTGAAAAAGAAGGAAAAGTTTTCGATTTACGTATAATATTATTTTATGGAAGATTGTGTGGTTGAAAATAGAAGAGATAAAAATTAAATATAATGGAATGAAAATTAATGAGGACCAAATGGGGGCTAAAATACATTAAGAGATGACACTACTATACATTATTAAGATAAGAGATAATACCAACTTTTCATAAAGACTTTCCAACTTTATGTACATAGACCATCTTCAAAGAAATTGTGTATTGAGCTTGCTTACTAATGAAAAATAATTGCCTCAATACGTGTCAAGTTTTCCATCCACAAAAGAGGAAATATTTTACTGCTACATACATGTGTAAGCACTTCAATCCTTCTCTCTACAAAACTGCAAGTGTATAGGTGCAAATTAAAGGCAATTACTTTAATATTACACTCTCTCCTGCATGTACTATAAATACCCACTCCTTTAGCATATAATACTCACACTTATTCCTTCAACGTCTAAACCCAACAGTACATCATAGATATCTGTCTCCTGTTACATCTACCAACACTTTCACAACTCTGGCTTGATCCCATTACCAGTAATTTCTTTTCACATTACTACTTTCTTATTTTAGTTATCTTTGAATCAAGAACAAGAACTTACATCAAATTCTTACATGAAATAAAATTTCAGAAAAAAATTGATTGCTCACATTATATAAGAAATTTCCTTATTAGCAATGTTAGTATAGTTTTTTATACCTGCTTCAGTATAACATTGACAGTCACACAGTTATCTATTCTCTAACTTATTTTTAATATAATTGACAAATATCAACAATGGTTGCAAATTATAAACTTCCCCACAAATTTTCACAAATATCTTCATAATTATCTCAATTCCTTGTTTCAACAGGGTAACAAAGTCACAACTATTCTCCACGTTACGAACATTACCGCTCTTGTAGACGAACTCAAACTTGGGAAAACATACATGTTGTCAAACGCAACAATGAAAGACAACAAAAATGAGTTCAAAGGCTCATTTTAAAACAAAATCTGGAACATAACAGGGAAGACGAATATAGAAGAACTCCATGAGAATTATCTTAACTTCCTCTTTTCAAGATACGAGCTAATCCTGCTGAAGCAACTGGAACGGTACATGGGTAGTAATGCAAACATAAGTGTAGTTTCACATACTCTAACTTATAGTCGATATAATTCGATTTAATATTTCATAATTCTGTTCTTCATATTTAACTTTACCATACAAAATATGTAACACCACATTTTCTTTGTACTTGTTACAGGTGTTATAGGCATTGCTATAAAAGTTCGTCAGAAAATGATTATCCAAACCCACTTCAGCACAGGAGCATGTCTTCAATATGTTATATTGATAGATAAACATTTCCAGATTGTGATGCTAACACCGTGGGACACCTTCGTTGAAAGAGAATGCATTACCATAATTGAAAACTTTCGTAGCAAACCTATCATATGGGGAACTAATCTAAAAGTCTCTTCATACAATTGTAAACATAATACAAACACAGCATTTTCATTACAATAATATTACAAATTCAAATAATAATAATAATAATAATAATAATAATAATATAATTCACATGTTCTTTGTTTTTTAGGTGCTACACTTTCTACTAAAGTTTTTTTCATTAACGCGGGAATTTGGGTTGTAGCAGATTACAAAGAATGATCATCAAGCACAACTAAGAAACTTCTTTACCTTTCCCATCGTCATACAATTTATTCATAATAGTAAATTTCATACTTAATTTTTTGCCTTCGTTATTACATGATTAAAACAAATAAAAAAAAAAGCTTGACAAGCTAATTTAAGATAAGCCATCCGTCGCAATCACACCACCAGAAATTTCAACTCCAGATAAACATAAATTCACATCAGTTGTCGATTTACAAGGAGTTTAACTAGGAGTAATTTCACAATCACTTAATTAAGCTTAACTAAATATTCATTGCACACACATTATTATCTATAGTCAACCCTACAATAGCATACTATATTTCTCATCTAACCCCACAAAACATTTTACCTATAGAAAAAAAATTCTATTAGGTGAAAGACCAATGGACAATTACTGCAGTACACCAAAGATTCTGGTACTTCCTACAGCAATTGTAGCAGAATAATCAATGCAGACTTAGGACAAATTCATAAGTGTCGTTTCTGCAAGTTTGAACACGCTAAAGCAATACCAAGGTAAGACGCACCTCTGAGCATATATTCAACTTTCTATTACAAACAACGCTTCATTTAGCAAAACATAATATGTAATTTCATGAACTTCTTTACACAGAGCAAATGCTTTTGTGCATCTTGAAGATAGATATAGAGGATTGGATGCAAGCATGATAGGCAAAACGGTAGAAACGTTATTGGAATGTACTGCTGCTGAAATAATAAACCATTTTGAAAAGGTCAATCTAAAGTTCTACTAAACTCTTTAACAGTTTTTTTTCCCATACGTAAACACATCACACTCAACCATAGTCACCATAGAGCAGGATTCGGATGCACAATTGAGCGACGTGATAAAGATTGAGAAAAAAGAGGAACAACTCTTCTACCTAAAAGTGACACCAAAAAGACAGAATCCGCCTGAATACCGATAAAATAATTTTCATATCTAATTCTTCAACAACAGTCACTAATGTCAATTCTTCACATACAATCATAGAACTAGATTCCTCTCCTGCGACCAATGATATCAAAAGCTCAATCACAACAGATGATAGTTCAAATAAAACAACCACAAAAGACATAAACAAGATGTACATCACAGACAACCAAGTTTACACAAACACCGAGGAAGTAAATACATTAAATGCAAAAACGGCTTTCCTCCAAATTCCAGATGAAAAAGCTGAGAGCGGCTCACACAAGAAAATGAAGCCTGGCAGAGACAACGAATCGAAAGAACAGCCAATGCTCTTGACTTAGGAAAAAAACCCGGAGTGAAAAAATACAACTTCCTATTTTGACAAAATGCAGTCCAACAATGTGTCACTTCTACAACCCGAAAGAAATGCAACCTAATCCGTAAATCTGGAACAAACTGATGTTCGGTCTTTAGTTAAGACTTAACTATTTTGCTACTTCACATTTCTGGGTTGAAAAAGTTGCTTTACATATTTTGATAGCTTTTTGGTTTTGCTAATGTAAATATTTTAACATGACATGGAATACTACTTGTACAGTGACTGCCGTTAATATATGTCTTCTTAAATAATTCTACTGAAGTCTTCTTGCAGTTCTTGTGCCTGAAAATTTGAAGATTCCTCACTATACAACATAATTTTTTCCTGTTTCTTTGTGTGTCAAGTGATGATAATATTGGTCACTATCAACTCTTTTCTGTAAAAGTAGTAGACATGAATGATCTAACTACTACTCTTGAATTATTTTTTGCGCATGCATTGATGTATTGCTCTTTTTATGTTATATTTTCCCAAGAAGAGTACAATTGTGTATTCCTCTTGTTATGTTATATTTTCTCAAGAAGCTACTCTTCGTGTGCCTTCAAATTGTACTAAAGAGCTACTTTTTGTATTTTGATTTGAAATAAAACTGTTCGGCTACACTAACAAAACCTCCAGAAAATGCACGGGCAAAAACTAATAATAATGAAAAGAAGCATATATTTATGTACCAACTATTATAACTTAGCAAAAACACACTTTCTTTGAGAAAGAAAACTATAAAACTTGAACTATTTTAGCCAAATGAAACGAATAAAATGAGCATGTTATACTTGTAGAAGACTCAAGATGATGGCTTAAGTTGATTATAAGCCTATTGGTTCGCATATTATTATAAATAAAACTAAATCTTACAATAAAACTAATCCAAGAATATATAATAGTAAATCCTATCTATTATCAAACCATCTAACGAATTCTACAACCTTTCCTTACCCTCTTGTTTTGCAAGTTATGGGGTATTATTACACATTCCGCGGAGACGAAGGTTCAGATGATGTGTCTGCAGAGTCACCTCCAGTAGGACTCGTTGTCGACCCACTAACAAGAGAACCATTCCCGCCATTTTCATTTTGAGAAACAACTGGGATCTTGACAGCTGCTCTTTCCATTTCCTTCTCGACTTCTTCTTCTCGGCGCAGTGCAGTGAACTGGCCGTCTAACGACCTGGCCGCTGCTAACCATATAAGAACAATCACGAGGAGTACACCTCCAAGATATGGAGTTGAATTGGCCAGTGACCCGAAGGATAATATCATGAACTGTTGAATCAGAGCACCTCCCGACTTCCCTAAAGGATTGCAGACGACATCAATTGCTGCCTTCCCTTTAACCTGATCCAGCCATTTAAAAAATTTAGAAGTGCTCACGGTGATTTTGGATATAAGGTCAAGCATTAATTTAGCATCTAAAAGTGGAAGATCTGTTGTACAATGTACATTCTAGCTTCTACAAATCCGAAACTTGCAATCCAAAAACAGTTTATAACTAATGTATTAAAACTATGAATGAAAAAATATTGAGATGAAGTGATGCAGGCCCAGCCCGGAGGGTGTGCTGTGAACATGGTGCGACCGCACAGCGCCACATAATTATAGGGGTACCGTAGAATTAGTTACATATGTACTAATTTTTGTAAATTAAAGAAATTTATTTTC
>NC_036254.1:7462201-7514169 GCF_002742605.1 Olea europaea var. sylvestris | reverse complement strand
CTTCACTTCCTAAGAGTAGACCATTAAACAAATTCAAAATCCTTAGCATTACTACAATTTTTCCGAATTTAGTAACACGACGAGATATATGTATGCACAAAATTCAAATTGTTGAAAACAAGTCTGAGGTATATTTCGGAGACTTCAGTTTCATAAATGCAATTATATTGCAGCCTTAAAATAAGTGTACAAATCTAGCTAAAAATAACTGTTTCCAAACGTCTTCGTTCAGATAAAAGATAAAATATTTTGAATATAACGATAAAGCAAAAAAGCCTTTG
Source organism: Olea europaea var. sylvestris (assembly GCF_002742605.1). Classification (NCBI taxonomy): domain Eukaryota; kingdom Viridiplantae; phylum Streptophyta; class Magnoliopsida; order Lamiales; family Oleaceae; genus Olea; species Olea europaea. The sequence goes on along the minus strand of NC_036254.1, from coordinate 7,513,888 downwards.
AGGCTGATTACCTTCTTCTTCTTACTACGTGTGGGAAGAGGAACATTATGATTCACCCACCAATAGAGAGAACAGATAGCAAGGCCCATCAACACCACAATACTCATCATTCCTTTCAGGGAGATAGCCCAACCATCAACACCAGGACCTAGATTTTGTCTCAATTGAGAGAAGTATTTAACAGTACGGCCGGAGAAAATGAGCGCAACATTTGCTCCAAGTCCAAAAAGAGGATAGAATCTTTTGGCTTCGTCAACAGTAGTTATCTGCAACACAATGCATCGAAAAATGGTTGATTAGCAATGTTTCTCCATATCACATAGTAATTTCAATAAACGTGGTTAGCAGGCAAAGGAAAAATAAACTTCCCTGAATGAATTTTTTTCTCTCTTCAAATTTTCTTATTAGAGCAAAATATAGAGTAGAAAAACCTTTTCTGACAAAACAACTAGAATCCACACATTAGACTATACGAAGTAGAAAACAATAAAATACGAAAAACACATTTGTTTAAGAAACAAAAACAAAAAATTCAATTTTAATAAAAAATATTGTTTGACTGATTCCAATTCAGCTCAACAGCATAGCGGTTATATCCTCAGTTGGAAATCACTGGAATCTGAAACACGAGATAAACAACAGGATATATACATATACAGATGCTGATACTTCGACAAGAATCAGAACATGGACCAGTTCCTTATCTATTTAAAGAATTTAGGACCACTACGAAAGCAACGAACAAGACATATGATTGAAAACATATATGCACGTAGATGTAATAATGGGATGAGTCAATTACCTGATTGGCAAATCCCCAAAACAGAACAGAGATCACCACACTTCCCCAAAGTTCAGCCATGACATAGAACAAACAGAAACTCCAGATCCTCATAATTGCAAGTGGCCCAAGAAACCTTGGACCCAAAAGATGCAGAAGTTTATCAGCAAGAGCTGTGGGGTGGAAATAGTGACTGAGAGGATACAACACAAATCCAAATGCACCAAAGAAGGCTATAAAAGGCAAAATAACTGTGAAGAAAAGAGCCTCTTTTGACAGCACATTTGCCAATTTTGTATACAAAATCATGAACCCAACAGCCAGAGGCAAATTCACCCATGTTTTCAAGAAAGGTATAATTTCAGCGCTAGAGCCTTCAGCTGTTACTACCAACACATCCTTAGTGTCCCTAAGAATTGTATAATTGAAAAGAATACAAAAAAACATCATTCCAAGGGGTATAATTTTCTTAAGGGTCACAAGCTCAATACCCATAAACTTGGGTGACACTTTCTCTCCATACACAGGCTGCCCATCGCCTGATGCTGCGGCTGCCTCAGCCCTGCAGATGGAGAAAGTTCTGTTCTTTTGTCCAGCCAATTGGGGTTTTGTCACAAATTGTTGAAATTTTGAAAACCCATCAAGAGATAAAGAGGACCCACTATATGATTTTGGTTTTAACAACAAGGGATTCAAAGGGTTGAATCTATGCCTGACACCCTGTGATGGTGGTGGATGAAAAGCTCTGGTTCTGGGGTTTGAAGGTAAAGAATGAAGCCCTCTAGTCTGTAAAACTGCTTGCATTTTTCTCTATTCACGGAAGTTCCTCAGAAACTCAAATACAATTTCTATGAATTGAAAATAAGAGATGGAGATAAGGTTACGAGATGGAGAAGAGGGTTCTGTTGCTCCCAAGAGCGCTGAGGAAGATAAAATGATATACAAATATATATCACTGGGAATTGAAACCCTGAATTGGGGATTCTTGAGTACACAGAAATAAGGGAAAATGATAAAAATAATAAAATAATAAAAAATTCTTTGGAAAACAATACACTGTGAGGAAAATCTTGGTGCCCGGGTTTTAAGCAAAAATGATAAAACAGTGCGTATGGACAATTCTTTATGAAATAATAAAGAATAAAAAAAAATTTCTTGTCTATTAGTGAAGAATTAGAAAAGTATTTTCTTTTTTTAGTCCAAGCCCCATTTTCTCATAAAAATACATTTTTAAATAGTATATTGATTTGATATGTGTAGTTAAAAAATAAAGAAAAATTTTAAATTTGCGTGTAATAATATTTAATTGAAAAATATGTGATTGAAATGATATTAAGATCCGACTTGAGCAACATTCTTTCAAAATATACATTTTTAAAATGTGATTTGACATCATTTAAAATTTTAAACCACACATTCTTCAGTAAAATAATATTACACGTAAATTCAAAATTTTTCCTCATTTTTTAATCACACATTCTCCATCAATATACTATTTCAAAATACATTATTTTAAAATAATGTGGTCCAAACAAATACTAAAATATAATTTTAAAATATATATTTATTTTTTTATTTTTATTTTTTTTATTTTTTATTTTTTTTCAAAGAATGGTATTGAACAAGGACTTAAATGAATTGCAAGGAAATTTGCGATGAGGTAAGTAGGAAAGGGTAGCAATCAAGGCTGGCTCCTGGAAGGATTCAACTAAAATTGCAAAAGAATCCTGTGAAAAAGTGCATCTCATGCCGTCAATAGACGTGCATCTTGTAAACCATTAAATACCCCCCATTGAGATGTTTATTCTTTGGACTATTGTATTAAAGTCAATTTTAGACAAAATTCAAAAATTGGGTCAATTTTACAACTACCACCCCAATTTTTTTGATGGTGAACCAGATGGGGAAGACAATTTTTGTTTTTATAGAAGTGACTTACTCAGGTGTTCTTTTGTTGGGATTTTCAATTCACTTTATGATATTTCTCTAATCATATTTGTGCGGGTCGATCTATCACTCAATCACATGTCAATTATGATTACACTCAAAATTATGTATCTACTTTTTATATTTTTAGGAAGGGTAATTGGCACAAAACGTCCCTACCTTTCAAGTCTATTGTGGAAAACGTTCCTACCTTTCATTTTTTGGCATTTTTGCCCTCATTTCAACCTTTCTTTGCGCTGAACGTCCTTCCGTCCATATTCCGTCAGTTTTTCCGTTAATTAAAGGGTAATTGGCACAAAACGTCCCTACCTTTCATTTTTTGGTATTTTTGCCCTCATTTCAACCTTTCTTTGCGCTGGACGTCCTTCCGTCCATATTCTGTCAGTTTTTCCGTTAATTAAATACAAAAATACATTTTTCTTTCCATAAACAAGGGTAAAATTGTCCTCATCCACTTCATCGCTTTTTCCCGCCATCAACTTAGTCCATAAATAACAGTAGCAGCAACATGAATCTGAAAATACTTTAAATGATTAAGTTAAATAAAGAAAAAATATCATGAACACATTATATTTCACAATTCCACAACTACTGTTGCTGTCATCTTGTGTTATTGGAAAAATTTAGAAAGACATATTAAATGGGTAGTCAATTTATAATGAGTCAATTTAAAATGAGCCATTCATCTTCTCCATTGAGCCAAAAAGAACCATTCACCATTTTGGCTCATTATAAATTGACTACCCATTTAATATGTCTTTCTAAATTTTTCCAGTGACACAAGATGACAGCAATAGTAGTTGTGGAATTGTGAAATATAATGTGTTCACGATATTTTTTCTTCATTTAACTTAATCATTTAACATATTTTCAGATTCATGTTACTGCTACTGTTACTTACGGACTAAGTTAATGGAGGGAAAAAGGGGTGAAGTGGGTGAGGACAATTTTACCCTTGTTTATGGAAAGAAAAAGGTATTTTTGTATTTAATTAACGGAAAAACTGACGGAATATGGACGGAAGGACGTCCAGCGCAAAAAAAGGTTGAAATGAGGGCAAAAATGTCAAAAAATGAAAGGTATGGACGTTTTCCACAATAGACTTGAAAGGTAGGGACGTTTTGTGCCAATTACCCTTTAATTAACGGAAAAACTGACGGAATATGAACGGAAGGATGTCCAGCGCAAAGAAAGGTTGAAATGAGAGCAAAAATGCTAAAAAATGAAAGGTATGGACGTTTTCCACAATAGACTTGAAAGGTAGGGACGTTTTGTGCCAATTACCCTTTTTAGGAACTAGTCACGGTTGAATATACTTTACACGTTATTTTGAAATGCTTTATAATTGCTATAAAATTAATATTTGACACCAATTTATTTGGAGGATTTGACGAGTCTCAAACAAATTAGCCCCTGTTTGATCATCATTAAATTACATTCCATTACATTCTATTTTTCTATATCCTATTTTCAACCAGACATTCTTCCATAAAATAATATTACACGTAAATCGAAAATTTTTCTTTATTTTTCAACCACTCATTTTTCAACAAAACACTATTCCCCTCATTTTCATTACCAAAAATGGGGGCCAAACGGGAGATTAAAGAAAATAGAATTTAGGATGAAAATTTAAGAGAAAAAAATTATACTCTCAAAACTTAACTTATATGATTCACCTTTTTCTTATTATTTAACTATTACTAATTAGCAATATTTTTACACTACATTTTGTACATAAGAATTAAATGTTAATAAATGAATTTTTAACATCCATTAAAATTCCTAAATACGTGAATAGAAAAAAATTTATCTATAATGACTCTAAATTCATGTAGATCAAAATTAATCGAGTCAAAATTCATTGAGTTTAGATTAATATGAATGTCAATTTATTGAGAATTAATGACACAAAATTCGTATATTGAACAAGAATTTTATATTATTTATTACATATTGAAAAATAAAAAGTAAGATATTATTGAAATATTGAATTATAATAGGGCTAAAATCGTCCAAAAACTTATTTTCACTTTATATGATATTTAATATATTATAGATATAGGCTACTCGTTGAAATATGCTTAAAAAAATTAGACCTGCTACTGATCTAAGCTCAAGGACATATCAAAAAATAGGGGCACCACCTTAGCCCTGGATGACCAGCATTAGTGTAAAAAAAATATCGTTTGATTTTAAAATATCTATCATTTTTTTGAAAAGCGTTGTCTCCTAATGTTTGGTTTTATAAATACGCCTCTTCTCTCGTTACATAGGAGGAAAAACTTTAATAAATAGAAATTTTAATATTGGTTTTTTGAATTTTATATTTTCGTGAGTTTAGACACATAGAATATAGATGTGAATGATTTTTTTGGGGGCCAAAATTCAACGTAGTTCAAATTGCATATTAAGAAGAGTACTTTAGATACTTATAGCATTTATTGTACAATTGCTACTGTTTACTATAGTATCTTTTATTTCCAACACCTTTCCTCTATTTTTTGTAGGAAAGGAATAATGTGCAACTTCGAGTTGTCAATTATATCATTTATGGAAATAGTGACTCATTGGGACAAAGAAAGGAGCAAACATGGGCATCCAATATGAAGAAATGAACATTTTAGAGCATCGTAAGAAAATACATATATTTCACCAAACATATAGTATATCATTGGAAATTTCGTCGAATTTGGAGTTCAATACACTTTACATATCTCAAATCAGATTATCCCTATGCTGATTCTATTCCAAGCTACCAAAATTTGCCAAGCAGAGTGGAATAAGTACTCATGGTTTTGAGTTCTACTTGCCCTATGGATGTCAACGAGTCAAGTTGAGTCGGCTCGCGAGCCAAAATCTGAGGCTCGAGCTTGGCTCGGGTAAAGTGAGCGGGCTTTTTCCGAGCCCAAGCCAAAAAAATTTTGCTCTACCGCTGAGCCGAGCAGGTTTGCTTTTTTTTTTTTTTTTTTCTTCTTTTCTCAAACTCGCTGGCCGGCCCGTCCTCATAAAATGAGGCTCGACCCGAGCCTTGGGCCGGTTCTACCGAGCCGACAAGTCGAATTGCCATCTCTAACTTGCAGGGCCCCGAGAAGGCCAAGGAATAAACCTAACTCACTAGAGCTCATGGAAATTCGCTAGCTTAAACTCCGAGGTTGCAAGGCAATGTCTTCGAGTTCAGTTCTGCTACAACTTAGTTGACGAATTGAGGGCTAGTTTTGACTGAAAATGAGAACTAAACACCTCAAATTATATATAACCTAAATACATTACATTCAAGGGTGACAATCTTGCTTTAGAACATTCGATAACACAAATTACAATTTTAGGGTTTGGATACAATGTTAAAGAAAAAGGAGACAGGCGGCTGCAATTTGGAGTTATTGCTATGGATGTCATCACCAATCATCGTTGTCTTTTCTTGTCTTTTCTTTTCTTTTTCTTTTTTAATTTGTAAGTTTTGCGAAATCTTCTCGGTTTATTATGTTTTTTAATGGTACGACTATGTGTAACTAATTCTCCTGTTAGGACGAATGATTTAAGTTCATTTGATTGTTTGATTTCAAAATTAAAAAAATTTGACTCTAATTATGATTCTATATTAAAATTTTATTGCTTCATTATTTGCTTTCATAAATTTTCCAAATTATAATTATTTGTGATCTCGTGTTGAAATTATGAGATAAAATATCAATTTAGCACTAACGATAAAATTTATGAATTTTGGTAGGGGATATATATATATATATACACACACATTTTTAGCGATTGCGTGTGAATTTATTATGCACCTCTCATGGCCAAGATAGGGTTGAAGTGTGACATGGATGTACCATATGTATAGTCGATCCTACATGGCACCCATGCTTTGTCCTTTGTGAGGTGGAGATGGCATGCACACCAATTTCACGTGGAGATGGAGGTGTATAAACCTTGAAAATCAATAGAGCAAAAGTACATCATGATTGAAATAAATACTAGTAGAATACGAGAATTTTTATCAATTAAATGAATGTATTACATAAACTAGATATTAGAAGAAAAAGTAAAGTTAGCAAATGAAGACATTTCCGCAATTCAAAAGTTGATGTTCTAAAAAACTGGCCTAAACTTTATCTAGGCTTAACTTGATGTGCCTATCTATTTTATATCGAAGTATCAAAAATATAATACCGATCCACGAAGAGTAAATTTGCAACTTTTTAAAATTTGGCTGGTTCAAAAAATTACGATAAATTGACCACATGCTAACACGTCTTAGAGGCGTTTAAACTCTTATAGTAAATTTTTAATTTTATTGTTAGGATTATGTTCAATTCGTAGCAAGTTATATTTTTCAATTACGTATTTCTTTCTTCTTCTTTTTTTTTTTTATTTTAAAGAAAGTTATATTTATGTCTTACAAATTTTGTCCACTCTTATTCATTTGAATTCCCCACCGTCTCAATTTCTTGTTTTTGACTCAGTCAGTTACTTAGGCAAGTTTCTTTTTTCCATGGGAAAAAAGCTTGAACAATATTTATCAAAGGATCATATTATGGGCACAACATTTTTCAGAGCAAGGTTTATAGTGCGCACACATGCAAGGGGTGGGGTCCGCGATTAAAATAATCGCGAATCCCACATTTGTGAGGAATTCGTGAAGGAAATGTTGTACAATTAGCAATTTCATTTATTAAAAATCATGTCATGAGTACAACATTTTTCACAACAAGGTTCACAGTACACACATGCAAGAAAGTGGGATCCACGATTAAAATAATCACAGACCCCACATTTGTGAGGAAGCTGTGAAGTAAATATTGTACAATCAGCAATTTCCTTTATCAAGAATCATGTTATGGGTGCAGCATTTTGCACAAGGTTCACAGTACGCAAACATGCAAGGGGTGAGGTTCGCGATTAAAATAATCATGAACCTCACATTTGTGAGGAAGCTGTGAAAAAAGATGTGAAGGAAATGTTGTATAATAAGCAATTTCCTTTATCAAAATATCATGATGAGTCCAGCCCAGCTTGACAGCTTGTTTTTATAAAAAAAATGAGTTTTCAAATAGTAGTTTTATTAGGAAAAAAAAGTATATTATTATGAAAAAAAATAGTTAAAAATGAGAATGTGGAAGAAATAATTTGAAAGAATGATTATCAAATAGTGGCCTAATATAAGGCCACTGGCACTTCTGAAACGTGGCGAATGTCTATTGGATAATGGTAATAGAAAGTATGGTTTTTCAACACGGAAGATCTTTCTACTCTGACCACCGAACTAATGACCGATGGCATTTTTGAAATTACTTCATTAATCTGAACAAAATTTGCACAAGTTGCCAAAAGAGTCCAACTCTCCAGGAACTGAAATGGCACATATTCTCATGAGTCATGGTATAAACAAGCGGAAAGTGGACCCCCACCGAGTTGACGGCCATAAATTTGACTCGTGGAAGAGTCTTACCCGTGGAATGGAAATATCAGCGACGTCGGGACCCAAAAAAAGCGTTCTCCAGAAAAACACGCCGCACGTCGTCTTAAATTTATACACTCAATCGCTGTTTGACAACAACTAAAAATGTTCTTTTTGGAAAATATGAGTTATAAAATAGTGGTATTTTGTAAAATATATGGTTAAAAAAATTTTGAAAAATGATTTTATATGCTAAATATTTTATTGCGAGGATGTATAGTTGAAAAATAAGTCCCCGTTTGGCCCCCATTCTCTTTTTCACTTTTTTCTCTCTCTTATTTTCAACTATACAATCTTCTATAAAATAATATTACTATTGACACACTAAAAGTGTATCCCAAATCAAATAGTCCAAAGAATAAAATCCAATTGGATAATTCCGGATAAAGGCCTAGACAGGATTATTAATAAATGCAGTGAAAGCCCACGAATACAGTAATATCATCGCCCAAACTTGCAAGACACCCAAAATCTGAGCGAATGGAGTGCCTTACAGTCACCCAGTGCGATGACCCTGTTCTCGTCCATACTTTCGAATCGCCCAGGATCTTAGCGAACATAAAATGTTATGGTTATCCAGGAATGCAATTATTCAAGGAACCCAATTGAAGGCGGTTGAACGACAAAGAGTAGTGGCGGCAATTTCATGACAAGTTAGCCACCATAAAGAAAGTGGATGATTATGAAGCAATCAAGCAGTTTTTAAGCGGTTTGTGACAAATGAATCGTCGAGGGAATATAAAAGGAAGAAAAGACATAGAAAGAAAGGACCCCGAATCAAACACTCTCAAACAGAGAATATGTAATTTCAATTTCTTAGTTTAAACTTAAACATTTCTTTCAATACTTGTATACTTGCGCCCCTTGGAGACATTCTGTTTAGTTCCAAGTGTAAATCATCGTCAATAAAACATCTCTTTTTGTGACTTTGTCTCAAGAGATTTGTTCCTTACACAATCGTTGGATCCTTTTTTAATTGTTAGTGACTACCTGCGCCAAACAATTTGGCACGTCTAGTGGGACATTGGTGTTTGGTGTTGAAAATACGAAAAGTGAAACAATATGCCTCACAAATCTGATAAGGAAGCAGCGAGTCAGGGAGGAGTCCAGTCTGTGATCAAGCGATATGAGGAGCAGCATAGCTTTCCACAAACAGAGGGACAAAGTCAGAATAGTCATAATCGTTACGAACCAATGACAGAGTTGAGTCCTCGAACCATGCGTGCATTACTTGGAGAACTCACGCAAGATGTCGTTGAACAGGTAAATCTACGAAATATTCATAATATGGAAAGATTTACCCAAAATGGGAATGCACATTATGACAACATGGCCAAACAACTGAATACTTTGAATGAAATAATGAATAAGTTAGTAGGCCAAATTTGTCAGCCAGTTGTGCCTCTTGCAAATCACCTTCAAACTAGGACAATCATGGGACATAATCCCTCAATCCTAAATCCAAATCAAGGGATAGAACCATCTGTTTGTCCCTCTACTTCAAACCAGGGGGATGGTGTAAGGCCAAATTAGAATAGTGGTAATGGTACATCTAACTTGGGGGTAACCTAAACATAAGAGACAATGTCCTAAATAATGGACAGAATACCCCACGTGTCAATGATGGAATAAATATTCAGGCTAATGGCAACAATGACCCAAATCATGGCAACTTTGTTGCCAACCAAGGACCAAACATCAGGCCTCAGGCAAATCAACTGACCAACCAACCTGTAGGAATTACATATGACCTTAACGTCATGTTGAGAAACTAAATTATGGAAATAGTACAGGATCAAGTGGCATTTGGGGTACGTCCTGTCACTAGGCCGACTTACACAAAGCCATACCCTGATTGGGTAGACCAAGTATATCCATGGCCTAGAGGGAATAAAGTGCCAGAATTCTCATTATTTACCGGTTTAGGAGAGGTGTCTACTATAGAACACATAGGGCGATTCACATTGCAAAGTGGTGAAGTAACGGACTACCATAAAATGAGGTTGTTCTCTAGTTCATTAACAGGAGTAGTTTTCTCCTGGTTCATCAATTTGCCAGCAAACTCTGTTCAAACGTAGCAATAATTGGAGCAGTTGTTCCATGTTCAGTTTTATAAGACTGAGTCTGAAATTATTTTGGCCGATTTAGCGAGTTTGCGTCAAATGCCAAACGAATGGGCAGAAACTTTCCTTCAAAGGTTCAAGACAGTAAGAAGTAAATGTTTTGTACCTTTGCCCGAAAAGGAGTTTGTCAAAATCGCTCAAAATTGTCTAAACTTTGATTTGAAAAAGAAATTTCAAGACAAGGAATTTCCTGATCTTTTTCAATTGAGCGCAAACGTGATTAGGTATGAACGATTAATAAGAGAAGAAGAGCAAATGAAAAACTCTAGTAAGGGGACTTATTAAAGAGACCCAAACTTTGATGTCCATACCATTAATGATGAATATTACGATCAAGCCGAAATGTGTTTGGCCGAATTAATTAAAGGGGATATGTATACTTGTCATATAATGGCTAAGTCTAGACCGTCGGGTAAGGATGAACCTATAAAAGATGAAAACAAAAAGGCTAGAACATTCTCGTTCGATGTAACCAAAACTGACCTTATATTTGATAAACTATATAAAGATAAACAGATAAAATTGAGCGATAAACATAAATTGCCAAGCCCTAAACAAGTTAAGGGTAAAAAAATATTGTAAGTGGCATAATGCATGGTCATATTTGACTAACAACTGTTTGGTTTTTCGCCATGTGTTACAGAACGCCATTGAATCAGGACGAATTACGTTCGAAGATAAGAAAAAGATGGTAATGGATGAAAACCCTTTTCCACAGCCACTTGGGGTGAACATGGTGACGACTGGTTTCAAAAACAAGTTGCCAAAATTCAAATTGGTTATAAATGACGGGAAAGAAGACCCTGGGCTACATCCCAGTGTCTTTGAACATATAGAGGGAAGGAGCCTAAAAAAAATAAAGACGTCCTGTGCACAAAATGTAAAAGAGAAGTGAGTACAAATATAGAGAAATTAGGGATATGACAGTATCACCATCGCCCTAGTTTTTTCCCAAACGCTCAACCTGGTAGAGGGCAAGGTATATCGTTCTATAGGGGACCGCCTTTTGAGAGGCAGTTCAGGCCAGTAAATAATGGGAGAACATTCAGGCCACAACCTCGCCAAACAAATGTATGGCATTCGTTCCAGTATAACGCAGGAAAAGTGATACCCTTCAACGAGATGACTAGAACCCAACAAAGGCATTTTTCAACGGAACTATGGACAAATGATGAGGCAACAATAGCGAATGCCAGTCCTAAAGCGCCTAAGGTAGCCAATTAAAATATTCTCAAAGATAGTGAAGAGACTGGTACAGGTGAATCAATGGAAGAATTGCCAGAAACTTTTTCTGGGAGATAGAAGTTTGAGCGAGACAGAAGAGATGGAGAAGATCCAGATCGGCTCCTTACTATTCAATTCGGTACGTTACCTCCTGTCATGGCTAATAATTACTTACTAACCAATGAGTTCAAGAACAAAGAAAAAGAAGAAGAAGAAAGGAAGAATAACGAAGAAGAAGCATGTGTGCTGGAATGTGAAGAAGGCCAAACTTCTAGAGGGGCCTACGATGATGAAGGGGATGATGGTATGACGGACATCGAAGAGGAAATTGATCTGGAAGCAGAAAGAAGAAAGAGAGGGATATCGTACAATACTCTGTTGAAGCAACTATATCGAGAGGGGGTTCGTGAAGTGGACTTGTTGGGGGAACCGTCTGGGCATTCTTTCAATTATTACGTACTCTACGGGACGCCCAAAAGGAAAAAGAGAGTTCCTCGCTCTGAAAAGTATGGATCACCTCCAAGAATAATGTCTCCTCCCACAGGTTGGGTAACTGAAGAAGAAGCATTAGAAAACAGTAAAAAGGAAATTCAGAAAACAGAAGCTCAGTGCGACATACTGCACGTTGACTTATCACAACAGGATAACTCGATAGAGGACAAACAGGAAGTGAAAATAGATGCTGCCGAAAAGGTTATCTTTAAGAGACCAGCCATGAAGTTAACTAAACACTTGATGCCATTGTACGTTAAAACTTTAATTAACGACATACCTGTGGCAAAAGTACTTGTTGATAATGGAGCAGCCATAAACACTATTCCATCTAGGATGATGAGGAAATTTGCAAAGACAAAAAGTGATATATTCCAACGGAAGTCATCCTTACAAGTTTCAATGGAGGAGCAACCTCAACTAAAGGGATTATGCCATTGGACATAACTATAGGGACAACTACTAGGACCACAGTCTTCTTTGTAATAGATGGTCCTACTAGTTACAATGTGTTATTAGGAAAAGATTGGATACACGAAAGTCGCTGTATAGCCTCATCGCCCCATCAATGCCTGGTTTTTTAGAATGATAAGGGTGAAGCAGAAGTGGTGCAGGTCGATCATAGGCCTTTTGTCGCAGAAGCAAATTCAGTGGAAATGTTCATGTACGAAGGAAATTATGGACCTGTCAGAGTAGTCCAAAATGGAGAAGAAACTCAGATTGTTGCACAGAGTGAAGAGCCGTTTTCGATAGATGCACTCACTAAAATGTTCAATCAAATGAGGTCAAATATAGTGACCCTAGAAGAGCCAGTAATTGTCAAAAGAAAAATCAATGAATTTTAAATGAGTTGTAAGCAACAGAGGCAAATGGCTGATGTTTCGGCCTTCAAAGTCAAATTAATGGCTTTCAATAGAGAATGTAAGGACAAGACGAAAGAAGAAGTAGCCTTGGAAGCATTGAGAGACAAATTGGCAGTGTTTGAGTTAGAACAGAATATTGGCCGTGAAGTCAACAAGGTGAATTGTTTAGAAGAAGAAGTGCCTATAAGGGAATTGGATGATGAAGTGATAAGGATCACCAAGCCATGATACGCTCAAGCACAAGACTCTCTGATTAAAGTGAATATTGGCAATGAAGGGGAAGATTGCCTAACCTTCGTCAGCCAGATGCTCGATCAAGAGGTTAGTGATAAATTAATCGCTTTATTAAAGGAATAAAGAATTGTTTTGTTTGGAAATATGAACATAAGCCTGGTTTAGATAGGGATTTGGTAGAACATATATTGCCAACCAAGCTAAATTTTAAGCCTCATAAGCAACCTCCTAGACGTTTTGCTCCTAATGTACTTCCTGAGATAAAGAAAGAAATAGAGCAATTATTAAAAGCAGACTTTATTAGAACAGCCAGATATATGAATTGGTTGTCCAATATCGTACCAGTGCTAAAAAAGAATAGCAAATTAAGGGTGTGCATAGACTTTAGGAATTTAAACATAGCCACACCCAAAGATGAATATCCAATGCCTACAGTAGATTCTTTAGTAGACTCGACTACTGGACACGTAATATATTCCTTCATGGATGGGTATTCAAGATACAATCAAATTTATATAGCTAAGGAAGATATACACAAAACTGTCTTTAGGTGCCCAGAATTTCTAGGATGTTTTGAATGGGTAGTTATATTTTTCGGCCTAAAAAATGCAGGAGCAACTTATCAAAGGGAGATGAATTTGATTTTTCATGATATGATAGGCAAGTTTGTTGAGGTGTATGTAGATGATATAGTGGTCAAATCCATTAAAGAAGAAGATCATTTTGAACAATTGAGATGTTCATTTGAGTGAATGAGGCAATATAAACTAAAATTGAATCCCTTGAAATGTGCATTTGACGTTAATGCAGGAAACTTCCTTGGTTTCTTAATACACAAAAGAGGGATTGAACTTGATAAAAATAAAGCGAAGACTATTTTAGAGGTCAAATCACCTAGCAATAAAAAAGAATTGCAAAGGTTTCTAAGACAAGTAAATTTTTTAAGACACTTTATTTCTAACTATGCAGGGCGAACTAAAACTTTTTCACCACTTTTAAAGTTGAAAAATCAGGATGAATTCGTCTAGAAAGAAGAGCATCAAAATGCTTTTGAAAGCCTAAAGACATATTTGTCAAGTCCACCAGTGTTGGTGTCACCAATCCAAGGACGGCCAATGAAAGTGTATGTATCGACTGAACAATAATCAATAGTTGGAATGGTCGCGCAAGAAGACCAATTTGGTAAAAAAGGGCGATTTACTACTTGAGTAGATGGTTAACAAAATGTGAATGTAATTACTCTGCCATTGAAAAATTATGTCTTGCATTATATTTCACATGTACAAAATTAAGGGCTTATTTACGGCCCGTAACCATTTATTTAATTTCTAGAGTAAATTTGGTTAAGTATATGTTCTCTCGCCCTATTTTACTCCAAAGGATAGGCCTTTGGACGTTAGCATTATCAGAATTCAAAATACAATACATACCCCAAAAGGCAATCAAAAATCAGGCTTTGGCAAACTTTCTGGCCGATCATCCATGCCTTAACATGCCTGAAGAAATTGAATTAGAAATCAATTCATTCGAATTAAAACCTTGGGTTTTGTAGTTCGATGGGTTAAAGACTTCTAAAGGTGCAGAAGTAGGAGTATCATTGATAAATCATTTAGGGATTTGTTACAAGTTCGCATTCACTTTAGATAGGATGTGCACCAACAATCAAGCCGAATATGAAGCCTTAATCGTAGGTCTAGAATTAATGATAGATATGGAAGTAAAGAATGTAATCGTTAGAGGCGATTCTCAATTGGTAATTCACCAATTGATTGGTGATTTTAAATGCCAAAGTAATTTCATTATAAGTCAATATGAAATCGCTTAAGAGTTGTTGCAAAAATTCGACCAAGTAGAGCTTCAATGTGTTAATAGGATATATAATGACGTAGCAAATGAGTTGGCCCAAATGGCCTCAGGGTATTCAAAGGTTTTAAATTGGAAATCTACTTATGAATATGGAGTAATATTGCCCGTAGTCTAAAGAAGGGCGAGAAGGATTGAAATTCATTGCATACAAGATGGAGATGCAATAAATTGGAGGGCAAAGATTAAAAGGTTCCTTAAAAAACCTAATAAAGGAGATAGTAGAAAAATGAAGTTGCGTTTGCTAAATTATACACTGATAGATGAAGAGTTGTTTAAGAAACGCTCTAATGGTATATTGTTAAAATGTGTGAGTTTGCAAGAAGTCAGGACAATCATGGCTGAGGTGCACGAAGGGATATGTGGAGCTCATCAAGCTGGCCAAAGGATGAGATGGTTAATTATTAGGAATGAGTATTTTTGGCCCAAGATGGGAGAATCATGTGTTCGATATGCAAAGAGTTGTCTAACATGTCAAAAGTATGGTCTAATACAAAGGGCGCTAGCAAGAGAGATGACACCTATTATCAAACCTTGATCGTTCAAAGGTTGGGCGATAGACCTAATAGGGAAGATTTATTCCCCATCACCCAAGCAACATACCTTTGTTATAGTTGCGACTGATTTTTTCACTAAATGGGTAGAAGCGGTACCTTTAAAAGAAACCACCCAAAATAGTGTCACAAAATTTATCCGTGATCATATTATTTATAGATTTAGGATTCCACAAACTTTGATGGTAGATCACATAATTTCTTTAAATGGAGATCAAGTGAATAAATTCTTGAACGAGTTTGGAGTTAAAGTAGTGAACTCCACGCCATATTACGCTCAATCCAACAATCTTCTAATAAGATTCTAAAAAATATCATAAGGAAAATGATAGATGAAAATGCCAGAAATTAGCACGAATGTCTAAACAAGGCCTTATGGGCTTATAGGACGTCGCTTCGGTCAAATACCAAAATTACTCCTTTCCAACTTACTTATGGATAGGAGGTCGTTTTGCCTATGAAAATTAACGTGCAATCGATCAGAGTGTGTTTGCAACATAAGTTAAGTGATGATGAGTATACTGAGTCACTAATTCAAAACTTATTGAAGTTAGACGAATTAAAGTTGGACGTCTTAGATAGATTGCAAGTTCAAAAACAAAGGATAGCTAAGTTTTATAATAAAAAAGTTACAGTCAAGTCATTTAGCCTGGGTGAATTGGTTTGAAAAACAATACTTCCTTTGGATAGCAAAGATCCAAAATATGGCAAGTGGTCGCCCAATTGGGAAGGGTCATATAAAGTAACTAGTGTGTTGCCTAATGGAGCCTATCATTTGGAAGATTTAGATGGTACCAAGCACATAAGGTTCATTAATGGCAAATATTTAAAAAAATATATGTTCCTTCCTTATGGGAAAGTGAACAAATAAAAGTGTAATCAAATCGCGTTGAACGATCGTATATAAAAAGGGCTAGAATGAAATACGTTCAAATAAATTCCTTTATTATCAAACATTCATTACAAATTGTGAGATACAAAATACTAAATGCTCTATAAGCTACAATTGAGTGCAAACTACTCTCTCGGTCGATCGCCAAGTAAGAAGGTGAACTAGCCTTGATTGCCATCCTGATCGCACTGCTGCACAGGCAAGCAGAGAGGCTGAGAAGCACTCTCAGCAAGCAGAAGGGAAGAGAAGCACTCTCACATCGTCTACTTAAATGCATCACTGCAATAACGGCCAAGGAGACTGAGAAGCACTCTCAGAAAGCAAAGTGGCTTGACAGGCATCCTCAAAAATTGCCTCCCGTCATTGAACTCCTTATAAAGAACATGGAGACGATGGGAAGAACTTTGCTGGCCAAAAAATATTTTCTATATCTCCCATACCAAGGGTGACGTCAAAGCAGGCAGCAAAATGGGCGGATCAAATGATCCATTTCTGTGGAAGGCGAAAATTTTGGATCGATTGTTGAAATGCCAAACGATGGAAACAAATTAGTTTTTGAAGAAAAGAATGGAAATGAAATGAAAAGTGCGAAATACACATGCATTTATAAGGGCGTGAAGGTGAAGAGACAAAATATGAACGGCCGCATTTGTGCCTAGTAATTGGAGTCAAGTGGCACAAAGTCTTGGGAAAAGAAACAGAAATACCAAGAGAGAATGTACATGAATCTTAGCATAAAGTAGTTAAATACTTGGGGGTTGACGATTAAGGATAACGTCAATTAACACGCAAGTAGTCAAAATAGTCATTCATTAATAACAATGGCTGCTATTACATTCAAATTTAGCAATGGCAGTTAGTACGAAATTACAAAAGGAAAATTTAAGGCACTAGATGTCTTGATTACAATTCATCCCAAGCCGATCGAATCCTTTCCCTAAGTCTCCCACAATCCTTGCTCTGTTGAGAAGAAACGACATTCAATTCAGCTACAAAATCGTCATCAACCTCCATCTTTTTGTACTGCTCAACCAAAGACTTGATTTGCTCAATTCCTTGGAAAGCATTACGCTTTTTAGCAGCCATTCTCGCCTTACAGTATTCCATCCTTGCTTGAAGCTACATCATCTCTGCAGCCAAACTTGTCATCAGAGAGTCTTCGATCATAACTTCGGAAGAGATTTCTTTCAATTCGTCCTCGGCTTTGTTAATCTCTAGAAGCAAAGACTCTCTTTCAGATGCAGCGCGGAGATATTGAGTACTCCTGGCCTTCAGTTCAATATTTTTGGCCAACAAGGAGAGGATGTCAGAGTGAACAACCTTCAACGTCGCTTTAAAATCAGCAGAAATATTGAGCGATGGAAGTGTCAGTGCTTGCGCCAACTTTGTACTCAATAGCTCAAGCTTATCCTTATGTTTAGCAGCACTAGCCTAACCGATGTTCATGTCCATAAAAGACACATACTCAAATATCGACTGTTTGAGGAACTTCATATCTTCTTCTGAAGAAACAGAAGGACAACCAGTTGAAGTAGGGCGAGACATCTTACTTGCCCACAGGAAGTGAACAAGTCCTAGATGGAACGCACAATGTCATCAGCACCATGCAAAGAAAAATGCCAACATTGAGGGCTTTCACTACAATAAACGAAGCGAAAATGAAAGTGAAGCGAAAAGTTACCTCATCAGCAATCTTGGGAAGTGGCATATCACCAGTTGGCTCCACCACCTGTGGAGACTTCCCCTTATCTTGGCGAGAAGACTTTGCCACAACGGGCAGACCCATGGGAGCCTCTGCAGAATTCAAGAAGCAACAAATCAGAAACCAATAA
Organism: Olea europaea var. sylvestris; assembly: GCF_002742605.1. Taxonomy (NCBI): domain Eukaryota; kingdom Viridiplantae; phylum Streptophyta; class Magnoliopsida; order Lamiales; family Oleaceae; genus Olea; species Olea europaea. Next base: position 7,495,622 of record NC_036254.1, on the reverse strand, counting down.
CACAAGCTACCTTCTGGTTCGATGATTGGGGGGTCGGCGCCCTGGGAAGAAGGTGGCTCTTCCATTTGTTGTGATGAGGGTTCCGGGACTGAAGGTTTCTCTTTAAGCATAGTCCCTTCATCAGCTGATTTGGATGAAGCAGCTTCAGCAGAGGATGATGGAGCAGGAGCTGCCAACACCAAAGCCTTCAAAGGAGAGGCTGAACTTTTCTGAGAAATTCAAGTAAACCATTAGCACATAGAAAAGTTTCAAATAAACCATTAGCACATAGAAAGGTATGTTTGTGAATAAACAAAATTCAATTACCTTTCTCCTAACGATGAGAGGAGTGTCATCATCATCCTTCAAAACGGGAGATGCTTAAGCTAGCCGTTTGCGGCTTAAGACACTTTTAGCTGCAGTAGCTTTGGCAGGTAGAAAAGTAGATGGATGAATAGATTGTTTAGCACGAGCAGGGGAGGAAGGATTCCTAGTGGACACAGGGGTGACCAAAATAGGAGAAGTGGAAGAAGTTTTTGGCTAATTCAGTGAATGGAAAGCACGATTGGCATCAGTTGCAAACAATCTGCGCTTCACTGATGGCCATAGTTGTTCAAAAAGGGGATGGATGGCACGGTTAGAATTGAAGGGGGCTAATGAAAACTTGCTCGTCAAAAGAAGGTTGCGAGCATCTATAGCTTGTGCCTCTGCCCTATTAATGGTGTGAAAGCGGTCTGTTAAATTTTTAGAGTAACAAGGAGGAACAAGCCAAGTTCGGCCAAAATCAAGTTGGCAACCAAAATATTGGAGAACATATATTTCGACCCCAGCTTTGGCATTGGTTCTAGTTAAAATGTCATGGAACAACTCCCTCCCAATCAAAAACTGAACCCAAACGAGCAAAGAGGCGCTCGCACTGTCTAGAGTGGATGAGGTTGCACATAATCTGGAGTCAAATGAGCAGGAAAAGGAAAGAAAGAAGGAATCGAATTTTAAGGAATAAAAGAATGAAAAAATGTCCCTACTGGACATATGTACAGGGGTCAGTGGATCAATGGCTAGCCCATAGCAGCTAGCAGAACGACTGAAAATGAATGGAGCACCAAGTGGTGGAAAATATGCTCTCAATCACAGTTAAGTGAACCAAAGAGACCCACTGCCAGTGGGAGATGCACCATTCTTCAATTGCAATTGAAGAGAAGTCATGCCTCTATAAAGGGCGGCCAAAAAGAAGGAACACAAATTCAAAGGCCTTCCACGCGTCAATTTATGCACTATGGGTAAGTAACTCATGGAAGGCTTCATATTTGGCAAACAAAGAATATATTTACAAAGCCAAATCTGAAGGAAGGCTACACGCTCAGCATGGGAGGGTTCAGCGTTTGAGTGATTATAAAAGCCTTGCAAGCTTGAGTAGGACTCAGTGAGTTTCTTATCAAATTTCGAGGCGACACCGAAAATCAAAATACCAGGAAAAATGGTATCGCCCAAAGGTGGAAGATTTACTAGGGCCCCAACATCCCTTAAAGTAATAGACATGGGACCAAGAGGAAAAACAAAGGTATTATATTCAGAAGACCAAAAACTCAAAGCAATAGAAAAAAGCACTGGGTCAAAAATTGGGGATTGAAAAGCGATTTCTAATAAATCACAAATCCTAACACGATCAAGAATTGCTTTGGTAGGACCATGGGCCACAAGGCGAGCATGTCATCTACAGAAAACAACGTCAGATTTAGGCCAAGTGTAGATTCCTTTTTCGCGAATCGGTCTCAACAGCAAGGAGTTCAGGAACGGAGGGCCTTGAGTGCAAGGGAAAAACCAGCCCACCGCCACTTGTTCGACGGCTTCGGCGTTATTGAATGATGGGCCCAGATAGAACTCATTGAGTTCGGCATTGGCTGGTGCAAGGAAGTTTGGATTTACATATGGCCGAGTGAGGATTTTCTAGAAATCTTCAAAGCTAAAAGAGTCATCAGGTTGGGTTTGTGGAGCTGCCATTGGAAACAAAGTACAGTTTTGACAAGGTTTGCCTCGGAAACGTAGTAGAGAAGCAAGAAGATGAACAGTAAAATAGCGAGGAAGAAGCGCGAAATATAGACGTGGTTGAGTGGTGCAATGAAATGGCGTGTCCTTTTGGTTTATAAGGGTTTGTAACGTTGCACTTTTCATGAATGTAGAAGGAAATAATGATTGAAATTCTTGAAAATTTCAAATGTTGCCGGAAAACAAAAAATGAATATGGCATAGAATAATATTTAGCATTAATTCTGCCATATTAGGGGATAATTGTTGACACACTAAAAGTGCAGCCCAAATCAAATAGCCCAAAAATGAAGCTCAATTGAGCAATTCAGGATAAAGGTCCAGACAGGATTATTAATAAATGTAGTGGAAGCTCATGAACACAGTAACATCATCACCCAAACTTGCAAAACGCCCAAAATCTGAGCGAATGAAGTGCCTTACAGTCACGATGACCCTGTTCTCATCCATACTTTCGAATCGCCCAGGATCTTAGCGAACATAAAATGTTATGGTTATCCAGGAATGCAGTTATTAAAGCAGTTATTGAACAACCTTATCACATTCCACGATTCAAGGAACCCAGTTGAAGGCGGTTGAACGACAAAGAGTAGTGACAGCAGTTAAAGACGGCAGTTCCACGACAAGTTAGCCACCATAAAGAAAGTGGATGGTTATGAAGCAATCAAGCAGTTTCCAAGCAGTTTGTCACAAATGAATCATCGAAAGAATATAAAAGGAAGAGAAGACGTAGAATGAAGGGACCTCGAATCAAACACTCTCAAACGGAGAATATGTAATTTCAATTTCTTAGTTTAAACTTAAACATTTCTTTCAGTACTCGTGTGCTTCCGCCCCTTGAAGGCATTCTGTTTAGTTCCAAGTGTAAATCATCGCCAATAAAACACCCATTTTTGGGACTTTGTCTCAAGAAATTTGTTCCTTACACAATCGTCTAATCCCTTTTTAATTGTTAGCGACTACTCGCGCGAAACAATTACACACAAATCAAAAACTTTTCATTCTTTTCCAACCACATATTTTCAAAAAAAAAAACACCATTCTAACTATTAAAATTTGAAAACAATGAGGGTCAAACGAGGGCTAAGTTTCGGAAAAAGAGTTTCGCAAAAATAGTTGTCAAACTCAAACAAGGGTTCAATCCTCACATGACCTTCTTTCTTTTTTGGCTATCCCAATGTATTATTTTCGTTGTTAAGAGTATAATTAATTTTTTAGTTTTCTCATATCATCCTATTTTTAATGTACTATTTAAATCATATTTGATGTATGAGCATATTAGGAGAAGTGTAAAAGAAATTTATATTTTTAACTATTTTATTTACATTTTCTTAAATTGCGTAAAAATGAAAATAAGTTTATATTTGTGGAACGGATGAGGAATTAGTGTTTGGGCTTTGGGAGGAAGTCCATGTACCGCACCATTATACCAAGAAATGCACTTTTTTATTTTATTTTTATTTTTTTGTAATGATCCAACTCTCTATACCTCAAATCGTAATATCAAACGTACTGTCCGTTTTGAAAAAGTTTGAATCCATTTTATTTTTCACGACTTTTTGTCATGTCCCTCAGGATTTAAACCCAAAACATCTTTCTTATAAGATATTTAAGCTTAATCACGGTACTAATTGAACGAGTACAATGAGATTTTAGTACTTGTTTGAAAAAACAAATAATTACATTATAATTTAAAATCAATATTTAGCTTTAGTTTTAACTACATTTTATAAGCATCACAATTATTACATACTCATTTAGCACTCTTTCTATCATATTATAATTTTAACAATTTATAAACAAAATCCAAAAAAAGCATGTATTATTGCTTAAAGTCGAGAAATAAGTTTGATTGGTCATATGGATCAACTCCGATTCTCTCTTTTTTCTTAATTTTTTTTGGAATCAGTTCGTTGATCTCGAAAAAATAAAAAGTTGAAGCTGAATATAGTCAAGAAATTAAATAAAGAAATAATAACAAATTCTTCTTCTTTAACCAAAAAAAAAACAGCTAGATTTTGGGGTGAACCAGTTAGTTCTGAAGTATTTTAATAGATTTTACAGATTTTTGACATATTAATTTTATTTTTGAATTATCCAGTGAAACCTGATCAATTCTTAGTACACTGCTTATTTAGAAAGATGTTGCTTACAAAATGTTATATTTGTAAAAGTAGTATTTGTGGTCAGAAAGCTATATTGAATTATTAGAATGTTATTTTTGAAAGTTCATCCAGCTTTTTCTTGCACTGGAGTTCACTTTGTCCATACTTGTGGGTAGGTCATTGAACTTTAATTTAGTGGTGTAAAATTGTTACTCTATAATTTACGAGCAATCAGGTCAGTTCGTTTGGAATCTTCAATTAGATTGTAACAAATCGATATTTTAGTTTTATTATTTTTAATATGTATATTTGAATATTCATTTCCCAAATTTTTAAAAATTGGATCTCATACATATACCGAATTTTACATAGTCGATTGGTTTATTCATAAATTTATTTTACACGTTTATTTAGGCTCTTAACTGTATTTATTATTGATTAATTGGAAGAGATTCAATAAACTACCTCGAAAGTGACCGAACCAAGGTATCACAAAAAGGTCTTCAAATATATTACTTCTATTCAGGGTTACTTTTGTCTACCCGATCTAAAGTTGATTTAGCTTCCAATGGATCAATTAAAAAAATAAAAAATAAAAAGAATATATCAAGGAAGCATATGAGTTGTTCGAGTTAATGAGTTAGCAACGTGTTATATGGCCAGATAGAAGAATCATATAAGAAGGTAGTTAGGGTACTTGAGATGGATATGCACTTTTCGTTGCATAAATTGATTCAATAACAAAATAGGTAGATAAGCTATCTACTGCTCGTTAAATCAACATGATACAAGTACCTCTTCATGTATGTGAAACTTGTGGGGCAAATCATCGAACAAATAAGTGTTCATTGGTCACCATTGATACATCACCGAATAACAATCTTCATATGCTCAAAAATTTCAACGCTGACAAAATAATCCTTATTCCAAATATATAAATGAAATGGTTATGAAATAATACCCTTCTATCTGCTTGGTGGTGTTCAGCGTTTTGACTGCTCCGTCAAGTGTTTGTGACCTGAAAAAACGAATGCGGGGCTTCCTCCTCGTTTTACCTCCGGCGTGAGAATTAGTTTTTAGACTTGCAATTGGAAATCAGATGGCTAAAAAGAGTGAGAGTGTGAGAGCCTTTTACCTGTGTCACATCTGGGGTATTTATAGATATTGGGAGCTGGATAACTGTTGGGTGGTTGTGGTGCCACGTGTTCGACGTTGGCATTACCACTACCCCCACGTTTTGAGTGGGGGGTCTTTAACTTCCCACCTGGAGGTTGTACCCGTGTTAACCGCCATGGGACCTAGTTAATTTACTAGAAGTTTTATGGCTAAGTGTTTGGGTTGGCAATTCCATGCCCGTTGAAGGCCTTGCGTAGTGCTAGAGCGCTCCCGGGTGTATTGGTAGAGCGTCCCCTAGGAGTTGTGGTAGAGTGCTCGCCGGGGGTATTGGTAGAACGCCCCCTGAGGGTTGTGGTAGAGCGCCCTTGGGGAGGTCGACGGCCTTGTGTAGTGGTAGAGTGCCCCTTGGGGTATTGGTAGAGCGCCCCCTTAGGGTTGTGGTAGAGCGTTCCTCCGGAGTATTGGTAAAGTGCCCTTGGGGGGGGGGGGTCGACGGCTTTACGTAGTAGTAGAACGCCTCCGGGGGTCGATGGCCTCGCGTCGAAGTACAGTGGCCCATCTTGCTTGTCATCGAGGGTGGCTTCTTCTACCAACCTATATTATTAGCCCCCATCCCTTGTTGATGTTTTCGGCGAGGGGTAGCAATTTTCTTTATCTGGGTTGGTTTAAAAAAATTTTTTAATACATATAAATGATAAATGAGTAGTCCGTATTAGCAAGTCGAGCAATGCAATCGAAATCAAGTAGCAATTTTATTGTACACATGGTACCCCATCAATGGTCCTAATGTTGGAGAGAATTTCCCCCCCCCCCCCAAAAGTTTGAATTCTTGTGTTTATAAAAGGAGGTGATTTTTATTTCAAAGAATCACTTTCATTTTTCCTCAACATCCTAGACTTTCTTCCTTCTAAGGTAATTTCCTCTCCTTTTTAATCTCAAGTCTTGTTTTGAATTTCTCTTCATCTTTTTTGTTGTCATGTATAAAACTATTCTTCTTCTCCTTCCAATGAGAGTAGCAATGTGGGGTCGATTGATGTCGAGAAAAATCCAACCAGCTGGTCGGACGATTGGTCCGTCGTGGCCAGTCGACCAGCAGCATCGCTGGTTGATCGACCAGCCCCCCATTGCGAATCCGGACGGTCGGTCGGAAGTTTGACCGGTCGAAGTCCTTCGACTTCTCTTCCTTCGTCCGATGGGTTTCCATTTGAGTCTGATAGCCAAAACCTTTAAGTTGACTCTCAAGCCTTTATTTCAAGTTCCCCCAAGGGACATGTTGGCTCCACCAAGTCTCCAAATCAAAACTTAGAAATCGAGTGAGATCCGGCTGGCGAGATCGTCCCCCTTGAAATTTCAAAAAGATTTAGCTTTTATAATTCTCTGCTTAAGTTAGAGAAATGTCTTGCTAGGTATGATCGGGTCGACGATTACATCTATAGAGCCCCCGGGCCCAAAGAGAGGCTCCCCGGGTCCGACCCCCGCGAGATAGCGATGTATAAGGACATCATGGATGGGGTTTCCGGTTACCCATCCATCCTTTCTTTGTGTCGATTTTCAATGAGTTTCATATTACTCCTAGTTAAATAAACCACAATGCTTGGAGAAAAGCACTCTACTTCTTGTATGTTTGCCTTAGGAGGCGAGTTCCGCTCTCCATAGACCTCTTTAGGTGTGTCTTTGAGATGCACGTATTAGCTCAGTGCAATGCGTTCGTCTTTTTTACCGCTAGGGTCCTGTTGTTGTTTCCTGAGGAATTCAAATAGTGGTTAGAAATCTCGATTTTTCTTTGCCTGGCCTTTGCAGGTCAGTTTCCTTTCAATACCAACTGGCGGCACCCTCAAACTCGCCTTTTTAATAGTCAAGTAGATGTTTCCTCTACTCTAAAAGCTCAAATTCAACAGCTAGTTGATACACCCCCTCTTGCACCTAACTTAAGATCGGTCCTGACCATGAGGAACATATTGATAGTGGGGATGAGTCGTCCTACTGGTAGGCTGCTTACATCGATTTTTATTATTTTTGACTTGAACATATTTCTTATTTGTGCCTTTCGGAACTAATATATTTGGGTATGTGCATGCAGATATGGACTTTGATTTGGACGAGGTGTTGAGGACCCTGCCGGGCGGTGACGAGGGTCTTTCTCCCATTGACAGTAAACTCTTGAGCTTCCCTTTCTTTGTTTTGCGTTCTCACACTCTTTTGTTTTGCTGGCCTGACGAGCCTTACCTTGCATGTACAGGAAGGGAATTTGACCTGGAGGGGACCTTAGACTCCATGCCCGAGCAAGGGCATGGAAGTGATCTTGAGCCATGTCCCGCCTCCTTAAAGAGGAAAAAGATGGTGGCCCAAGGAGAAAGTCCTCGGGTAGCAGAAGAGACTCCCCAGCCCTCAGATGATCCTATCGAGGTTGCTCCTACTCCTAGGCCGGGCTCTTCTAGTCGTAGCGGGGGGAGCGTGAGGGGTCTCTTCCTATTTTTGGGTTTCCTTCTATCCGGGGTTATCGGGAAATGGAGGTACTTAAGTCTTTAGTGACACCCGCGCGTACCAGGTCGATCGCAGGATGTAGTGCAGACGATATTGAGAGGGCTGCGGCGGTCTATCTCCAGAGGGTACGCTTCTAATTCTATGCATATGTATATACACATTTTTTTTGCATGGTTCTACCACTCGACTCTTATATTGTCTTCTCATCCTTTAGGTGGTGGCCCTTCAAACCGAGCTTGCCGAATTGAGTCTTAGAGCTGAAGACTCTTGCAGAGGAAAAGAAAAAGGAGGCTCATCACTACAAGAAGAAGATATCTTCCTTGAAGAAATCTCTTGAGGCGTCGGAGGCTCGAGCCAGCGAGCAGGAGACAGAGAAAGACCATTTGCGATCTGAGTTGGCTCGTGCTCAGGAGGAGGTGGTTGAGAGGTATAAGGCCTCTGCTGGGTACACTAGGGACTTGGAGGCGCCTGTTGAGCATTACAAGTCATCGTCTGATTATGCCTAGGCTTTGCGTTCGTACGGGGGAAAGGCGATGGCAGCATCCATCAAACTGACCAAGGAATGGATATCGATCGAGCATCCTTCCATTAACCCCTTAGGTTTTGACAAGTTCCTTGCACAGCGCAAGGGGAAGGAGAGTGGGGCGCAGTCATCTAGGTCACTTAGTCCTTCGCCGCGGGGCGGCAATGATGGTGTTTCCCCTTAGTAGTAGCACCTTTTGTCAGTTCTTCCCCTTTTTTTTGTGTAGCCTTTTATCTCTACATGTAGCATCGTTTCTTACTTATCCGGGGTGTGGGTAAGAGTACATTACATGCTTTTTGTATGAATGCTATGTTATTGATGGTCATTAATGTTGAAGCTTGTTTCTCCTAGCGTTATTTTCGCGTGCGCTTAGACTTAGCTAATTTTTTGACTTTTCAAAGCTCTCCGCCTACCCCTTGGGCTACGTCGACCATTGAGGGTATGGTCTAGTGGTTTAGGGCCTTAACCAAATTTTTGGTTTCAATGGCTCTCCGCCTAGCCTCTTGGGCTGTGTCGACCGTCGGGGGTATGGTCTAGCGGTTTAGGGCCTTAACCAAATTTTTGGTTTCAATGGCTCTCCGCCTAGCCTCTTGGGCTGTGTCGACCGTTGGGGGCATGGTCTAGCGATTTAGGGCCTTAACCAAACTTTTGGTTTCAATGGCTCTCCGCCTAGCCTCTTGGGCTATGTCGACCGTCGAGGGCATGGTCTAGCGGTTTAGGGCCTTAACTAAAATTTTGGTTTCAATGGCTCTCCGCCTAGTCTCTTGGGCTGTGTCGATCGTTGGGGCATGGTCTAGAGATTTAGCGCCTTAACCAAATTTTTGGTTTCAATGGCTCTCCGCCTAGACTCTTGGGCTGTGTCGATCATCGGGGGCATGATCTAGTGTTTAGGGCCTTAACCAAATTTTTGTTTTAATGGCTCTCCGCCTAGCCCCTTGGGCTATGTCGATCGTCAGGGGGCATGGTCCAGCGGTTTAGGGCCTTAACCAAATTTTTGGTTTCAATGGCTCTCCGCCTTAGCAGGTGCTCAATTTTCTTCCTTCAACTGTAGACATTCTTCTATATCGTGTCCGTAATCTTTGTGAAAATGGCAGTACTTACTTTGATTTCTCTTGCTGGAGGAAGTCAGCATCGGTTTAGGCCATTCGAGCTCTTTCATGTGCTGTATCTCTATTAATAACCTTGTACGTGGGATGTTCAAAGGGGTGGGTGCCTTGGCCTCCGCTCGCTTCTGCTTGATCGATCGGTCTTGAGCATAGCCCTTGTTTATGCGTTCATTCTTCGGCTTATTCTTATCAGTGTGCCTTCGCTCATCATACGCTTTTCGCTTATGCGCTTCCGTCCCCCATCCATCCCTGATTTTTAGTCACTTTCTCCACTTCCTCCGCATCGACATACTTATCTCCCTTCTTCAATAAGTCATACATTGACTCTGGGGGGTTTTTGGAGAGTGACATTTTAAAGGCTCGGTTTCGCGTTCTGTTTATCCAGGCAGTAACCACTGCGGACATTTGCAGGTCTTTTATGCCGAGAGTCGCCCGGCTAAACCTACCCAAGTATTCCTGCAATGAGTCGTCTTTCTCCTGTACGACCTGCATTAACCCAATGGTTGTCTTCCTCTTCCTCTTGCTACTTAGGAAGTAAGCCACAAAGCTCCTGGAGAGCTCATCAAACGTCTTGATAGACCGTGGGGCCAAGGTTGCTACCCAGTCCCTGGCCTCCCTCCTGAGTGTGGGGGGGAAAGACCGGCACATTACAGCATCCGGGGCGGCATAAAGTCCCATCAAGTCTACAAAGGTCCATAAGTGGTCAAGCGGATCTGTAACTCTGTCATATGCTTCTACCATGGGCTGCTTGAAGCCTTTGGGCAAGGAGACCGCCATGATCTCAGGGGCGAACGGGTCTTCCTCCAAAATCATCTGCCTCTGCCTATCCTTTCCCTTAGACAGTGTATCATCTATCTTCTGGACTATGATTTCTTCCATCTTTTGTTCCAGGTCCACCATGTCTTGCGGGGGCTACTGAGCTACGACCACTGGGGCCCTCGCGCCTCCCGTCCCCTGCAAAGGGATGGGTGGAACAACCGCGAGTGGCACTTGAGGCGGTTGCTGGTTCGTCGCTTCCGTCGGACTCAATGGAGGGACCGTGTCTCTCTGCGATTGGTTTTGCAAGAGCGCCATCATTGTTGCCATTTGAGTCTCCAGAGCACTAAATTAACTCTACGTCACATACTGCGGTGGCTCGTGACCCCTTGCCATTGACTCTGACTCCGTCTCCGCCGTATTTCCAACCAAACGGGTATCACTCCTTGTTCGTCTTCTCGACATAGCTTTTTAGTTCAAATGATTCCCACAGACAGCGCCAATGAAATGGTTGTGGAACAATACCCTTCTATCTGCCTGGTGGCGTTCGGCATTTTGGCTGCTACGTCAAGTGTTTGTGACCTGAAAAAACGAAGGCGGGGCTTCCTCCCCCGTTTTACCTCCGGCGTGAGAATTAGTTTTTAGACTTGCAATTGGAAATCAGATGGCTAAAAAGAGAGAGAGTGTGAGAGCCTTTTACCTGTGTCACATTATGGGTATTTATAGATATTGGAAACTGGATAACCGCTGGGCGGTTGTGGTGCCACGTGTCCCGCGTTGACATTCCCACTACCCCCACATTCTGACTGGGGGATTTTTAACTTCCCGCCTGGAGGTTGTACCCATGTTAACCGCCATGGAAGCTAGCCAATTCACTAGAGGTTTTATGGCTAAGTGTTTGGGTTGGCAATTCCATACCCGTTGAAGGCCTCGCGTAGTGGTAAAGCGCCCCCCAAGTGTATTGGTAGAGCGTCCCCTGGGAGTTGTGGTAGAGCACTCCCCGGGGATATTGGTAGAGTGCCCCCTGGGGGTTGTGGTAGAGCACCACTGGGGAAGTCGACGGCCTTGCGTAGTGGTAGAGTGCCCCTGGGGGTATTGGTAGAGCGCCCCCTGGGGGTTGTGGTAGAGCGCTCCTCGGGGGTATTGGTAGAGCGCCCCTGGAGGGGTCGACGGCCTTGCGTAGTGGTAGAGCGCCTCCAGGGGTCGATGGCCTCGCGTCGAAGTACTGTGGCCCATCTTGCTTGTCGTTGAGGGTGGCTTCTTCTGCCAACCTATATCAATAAACATGGTTAGATGAATCATCCTAACTTATCTTATAGCAATATTTAAAATATAAAGAACTAAAATTGGATCAAAAAGCATGATAGGAAGAAATAGCAGCTCAGCTGGGGAATTAGCAATTTAGATACCATGAGAAAAACGACAAAATTGTGAAGAGCACAAATGCAACTCTGAAGATCCTCGATAATCAAATAGGGCAGATAGCAGAGATGTTAAGGGAGCGACCACAAGGCACCTTTCCATGAAATACTGAAGTCAACTTGAAGGAGTAGGTGAATACAATTCCCTTAAAGAGTTGGGCTAGTTATCAGAAATTCATGAAAAGAGATCAAGTGCTGAAATAGATTTGGAACTATATCAACCAAACTATAGTAGTTGGACAAAAATGTCAGAAGTCAGAACAGTCAAATTTTTTAAACTTTGGATTTTCGGTTGATCAAATGAGCTGTCTGATTGATCAATTGGATGGGTTGATTTTGTTGTTTTGGCTCCATTTGATCTGATTTGAGTGTTTTGAAAAACATGGACTTTTGAAAAGTGTTTTTAACTAGTTTTTCATGGATAAATGATATTTTAGAAGTATGATTAAAGTTTAAATATTGTTTTGAAAATCAATCTCACTTTTGATCAAACATTTTATGCAAATGGTAATAAAAAAATAGCTTATATTGAATAAAATTGTTTTTGAACTATAAACATTCATTACTAAAGATCAAAGTATTAGTACATTTACATTTGAACTAAAAAATCTAGATTTTGATCTTTCTTTGAAGTTTGGCTTTTAGGCTTTCGTCTTGATCATTCTTAGATATTTGACTTTTAAGCTCTTATCTTGATCTTTCTTAGACTTTTAGCTTTTAAGCTCGTCTTGAAGGATTTGTCTTGAATGCTTGACTTCGATCTTAACCTTCATTGTGAGTTTTTGTAATGATAGTCTTGACTTTGATCTTTTGACGACGATTGATCGATTTATTTTTGAATGCTTTGAGGACTATAATTACTCTAATTCAATTGTTGGTAAACAAGATTACTACCTTATTTGTCATGATCAAAACATAAAGGTTAAAGTCAACCATAGGTCAACTCCTTTCATCAATTTGTTTCCTTCTTGAACTGAATTATCTTGTGGGGATAATTCCCTTCGATTTTCCTTAATAGATGAGGATTCTGCATGGATATTTAGGAGTTGATAAGGTAGTTTTCTAGTAGGATATATTCTCTCAAAGTTCAGCGGGCTGTTTCAAGAACCATAAATTAGTTGATGTGTCTTGATTTATGCCAAACCTCTTAGGAATATACCGCTATCTTCCAGCAAAGAGTGGTTCGATGGAGAGACGAGGCTTGATCATTAGAAATGTCCACACGAAGACCATAGGTGTGTCGTGGTATTGCCATAGACAAGCCTAATGGGCCAACCTACCCGATTAACTAGGCGAAGAGCATGGGGAGCACGTGGAGTTACCATGTGGTGCATCACAACAGGTCCACGTGGCCTTCCATCATGGCACTTATGTGGCTTCCAGGTAGATTTAACGTGTAATAAGTGAATAACTAAAAGAAAAGTTCACATTTACATATTGATCGTGCACCACATGTATATATATATATATGTGAATGTCGTCGAGTAGGTTTAATTTCAAAGTTGACAGATAAGTATGGATTGCTAAACAACATAAACCTTTCCAAATGATTATATGGCAGTCAGCATAGGTATTTTTAATAATGTAGCCGTCATATCAAAAGATATATCTGTCATATAGGCTAAGTTGGGCATCAGCATAGATCATCCAAACCGAAATGGAAATCGAGCGTTTCGTGGTTCAAAAATATCGAATCTAATTTGAAGCATTATTTGTTAACGATTACATGACCTTCTACACTTGCCCTTCAAATGATTTATATGGCCATCAACATAGGCCTTAAAGAGCATTCGGTACATGATCGATATTGTTAATAGGCCCAAAAGTTTTAAGATACTTAAAAGCGCTTCATAAGACACATATATGCAATTATCACACATACAATATTCTACTAACTGGAAATGTGATTTGTTCCTTCCATTATTTATAACATTTCATGTGATATTATCAAAGATTGGCATGAGGTCATGGATGACATGATGGATATGTAGGGAAAATCCCAAGTTTCACCAGTTCGGTCGGTTTATGAAAAATGAGGAATCCGATATTCTCGATTTCAATACGTATATACTTTTTGTCCGGTAAGATGATATATAACAGCAAGTTACAGTCGCACAACTAATTGGATAATAACAGAATGAACAACAAATCAACTATTGAATTTACTGCAATAAATAACAGAATGAATAATTGAAATTGCAGGAAATGAAATTTCAAACTGAGGCCTGTGTTACATACAATTTTCTTAAAACAGATTCGCCCCCTCACTATCCGTGCTTGAGGTTTAAAATGAGCGTCCGTTTCCCAGGATACAACGGTAAAACCAGTAGCTTCCGAGCACCGGAGAAACCACTCCGGCGAACTGAACTAGTGCCTGAACTACACTACCACCAAGACAGAAATGCAGAAAAGACAGAACTCTATGCAAATGAATTTCTTGTGTATTCTAAACTTGAAAGTTTTTGCTTTGGTGTATTGAAATAAGGAAAATGAGCCACTATTTATAGGCTAGACTACCATTAATGGCAATGACCTTTGGAGTTTCTCATTTTTTTCCTATGTGGGACAAATTCATTTTTCCACATAAACTCCCTTTTGAGTGGCACATTTTGAGCCTCAATTTCTCATTCACCCGAGCATCATCTTTGGCAAGTAAGTATATGATTTCGATGTACTCACGGAGGAGAACACAAATCAACTTTCATCTTCCAAATTGAACAACCGGGTCCCACTCAAAACTCGTGCCAAAGTCGGCCCATAACTCAATTTTTTTTCCAACAATCCCCCACATGAATGAAAATTGGGAGTGACTCATGCATGTGACACATGACGACTTATGAATGTGACACATGACGACTTATGAATGTGACACATGACGACTTGGTGATATAGTTCAACAATTGAAACCTGCATAAGATAGGTAGGTGTTACCCTTTGAACCTTCCATTGTGGAAGCATATTTACTTCACTGGCTGACCAATAGACGCGATGTCCTTGAACTATTCTGTCGTTTATGTAAACGATGATACACTTCACACAGAATTCTTCCTAACACATTTCAGTTCTCATTATTATGTTCGTTTTGACCATGAACATACGCCTAGTTCTGTGAGAGTTCACAAGAATTGCGCCCCACACAATTCCCTTAGAGGCGGCCCTATTTCTCTCTTACATAGGTGATTTCTTATTACAAGTAACCTGCATTACTTGGCTCAATTTTCGAAGCATAAAAATCATTAAAAGCCTATTGCTTATCCTCCATCTTTACGAGAATCACTGTCGCATCACAGGAATGGACAGGAGGTAATATCCCCCACAGTGATTCTATCAAGTCTTTACAATTAGGTTGTCCCTTTGAACCTAGATCTTAGGATCTCCAGTCAACTAGGTTGGGTTTTCCTTTGGACTAAATTATCCATTCAAGGGCTTAAGTCTCATTCCTCTCGATGATTTCTCAACTAACTCTCTATTTAACCCTTTGGTTAGCGGATCCGCAATGTTATCCTTTGACTTTACATAATCAATAGTGATAACTCCAGTTGAGAGTAGTTGCCTAATGGTATTATATCTACGACGTATATGTCTAGACTTACCATTATACATGTTGCTCTGTGCCCTTCCAATTGCCGATTGACTATCACAATATATGCAAATTGTTGGCACAGGCTTTGACCATCTTAGAATATCCTCTAAAAAGTTGCGTAGCCACTCAGTCTCTTCACCACTTTTATCTAGAGCTATAAACTCAGATTCCATAGTGGATTTGGCTATCACTGTTTGTTTAGAAGATTTCTATAATATAGCTGCACCTACCAATGTGAACACAAATCCACTCGTGGATTTTGAGTCTTTTATGTCAGATATCCAATTAGCATCACTATATACTTCAATGACCACTGGATATCTGCTATAGTGCAGTCCAAAATTACGAGTATATCTCAAGTACCTTAGTACTCTTACTATTCCTTTCCAGTGATCAGCTCCTGGATTACTCGTGTATCTACTCAGTTTGCTCATTGTGCAAGCTATGTCTAGTCTTGTACAACTCATCAAGTACATCAAAATTCCAATAATTCTCAAGTATTCTACTTGAGACACACTATCACCTTTGTTCTTAGATAAATGTTAACTCGTATCTATCGGGATTCTAGCCATTTCAGTATCATCCTTACTAAACTTTTCGAGGATTTTGTCCACATAATGTGACTGGCTTAGAACAAGACCATCCGACGTTCTTAAAATTTTGATTCCAAGTATAACATCAACTAGACCCATGTCTTTCATGTTAAATCTCGAATTTAACATGGTTTTAGTGGATTTGATCAACTTATCGTTGCTGCTAACAATAAGCATGTCATCAACATAAAGACATAAAATGACATAGCCATTTTCAGTGTCTTTAACGTAAACACATTTATCATACTCGTTAATCTTAAATCCACCCTCTATCACGACACCGTCAAATTTCTCATACCATTGTTTTGGTGCTTCTTTCAAGCCATACGATGACTTCACCAATTTACACACCTTCTTTTCCTACCTTGGAGACAAAAATCCTTCGAGTTGTTCCATATAGATTTCTTCATCTAAGTCTCCGTTCAGGAAGGCAGTCTTAACATCCATTTGATGTACTTCAAGATTTCGCAAAGCAGCAATCGCAAGTATCATTCTAGTGGATGTTATTCTCGTTACTGGAGAATATGTATCAAAGTAATCAAGGCCTTCCCGTTGTCGGTAACCTTTTATTACCAACCTGGCCTTATACTTTTCAATAGTTCCATCTTCTTTCATTTTTCATTTGAAAATCCACTTGTAGCCTAATGGTTTACTTCCTGCTGGAAGATCTACTGGCTCCCATGTATGATTTTGCAGGATAGAATCTATTTCACTTTTAATGACCTCTTTCCATTGAGGTCCTTCCAAGGAGTTCACAACCTCTTGATAGCTTTGAGGTTCAATTTCTAGCATATAGGAGAAAATCCAAACCATAAGATTTTTCTGTCCTTTCCCTTTTGCTACGTCTAGGTTCAACCTTAACCTCCCCTTATGGTTTTTGGTCCTGACTATGTTCAGTGATAGTCTCATATGTCCGTTTAGAAGAACTTGCCTCTTTTTCGAACCTGTATGGAAACACATGTTCAAAGAACGAAGCGTTTCTTGACTCCATTATCGTGTTTCTGTGTATATCTTGGATTTTAGATTCATACATGAGAAATCGATAAGCACTACTGTTATGTGCATATCCAATGAATATGCAGTCTACAGTTTTCGGGCCTATCTTCACCTTCTTTGGTGTTGGGACAACCACTTTAGCAAGACACCCCCACACTCGTAAGTATTTATAGAAAGGCGTTCTTCCTTTCCATAACTCATAAGGGGTCTTCTCCATTTTCTTTCGAGACACCTTATTCAAAAGGTAATTTGTTGATAACACAGCATCCCTCCACATGTTTTGAGATAATCCAGAACTTACTAGCATAGCATTCATCATCTTCTTTAAAGTGCGATTTTTCCTTTCAGCAACACTATTTTGTTGCGATGAATACGGTGTCGTGGTTTCATGTATGATTCCATGTTGTGCACAGAATTTAGCAAACGGTGCTTCATACTCACCACCTCGATCGCTTCTTAGCACCTTAATTTTCTTGTTAAGTTGATTTTCAATTTCATTCTTATGGCGAACAAATTTCTCTATCGCTTCATCCTTGCTTTTTAGCAAATACACATAGCAGTATTTCGTGCTATCGTCGACAAAAGTAATGAAATACTTGTTGTCACCTCTTGTTTATACAAAATTTAAATCACATATATCACTGTGAATTAAATCAGGTGATTCCATATTTCGTTCAATTGACTTAAAGGACGACCTAATCAATTTTGCTTCAACACAAGTCTCACACTTATGTTTGGAATCAACATGGAATGCTGGTATGCATTTCAAGTTAACTAGCCTACGTAAAGTATCATAGTTAACGTGGCCTAGTCTACCATTCCACACAATGGAAGACTCAAGCAAGTAAACAGAAGCATTCACTTTATTATTCATTTTTTGTTTAACAACCATTACATTGAATTTAAACATTCCATCGAAAACATAACATTTTCCGACAAACATTCCACTTTTCGACAAGATGACCTTGTCTGACTCAAACACAATGCAGAAAAACCATGCTTATTCAAAAGCGACCCGAACACAAGGTTCTTGCGAATTTTCGGCACATACAGCACGTTGTTGAGAGTCAGCTCTTTTCCCGAAGTCATCTTCAGAACCACTTTTCCTTGGCCCTTGATTTTAGAAGTTGCTGAATTTCCTGTGAACAACTTCTCTCCATTCTCAACTGCTTTAAAAGCAGTAAATAACTCTTTATCAGAGCACACATGTCTCGTAGCTCCGGTGTCAATCCACCATTCTTTTGGATTAGAACCCACCATGTTCACTTCAGAAATTACTGCTGCGAGACTCATCTCCGACACATCATATGCCATGTAGTCAACCACATTTGCTTCTTTCTTCTTCTTTGACAATCTGTACTCCAAAGATTTGTGGCCTACTTTGTCACAGTTGAAGCACTTCCCTTGAAATTTCTTCTTAGGAATGCCCCCTTTTGGTCCCAGCTTGATCCCTTTTCCACCGGATGGCCCAGCTTTGGTTTTGTAGTTCTTACTACCTTGACCATGTTCAACAATATTGGCCTTAGCCGCACCAGGATTGAACCGCTTCTTTTCGGAACTCTTGTTGTCTTCTTCAATTCGAAGTCTAACAATCAGTTTTTCAACGTTCATTTCCTTTCACTTGTGTTTCAAATAATTCTTGAAATCTTTCCACGCGAGAGGCAATTTTTCAATGATTGCAGCCACTTGGAAAGTTTCACTCAGAATCATCCCTTCGGCATGAATTTCGTGAAGAATCACTTGGAGTTCTTGCACTTTACTGATTACAGTTTTGGAGTCCACCATCTTATAGTCCAAGAATCGATCGACGATAAATTTCTTATCCCCGGCATCCTCAGTCTTATATTTCCGGTCCAAAGACTCCCACAACTCCTTAGCAATTTTCATGGTGCTATACACGTTGTATAGCGAATCTACCAAACTGTTCATGACGTAATTCCGGCATAAGAAGTCCGAGTGGTTCCAAGCATCGACAGCACTGATTGCTTGAACATCCACCTCACCCTCTTGGAGTTTTGGAGCACTTTCAGTCAAGAATCTTGCAAAATCAAGGTGGTCAGATAGAACATCATTTTCTGCTGCCACCTCTTGAAATTCAAGTCGTTGAATTTCTCCGACTTTTTCCCATGATTAACTGATACATTAACCAGAACATTAGCCACATGTTAGTTCACAACACGACTTGGCACTTGAGTCACAGTCTGAGCCATAACAGAGCTACGCCCTGCACCTATAGCCGAACTAGGCCCTGCACCCATAGTAGAACCCACAGCCTGAGTTTGGGTACCTACATGTTGGAATCCATGTTGGTGGAACCGGTTGCGATTTCGTTGTCCAAAAGAACTAAACAACAAATTAGTTTCCACAATATAACAAATATAAGAAACTAATCAGTTCAGAAATAATCAATATAGGAAACCAATTTTTCCTTTCTGAAAATCTGTTTTAAGCTTGTAGGGAAAATCCCAAGTTTCACCAATTCGATCGGTTTATGAAAAATGAGGAATCCGGTATTCTCGATTTCAATACCATGTATGCTTTTTGATCGGTAAAATGATATATAACAGCAAGTTACAGTCGTACAACTAATTGGATAATAACAGAATGAATAACAAATCAACTATTGAATTTACTGCAATAAATAACAGAACGAATAATTGAAATTGCAGGAAATGAAATTTCAAACCGAGGCCTGTGTTACACACAGTTTCCTTAAAATAGATTCGCCCCCTCATCATCCGTGCTTGAGGTTTAAAACGAGCGTCCGTTTCCCAGGATACAACGATAAAATCAGTAGCTTTCGAGCACCGTAGAAACCACTCCGGCGAATTAAACTAGTGCCTGAACTACACCACCACCAAGACAGAAATGCAGAAAAGACAGAACTCTATGCAAATGAATTTCTTGTGTATTCTAAACTTGAAAACTTTTGCTTTGGTGTATTGAAATGAGGAAAATGAGCCACAATTTATAGGCTAGGCTACCATTAATGGCAATGACCTTTGGAGTTTCTCATCTTTTTCCTATGTGGGACAAATTCATTTTTCCCACATAAACTCCCTTTTGAGTAGCACATTTTGAGCCTCAATTTCTCATTCACCCGAGCATCATCTTTGGCAAGTAAGTATATGATTTCGATGTACTCATGGAGGAGAACACAAATCAACTTTCATCTTCCAAATTGAACAAGCGGATCCCACTCAAAACTCGTGCCAAAGTCGGCCCATAACTCAGTTTTTTTTTCCAACAGGATATTGGTATCCTGGGTAACAACTGCAAACTATGTGTAACTGACATATGGCAATAGAATATTTTAAATCAATATTTGTTATTGAGAATGAAAGTTTTAGCTTCTGAAATTGTTTAGAGAAATAAATTGCTTATTAATTCCTTTAATTATAAGTAACTATGCCTTTTATATAAATATTGCAAAAAGCAAATATTCTAATTCGCCAACAAAATCAAAATTAATTGAAAAGGAAATTTTAGTCGTGACAAATTCTGCTCGCATGTCTGTCAATACTAATTAGGGGTGAATATGGTTCTATTTAGTTCTAATTCCAAAAGAATTGAATCGAACCATGAACCAATAATTTTTTTCAAAGATATGGAACCAAACCGAAACTAAGCCATTCGGTCCTATTTTGGTTTGATTTAGTTTGGTTCTAATTCCATTACCTAAATTTTCAAATCATAAATGCAAATTAAAATCTCTCATTACATCCATAAATTAGTAACAAATGTCTAAATAGAAAATAAATATCAAACATTTAGCAAATTCAACTTTAAATTGTCGATTAAACTCGACCCATTTAACTCAAATCGACTTAGTCAACAAATAGAACCTACATATAGTAAGTTATATAGTAATTTGGCATTACTAAATTATGCAAGACATTTTATTAAAGATTTAGAAAATAAAATAAAACCTATGTATAGTAAGTTATCATGTAAAGGTCAAATATATTTTAATCAGTGGAATTATCTTTAGATAGTGAATATAAAATAGTAGAAACTGATGGTTGTGAAATAGAATGAGAAGGGATTTTATATTTCAAACCAAATAAATATAGCTATAAAAAGGGAAAAAAATTGTAAATATGACAGCGAAAAATATAATATTAAAAGAAAATATTTAACCAATTTTGATTTACGAAATAATGGCTGGTATACATAGTTTAGAAAGTTTTAAATTATTTTAAATACTAAATTCACTTTTAGAACAAACTGTGAAGCCACAATTAAATTTATTAAAAAGACAAATTTTGATAAAATAAGACATAAAAGATGTCTAGAATGATATAAAATGTTAAATAATTATAAAATCAACATAGAACACATAGACGGAAAAAATAATATTTTGACAAACAATTTAAGTAGACAGGTCATTAATTTTCGAACTAATTATTTTAATGGTACAGATGGGTTAGAGGATGATGAATTTTTGGAACGTTGCTAAGAATGGCCCCACAAGGATCTAATCTCCAATTCGGAGAAAAAATTTAGCAAAACTTTAAAAAATGGAACATTGTCTAGTGGATAATCTCTAAATGCACGTGATTCTAAACAAAAATTAAACAACATTAATGCTCTATCTAATCATTTTAGATGGATTCACAATCAAGTAAAAAGTAGAAATTTTAATTTCTTTGCAATAAAAGCCTTGTATATATAATTATTGGCTAGATGTGTTAAAACAAATATCTTTTCAGTCCCCTTCTTCAAAGAATTTTACACATTAGAAGAAGCTTTAAATCTCTATAGAGAAATGATATGATTTAATATGATTTAGTTTTTATCTATCTGAAAAAGTTAACAGACTATTAATATGCAAACCTCCACTTCTTAAACATCATTTTCATCTTCATCAATACAATTTTGTGATAGTTGCCAAACTATGACCAATGTTGTTAAAGATTTGAATTTTAGAAAGCAATTATTAGAAGAAAAATTACAAATCCTTGAAGACGAAATTGATCTCAACAAACCATTAGTAAACATTAAAATGAGATTCTTTAATTACAAGATAGTTTAAAAGACTTGGTTCTAGAGATTTCGTTGAAAGACCATTCCAAGATATTGCTTCTACAAGTAGAATTTATTCTAAAAAATAGAAAGACTATTGAATTAAAAATTCTACAGTTGTAGGGCATGAAAAGACGTTATATGAATTAGAACAGAAAATTGTCAATTATTTCAATATTATTCAAAATTCTATAAAGTAATCAGTCATACAGGAGAGAATCGATTTTTCTCAAATTCTAAACTATTATCACAACGAGAATCGACATTTTCGCTCCAAATACGAATCATCCACTAAAAAATCAACTTTCTTTAGACACAGCTATCCTAAAATTTCCTTCAACTTTATAGCTTTTAAAGAAGACATTTTTTATCCAGTCTTACAATATGACATGATATACACTATGCCCTTGTTTGAGCCCCATTTTTTTTTTTTTTTTTTGGAAAAAATGAGTTTTTGGATAGTATATTGATAGGAAATGTGTGGTTAAAACATGAAGAAAAATTTTAGATTTGCATGTAATATTATTTTATTAAAAAATATGTAGTTAAGATGATGTTAAAATACTGTTGAAAAATACATTTTTCCAAAAGAATTGGGTTCAAACAAGGGCTATATATGTTTAAATAGATCTTTCAAATTCTCTTCACCCAAACTTAAACAGACTCTTGATCAATTAAAAAATTGCCCATTAAGTATCAAATTCATTTCCAGACCACCTCTTGTAAATAATACTATAGTAATACCAGCTTATCATTTTATTCAAATATATGAAGGACCCACTCTTCAAAGACAAATTGAAATTAGATATATTGATTATAAAAGATGGATCTCAGTGGTAACAGCAACGATAAAAATTCAAAATAATGATTTCAGACTTGTACCATGGAATATTCAACAGAAAAAATTATATCTAATGGTTTTTCAAGAAATAGATGACGAATTATCAAAAAATTAATCAAATACAGAAGAAGAAGAAGAAGAAGAAGAAGAAGACTATTTGGTGGCAAATATAATGAAATTGATGCCGATTTAGAAGAAACCTACAGAGAGATAATAAAAATAGTAGAATAATTCAAAAGAAGAAAAGGCATAAAGACAGAAAAATGGCTATTATTAAAAAGCAAGAACAATAAACAACACTCAAAGGACAATTATCAATACAGAGAGAGCTTGAAGAGAAAAAAAATCTTTGTTATTTCATACACCAGTAAAGTTAATATCCACACCTTCAATTGTAAATCACATACTTGTAAAGATATACAATATTGTTTACTTTTTTATAAGAAGTTGATGTGATATATCAATATCTACATTTCTAGAAGAACCAAAAGTATTTCACACAAGAAAACACACACAAAAAGACAAAGCACACCATATAGCACTAGTATTCTAAATTCTTTTCTCAAATATTGTAAATTAAAGACTTCATATTAAATTAAGTTCTTTAATACTTCCTTTTGCTTTATAATTCTCTTTTACTTTATTTATTTTTGAGTAAGGCCTAATAGGGGAAACATTAAGTAAACAATTAATTTATTCAGATGTATATTATAATATTTTATTCCCTTTTGAAGACATATTCCTAACACTCTTAACCTCTTTATTATGGATTCCATTCCATGGCCAAAAGATAAAATAGTCCTATAAGTTAAGTTGGCTATATTTATCGTAATTAAAAGAATTTGTTTAAGCCTTTTTAAATATGATGAAAATCTTTTTGGTTATAATTTTAAACATTTTTAAAAGGTTAAGAAAAAAGCTAAGAGAGTTAAAAAAAAAAAAAACTTTGAAGAAATTAACTTGCTGAATGATAAAATACTCTAATGACATTACAAATATACTGTTTCAAGTTTTTATATTTTATGCCATTTGATAAATTTACTTCACCTACTTTACTTTGTTGTTCTTTAGAAAGTTTATATAAATTAATATTTGTTTAGAAAATTGAGAAATTGGTAGATTAGTGTTATAGAAAAATCATATATTATCCGCATTAGATAGAAATAAAGGTGACTCCTCTCTATAGATCAAGAAGCAAATTAATGAGCATTCTACTTTTTAGTGTTGGAGCTTCTTGATAGAAGATCCTGAATGTAACAAAAGATGGGAAGAAATAAAAATTGTGAGAAAAATAAAAATAATGATAATATAATAAAAAGAAAGACGAAGATTTTCTCTTAGAAACACCTTCTAAATTTGGTATTGGAGTCCTTTCCTAGTCCAAAATACTTAGTTTATGAAAAGAATAGATTACTTAAATCTAGAACTTCTAGAAAATTTTAAAAGAAAAGACACTTTAGATACAATCTCTTTAATTTGTAACTTTGGTAAACATCTTTTACATTCTAAAGATAGACAGTTAAATAGTGTTGTAGATTTTCTCATAAACTTAGCAGAAGATTTAGAAAGAAACAATTAAAATAAAAAGGTAGAAACTTTATTAGAAAGTATAAATAAAAATAAAAAAACTTCAGAAAAAAGAAATTTCATAATATAGGTGAAAGAGACAATGGCCCCCCAGCTTAGAGAAATTAGAAAGTAGAATTAAAATATTTAAAAAAAAAGTCAATAGATACTAAGCAAGATTTAGATAATTAAATAAACAAGCTAGAAAAACTAGATCTAAGAAAAGCTAAAAAGTCTAATAGATTTAAAAAGATTAAGTGGATTCATACTTAACAGGTAAGGGAAAGCAAATTGTAAACAGTAGTAATAGAGTAGTAGGTAATTCTTTACTAGGGACATTAAGAAGAAAAATAAAATTCGAGACAAGATTAGAATCTTTAATAAATATCGAAGAAAATATAGAAATATTTAGACAAAATAAATTAAAATTATTAAGCTTTGACATATATAAGAAGGAAAATATTTTTAGCAAATCATCAATAAATCAACATTATGGTGAAAGATATGTGTCTTGTATACATGAAGATCAATTTATATCACTGAATTTAACTGAAAAAAGAAATTTATAAAGAAATTGTTAATAAAAATCTTTAACAAACTCATTTAGAATTAATAATATTAGCAATAAAGGTACTTTATAGAAGAAATTTAAGAGCCAAAATATTAGAGTACTTATATGATAGCAAATTCACAAACATAGAACAAAAACTATTATGAAGCATAGAATTAGACATAAATAATGAAAGTGGACTAGAATACTTTACACCAAATTATTTAGTTAAAACAAAAAGTTTTTATAAAGACATTAAAATAGACAAAAAGAGTAAAGATATTGAATGAAAAGAGATAAAAAACAATTTGTTAATTTGTACATGATACATAGGGAGACTTAGTGCAAACAGTTCTACTAGTTATAAATTAGAAAATAATTAAATAATTACTTTATTATGACAAAAAGGCATAAAAGTAATCCCTACAAAGAAATTCTCTTTAGAAACAAATGCATAATTAGATTGGAATCTAGGAAGCTCTTTAAAAATACCAATAGTGCTACCAGAAGATAATATTATGTACAAAAATAACAATAGAACTCTAAGTATTAGATTTGGGAATTACAATTACCAAGCTGAAAAAATAAAGCATCATGAAGAATAAACCGACGAATAATGTAAATATATTGAAATAGAAGACTATGAAAGTGATGAAGAAGCCAATACATTAAATGAAGATGGTGAAGACGATGAGAAAGAATTTGGATACATAGATATTAAATTTTATAGAAATCTTAGAAAATCTAGAAAAGTTGAAATTAAAGCTTTTTTAGAAGAAGATCAAAAGAATATAGAAATTAAAATGGAAGAAAGTAATGAAAGTAATAAAAAATTCAAATAAAAAACTGATCAAGAATTTGGGGGAAAAAAGAACACATGAATACAGAATACGACATAAGAGGGAACTATCATTTTCCCTTGCAATATTAAATGCGTGGGAGGAGACTGCACCATCAACTTCCCCAAACCTCTCAACATTATAGACCTCTTGTCGTCGTCGATGCATGAATCTCAACTTCGCTTCACATGTCAAGGTGGTCTTGGAGCATACAGTGAAACTGCCGTCCTATCCAAATTGCGAAGCCATATCTCTGAACTCCCATTCCAAGTCATTGAGCTTTGGATCACGTATGGAGCGATGCTTCCGGTGGAAAATTCCCTCGATGGATTCTTTCATCGGAACTCAGAGAGAGAAAGAGAAAGAGGGGACTAAGGTTTAGATTTAAAATTAATGAAAAAATACAGCATTTTATACTTTATAATTATTTTTCACGTGATTTTTCAAAAGGTATTATGCCTCTATTTGAATCTCATTAATTTTTATTCTATTACATTCCATTTTTTCTCTTCTATTTTCAATTATACAATTTTTCATAAAATAATATTACATATAAATTTAAAAAAAAATTCTTCTTTTTCAACCACTCTTTTTTTTTTTTTTCAAAAAAAATATTACTCATTTTCATATAAAAAAAAATGGGGCGGGGGCTAATGGGCTATGTTTAGGGTATGTGGTCTAATATGCCCTTAATATTCACAATCGGCCCATTCCAAGTCTGTCAAATCCAGCATAGCACATTTTAATTCTCTCCATCGAAATTTCTCCGATCTCTGATCTGAATCAGAGAGGAACAAAGACAGTGAAGCAAATTTTCGCAACAATGGTGGGATCGTCGAGTTCGTGGTCAACTGCTTTGGTTCGTATCTCTCCGTACACTTTCGCTGCCATCGGAATCGCCATATCTATAGGCGTTTCCGTCCTCGGCGCCGCCTGGTATCTATCTGTGCATTCGAAGCCTATTGTGTATTTCGTTACGTTATATCTGATTTCTTTGAACTATGCAAAATTGTAGGGGAATATATATAACTGGGAGTAGTTTAATCGGTGCTGCGATTAAAGCCCCTCGAATTACTTCCAAAAATCTCATCAGGTACCATTTTTTTCTACAATAAGTTCGAAAACCTGAGCTTTGAAACTCAAATATGTGAATTGCATATTCATTTATATATGAACCTAAGTTTTATTCTATTTATTGACTCGGATTTTCTGTTCTGGTATTTGTTTCATTTTTAAATGGGTGAATCTATTCTGCATTTTTGGTAGTTGTTGACACATTCTGAGTCTGAGACACTTAAGCACAATTCGGATAAGAATCAGACTGCGTAGGAAATATACCGGTGGAATGAAACCTGTAGCTGTCCACGTTTGTCATCCAGGAATCATATTGGCAAGATATGAAAATATTGGGGATGGATTTTAGATGGTGGTTTTCACCAGAATTGCTTCCTTGACACTTTGGAATCAGATTGGCAAGATATAAAAATATTGGGCTGGATTTTAGATGGTGGTTTTCACCAGAATTGCTTCCTCGACACTTCGGAGACTGTTATAGGTAAAATTTAAAATCCTACTCTGGTTTAGCTTACAATAAAATACTAACCCAAAGAGCTTGAGCTACTCCCTCTAATATGGTTGTCTTAAATATGGACCAAGTCTTAATATTGTATTTGTATCCTAGCCCACTGCTTAAACGAATAAATCACTTCATCTAAGCTCAATTGAGTGATTGAATTTCAAGATTGGTGTGCCCAAATAAAGGCCCATCTTTCAGGACATGTTAAGGGTCTCATTAATTAAATATAAAATAATTCTAATCAACATATAAAGGTTTGGACTAGTCTTAATAAGATTAGCATTTTGTGATTGAACTCTGAAGTCTTAATAAAGATACTTCATCTTAAGCCTGGAAATCCATGTGAACTACAGTATTAGTTATCAAATGCTTGGATGAGACTACTTTATCCATCACCTTTTCATTACGCGAGAGTAAATTGTCCCTGCAGCAATTTTTTGAGAGAAAATAAATAAATAAATAAATAATTTAAATTAAAGACAACAAAAGTAGAAATTAGATTTCATTTCCACTGTGGCACTTTCAGTCCCATATTTCTTCCTATTTTTCTTTTTATTTATTTTTTATATTTTTTTAAAACCGAGTATGTAGATGTAAATGTCTGACATACAGGTCTCAGAACGTAATGGTACTTGAAACAATTATTCAGTTCCTAAGGACATGAACACATCTGACATACAGGTCTCAGAATGTAATAGTACTTGAAACAATTATTCAGTTCCTATGGACATGAACTGCTTAAAAGTAGTTCATTTCTCACCTCAGTCAATCTGTATCCTATATTGATTGACACTAGCTGATGAACCATGCATCTAGAGTGTACTTCATCAAGACATGCTAATGTTAGATGCCCGTACCACTGAGGAAGTTGTTAGTATTATATAGTAAGTATGATGATTGACATTAGGATGAACAAATGCTAAATCACATATATTTTCAGACGCCACCTATCTTCTTGATGGGCTAAGGAAGAGTGAGATTGAGGTCCTAGTCCCCAGAATGTCGCTTTTTCTCCTGCTTTGCAGAGATAAAGAACAGGGGCTCCCTTGAAAGAACAAATAAGGAGATGGCTAATGGACCTTGAGAAGTCAAAGGTTTAATGATCTTGTTTATTCTCATAATGTAAATGAGTAATATTCATTGCACAGTAGTATAGGAGATATTATAGAATCTCAGATACTCGAGTCATGAAAACTAAATTATCTTTTCTTCCTCGCTTTCCCTAATACGTGCTTTGTTATGGAGTGATGTTCAAACTGCTAAATTGTAGCACTACAACAATGGATGGATACATCAGAAGTACAAAGGTTTTCTCTCTTAGCCGTTGTCACGAAGAATTGAAAATTGTTTTAATTTATCAAGAAGCAACGGATGCCCACCGTTATATATTGGACGTAGTGAAAAGTGTGCAAAGGTTTGTTCGGGTCTATTAGCTGTAGATGGATGTATTAACTATATTAGAAGAATCTGGATATTAGATGTCCTGGACCCTATGAAGAAGATAAAAATGAGATGGAAGTGTCTGGGTAAGTGAAAAGATGTCAAAATAAATTTAGAAAGTGTTATGGAGACTTT
This sequence comes from Olea europaea var. sylvestris, assembly GCF_002742605.1. Lineage (NCBI taxonomy): Eukaryota > Viridiplantae > Streptophyta > Magnoliopsida > Lamiales > Oleaceae > Olea > Olea europaea. The sequence goes on along the minus strand of NC_036254.1, from coordinate 7,466,942 downwards.
TTATAAGACTAAATGCAATATGGACAATACAAATTAGAAAGGTATTAATCCTTAAAGTGATTGACCATAGTTTTTTCCCCTTTTTTTAAGGCCATTAGAAACTTTTATCAATTAACATTGCCACGACCAAGGGGCGAAATAAAAATGAGCATACAATCTATCCACGCACAATCTGGTCTATCAGTAGTAGCAAAGGTTGCCAATCTATGGTCCATTGCATTCCCATCTCTGGATATGAAATGCGAGGACCACTATCGACATCATTGAGAAGAGTGACAATATCCTATAGTATGGCAGCATTCAGTGCCATTTTAAAGTCACTTCGAAGGCTCTGAACAAGACGTAGAGAGTTACATTTCACCTGCACTTTGAGGCCGAAAGTGTTGGCAAGCTCGAATCCACATTTCTCCACCATTCCTTCAGCATCTTCTACAGATAATTACCCTGTGCGCCTGCTGGATGTTGCTGCAATAACATGGTCCTGATGATCCCTGATTACTGCTCCAAGTCCATACCATGTCTCGCCTGCAATAATGGACGCATACGTGTTAAATTTGAGTGCCCCCATCTCTGGTGTTCGGCCTTGCCTGGGACCCATCTCCAAACTTATCAGCTCCTTGGGAAGATAGCAACAAGTTCACTGCTGACTTCTCTACCTCCCCGGCTTCTCATGGCTGTCCACCATGCTGCCTCCAGTTCCTTTCTCCTCACATCATCCACATAATGCCGCTTATTATGACCAGTATGTCTGCTGAACCGTTTTCTGGAATATTCCCATCATCACAACTCGTGTTTCTGTTTCTCCAACATATGGTTTGATGGATTCCCAATGTCCAGCATGTTTCCAAATTGATTTGGCCTCAGCACAGGCAAATAAAGCGTGAATAGAAGTTTCCACCTTACCACAAGTGGGACAGCAACTTGTTTCACTAATAGACTTTTAAATAATTTCCCTTTTGTCGGCAGTGCGTCATTGTAGACTCTCCATGTAAGTAGCTGGACCCATGGTAAGATAGCAACAAGTTCACTGCTGACTTCACTACCTCCCCGGGTTCTCATGGCCGTCCACCATGCTGCCTCCAGTTCCTTTCTCCTCACATCATCCACATAATGCCGCTGATTATGACCAGTATATCTGCTGAACCGTTTTCTGGAATATTCCCATCATCACAACTCGTGTTTCTGTTTCTCCAACATATGGTTTGATGGATTCCCAATATCCAGCATGTTTCCAAATTGATTTGGCCTAAGCACAGGCAAATAAAGCATGAATAGAAGTTTCCACCTTACCGCAAATGGGACAGCAACTTGTTTCACTAATAGACCTTTTAAAAAATTTCCCTTTTGTCGGCAGTGCATCATTGTAGACTCTCCATGTAAATAGCTGGACCCTTTTCTTTTCATTTTTTCTGGGGGGAGGAGGCCTTTTAGTTTCCAGATTACAGTCCACCATTGCCATGCAATATTTGAGCTGGTTCCCTCTCCCAGTGCAGCCTGCTGTAGAAGGAAGAGGCATCCAGATTTCATAGTTCCAGATGAGCTTCTCACCGCACCTTGTGGAACTCAAGGGAATTGATAGGATTGCTTCTCGATCAGTTGGCCAGAATACCTCTGCAATTCTGACTGGGTCCCAAGTTCCTGCATCAGAACAGTTCACTGACCTTCCTCACATCCGGTTTGCTGGAGAAATATGTTTGAAAGATGGGACCTCTGGGGAGCCAAGCATCATGAAAAACTCGAACAGTTTCTCCATCTCCTATATGCAACTTCATGTCAGCGGTCAGAAGTTCCTGACCCAATAATAGTCTGCGCATACAAAAAGGAGGTTCCATTGACCATCCCTGCAGAAACAAAATCACAATTCTTGAAATATTTGCCTTTTAGCACCTGACCCTCTTAAGGAGGAGATCACTAAGGTTGCCATTTACCTATTTCAAGGACAAGTTTTTGCATACATTTTTATTAATTTAGAAATGCTATGACAGCATACTTGGGGGTTGCTAGAGAGTGCATTTTATTAGGTATATTAAGATTAATAAAAATATGTAAAATGGTGCAACCATAATTATGAGATGATGTGGTAGAGTGAAATAATTTCATATTAGCAAGGTTCTGCTCTAAATCCTTGCCTTTTCCTTTTTGTCATGGATGAGCTGAAAAGACATCACTTTTCAGAAATTTCCTAAGCATGTGTTTTACAGATTCTAACCACAAAATTAGGCACATCTTGTTAATCTTTTCCTTCAGCTTGTTCTATGACACTCTCTTCAGCTTCCTAGTCAAGTTTGTTTTCTTTCTATTACCTTGTAATCTTGTATGTATCTTTCTTTTTTCTACGTTTTCATAGTTTCCTTACCCTTTTTTCCTCAGTTCATCTAAGATCTTTAAATATTTTCTACCGATCATATCTACCTCATTTTTCAAATTTTTTTTAAGGGTTCACTCTAGTTTAATCTTTACATAAATTGTTTGGATTTGTTACTAACGTATTTGACCTTTCTCTACTTTATTGCCATGACTATTATCGTGCTATACTATTGCAGATATTGTTGTTTTTCCCCATCTTTTTTCCTTACCTGTTTTACCTGGTATTTTTAATTTCAAAGTGTATTGTATAGGATTAATCCATTATCAATGCATGATCTGTGTTTTCTTTCTTAGAAAATTATTGGTGCCACTGTTTGTGTTGCCCCCATATTTCTAGCTTTATATTTTTTTCTCATTCTTTCTTCTTCTAGTGTCTATAATCTATTAATCAACTTTGAGAATTGTAAGGGTTCACTTTGTTGTCAACATACTAAACTGAGTTTTGCCCCACTTGAAAAAAATTCTGAATCTGCCGCTCAGCAGAAATTTGAAAGATCAGGAATATTTCAATCCCTTCTCGAGTCAATTAAATTTAAGCAGCAATAGAGTTTTGTATCCATTTACTGATATGCTTTATTTACCCAGATGCTAGTCAATCAAGGGTCCATGTGGTGAGTTTTGAGAATAGTTTTACAAATACCGATCAGATGAAGTGATAGCTCAAGTCTACTTGGGCAGACTGGTGAAACGTGTGGTGAAAGTATATTTAAGTTCGTTGTCAACACTAATTAATTCCTAGATAGGTTCTTGTGCTTCAAAAGAAGTTATGATAGCTTTAGTGTCCTTCAGTTCTCTAATAAAGGAGGGGGAGGGGGAGAGGGAGAGGGAATTTGATTTGTATCGTCATAGGGAAAAACATCTGAGCAAACTCTTGAGGGAATATTGTAATTGTTTGTTGTTCTCTTCTTGTTTCATTTTGTTCAGGATTTCCTGTGTAATACTACCATCACTAGAGAAAAGTTCAAATGAAAGGAAGCTAGAAGAAAATAACATTTTTTCCTCATGAGCATGGCTTTAAATGAACACAAACAGAAATCAGATGCTTGGAAGAATGCAAAAAAAATATAAAATAAAATAAAATTGTTGATGCATAATATATTCAGCATAGCTACGAAATTTTAGTTTTTTCATGTCTATCCAACAATCATCTGTAAAATTCCTTATTAATTTGAGGTTGCTAATGAATAAGTTATTTGACTTATTTTAGAATAAAGTTTATCTGTTTTTTAACATTGCCAAAATATCAACAGCACGTGTGGAATCAAATGATTTAGATGAAAAATGAATATGAAGTGCTGTTTTTTTGCACTTCTAAACCAATTAAAGTGCCCATGCCGTGTGTATCTCTAAGTTAGCTCTTTCGCAGCACCTATATGCACTTTTAATTTGCATGTGTGGATGTTTTTTGAACTAAATGAAAGAAAGCAGTTATTTTAATGAATTAAGTTAATGGTTATTATTTTACGTGATAAATATTGCACTTTTTGGAGGACGCGCTAAGTTAGAAAATAAAAAAATATTTCTTGCAAAAAAGACCAATTGCTTGTTTGGTAGGGATTTTAAGCACTTATTAAGTTGTGGGTCGTATGAAATGTGTAGGTAAAAAGTATGTTTGAACTAAACATGCTCTAATTTGCTAACAAAAAGCAAAAAATAAAAATACAAGTTGATAGATGGATAGCTCTTCCTTTCTTGGTTGTTTCTCCTATCCAGACAATATATAAATGTTAGATGTTAATACGCGTATGAGAATACCTGGTGAGCATATGAGAATTCTAGTTTAGAGTTTCCAATTTAGTAACTTGAATCCTGGAACTATGATACGTACTTGAGCTGAGCTTTGTTACCTTGAGTGTTTCTGCCAACTCCACCTCAGGAAACAACCCTTGATCCACAACAAGGAGGAAATTAGAATTAGCCAACAAGATTAAGAAATGAGGATTGATTACCAATTTAACGGCACAACGTGATGAACTTTAAACAATTGAATTCAGATTTATTAATTTGTGATAGATAAAAACTAGGATAGTTCCAAGGCTTTTGAGAGGCCTGAACCCTCCCAATGACTCAACCAAAAGAACGTGAATGAAAAATCCCTCAACTCCTCCCAATACATTTATTCCCTCCCCATACATAGACTCTTTCCAAAATTACCCCTAATCTACTCACTGACTGAATGAAAAAGACTCGTTTTTTCCCAAAGTACCCCTAACCATTAACTGGGACTGAATTAGTTACTGCATTGATTGCCTCCATCCTCGCTGTGCCTTGCTCTTTCTTTCTTCTCTCATAGGTGAGCTTGATTGGGGGCCTATCATTACCTCCCCCCTCGAAATCCACCTTGTCCTCAAGGTGGAAGTCTAGAAATTGTTGA
>NC_036254.1:7418957-7457792 GCF_002742605.1 Olea europaea var. sylvestris | reverse complement strand
CCCCAATACATTTATTCCCTCCCCATACACAGACTCTTTCCCAAATTACCCCTAATCTACCCGCTGACTGAATACACAAGACTCGTTCTTCCCAAAATACCCCTAACCACTAACTAACTGGGACTGAATTAGTTGCTGCATTGTTTGCCTCCATCCTCGCTGTGCCCTGCTCTTTCTTTCTTCTCTCGTGGGTGAGCTAGATCGGGGGCCTATCAAACTGCTCCTTATCTAGTTGCTCCATGAGCCTGTATCCAGTAGGCCTCAACTCACGTGGGATCTTCCTTTGCCTAATGCTATGGACCTCAAAAACCTTTTTGTAGTTTATCCATTTTTGTGCAAAAATTCATCCTTTGAGATGAGGAGGTGGCCATGACTAGAAAATTTACCAGTTTTTATTTCAACTCATTCCCCATTTATTGGCACGCATTCTTAATAGGTTTTCCTATTTAGTGTTCTTAATCGGCATTATGATACTAAAGCCACTTATATATATCTCAGATAATTCAGTTTCAAGTCATGCCTACTATAATGTTTTCCTGTGATTGAATGCTCTACAGAAGTACATGTGCAGATTATCCATTCACTGTTATGCATAAAATTATGTAGTAGATCCTTTTTGACCTTTGTTGTTACCATAAGCTCCTCACTAATTTCACTCTCCTCTCAGTGTTATTTTCTGTGAGGCGGTTGCCATATATGGAGTTATCGTGGCTATCATTCTTCAAACAAAATTGGAGAGTGTGCCCTCCTCAAAGATTTATGATCCAGAGTCCCTTCGAGCAGGATATGCTATCTTTGCGTCTGGAATAATTGTGGGATTTGCAAATCTTGTCTGTGGGTGAGTTATCCTATACGTATAGTTCAATGAGATGACCGTACAATTTTAGAATCTACTAATTTTTTTGCGCTCCTTATTCTGTTGAAGGCTATGTGTCGGAATCATCGGCAGCAGCTGCGCTTTATCTGATGCACAAAACTCCTCTCTTTTCGTTAAGATCCTCGTTATTGAGATATTTGGTAGTGCTCTTGGACTGTTCGGCGTGATTGTAGGCATCATCATGTCAGCTCAAGCAACATGGCCTTCTAAGGGGTGAGTTCTTATTTTGTACCAACTGGTTTTAGTATTGGGTGGTTTAATATTTTGTTGTCTTCTTTTGCTTCGTAGCTTTGATGGGTATTTTGTATTTTTGTCGCTGTAATGCGATGTAAAATTAAAGATCCTTTGGCAAAAACACTGAACAAAAACTGCTACCAACAATCTAGTTTTGTATGTAATTTATTTTTAGGTCAATAAATTGCGTTCTTGTTACTATAAAACAAGACTTTTAAGATTTGTTTGGTTTACATGGATATGTTTGTGCTGTGGTTATGTAGTTATGTGGGTGAGCACATTTGCTAATTTTTTGTGGGTTATCGTGGTTATTGAGTGGAACAAGCTTCAAAGATTTTATACTTTTTTCTCGAAACCTATAAAATTTAGGTTGTGTTATTCTTTGATCGTGCCTAAATTTTCCTCTCTTAAGTGTAGAAATTGACTAACATCAAATTATTCAATCATTGATTAAGTGATTGAAAACATTAAACTAAATTCTTCAATCCAGTCATGTCTCGAATTCTACGAAGTACAAACCCTTGAATTTTTTATTTACAGACCAAGGTAAAAGGGATAGGTTAATCTTCACTCCAACCCCAATATGAAATACACAGTCTCTTCGTTTTGTCATCTTTGTTCTTTGCTTTTTCTTTTTCTCAAAAGCAAATGAATTAGATTTGACGGCACAATTAAAATTAAGTGGTTCAGATAATACCTATTGAAGATATTTTATATTCTCAAAAGCAAATGAATTAGTACCTGTTTGGCCTCATTAAATTACATTCTATTTTTCTCTTTCATATTTTCAACCGCATGATCTTTCATAAAATAATATTACACGTAAATCAAAAAAAAAATCTTTCTTTTTTCAATTACTCATTTTTCAAAAAAACATTATTTCACACATTTTTATTTCTAGAGAATGGGGACCGAACGAGGGCTAGAATTGACGGCACAAGTAATTTAAAATTAAGTGGTTACAATTAATTTAAAATTAAGTGGTTCAGATAATAACCTTTTGAAGATATTCTGCACAAAGTCTTCTGGCGGGACCACTGGATTTTGATTTATTGAACCCAATATAGCAACTTTACTGTCATTTTCACGTACAAAGATACATAGATATTGATATATACTTATATAGAGAACGATGTATCAGTGGGGAACGTTATGGCCTTCATTTTTTTTATAAATTTATTCTTAACAATATATTTTATGAGATTCAATATTTTTATCAATTTTCTAATCACATATTTCATCAGCTTTTATTAAAATCTATAAAAACATTGATCTTTAGCAAAAGAGTAATACTAAACATCAGCCTTAGTGCTGTGCAAATGTCATTAATTGATTGGTCACATTTAAAACGTCTAATTGCTTGTATGACATAGAGACTGGTCCTTTAGCGCCACTGATGTTAAATAGCACTATTCTTAATATGGGTTATAAGTCGAGTCTATTTTAATGTTGATTCAATCAAGATAACCAATGAAAACCCTTTTTTAGCACACTTGTGGTTGTCGATGTTCCAAAGAAGATTTATATGACATTATTATCATGTGGTCGTCGATGTTCCAAAGAAGATTTATATGACATTATTATCATAAAGAGTTTCGCAAGTAGTGTCCATTAGGATGATGACCTATTGTCAAACAAAAACAATCCCATCTTAGAATTTCAATACTACAAGATATTAAGCAATAGTTAGGGTCCATTTGGGCCAACTTTTTTTTTTTAAATCTCTTATAACTAGAAGCAGTGTTTTCATAAAATTAGTCAAAAAGCTCCAAATCAGCTTTTGGATCTAAAAAATTCCTTATAGAGATAAGTTGTCACTTCTTAACACCACCTTCATCTTTGGTCCCTTTACCATTTCCTGAAAAATGGATAACCACCAACACCTCACATGCATATTACACCTAAAGTTAACCGTGGAACAAAAACTAGGAGAGGAAAAGAAGGAAGAAAAAAGGGCACAAAATGGACCAGAGGAGGAAAAAGAAATAGATGGGAGTATTTTGAGGAAGGATTGTGACAACATTACATGTTGAAATCGATCTGAATTGACGTGATAGTGTCGATTAAAGTCAACAAGTGCAGAAACTAAATCACGAAGTTGGCAAACTCAAAAAACTTAGCTCGTTCCTTATTAAGATGACCGAGCTTATGCCTTGGTGAGCTCATACTTTAGGAGACAACCTAGCGTATTTTAAGGAAGGATTGTGAAAACATGACATGTTGAGATTGAACTGAATTGACGTGATACTATTGATTAAAGCCCACAAGTGAATCAAATCATGTAGTTGGCAAGCGCAAAAAACTTAGTTCGTGCCCGACCGAGCTTATGCCATGGTGAGCTGGTAATTCAAGAGACAAATGAGCCCAAATGGTCAACTTCAAGTGGTTAAACTCATTGTCGACACATGTCAGATTAACGAAAAGAAAGTGTGATTATAAATGGTGAACTTGGGATGCGTAACTCTATCTTCAAAACTTTTGAAGGAAAATGGTGCCTATCCTAGGGAAGCTTTGTAGAGACATGCAACGCGTATATGCCCATCAATTAGAAACTTAGCAAATACCACGATAATCGACTAATGAGGAACAATTCTCAAAAGTTCTATTAGCTGTCGTTATCAACGATTCACTCTATCCCATAAAAATAGACTTATTTCCATTTTCACACAAATAAAAAAAAATGTCATTAATATAAATTTATCTATATTTTTCTAATACACACTTACATTAAATAATTTATTTATTTTTAAAAATTATTTATATTTGTTGATAACAAAACATATTAATTAAGAATAAGAAATTATCTATATTCTCGACTAGAAAAGTAACATATAATTTGAGAGGCAAAAAAGAAAAGGAAGTATATATTTATGAAACGGAGGAAATAATAAAAATTAAGCAGGTGCATGTGATTATTAATTATTACAAGTTATGGGGAAAAACTCCAAGCAAGTAATTTATTTACAATTAAGTCCTTTGTTTGATGATCATTTTCACAGAATTCCTTTTTGTTTTTCAAATTTATTTTTAATTACATATTTTCACAATAAAATATTTTGCACCTAATTTCAAAACTTTTTCCTACTTTTTATTCCGTCCACAGTGCACAGGAGATCAAAAATGTTGAATCTATTTTCTTTAGACCAGGCAAACAAATTGAGCATGTCAGGCCAAGCTTAAGTAGTTTAAATTTAATTTTAAGTAAAATTTGTTTCTAAAAACTTTACTTTCAGAATAACAATATGTATATTTTAATTTCGACCAATAAAAATTTATTCATTTTAAAACTTATTTAATTAGTAACCTTTTAAGCTGCATTTTTTATGGACAACAAAAAGTTATATTTAGCAGCTTTAGCCACAGCTTTAAAATAAATAATAATAATAATAATAATAATAATTTATTTTTTTTTAAAGAAAACCCTTTTTCTTTTTAGCCATGTCATTAATTTGGTAGAAATTTCAAAAAAAATTTATTTTTAGATCTTTTAAGTAGGCTAAACGATGAAAGGAAGTAACCAAAATAATTTTGTGGCCGAATTCACACTTAATATGTTCTTAATTTATATATATCAGTCAGCAACGAAGTCAAACATTCTTCGTTGTGGGGAAAAAAGTTAAGTTAGAATTTTTGCTTTTCTCTTTCCAAGCAACATAACATTTATGAAATTAATTCAATAAATTACTAAATGTTGCATATAGGAATATCGAGTTACAAGTACTCCGGAAGGTAGAAAATTTTTCCATTTTCTTCCGATCGAAACACATGATTTCTATACCATGATAAAATGAAAACATTCTGTTTTCAAACTATTTGTAATGTTCAGTGGATAACAATATTAAAATTTAAGGTAACTGTTAGGAAACAATATGAAACTATTGGAAAACATTTTTAAAGAATGGTTACTGTTCAGAAAACTTTAAAGTTCAATTACAACTAAAAAATAATGTTAAAAGAATAGTGACCATTGATTATTGAAATTTTTGTCCTTAGGTTAATTAGGAAACTTGAAAACATTCAAAATTTTCATTAATTTACATAGAAAATGGTATATTTGTATTTAGTTTTCTAGTGTCAATTCTAATTTAATACTTTCAATCCTTTATCTTATTTCAATCAATGAATTATTGAATTTCTTATTTCAAAATTTCAAAAAAGATAAAATAAAATAATAACAATTAAAAAAATCTGATTTTTTGTTTATTTATTTATTTTTATTTTTTTTGGGATCAATTGACTCCACATGATATCACCTAAATCCGCCCATGATTAAAGTAAATCAAGATAAATACTTATTTATATTCAACTCAAAATATAACTTAATAATGTCATTGAATAATATTTTCAATATTTGATTGATCAATCTTTTATAATGTTATTTCTTCTGAAATTTTTGGTTGGTTTTTCTTGTTCTTTTTTTCGGGGCGTGGAGTCTTTTAAACCAACTGATCGACCACACTTCTAGTATATTTGAGATTCATTTGTTACAGCAAATTATCATACAGGGACATCAATTTTTCTGGAATATCTTCTGTTGATATATATGATTTGGTCATTTTTCTTGTATCAACAAATACATCTGATAATTGATTTGCAACTTTTTGCAAATGAATGATTTATTCTACCTCTTGCTTATATTGATTGCTACAGGGATCAAAGTGAATAGAATTGTTTCATTCCAAGAATTCTTACATATTTTTTCATGTTATAGTTTTTCCCTCCCAAAATTAAGAAAGATATTTCATCAAAATGACAATCTGCAAAGCGTCCAATAAATAAATCACCCATCAAAGGTTTAAAATACCTAATAATAGATGATGAATCAAAGCCCACATAAATCTCAAGTCTTTGTTGGAGATCCCTTTTAATGCATTGTGGGATGAAATATGGACTTGGACAGAATAACCAAAAACTCTTATGTGAGAAATATTAGGTTCATGACCAAATACAAGTTGTAAAGGTGAATAACGATAATAGGCAATTGATTTTATACGAATCAATGATGCAGCATGTAATATGACATGATCCAAAATAGAAATTGTGAATTTTGTTTTCATAAGTAATGGTCTAACAATAAGTTATAGACGTTATTACTTATGAAAACTCCGCTAACCGATCTTGTATATGGCCATGCGCAATCGAATATTCAATAACAACCCCAATTGACATACAATTATCATCGAATGCTTATGATCTAAATTCACTAACATTGTCAAGACGAATAGTCTTAATTGAGTAATCAGGGAAATGCACTCGTAATGTTATGATTTGAGCAAATAGTCTAGCAAATGTTACATTCCTAATAAAAAGTAGCCAAACATGTAATTATCTAATAGAATAATCAATTTATACCATAAAATAACAAAACGATCCACGTGGTGGGTATATTGGCCCATATATATCACTATGAATTCTTTCTACGAAAGTTGGAAATCCAATATTAACCTTTGTAGCCAAAGGTCTATTACTAATTTACCTTGCGAACAAGTTATACATAGATAATCATAAAGAAAAAGAATCTTTCAATTTTTCAAAGGATGTCCACGTGGGTTGTTTGTTATTCAACGCATTATTATAGTTCTTAGATGTCCAAGTTGATTATGCCAAAGTATAAAACCTTTTAAGTCAACGAATTTCTAGTTTGTGATAATATTTGATTCAACTATTTTTGTAAATGTGTAATACATGTTAGATGGGAGTATATGGAATTTTTCTAATATCTGCTTCTAGCCGAATACACAAAAAAAATTTATATAAAGATATTCAACATTATTTTCATGCATCATATCAATGTGATATCCATTTCTACAAATATCTTTAAAATTAAGCAAATTTCTTCTATGTTTGCTAGAATAAGATACATCGTCAACATATAATTTTGTATTGTTTGATACTATAATAAAAGCTCTTTTGAAATTTTCAACGACATTCGATGCACCTAATATCTTATTAACATTATTTTCTGCTAATGTTAAGCCCAAAGAATTTTTTTTTTATTTTTTTTTTGATGCACTATCAATCAAGCTCTTTCAAAGTTTTTAACTACATCCGATGCACCTGATATCATATTAACATTATTTCTACTAATATTAAGTCCAAAGAAATCTTTTTTGTTTTGATTATAGTTACACTATCAATCAAACATGTATCTTGACAATCCATCATGAATTTATAAAAATAACAAAATATATATATATATATATATTTAAAAAACTTGAATTTTAAATTAAAGGAGTGAAGATAATTTAATATTATGAAATTAACGATACATAATAAAGTTTTAAACTTTTTTAAAAAGTAAAAACATATTTCAAAATGAATTCTTAAAAGGAAAGTACTAGCAAGTAAACCAATCTATATCTTCCATTACACCATCCCCAGACCCCAATCAAATTATTAATATTTCCATTTGGATTAGCAAAGAAATCAAAGACATCCAAATAAATCAAATCAATTGGATCATTATAGTCAGCAAAATTTGTCTCTATTTTTCTTTCCCTTGATTAATTTTTGGTAGACATCCACAAGATATTTTGACGTATGATAGGTATATGCCCAATGCCTTTCATTCTACATTTAAAACAACTTTCTTCGTATTCCTTTTTGGTTTGTTTACTTTGTGACTTTTGAAATTGTTGTCATGTTACTGATAGATTTGTTAATCATTTCGTCCATAATTTATTCCACATGCACGTGCACATTTGCATCCACGTCCAGGTCCAAATTCGTATCTACTTTCACGTTCACGTCCACATTCACATCGACGTCATTGTCTTGATATTGTAGTTGCTTTAGGGAATGCTGTACCATTTGTTTTAGGAAATGATATAGAACCAATTGGATGTAACTGGTAATTTTTTATCAACGATTCATTTTTTTGTTCAACCACAAGCAGACAAGATATAAGTTCGAGTACTTTTTGAAATCATACTATGATATTGCACTACAAAAGCACATTCAAGGAATGAAAGGTTGAAAAAGTTTTCTTCAGTATATTTTCATCAGTAATTTTTTCTCCACACAATGTCAATTTTTGAACATATTTTGAATAGTTCAGAATTGTACTCACTAATAGTTTTGAAATCTTGCAAACGAAGGTACATCTATCTATAGCGAACTTTGGGATGGACTATATTCCTCTGATAATCAAATCTTTCAGTTGGCTTTTTCCAAAAGAACCCGTGAATTTTTATCAGTGAGATATTCAATTTTCAATCCATCATAAAATGATGACAAAAGAAAATGAGTGTATTTGCACAATCTTGTGGGGATTACTTGTTTTTTCTTTTATTGTCTCTCTTAAACCTTTTGAGACAAGATGACTATCAACATCGAGTATTCATAATAGATAATTTTTGTCAGATATGTCAAGTGCGGCAAATATAGATATGTCAAGTGCGGTAAATATCTAACTCAAATTTTGTGATGTTTGCCATTTGATTAACTACACAATAAAGTAAAAACAAATACAATTAGTTTCGAAAAATATGATTAAACATCACATAATAGTTAATCAAGTGGTCAATATCAACATGACATAGTTACGTATTTTTAAAATAATAACTTATTCAAAACATGTATTAGTTCGAGAGCACATTTTATTTTACTATTTCTTCTTTATGAACAATATATCAATATTCTTTTGAAATATTGTAAATTATAATTTATGCTCTTCAAGAGTAAGTAATATTCATTGAAAATATTAATTATAATATTGTGCTACTTTCGGAGCAACAATGAATAATTTATAGCCCATGTTTGTCATCCATTATCTGACAAAATAAAGAGTTTTGAATAATATGTGTCAGAGAATATGTGGTTAAAAAATAAAGAAATTTTATTGGTTTGTGTGTGAAACTTTTTTTGTATGAATGTATGATGGAGAATGATAGTGTAGCACACAATTTAGAATTTTAAAAACCGTCAAACAGGCCCATAACATACAAATCCACAGTTAATATTCGTTTAGAATATCAATCATAGTATTGTGCTATTTTAGGAACAGCAACAAATTATTATTTACAAATATCAGCTCTTTAGAAGCCATGTGTTATTTATTGAGTTGTGCTTTTTTAAGAACAACAATAATTAAGAACGAATTCAATAATTAATAATTTATTGCTAAACATAAAAAAAAATGATGATGAAACATTCAATTGCACATCACAATGATAATATTAATTAATCTATAAGTATATGTGAAATATTGGTTTAAATTCAATAATTATGGTCATATGTAGAAAAAATACAGAAAAATTGATGGTGAGTATTAAAGCACAAATTACAACATACAGAATTCTTAAAGCACGAAAATTTATGGCATGCAGAAAAGGTAAAAGAATTGATATGGAATAAAGTAAAGGGTACACACTCGTAATGGTTGTGACAGCGGACTATACATACAAACAATTAAAGATTTAGAATTTAAAAGTAACATGTTTAAAGGTGATGATGATTTTGCTTATGTAAACACAACAAATTAAAAGCTCTAAAGGCTGTATGAAAAACAATCATGCTATAATACGCATGTATAAGAAAATTCACATGTCTCCGAATCGATGAGTACACGTGATAGATAATTTATGCTTAAAAAAATTACTACATTCACTAGACTTTAAATAATTATACGTCGTGTTGATAACGTGTATGTGTATTATAATAAAAACTAAAGTCCCAAGGAAGGATTAGGGATATATAAGAATGTAGGGGTACAATTGTCATTCACTAATAAATTTACCATTTACAACATATGGGTATATTTAAAAATTAAGACATTTATTGTACTGTCAACAAAGAAAGTGGCCTATAACTGGGGATAAAAAAAAAAAATGGAAAGTAAGTCTATTTTTGTGGAATAGAGGGAGTATTACTTAAAAAGAAAAAAATAATTAAAATTTTTTTTGTAAATTTTTTTGTTTAGTTCGGTTTACTATTGTGCTCCTAACATATTGTCATTATAATTTATATGTATGTTTGGTTTGTATTTTTTGTTAAAAACTTTAATGGAATTTCGTGCGATTCAAGCAAAACTAAAGGTAAACAGATGAATCTAATTAGCATTTGAGTTTAACAAGTTGTCCAAAAATAAGTGGTTTCGAGGTATAATAAAATGTATTTTTCATATATAGAGAAATTCAACAAACTTCAAACGCCTCAATTAAAAATTGAAATAAATTAGCTGCTGAAATGATTTTTGTTATGGGAAAACAATTAATCTGTATTATCAATGGCAATTAATAATGTGAAATAAGAAAAATAAAAGCAACAAAAAACACAACTTAAAAGCATCTCCAATGCTTCCATGAGTTACTTACAAAAATTGTTGTATGAGCATTCGATTTGTTGTTTTCAATTTTCAATTTGCAAAAACAGTGAAAACGTGTTTAGTTCGATATTTCTAAAAAATGCATTTTCGAAAATAATATTAAACCTATAGTGTCCCTATTTGGTAAAAATTATAATTAAAGTCAAAGTCAACAATTAATTATAACCACATATTTCATAGAATCTACAATTTTTCAACCACACATTTCATTACCTCTTATCAGAATCTACTAAAAATTTGATTTTAATCCACACCAAATAGGACCAATATAAAATTCAAAACATATTTTTGACTTCTCGAGTATTTTCAAATGAAAACAATCAAAACATGGAAAATAAGCGTTTAAATAAAAAATTCTAAGGATTTAAATTCTAAAACTAAAAAAAAAAAAATCCAAAAATGAAAGAAATTCAATATAAAATTTATAAATTCCAAAAAATAAAAATAATTCAAGTTCTTAATGATTATTCACATAGTAATCGTAACAAAATATTTAAATAAACACAAATAAAAATATTCTCAATCTACATCTTTAATTTTTATTTTTATTTTCTATATTTTGAACTCAATCTATTACTTATTTTTATTTTATTTTTTAAGCAAGAAAAAATATTGACATTAAATTGTTCTATTTTTAAATAATCAAATTTTATGGAATAAAATGTCATACAATAAGTTTTCAAAATTAAAAAAAAAAAACGTATTTCGTAGTTTTTTTAAAAAATAATTTTTCAAAATAGAAGACTAAACACATTTCTAATAATTATAAAATAGATTCTCAAAATAAAAAAACTGAAAATGAACTCAAAACTTAAAATTCAAAATTGAAATACAAACCAACGTGAGCCTAAATGTTTTAAAAATTCTCCTACAAAGCAATACAATAGTTACTCTTTCAAACTGATATGACATAGAAAAAAAGGCATTGCCCCTTGGGGCACAGCTCAACTAGTGGATCAATCAACATTTGTCTTACTTCTAGCGGCAGGGTGTAGGTTCGAATCTTGGTGGGAATCTGCAACCAGATTTATTTGGTATGGAGCAATTATTTTGGAGGAGGATCTCTTGTGCGCAGAAGTGTACAGACGGTGGGGGAACCTGTGATCCAGTTGAGGCATAACCCGCGATTTACCCCCTCCAAAGTTCTAGGGGCAAGGATCTTGGGGGTCCAGGATTTAGTCTAGTGTAAGCTGGGATACTTGGATATCAAAAAAAAAAAAAGAAAAAAAAAAAGAAAAAGAAAAAAGGCATTGTACCTAAAGTTCTATTAAACTTTCAACTTGACAACTTTATATTTCATTTGCATATTTTTAAATGTAATAAAAGACAGTTAGACAATATTCTAGGGTTGTAAATTGAACTAAATGCAAACAATTTTGGACTTCAAAATCTATTAATTAGATATCAATTCACATAAATCGAAAATATTTCAACTTACGTACAAAGCAAATAGAAAGTAATACATAGAACGTATTGGAGATTTTCTAAGGTGGTTTAGTTCCAATGTGTAGTTACATCTGCTAATGTTGCTACAACATTGCACTATGTCGAACTAAAATTTACAATGTATTTTTTACCCATGTCTCTCTATTTTCTTAGGTATAATTCACAATAAAGAGATCCGCCTTACCCTTATATATAAAACTTTGTATGTATAAAGAAAATATTAGGACGACTTTAATACTTGTGTTAGTTTCTTAGCGTGTCCTGTAATACTTGAAAAATTGTAATAAACAATCTAAAATAGTAGGTCGAATGTGACCAAGGAGAAAAATGTACAAAAAATTAGGCTCTCACACATTCAGTAATTTTCAAGTAAATTTTAATATACAAATCAAATTTCTAAAAAAAAAAAAATTAAAATCAACATGTATCTTACTCTTTTTCCTTAATTGTGTGATAGAAAATAAATTTGAAAAAAAGAAAGAATTTTATTAATGGCTATCAAAATTGAGGCTTAGCTCCCATTTGGCCTCCATTAAATTTCATTTCATTTTTCTTTCTTCTATTTTCAATCACACAATTTTTCATAAAATAATATAATACATAAACTAAAAAATTTTCTTTCTTTTTCAATCCCTCATTTTTCAAAAAAAAAAAATACCGTTTGATTCATTTTCATTCGAAAAAATGGGAGCCCAAACGGCTTTAATTAAATAAGGATTAAAGATTTGCAATAACAGAAAACTTAGTCAAACACGTGAATGTCCATTCCAGTTGACAAAAAACATGTGTTCCCACAATCTTCTTCGGTTCCTGGCATAGTATTAAGGGCCTGTTTGGGAGCGATTTTTTCATCTAAAAAATTGATTTTTTTATCGTTATTTCATTATTCCAGTCGTTATATTTGACTTCTTCTCTCAAAGGTAGACCTCACTTTTCTCCTAACAATCAAAAAATCAATTCTCAAAATCACTCCCAAACACGCTCTAATTATTATGGAAAACGGTCTAATTTGGGATGAGGCGAAATTTAAATATTCCCAAATTGTCAGCGGAGACATCCAACCCTAAATCTTTTTTTTAACGGCATCAAATGGGTCAATCGGTGTAAGGATAAATCTTCTTGGACAGGGTCATGTCCAGCACGGTTCTTTTTCGAATCGATTTTCATGGGAGATTATAAAATTGAAACCTTGTTAATCAGAATTGAATTGATTTTTAATATTGTGAATTAAAAAAAATATTTATTAATCAGAATAGATCAATTCTTATCTCATTTCACCTTTTTTTCTACCAACTATTTTGGGTATGAGTTAATTCATGTAAACTTGTGACATAATTGAGGGATTACACAAATAATTTAGGGCAAAATCAAAATTTGGTTGCGTGGCTATTGATCAATTTTCAATTTTAAAACTCGACATCAAATCAATTTTGAATAGACCTAAATTGAATAAACTAATTTAATTAATTACAATGATTTCGTATAAAAATATCAAATTTTGTATTATTCCAAAAATTCCGTGTGATACGACTATCAAGAGAAAGTAATCATTTTCAAAAAGAAGATTTATATTCACGGATCTTTTTTCTTGTAGTAATTTTGTTATACTTAAATTTTTTTATTTATTTGAAATTGAAGACATCTTTCAAAATTCCCCCGTAAAACATGTGTTATTTGAAAAGAAAGCAGTGCCGATGATCTGGATATTGTCTTGAAGAGAGGCTCGATAAATAGATACGTATGTGAAGATGTAAATTACATGTAACAAATCCTAGTAATAAATTAGTTAGTATAGAAAAGACATCTTCAATACAATATCTATCTAGAATCTTAGAGATATTAGATACTGTTTAAGAGATATTAGATAATTGGGACAAATCATTAAATACATCACTTATAATCTTCGTTCATATATTTTGAAGGAGTACCCTTGGTGACCTTCAAATATCGATAATTAATATGTTATCTTAAAAGTAGAGAAATTAGTTTCGTTTTCAATAATACGGAGTGTCATTTAAAGACATGTAAATTAATACTATAGCCTGCTGTACTGCACAACATTATTCATTTTGAAGGTCAAATAGTCAATTGAATTTTATTTGCCCCCAATAAATTTTCAATGAGAAGAAGGATTATTTGAATTATTTTTATTTTTTGAATATCCAATGGTAGTGGTTGTGGTGTTGGATTTTTTTTTTTAATTTTTAATTTTTTTTTTGGGAATACTCTTAGCTGAATTTATGCTTATGCTGTGTTTGATATGGAAAATGGAAAATTTTTGCCATTTTCCACCTTTTGATAGTAAAATTTTTCCATGGAAATCAATTTCGCTCCCCCAACACTTGACTTGTTTTCCTCAAATTTGTGGAAAACCAATTCCCACCATTTATGATGGGAACTGGGTTTTCCAACTTTATTATTTTTTATTTTTTTTAATTTTCAGCAAGGGGAACAAAATCTATCAACAATTGTAAAAAAAAATTTTTTTTATCCCTTTAGTGATAATTTTCATGAAAAATAAGGTCAAACGAATACTAAAAGATCCAAAATTTCAACATTTTTCAGGTGAAAAATTATACCAATCAAACACATTTAATTGACAAATCTTAGGAAAACAAGTTTTAGGCAATTCAATTCCCTGAAATTCGTTTTTTTCCATCAAAATTCCATCATTACAATCAAACGGACCCTTAGGGCTTAGTGCAATAGTTGAAATTGATGAGATCATAATTTGACTAAAGGTCTGTTTGCGCCCCTCTAATTTTATAAAGTGTATTATTGAATAGTGATTGAAGTAAAAATATATAATTAAAAAAAGAAAAATTTTCGATTTATACTTAATATTATTTTAATCAATCACGTGTAATTGAAAATGAAGTGATAAAATATTGACAAACAAAGGCTAACTCAGCAATGGAGTAGCCGTGCATGAGTTTAAAATCTCGAGAACGCTTTCAATTTCTCTCTCAACAACCATTATATTCATTTTTTATAACGTCCATGTTGAAATTGCATGCCTTAAAAGGGGGGAAAAAGCAAATTTATTAAATAATATTAAAAAAAAGAAGTGAGACAAATAAATTTAAACGAGTGGTCCACAAAATGAGTAAATAAGAGTAATATGTTACGAGTCACAGAATGTGTGAACAAAAAAAATGTGCTAGACCAGTTTAAAATATAATTTAAGCTTAGCCAAACATGCATATATTTATTTTTCTTTAATATAGCGTATCGAACGTGTCACTTAGATAAAAATTTGAAAATATTTTCAGTCCAATTTTTTTTATAAATAAAATCAAAATGTCTAATTGAATTTTTGATATGTAAGTAGGGTTTGTATTTTTATCTAGAATTAGTCGATTTGGAGTACAGCATGTGGTTTCGTTTGATTTGATTTCAACTACATGATCGAGATATAGCCCTTGTTTGAGTTGAGGTTTTGGGGAAAACCAATTCTGAAATAGTTTTTGTTTTTTTTTTTAATGTGCTGTTAAAAAAGAGGAAATTTTTTTGAGTTAGCATGTAACATTATTATATTAAAAAAATAAGTGGTTGAAAAGAAAAAGAAAAAAATGTATTAAAATTAAAATTAAAATTAAAATGGGGGCTTAATTTGATTCTAAAATATATTTTTAGACAATTATTTGACATTATTTTAACCACGTGATTTTTAATAAAATATTATTATATTCAAATTCAATTTTTTTTATTTTTTAATAACAAATTTTTTTATCAATATATTATTTAAAAATCCATTCTTATCTTTGAAAATAATGTAGCTCGTATAATTGCTAAATGTACAAAATATGAGGGCAGTTCTGTCATGTAAAAAGCTGCACGCCTAAACCAGAACAAAGGACAGGGGCAGAAGAGTCCAAATTAAAAAGCTGCCAACCCCAGCATGCCAAAGGTCAGGATTAGCGAATCAACCATTGTCCTATTAATTAATTAATTAATTAATTAATTAATTATCACGCCTTTTCATTTCCAATTTGTATTTACATTGGATGGTCACTGAAGTTCAAGTAGAACTTCGATTTAGTCGTTAAAGTAATCTTGTAATCCGTTAGATAATATTTAATAAGTGGTTACTTTTTCGCGGCATAACTCCAAAAATTCCTATATAATTCATTTTACCCCAACCCATATTTTTCCATCATTAAAAAAAGAAGAAGCTAAAATAGGTGAACGATTAGGAGTTAATTGCTTTAATGTCATTAGTTCGTGTTAGGGCATAGTTATCAGACTCGACTTGATCAGCGATTTGAAGATATTATCGAATTATCTAGTTAATTGTGGGGTCAGTTGTTCAACCGATGGATCAGATCGTAATTTTTAATTAAAAATATTTTAAAACATCAGATAGCAATTTTATGAAATCTAAATATATATTTTTTTTTCACTCACATTAATTACAAAGGTTTTGCGTGTGCCATAATGATCAATGTTGTTAGGCTATCGGTGACTGCAAATTGAATATAAACTCTTGCTTTGGACTTTTTAACCAATCAGTTCTACTTTTTCTTAAAGAATCGGATTCGATTTTAATAACTGTGAGTAATTAAATCAATTCAAATTTAATAATTATGCTTAAGGATTTAACCCTTCTATGTTGTATGTGGCATTAATTAGGCTAACAAATATATCAATCGTGTGGAATTATTTAACTTTAGTTAATAAATGTAACAAAAAAATACTTTTAGGGACCAATTTGAAATATTTCTTGAACCCGAGTGACTATTATTTAACTCATTCCCAATTTGTATGTGTGTATTCGACAAAAAACAAGACCCATTTTCAAAACACGCACTGACACTGTTTCTCCCTCGCACACACTCGCAGGCACAGAGAAATTCACCAGAGAGAGAGAGAGAGAGATGAAATTGAAAACCAGATGACGAAGAAACGATATTGAAATTCATTTTTTTGTTGTTTTTGAATTTTGGAAAACGGAGAAATTGATGAGGTTAATAACGAGATTGCCGACGTAGTTTGGACTATAACACCGGTGCCGTAATTTACGCCGGGAGATGGCCGTTGTCACGCTGTCTCCTGCAGTTTCATTTCCATTTCGAGTTTTGATATTTCTGCGATCTTGTATTTCCCTTGGTCCCACTTGAAAGATTCAAATCCGAGGAATATTTGAAACTTGTAGTGTCTCGAAATAATTTTGGGAAATTGCAAATTGTTGCGGATTAATGATGGCGAAAGGGGCTTGGTGGTGGGAGAAGGTATTGAGGGGGGTGCGGACGGTGTATTTCATGGTGACGATGGTGGCATCGCTGTTGCTTGAGTCTTTGCCGCTAGTGGTGGCGATTGGTGATGTGGTGGTGCCGTGCTTGCTGATTCCAAGCTTCACATGCGTTAATTGCTACGGTTTTAGAGAGCACTTACGGAGATACGCTTTCAAGAGCTCGCTTATGGATATTCCTCTGGTCTCCATAATCAGATCTCTTATTATCACCTGTATTATTTTTTTGCATTTTTCCTGCTCTTCTTTTGTCCATCCATACTGGATTAGTGAAGGATATAGTACCGTAAATGTAAAAGAAGTATACTCTCTTTTATAACTTTGTTCTCTTTTGGCCTACCTTGGTATGCATTTACTCTTCTATTGTGCTTCCAATTTTTTTTTTTTTTTTCTCTCTCTCTCTCTTCTGAAAATACTGAAAACGAATAAGCTCTTAAAGAAATTACCGTGGAACCTCAAACTCTACATTTTTGTAGTTATATGCTTTTGCTAGGAACGAGTAAGGAGGCAGACGGAATGCATTTGCAGATTCCTAAATTTGATTTAATTGCAGTGAAGATTTTACTTTCATAGTTTTTGAAATTCAGTTTTTATTAATTCATTTTTTATTATATGTTTTCATTTTTTGGTTAGTTTTATTACTTTACTTTCGAAACTCAAAAGGAAATATCTTTATGAAACAAAATGAAGTGAAGGACACTTCATGGAGGTTTGATATGTAAAGTGAAAAAGAATAAAATTTAACTCTAGTTAACTTTAGCAAGATGATTATTGGGTGAACAAAATTAAGTAGAAGACCTTCTTGTGTCATCGAAAATTGATTTGATTTTTATGGGTTTGTTTGAATGACAACAGATGTATATTCAATGTGTGATGGCGCGATGCTCTCACAGGGGCCGTACCTTGGAACCGTAACACTCTGCTCCATCATCTCAATACTTCTTCTTGCTCTCAAGGCTTGTCTTTTTGCTGTCAATTCTCAACTTGAGGCAGAAGAGTTAACTTGTCTTTCAAGGCAGAGGCAGAGACTCCATTTGAAGAAGTCTTGGGGGATGCCCGTCTTGTTCCTCTCATCTGTCGTCTTTGCTCTTGGTCACATTGTTGTAGCCTATCGTACAAGCTGCAAAGCTAGGAGGAAGCTCTTGTTGCACCGTGTTGACCCAGAAGCTGTAAGTTCATGATACTTTCAACCCTTTAGTTTATTAGTTTTTACGCATTTACCTGCAATTTTAGATACTTTGATCTTACCAGAATTTATTAGTTCTTTTGAATGGTAGTATAGTGAAATGCTAATTTAACTTTTCAGTAAAAATGGGCTTGAATTCTTTAGAATAATCATACAGTTTAAATGAATAAACTGTGCTTTTAGTGTTTGTACACTGATCTTTGCTACTTTGCTTTAATTGTAGCTTTAGATTGGTGAATTATTTTACTTCGAAGATTTGATTAAAATTTCTTTTGTTTCTAGAACTTTATTATATGATGAAGTTTTTATATGCTTTGACAATGAGATTTCATATATTTCTAGGTTTTGACTGATCTCTTTACCTGCAGGCTCTTTCTTGCAAGATGGTCTTTTCTGGCTACCATAAGGTTCCTCGATCGCCTACTCCATCTGCTGGGAAAACTTTCAGAAGTAATAGTGAAATGAGGAGAAAAGGACTAGGTGTTGCTCGGGATGATGGAGAACTTCCAGTTAGTTTACTTGCTGATAAGGACAGCTTATTCGTTTCTTGTAAAGGATTAATGGTTCACTACAAGCTAAGCATACCTGGATCGCCTTCCTGTTCCTTATCCTCCACTTCCTTTGTGGATGCACCGGCAACAAGCATTTCATTGAAAACCCGATACACTATCCATAGGAGCATCAGTAGTCAATTTCATGTCAGTACCTCTCTCCATACTCCTCTGTTAGATGATTCTCCGCCATCCCCATTGTATAAAGACATGCCAATTTTGAGCCTTGATGATACCGGTGAGAGCAATGACATGAGCAATATGAGATCTCCACTGTTGGAACAGGATCTAGAAGCAAATGGACACTTTGGAATTGTTTTAGTGCATGGTTTTGGAGGGGGAGTCTTTTCCTGGAGAAATTTGATGAGCATTCTAGCTAGGCAGGTAGGCTGTGCAGTTGTTGCATTTGACAGGCCTGGTTGGGGTTTGACGTCCAGGCCACGCCGTAGGGATTGGGAGGAAAATGAATTGCCTAATCCTTACCAGCTTGATAATCAGGTGATTACTTTCTCCAAAATGTACGTTGTGGTAATGTATACTTTGATTGTTCAAATTTGCTAGGTTTTTTACATGATTTGAGTGTCATATATATCTGTTGTGATGCATTAAATAGAACGATTTATAGTAGATGATGAAGCTTTGGGACTAGTTGGGAAATAAAGATGGTAATAGTTGTATTCGGAGATTCACACATGTTAATACATGAGTCTTTCTTTTATATATAAAGTAAGCGTTCAGAATTTGCGTGAATCAAAAAATGATCGCAAGAATTGAAACAATGACTCTTTCATGTTTCTTCTTTGTGAGTTTACCGTGATATTGAACTCCGTGATTGGGAGAAATTGTAATTCCCAACGTCAGTTCATTTCTGTTAGTTTGCTAGCCAACTCTTCCAAGTACGACATTGACTTGTGATTGAAGATGCGAAATTTCATTTTTAATGATTCCTATAATAAGGGCGTGTTTGGATGAGCTCAAAAGTAAGTCAAAGTGTCGAACTTACTTTTAAGTTAACTGCCAAACGTGATTTTGAAAGCTGCTTCTTTAATGAAAAAACTTAATTTTCTTGAAAATAAGTCTAAACTTGTAAAGGAAGTAAACTTCTAAGGACAACAAAACTTGCACTTTTTAAGTTCTAATGCTCCAAAGATTTTGATTAGAGATCGACAAGTATTTGCTTGAAATCATCCCTAGTCACTGTATCTTCATTCATGTCATTAGTTTTTGCACACATATAGATCATTTCATCAATGTAGATGAGTTTGACTCAATAGAGTTGGTCACTGCAGAAGTCCAAGGGCCTTGCATCTTTGTATCTGTGCCCTTAAGAAAAAATAATGCACGTGTTGCGCTTTCAAATGCCTTCTCCGTTTGTTTTTAATCTTCTGTTTTGGGGCTTCGTCTGAACATGTGATTAAGTTTGTTATTTTCAGGTTGATCTGCTTCTTTCTTTTTGTTTGGAGATGGGATTTTCTTCAGTTGTGTTAATTGGCCATGATGATGGAGGATTGCTTGCACTTAAGGCTGCGCAAAAAGTCCAATCGTCAGCAAATTCTAAGAATGTGAGCAACTTTTA
Source organism: Olea europaea var. sylvestris (assembly GCF_002742605.1). Lineage (NCBI taxonomy): Eukaryota > Viridiplantae > Streptophyta > Magnoliopsida > Lamiales > Oleaceae > Olea > Olea europaea. The sequence continues at coordinate 7,437,346 of NC_036254.1, read as the reverse complement.
GTGTTGTATGTCAGTTACTTAAAGCAAATACCCTAGCTTGTTAAAGGTGAATGTGGGCACTACACATACTGGAATTTTAACTTTAAAATCCTGATTTACTTGAATCTAATTTATTTGTCAAGAAAGAGATGACATTCCTTGGGCTATGCTTATGCAATAGAACTGTGTGATACCTTTTTATTTTTCAGAGAATGATAGAATAATTTATTAAACATATTATTTAGGGGTCCTGTTTGTAATTGTTTTGAACTTTAAATTGTTAATGAAAACATAAAACAGCAGCCCGAAAGCTCTTGGTAAAATAAAGATTCAAGTGCTACATAAAGAGATGCACTTCAATCTGAATATGCTAGGTTGCACCAATTGTGTGTGTGTGTGTGTGTGTGTGTGTGTGAGAGAGAGAGAGAGAGAGAGAGACTAAACTTTGATGTGCCCTTAAATATAGAGCTTTATATATGAACATCATGATAATCATCGACAATTGTGCTTATGGAACTCCTTGAAATGTATGTAGGGAATCATAGCTAGTGCAAGTTCATTTACGTGTTTCATGGGATTGAGTTGAACTACTAGAGTTGATGTAGTAAAATTTCGTTGCTAATAATATGGATATGCATGTGTTTGGGTCCAAAATAGTTTTGGAATTTGGAAGTTTGTTGCTGACTTCCATAAATATGTCCTAATCCAAATGGCATGTCATCTAGATTGAAATAAAGGGAGTTGTTTTGCTGAGTGTAAGCTTGTCAAGGGAACTGGTTCCTGCATTTGCAAGAATTCTATTACGCACATCACTTGGAAAGAAGCACCTGGTCCGTCCTTTACTTCGGACAGAAATTACTCAGGTGGTTAATCGGCGTGCATGGTATGATGCAACCAAACTAACAACTGAAGTTTTAAGCCTCTACAAGGTATTTTTGCCTACAATTGATACCAAAATTACATTTTCTGTGTTCTTACAATTAGGGTCCGTTTGATTGCAAAGATGGAAATTGCCTATAAAATAAATTTCAGGGAATTGAATTGCTTAGAATTATTTTCCTGATAATTGTAAATTATTGTGTTTGATTGGTATAATTTTCCACGTGGAAAATGTTGAAATAAAAGTGTTTTTTAGTGTTCGTTTGTTTTTGTTTTACATGAAAATTATTAATTAAATGGATAGATTTTATTGGTATTGGGGATTAAATTTGTTTCCATTGGTGTTCGTTTGGCTTTGTTTTACATGAAAATTGTCATTTAAAAGAAAATATTTTTTTACAATAATTTTTAGAATTTGTTTCCCTTGCCAACACAACAAAAAAGGAAAAAAAAAGAAAAAGAAAAAGTGATACAGTAGGTAGGAAAACCAATTTCCCCCTTAAAAACCAAGAAAATTCCAAACTTCAAGACAACCTAGAATTCGAATTCCATGGAAAAAAAATTGTATCAAACACCTAAATTTGGAAAATTCAATTCCAATTTCATCTTTCAATTCCATTTCCACCCTATCAAATACACCTTTATAGTTTAGGATGTGGAATTATTAATTTTTTGACATATGTATATATTTTGTGAAATTTGTCCTTCCAGTTTGTTCAACTGCTTCATGAAATATTCTATTTTCTCCATATCTGGGGTATTAGAATAGAAACATGGTGTGGGATGGAGGTGAATATTTTAGAAGATTTATGGTAGTTAAGGTTATCTAAAATATGTTGAATTTATAGGAAAAGAAAGAGTGAATAATAAAACAGTGTTATGACGGTTACCTCTGGCTTTAAAATCATCAGCCATTGTGTATTGATCTATCTGTAAATAATCATGGTTCCTCTGATTTTTGCAAAAATTAAGTCCTTGTCTCCCAAATTTTTGGTTGCTCATAATAATCACCCAATGTCACCTTGATATTTGTTTCTATATCAATATTCTGCAAAATCATTTTAAAACAATCTTTTTCAACAACTACCAAATTGATTTTTTGAACCCAGAGGTGTGATTTAATCAGCTTGGGTGGTATACAAATTGAAAAAAAACTAACACATCTTTTGTATTTGTTTTCTTTGCATTTTCCTTTTTCTATTCTCTACAAGCGTTGTTCAATTTTTGTCAACATTTGGTTGAAGAAGTAAATAATTGAATTGTCCTAGTCCGTGGACATATGATTATATGAGCAACATCTTAACCAATTGTCCACCTCAATGTAGTTCATGTTAAGAACAGCTTCCAAACTTATAAGCTAGTGCTTTTTTAAATCTTTAAAAAATACTGGATAGTGGTAATGAATAATGTGAATGTCTTTTTAACTGCATTGTAACCTTTCACTGTTTTGGCTTGATTTTTGGCTGGAATTATATTCCATCGTAGTTTATCTGCTATTGATTGTTGGCATGATAATAGTTACACTGGTAGCAAGTGATGGGGATTAAATGTACCTCGTGAATATGAAAATTACGATCACCTCACATCAATTTATGTAACCACGTCTAAGCAATTGACATGCGGGCAGTTGGTGGTATCTGTCCAAACATAAACACATTGTAGTTTAGTTCTTTATTGCAATGTTACAGTGGTGCTACAAACCTCTAGTTAAATGAGTTCTCTTATTGCCATAACTTCCTCCTTTTTAATATGTAGAATGGACGAACTGATTTAGATCAATTTGAGAATGGAACAAGCTGATTGTGATCAATATGAAGTATTAATCTTCTTGAAATGTTCTTCTACTGGCCTATTTGAACTATAAAAATTTGAAAGTTCACTGACGCTTTTATGGATAACATTATAGCAATCAGACAAGATATAGACAAACTTCCCTTGGATAAACATTTGTCTTTGTTGGTTTTCCATGCCTTGTTTTTGTTTGGCAAATTTTGTCTAGGTAATCCCTTTGTTCAATAATTTTGATATTTTTCTGCTCTGGTGTACGTCAGGCCCCGTTACATGTAGAAGGTTGGGATGAAGCACTTCATGAAATAGGGAAACTTTCATGTGAGACCGTAATCCCACCACCTAATGCAGCATCCTTGCTGAAAGCTGTTGAAACATTGCCAGTTTTGGTTATTGCCGGGGCTGAAGATGTCATTGTCCCTCTAAAATCTGTTCAAACTATGGCTTCTAAACTTGTAGATTCTGTAAGTCCCCATGACACCCTAGCTTTTTACTCTCTTTGACGTTTTTTCATGTTGTTTTGGATATTGTTTTAAAACTTTATTATAAGGTGAACTATGATGTGGTACGGAACACCATTTTTAACCAAGAATATCAAGGCTTGTCATATATATAGCCAAGTGCTTGAGAATAATTTTTCATATATTTATAAATCCCAACATTGCTTTAAAGCAAATAACATCTTGTTGGTTTACAGTGTGCTAATAGTGAAACTGAAATCTGATTTGACTTCACATAAATTTTGGTAGCATATTTAACTTTTGGTTTGATTTATGAATGGAAATTCTGTTAATATATAGAAATTTAATTGTGGAAAAAAAAAATTGAAAACAAAAATAAATTTTCTGATTCATCTTTTAATTCGCTGTGGCACAGAGACTTGTGGCAATATCTGGTTGTGGCCATCTTCCACACGAAGAATGTCCCAAAGCATTGCTTGAAGCGGTATCACCATTCATTAGTAGGCTTTTATTAAGAACAGAAATACAAAACTGATAGAGCTCTTAGTTCTATGCATAGAGAGATATTTTTTGTTCTGGTAAATCATTTCAAGTGCTAAATTATCTCTAGAGGAAGTCCAAATGCAACTCTCCTTTGGGTGTTGTTGATTAGTTTGCAATTATGCCATCAGCCAATTTTAAAGTCATCTGAAATGCAATTCTCTCTCTCTCTCTCTCTCTCTCCCCTATTTTTGTTTTCGTGTTTCTTTTTGCAGTTTTTACTTAAATTCTTTTCGTGTTTCTTTTTGCAGTTTTTACTTAAATTCTGTTGAACTTGGATTAATAACTCACTGTTATTTACCAATTGAGTGAAAATAACATATGATTATGCATTTTTCTTTTTTTCTTTTTTTTAAATGGAGATGAATATATAATTTTTTTTTTTTTTTTTTTTTTTCAAAAGCTAAAAAAATAAGCGCCAAAAATGCTAGTTGTGCACGACTTCATGCTTCTTTAGGCTCATGTATCTGAGGCCAAATGATGTGTTGGCATTTGAAACTATTAAGATGCTGTATGGAGTTTAACTTTTATACTTCATCCCATAACACTTGTAATGACCCAATGGAAATAATGCTTTTTTTAATTGTGAAATTTGTGCTGGCATTCTCTTTGTTCTTGTAGTTAATGTGAGTTTAGTAATTATGGATAGTTTAGCTATTTAATTTTCTTGGTTCTCCCGCTATACTAAACTATATTGGTACGAGTAATGATATTCGTAGTGGCTTACTGCGGTAGTCGTCATATGTGGCATATACATGGCATGTGATTATTTGATGAATTAATATGGTAGCTTTTTTATTCATTAATGCATCAAATAATCACTTGTCATGTGTATGTCACGTAGAGCGACTGCAAATAGCATTATTTATATTGGTACACTTGATATGGTGAATTAGATGCTACTTTTCTTTCTGTTAATGACACGCGACAGTTATTGATTAGTGAACTTTTGCTGAATTTATTTTCTTTCATGTTTTATACACCGGTCCACTTGTTCTTCATTCACCATGTGTGTTTTGATAATGGTTTTTGTTGACATAGAATAGTTGGTGAAGTTAATTACAAGTACATTTGATCGCTATTTATGCCTAATGTTGGTTATAAGACTTCGCGTTGCAAGTACTTGCTAACCTTATCTTGAGCTCACACATGATCGACTGACTTGAAAAAAAATGTTCACTGGCATATGCATAGGTTCGTCACTAATTCTCTGTAAATTTTATTTGATAACAAATAGTCATCGAAGTTCAAGCCTAATTATTTATGTTAGGGTTATGACTTTGTTTAGATTTTGCGTTAAGCGAACCTAAAAACCTAAAATGCTTTTGATTTTGCCCCCGATCGAGCTCCATTATTTCTCATTACATTAAATTAAAATTTTCCTTCTCATACTTTTAACTACACAATCTTCAATAAAATAATATTACACGTAAATCAAAAACTTTTCAATCACTCATTTTTCAAAAAAATATTATTCATCTCATTATAATCTACAAATAATGGAGCTCAAACGGCCCCTTTATTCGATTTTTCAATCGTACGGACTTTAGCAATTTATTGTAATAAGTGAGCCTAGAGATTTGTTTGATGAATTCTAGGGTTGGCCTCTAGGTCAATTGATTTTGACAAGAATCAGGTTCTATTATAATCTACGAATACCCATGGTTTGAGCTTAACAATTTATGTTAGTAGCCAACTTGTGGACTTAAAAGTAAGGGTTTTAATATTGCAATTTCCAAGGTTAATCTATGCATTAATTATCATTAATGCATCACTAGATGAAAAAAAAACTTCTTCAGTATTGCAACTGTCAAATACATTTTTCAATGTAAGGACGTATAATCTGATCCACATACATGAATGGACCTTTCATATTTGTAGCTTGCTATGTGTACAGAAATTGCACGGACAAAGTCATACAAAACAGATACAGTAGGGGGTGGGTGAGGGGATTTTTTGACATTTTTTTATCACAACATGTGTCCCACATGAGAGATTTATTGCAAAATTCTGTGGAACAGTTTTCTGTACAAATAAAAATCTTCTTCATATTTAGTCGCTAAAATTACTGTGTTTGGACGATCAAGATTAATTTTGTTGAGATCCAACTATTTGAATCTGTTTTCAAAAATTATAACTATGGGGCAATTGACATCGTTGTAGTTTCTTTTAAGGGCCTGAGTATCTTTGCAATATTATCTTTAGGATGGTAAAAAAATTAAGAGCTTGGTTCTTTGAAAAATAATTTCATAGTATGTTTTTACAAAATGATTCTCAAAATATTTCTGTTAGTACTAGGGCTTTATTTAGGGATGTTGGCGTTCTATCATCATCATCGTCTTTCATGATTCCACCGTGTCCTCTCGTTGTGCCTTTAACAGTGTATTTGATTGTTAATATTTTCTATGAAAATTGTCATTTTTTCATGCAAATTATTACTTTTATCTTTTATGCTGCTTGATTGATATATAGAAAATATTTTTCTATTTTTAGTCACATGACCATATTTTTCCTGAAAATAAGAAAAATATTTTTTCCAAGAGGAGTATGTTTTATTTTCCATGTAATTCTCTCTCCTTTCTCTCATCTACATCCTTTTTCTTTCATCTACTCACCAATAAAAAATAGACAAGTATAACATTTTTTAGGTTGAAAATTAAATCAATCATACACATTTAATAGATGACTTCCATGCAAAATAAGTTCTTGGTAATTTAATTGTTTAGAATTTATTTTTTTTCATATAAATTTCATGCTTGCAATCAAATACACTCTAATAGTGGTTACGATATCTGGGAACTGAAGCAGTCAGTGAACCTTTGCGATTTGATTATTCCCTCTTTTGTAGCAGCTTTAATAAATATTTGACAAACAGTGCTACACTTATAGGGAAATTTATACAGATATTGTACAAAATACACACAGCAGGGGGGCCCACCACTATAAAATATTCACATGGGGCCAACCAATATGACTGCCCTGTAAAACATCTGTGAAAAAATTCCCTGTACCCAGGGCATTTTCCATATTTGACATTGAGAAATAGGCCAAAAAAAAAAAAAAAAGCCTAAACATTTGGTAGCAACCACTTTGGATTACATTTGCCATGTTTTTATATTATGTGCATATGCTTGGAGGAAAAGGGTGAAGAGGCGTTCGTTCAGGTTGGCTGTTGCTACGTGGGTTATCAGACGATCGCAGTCTATTTTGCCAAACTCGAGTTCTCCAAAATGCTTATGTCTACCTCTAGCTGACGAGTTAGAGCAATATTAGCCACAAATCTCCACCTTCGAGTGGTTCTCAATTACGCTACCTCACGACGGGATATCGTGCTTGAGTATTTTCTCGCATTTTTTCGGGACCTCAGAGGTTGCCACGTGGTTTTAGTTTCATTTGAATGTAACATTTTTTAATGACTTGGTGAAGTAATTTTTGTAATTTTCTTTTTTTATAATGAAAAGAATCTTTTGGATTTGCCATCTGTTCGTTATACCAATGTCATGTCGCTTGAGTATACTTTGTGACTATTAAAGTCTGAAAAAGGCCCCCCAGGGCACATCCAAGTTGGCGGAACAATCACATTGGAGGGCTCTGGAACCAAGTGTGGGGAGTTCGATTCCTGGTTGGAGCAGCCAAGTGATGTAATAAGCAGAGGAAGGGTTGGAGCAGCTTGGTGATGTAATAATCATGGAGGAGGGTCCCTTTGGGGAAGGAGTAAAAGCCATGTGGGAACCTGGGAACCAACAAGGACACAACCTGCGATTTACCTCCACTAGTCACTGAGGGGCCGGGGGCTAGAGGTCCAGGATTTAGTCCGACTAAGTTGGGACACCTGGGTTATTAAAAAAAAAAAAAAAAAGGTCTGACAAAGGTCTTCTGCACAAGCAATTCAGCTCGCCAATAGGGGAAGGTGTATAACTTGATGATAGGTAAATTGAATGGACCGTGTTATAGCTACAGCACGGTTCACACCTTTGTTCACAGTCTCCTCACATTGCGGGGGCCGCACACATTTTAAAAAAAACAGAGGTGGGGCCCCCTTATTGTGAGGGGGCTGTGAACGTTGCTATACAGCCCGAGCTGTACAAGCAGTTTAGTTCAAACTGAATTTGGTTAAATAGACTATTTTTTATTGGTAATATTTACTTAAATGTTCGTCTTTCCAAGGGTATTTGAAAGGTTTATCCCTTTCGTTCGCAAGTTTATATGTTCCCGATTTTATTACAGTATAAGGTCCTTCCCAATTTGAACCTAAAGAACTTTTGAGTCGATTTCTTTGTCTGTGACGAAATCTTCTTTAAAACTAGGTTGCCTACTTTAAGATTTTGTGCATCTTGGAATTAAAATGTCTTTATATCTTACTTTTGCATACCATGAGCTTCATTTGACAAGCCTCTAGCCTTTCCTATAGGAAATCTATGTTCGCATTCATTGCTTCCTCATTTTGTTCTTCATCAAAGTTTAACGTCCTCGTCGAACCTAGGCCTATTTCCACAAGTATCAATGCCTCGACTCCATAAGCTAATGAGTAGGGAGTCTCTCATCTGGCAGTCCTTGTAGTGGTATGGTATGACCGTAAAATTTGCGGCAATTTGTCTCCATAGTACCTTTATAGAATTGAGCTTTCTTTTCAGAATGCTTTATAAGGTTTTGTTTACCATTTCCACTATTCCATTAGCCTAAGGAAAATATGGGGTGAAAAAAATGTCTACAGATTCTCAGTTCTTCGCATATAGCTTTCAACTTTTATCGTGGAATTATGCGTCATTGTTGGAGATAATAGAGTTTGGAATTCCAAACTGACAGATGATGTTTTTCCAAATGAACGTGCAGGCATTAGTCTCAGTGGTATTGGTATGAGGTTCTGCTTTTACCCACTTGGTGAAGTAATCTATTGCCATGATCATGAACCTTAAGTTAGATCTGGCTCTATGCAAGGTCCTACAAAATCAATGCACCACTTCGCAAAAGAAAAAGCTCTATTGATGGTAATCAACTCTCGAAATGCTTGGAGGTATAATTTAAAATCTCTGACATTTTTCGCATTTCTTCGCAAAATGTACATCATCTTTTCTCATAGTTGGCCAATAGAAACTCTTTTAGGTGCCTTCCGTACCAAAGAATGTTGGCTAGCATGATTTCCATAGAAACCTTCGTGGATTTCCCCTAATACATATGATGCCTCGTCATTGCCTATGTATCTAAGCAAAGAGATTGTGTATAAGTATCTAGCTGCTTTTACACATATCTTTCTTACTTCCCTTTTACTTTCAAAGAGGGTCGCATCCCTTAAATATGATACTATTTCTTATATCCAAGGGGTCTACCCTTGAACACACAGGTTTTCTTCCTTTTGCTAACTAACTGATGGATTTGTTAATAGTTGTATTTGTATGATTTTAAATAGTTTTGCATCTTTTATGCTTACCAATTCAGAACAGCATATCCATTTTCTTTTCTCAAAATTTGTGAGAGTTCGAACTTTTTGAAGTAGTGCATCAAGCTCATAACCTCAATCAAATCCACGCCATTATTTTATCTTTGGCAGCAAACTGCCCATTGACATGATTAACAACTAATCGTAAGTCACTTTTTACTTCGATCATTTGGGCTCGCAATTCCTTAGCCATCTGCTGTCTTTCTAATAGGTCCTCATGTTCGGCTACGTTGTTTGTTGTTTTGCATGCGAATCTAAGTGCACAATTTAATTTGTACCCTTTCGGGCTCGTTAGGACTTTCCCAGCCCAGCACCGTTTTTACCATGGTGATTCATTAGCAAACAACTTCGACTTTTCTTCCTACTTGGGTTCATTACAGGAATGGGGGTGTCCAAAATCTTGGCAATGAATTCTGTCAATGTTTTTTGCCTTAATTGTGGATTTCTCATTATAATTAATTTCAAATTGTCCTAATTCCACTACCCATTTCATGAACCTTTCTGATGCACTAGGCTTTTGTAATACTTGTTTAAGTGGAAAGTTAGTCAAATGCTGATATGTTGTGGCTTTGAAAATAAGGGTGAAATTTTTGAAATGCTATTATTAGGGCAAGGGTCTGGATAACTAGCTTCAAAACCTTGGAAAGCTTTACTTATATAATATAATGGTAACTACTGTTGTCCCTCCTCTTTTACTAGAATAGAGCTCACGGCTCTTTAGATACTGTCGATAAAGTAATAGTTTTTTTTTTTTTTTTTTTTTACTCCACACTATGCAAAGAGTTTGTCAAATCTCCGCACATGGTTCAACTCTCTTCGCACTGTGCGGAGAGGTTTTTTCTCTGCGCAGCTTTTTTTATTTTCGCATTCTTCCTTCCATTCAAATTGTTTCCCTCCTTTAAATACTAAAAAGAAAGGAGAGCATTTATCATAGTCTCTTGAAATGAACTTGCTTAAAGCTACGACCCTTCAAGTGAGACTCTTTACCTCTTTGGGTTTTATTGGAGATTCTTCAATACCCCATTGATTTACCATGAACCTGAAAATTTGTCGGACATGACTCTGAATGCATACTTAAGTGGATTAAGTTTCATACATTTCAAAAGATATGGAATGTTTCTTCTATGTGTTTCAAATGATTCTCAACCTGATGGATTTTGATGATCATAACATCAATAAACACTTATATTGTTTTACCTATATAATCTTAGAACAATGTATTAATGAGCCTTTAAAATACGTTGCCCCCATATTTTTTAATCCAGAGGGTATTACCTTATAGTAGTATAGACCTCGATCAGCAACAAACGTAGTGTGCTCTTCATCGGGGTCATACACGTGAATCTGAAAATTTAAAGTATGCATCAATGAAAACTCAACAACTTGTATCTTGCTGTTACATCCACTAGTTGATCAATTTTGAGAAACGAAAAACTATCTTTAAGACATGCCTTATTTAGGACTATGAAGTCTTGATGAGTTCACAATTTCCCATTGCTTTTTGGGATCAAAACTGGATTATAGACCCACACTAGATACAGTGCTTCGTGAATAAAATCGTTCTCCAATGATTTATCACATTACTTTTACAGCTTCATATTTTTTTGGAGCTTATTGGTCGTCTCTTTTGTATTTTAAACCTTATTTTGGGATCAATTCTCATGCATGGCATAGCACTTTCGGGTGGATTCCAAACACATGAAGGTTCGCCTTTAGGAAGTCTTTTAAATTTTTTTTTCATAGGTTGAGTCAAATCTTTGCTAATTTCCTTGTACCCATGCGCTTCATGTTCACTTGCCTCCCAGAAATATAGCCATCTATACCCCCTCAAGATTTTGTATGCATCCTCTTTAGTTGATGGGAAAGCTTTCTAGCTCTTCAACTGCTCGAGCTTCGAATGTACATTAGGTGATGCGAGGGTAGATTGAATCCTCAACTCAAATTTCTCTTCCATTGGATTAATAGTTTCAACCGTCGTTGTTGTGTTAGTCATAAGGTTTCGTGGGTCTGCATCTCTTAGAGTACTAAGGTAGCATCCTCGCACGACCCCCCATTGGTCACATTTTACTTAAGCTTCTCCCATAAAAGTTGAAAATTTTACACACAAGTGACGAATGGATATTATTGTTAGATTTTATGCGCCAAATAGGGATTGCAATCGAGTTTGTTGGCTCGACCCGCCTATGGGTCGTTCTGAAAAAAGCTCGAGCCGGCTTGTGTGGCTCGCGAGCTTTTTTAAAAGGCAGCACTCGGCTACCTTTTTTTTAGGCAGCAGTTAAAAAACAAAAAACAAAAAAAATCGAGCCGGCTCGGCTCGGCTCGATAAGGCCGAAGCTAAAAGCTCGGGTTGAGCCTAGATTTCTTGGTCGAGTAAAAGCTCAGCTCGGTTTAGGCTCGTAAAAAAGCCCAGACCATTTTACTCGAATTGAGCTCGAGTTTCAAATTTCGGCTTGCGAGCTGACTTGGCTTGTTGACACCACTAGCCTCAAATTAGGGAGGATTTTTTGAAAAATATTATTTCCTTGTTTTCACGTGATTTTATTGGAAAATATTATTTCCTTAATTTCAAGTATTTTTATTGAAAAAAATATTATTTCACATTATTTTTTATATTATTTCCATCTTTATGGTATGATATGTACCTATAAATAATTGCCTCTTCATTCAGTTTTGTTTAAGCGAAAATTGTTGTGTTGTAATTTTCTCTCTATATTGTTATAATAAAACATTGTTTCCTCTGTTTAACTCCCGTTTATTTCTTTACTCTTAACCTTGTTTCATTGTTTGATCTTCGTTATTTCATATTGCTCCATTAAATCACAGTTCTTACAACCCTTTGGGATCAACAAATGGTATTAGAGCTAAGGTGTAGGTTCTTCGTGAATTGATTGCGATTTTTTAGAGATGTCTATATTGAAATATGACATTCCGCTGTTGGATCGAAATACAAGATTTTTTTCGTGGCAAGTAAAGATGAGGGATATTCTGTTGTAGTTAGATTTGGACGATGCATTGCTAGGTTTTGAGAAAATGCTAACTAATTAGATAATGGAGAAGAAACAACGGAGGGATCGGAAGGCTTTATTGCATATTCATCTTCATTTATCCAATCATATTCTGCAAGATGTTTTGAAGGAGAAAACAACGACTGCTTTTGAAACTGGAGTAGTTGTGTATGACTAAAAGTCTCACTAGTAAACTAACTCTAAAGCAAAAGCTGTATTCCCATTTCATGGTGAAGGGAAGATGACTAGAAGACCACCTTGCTGTGTTCAAGGAAATTGTCACAAATTTAGAGACATTGGAGGTTAAGTACGATGAAGAGGATATGTCATTGATCATGTTGTGTTCATTGTCCGCTTCTTATTCATCATTTCGGGACACCATTCTGTACAGTCGTGATACTTTGACCATTGAGAATGTCTATAATGCTCGGTTCTCAAAGAAGAAGATGAACCATCTGGTTGGAGCTACATCTAGGGATGAAGAAGCTCTAGCATCTCATGGTGATCAATGGAGGGATAGATCAAAGATGAATTTTAGCAATTTGTATTGCTTCTACTATAGGAGAAAATGACACGTTAAGAAAGATTGGATAAGTTGCAGGCTAAAGGTAATTTAGCTACAAATCATAGGGGACAATCATTTAATTCGGACGAGAATAATGTTATCGAGGATTTTTTTGATGGTGGTGATGTGATGTTGACCATAGTATCTGTCGTGAAGTCTAAGCCTGATGAGGAGTGTATTCTTGTTTTAGCATGTTTGCACCATGTGTTCCAATCGAAATTTATTTCAGACATATAAGGCTGTCAAGCAAGGTGGAGTTGTCATATGAAACAACAAGTCTTGTCGTGTTGCTATAATTGGTCGAGTTAGATTGAGGTTGTAGGATGGGACAGTCAAAACAACTGATCAGTTCGACATGTTCCAGACTTGAAAAAGAATCTCATCTCGCTGAATACCTTGAATTCAATGGGGTATAAATTTTCCGGTAGAGATGGAGTCTTAAATGTCCGAATGGATGTCCGGGTTGTAATGGAGGGATGAAAGAAGTCTCAATTGTACATCTTGCGGGAATGCGCAAAACTAGTTAAGAGACATCTGACAAGTTTAGTATCATAGTGGATATTTAGTTTGGTATAGTACCTCTTGTGATGGGCTCTGGGTCGATTTAGAACATTACTCAATGGAGCGTTGGTCATTTCACTTTACCACCAATTTCAGCAGATACACTGTGTTCAGTTGATATGGCTAGATCTATTAAGCGTAAGTACGGTGGTGTTGGTAATGTCTGTAATACTTTCGATATCATTGAAGACGACAATTTTAGCAAGGAGCCTTCTGATCAGGCATTTAGTGTGGTTTCTACTATAGTGTGTGCCTCGACCTTATTTGGTGAATAGTAATTCCTTGGTAGAATTTTGGGAACTGGGGAGTAGGGTTCATGTGTCGCCTGTGGACGCCGTGCAAAGAAAGATGTTTTTGGTGATGAAGAGTTTTGGTTACTGTGTTGAGGAGTTTGACTATTTTGATGTAGATGTACTTATTTCTCAAATGGAGATATGTTGGAGTTTTGTTCATTGCATCGAAATTTGGATCAAGGTGGAGATTATTAGATTTTGTGCCCCAAATTAGGGAGGATTTTTTGAAAAATATTATTTCATTATTTGCAGGTGATTTTATTGGAAAATATTATTTCCTTATTTTCACATGATTTTATTGGAAAAATATTATTTCACATTATTCTTTATATTATTTCCATCTTTATGGTATAATATGTATCTATAAATAGTGGCATCTTCATTCAGTTTTGTTTAAGCAAAAATTGCTGTGTTATAATTTTCTTTCTATATTATAATAAAACATTGTTTCCCCCTGCTTAACTCTCGTTTATATATTTACTTTTAACCTTGTTTCGTTGTTGTGATCTTCGTTATTTCATATTGCTCCATTAACTCTCAGTTTTTATAACCCTCTGGGGTCAACAATTATTGCACTAATTTGTTTCAGAGTAGGCCTTTCTATGATCCCATTGTAAGCGGATTTATTATCAATAATGAAAAAATTCATATACCCTCGAAATACTTTGGGTTCCACGCCTAGTTTCACTACTAGAGTATTTTGTTATTGTTCGTATGAAATTTGACTATCTATGGCGAAACTGAGGGGAGGATCCCACATGGAAATTCAAGGGTGGTTCAAATTTGATCGAATATGCTTCCGAACATAATGTTTATCGAAATTTCGCTATTTATAAGCATGCGATTAAAGCCGTTGATTATTATCGCTTGTATGATCAAAACATCGTCAAGAGGGTAGATTATTCTATTCTTATTATCAATAAATTCAATTGGAGGTAACGTAGGTTTTTAAGTACCTCGAATCTAGCGGCTTTCCAATGCTGACTTATTGGTAACTCACATTTTTTCTGTGAGTTCATTATCTCCCTTCTTGCGCGAGATCGGCTAACGAGAGTGTTAATTTTTCCTTTAAACTGATCTTTTTGCTTCTTTGAATCGATATCACTGTCATCGTGATTATTACTGGGAATTTCAGTTTCTGCCTTCAATGCTTCTACTTTTTACGGAAATCGCTTCCGACTGATTCATTCTTTGATAGAAAAAATGTTGGCATCGTGGTTGCTTTTGTTCTTGTTTTTCACGTCGACTTTGAAATTGAGATTAGGGTCCGTTTGATTGCAAATATGGAATTGAATTGTCTAGAAATTATTTTCGTGGGAATTGAAAATTATTGTGTTTGATTGGTATAATTTTTCACGTAGAAAATGTTGAAATAAAAGTATTTTTTTGTGTTCGTTTGGCTTTGTTTTACATGAAAATTGTCAATTAAAGGGATAAAATATACTGGTATTGGGGATGAAATTTGTTCCCATTGTAAAAAAAAAAAAATAATAATAATAATAATAATAAAATAAAAAAATCATCTATCTCTTAGTATTTGTTTGGCCTTGTTTTACATGAAAATTATCAATTAAAAGAAAATATTTTTTTATAATAATTCTTAGAATTTGTTTGCATTACCAAAAAAAAAAAAAGAAAAGAAAAAAAACATACTACAGTAACCGGGAATTGCAATTCTCACCATTTCCTTGAATTCATGGAATTTCAATGGCTATCAAACACTACCTTAATAATTTCCTCTCACCTAATCAAGTTTTTTCTCTTCATAAACTCATTGATTTTACACTAGCTAGAGCATGACGATAAATGGCTATTTGAGAGGATAATGTTCATATTTACATGCCTCTCTGTCTTCGACTTTGCCTATTTATAGATTTGTAATGAGGTCACTAGATAATTAAGTCTTTTATAATGACACATGATAGTCATTGACTAATGAACGTCAAACTAAATCCATTAACTTTTTTACGTATTATTCGCTAGTCCAAGCGCTCTTCATTCATTGATTGTGAAGTCATGTTTTACACTCTTATACACGTGTGCTTTGATAAATGATTTTTCTTGACATGGAATAGCTGGTGAAGTTAATTGCAATTAAATTTGCTTCTTTTTCGTTTTTTTCTTTTTTTTATGACTCAGGTGTTCGAGTTTTGCACGACTAATCTTGAGGAGTAGCAACATTTTCCTTTGGTTCGCCACCTGGGTAAATCTGGATGTTGTCATATCTTATACATATTTGGGTCCGACATTCAGGATATGATTCTCCTCCTCGTGGATCTCCCTTTACGACGTGCTGATAAGACTCCTAGAGGGACGATAAAGAGTAGCAACATTTTCCTTTGGTTCGCCACTTGGGTAAATCTGGATGTTGTCATATCTTATACATATTTGGGTCCGACATTCAGGATATGATTTTCCTCCTCGTGGATCTCCCTTTACGACGTGCTGACAGGACTCTCAGACGGACGATAAAGCGTACCATAACTTTGCCTCCACATGATATCTACTTTCTAACATAAATATTGCCTTCTAACTGTCTCGGAGATTTGAACCTCCGGTGTTCCGTAGAGAACCATCCTACTTTACAACCATACCATGCTTGTGGAGGCAATTATATTTGCTTCTTGTTTAAGCCAGTTGGTTATAAGACTTAAAAAGTACTTTTGGAGAAGCATTGGATGTTTTTTTATTATTATTATTTTTTTTATTTGTGTTGAGAAATGAAGATTTTGTCAATTTCTTGATAAATAATAAAAGATGAGGCCGTTGATGAAAAGGTTGTTAGAATAGATAAGATAATTAGAGGGATGTATTCAATTTAGACTTTTAATGAATTGTTGGGATTCAAAAAGATTAGGAGGATTCAATGTAGATATTTTGAGACTCCCTAAAAGTATTAATGTATTCAATTGAGATTTTTATAAACTTTTAAAAAAACTCTAAAAGTTACGTTGTATTAAATTAAAACTTTTTAGAAGTCCTTATACATTTTGAGGTAATCAAATTTTAATAACTTCGAGTACTTTAAAAAAAAATATTTATTTTCTTCAATATTTTTCTTTCTACGAATGTTAGAATTATGATTAAAATTTATTTCTTTATTGATTATATTTCTCTCTCTCTTTCTCTCTCTCTCTCTCTCTCTCTCTCTCTCTCTCACACACACACACACACACATATTGTTTATCTCTATTTTCAATGAAAAAATTAAATTGAATTCTTATAATTTTTTCTTTACTCATTCATTTTTTTTGGGAAAATTATCTATTTTTTATTAAATTATAAAATTTCATATGGCAATTTATAATTAAATTTAAATATATTGATTTATTATTTTTTTAAAAGTATATTATATTAATAATACTGAATATTAAATTTTTTTAACACACACACGTAATTTTGTTTATTATTTATTTAATTAAAGTCTTTTTATTCCTTTCAAGATAACTTTTTATTATATGGGGAGGGGAAGGGAAATTGTCGGAATCACCACCTCGTATATAAGAATTTCACATTATTACACTAGATTCACGGGAATTCTATTTCAAATGAAAGTCTTTTAAATTCTACTAAAGTCTAAATAAGTTTTAAAATGAAAGTCTATAGAAGTCTATTAAAGACTTCCATTAATTTTGTATAAATCTACAAAATATCCACGAAATCCACAGAAGTCGTTATTTAAAAAAAGTCTATCAAAATCTTTAAAAGTCCCAATTGAATACACTCCATGTGATGATCATCTTGGTTCATCAAGCTTCGTACTCCGCTATAATTTGGTTTTGCGACCTGTTAATTACTTTGAATGGGAGGAGCTCGTGTCCTCGTCTCTCTAGCTACTTTTGTATTCCACTATAATTTAGTTTTGCGACCTGTTAATTGCTTTGAATGGTAGGAGCTCGTGTCCTCGTCTCTCTAGCTACTCGGCCAAGATTGTTACACACTTGATCTTCTCTATTTTGGCATGGGCGAACCCACATGGAGTCGTGTGTCAATGACCCCACATTTTTCCCCAAAAAATTTGTAGTTATTTCCTTTAAGGCCTATTTTGACATGCCCATTATACGATATTAAATGAAGTTGAAATCTTACATTATTAATACCATTTCGAAGTGCTCACGATCTAATTTTTCACTTGTTAATGGCGTATGAAATAGCCAACCGTAGCAAAAGCTATTGCTCTTCGAAGTCGACAATTCCAAACTAGTATTTTAAGAATTTTGATAATATATTAACTTAAAAAATTTGCCAACGATTGTACACTAGCCGAATCCACAAATTGCCTACGTCATTCAAAGCTTATTTTAAGAACTACATTGTTGTCGTATCGAATGGTCCAAAACAAATATAAAAAATAATTAAACGTACGTCTCTAAAAGAGATGTCTAACTCGTCTATTCTTTAAATTTTGTTTAAATTATTTCATTAACGTTTATTATTTTTGTACAACAATTTTTTCAATATAATTTACACCATTCTATTAGCAAATTTTACATGGAGTATAACATAAAAAAATTTAGGATCGTTATATATTAAATGTAATTTGAATTATTTTCGAATTAAATTTGAATTTCATTTACTTTTTAGATAAAACTTGGATTTTATTTCAATTTATTTACTTCTACATTCAACTTAACTTACTCGCTACTAGCTCTGCATTTGTCAACGAGGTGGTAAACAAAACTATATAAGTTGTAAAATCCATTTGACAATATCGATAATGATATAATTATATGATGTTTTCAAAGTATTAGGATGCGCAAACTACTATTGTAGTATTGTATTAATATTATGTTATTTAAAAAAAAAATTGCATTTTAATTTTTGATCCCACCATACAAAAAGTCTGGGTCTACCCCTACTCTGTGATCCATGCAATTGTCT
>NC_036254.1:7413111-7418726 GCF_002742605.1 Olea europaea var. sylvestris | reverse complement strand
TACGATATTAAATGAAGTTGAAATCTTACATTATTAATACCATTTCGAAGTGCTCACGATCTAATTTTTCACTTGTTAATGGCCTATGAAATAGCCAACCGTCTTCGAAGTCGACAATTCCAAACTAGTATTTTAAGAATTTTGATAATATATTAACTTAAAAAATTTGCCAACGATTGTACACTAGCCGAATCCACAAATTGCCTACGTCATTCAAAGCTTATTTTAAGAACTACATCGTTGTCGTATCGAATGGTCCAAAACAAATATAAAAAATAATTAAACGTACGTCTCTAAAAGAGATGTCTAACTCGTCTATTCTTTAAATTTTGTTTAAATTATTTCATTAACGTTTATTATTTTTGTAAAACAATTTTTTCAATATAATTTACACCATTCTATTAGCAAATTTTACATGGAGTATAACATAAAAAAATTTAGGATCGTTATATATTAAATGTAATTTGAATTATTTTTGAATTAAATTTGAATTTCATTTACTTTCTAGATAAAACTTGGATTTTATTTCAATTTATTTACTTCCTACATTCAACTTAACTTACTCGCTACCGGCTCTGCATTTGTCAACGAGGTGGTAAACAAAACTATGTAAGTAGTAAAATCCATTTGACAATATCGTTAATGATATAATTATATGATATTTTCAAAGTATTAGGATGCGCAAACTACTATTAGTATTGTATTAAATTATTTTTATTAATATTATGTTATTTAAAAAAAAATTGCATTTTAATTTTTGATCCCACCATACAAAAAGTCTGGGTCTACCCCTACTCTGTGATCCATGCAATTGTCTAGGATACCTCGGCTTTCGTAGCTTTGAAACTCATTGTGTGTTCTTCAAGATATAGCAATCTTTGGCTTTGTATTGGTTCTTCGTCACCTCTCTTACTGCATTGCGTTTGCAGACCAAGCTACATTTGACTTCAAGTGATAGTGAAGGTCTTTTTATGTCAAATGATATTCTTCTTCTCTTAGATATATACACATTGCATGTCTCTAGTTTTGTGACTTCTCTAATTGCCTTCTTCCCTTTCTTCAATGCAGCCATTCTTCTTCTTGACCTCTGCCTTCTCGAGGTTAATTTACTTTATTAACTCCATCTGCAGGTATGCTTCTAGTATGACCTTATGAAAATATTGACACTCTCCTAAGGCCAGATTTAATAGTGATTAGTATCACATCACAAGAAGTTAAGCAACTATTGCACAGTATGCCCTTCTTTGAGCCACATTATTTTAATAAGAACGTATTTTTTATTAATGTATTGATGAAAAATATATGGTTAAAAAATAAGGAAAAATTATGAATTTGCGGGGTAATATTATGTGTGGTTGAAATGATACTAAATCACTGTTTAAAAAAAAAAAAAAAAATATATATATATATAAAAAAATCTTCGTTACACTGACCCTCTGCTCAAACAGGGCTTATTTAGCTTGATGAGTATACAACCCATGAACATTTTGCATTCGAGTACAAAATGGGTTGCCCGAAAATCTTCGATATGAGAACCCACCTCATCAAATCAACGAACCAACTTTTTCATTCAAATTCAAATCTTTCAAATTGCTGGAATCACCTGGCAATACTCTGTTCTCTGGGATCAAGATTGATCATACCATATTTTATGTGTTAAAGAATCTTAAAAAATACCCCAAATACTCAAAATCACATACTACTAACTTAGGCAATAGAGTAAAATCTGCAACTCCAATTTTCGTGTGGTTGAACTCTCAATCCAACTTATTTGCACCTTTTCCTACGTTCACTATGTTAATGAAAGTGAGCAGAACAGATTTCTATGTGGAAAATGAGTTGGGTTAAATTTTCAAAAGGGTTTTGTCATCGAAAGGTGTAATGTAGATATTTGAATGAAGTCACACTTTCACATCAAAATAGTAGAATTTCACCTCTTTGGATTGCACAAGAATCCAATTGAAGATCACTATTAGACCAACCAGAACCTTAATAATTCGAAGCAAAATATCAGTCGTCAGACATCAGCTAAAACTTCCGAAATGATAGTGTTTGCATGAAAGTACAATCAATGTCATGTATTTTCCAAAAAGAATTATGCTAATGTTTGATTGCAAATATGGAATTGAATTGAATTAAAAATGAATTCCAAAAAATTGAATTGTCTAAAAATTATTTTCCTGAAAATTGTAAATTATTGTATTTGGTTGGGATAATTTTTCACGTGAAAATGTTGAAATAAAAATGTTTTTGATCTCTGTTTGACTTTGTTTAACATGAAAATTATCAATTAAAGGGATAAATTTTACTGGTATTGAGGATGAAATTCGTTCCATTGCCAACACACAAAAAAAAAAAAAATTTTTAAAAAAATCATCTATTTTTTTATGTTCGTTTGACTTTGTTCACATGAAAATTATCATTTAAAGGGAAATATTTTTTTACAATAATTCTTAGAATTTGTTTCCATTGTCAAAAAAAAAAAATAATAATAATAATAAATAAATAAATCAATCAAAAAAAAATTAAAAAAATGCTACAGTAACCGAGAATTCCAATTCTCACCAAAATAATGAGTTTCAAGAAAAACATGGAAATTAGTTTAGGTGGCATAAAAGGTGGAATTCGAATTCTAGGAAAAATTTTGTCAATCAAACAACAAAAAATTGGAAAGATGGAATTTGATTTCCATTTTCCAGAATTGGGGTACAATCAAATATAGCCTAAGTGTACATTTCATAGTGTACATCTTCGTGTACATTCCATTGTATTTCAAAAAGTGTTGGATGGGAAAGTATTTTTTTTATTTTTTTTTTTAAAACAGTCCGATCATGTATTACCACATGGCATAATATTAAAAATGATGTAAACACTAATGTATATGTAGCATGATTGTTTTAGAAAATGAGTTTCAAAAAGTAAGCAATTTTTTTACTTGAAAGGACTCAATGGCCTTGACTCTTATTTCTTCAGCCGAGAGCTCCTACGATAACAAACTACTAGGTCATCAAGAGACTATAGCCATTCCTTATTAGACGGAAAAAGGAATAATACAATCCGAGAAACCTTAACACAGATGCTGAATCATATGCCGCAGGTAGAATAAGAGTAAAGCAAGAGATGAAATCTTATCTTATTCAAATACGCCTTAGAACCAAGATGACCCCTGAAAATTACGCCATTTGTACAACCTGCAGTCAGTCACGACTATAACAGACACAAAATAAAATATTCCTATTCATTTCCGTCGTTTTTCTCTTCTGCAATATGAACACTCTCGATCTGCTCAGTAACCTCATCAGCTGCATCCTTCATGTTCTGAATAGGTCCATTAGAAGAACTGTCCTGTTCATCATGAGTCAAAGGACCGGTTTGCCATATTCTGATAGTCCCGTCTTCAGATCCTGAAGCATAGGATTCACCTCCAGGGGAAAATCGAACACAGTGCACTGGACCGTGGTGACCTTTGTTGCATCCTGTGATGAAAAAAAGACCAAGCAAAAGCTTAGGCTAGATCCATGATAGGACAAAGCCCAGTATCACCCGAAAAAGAATAAATATTGGCAATAATGACTGCTGTAAAATCCAACTAGAAGGTGAAACTGATATTATGCACCTGCATTAGTATTAGAAACTTAAATAAAAATAATGATAGCAGCATCAAGAAGATCATGAAGACGCTGATGTGCAACAGATGTGAAATTACTAGAACAGAAAAAGTTTCCTAGACAACAAGACTCGGGTTGTAATGAAAAGGTAAATTATATGCCCCCAAATGCCAAGCAATATAAACGGGGGGCGGGGGGGCGAGGATGTGGGGACATGGAAAAAGTCACTGTACCTGTCCAGGTCCAGGAAATCAAGGCACTAAATGATTGATGAAGTAAAAAAATACTGACGATGAACGGCATAAGGGAACTCACCAATTTCTGCTCCTGTGTGAAAATCAAAAACACGGACCCACATGTCTTCTCCTCCAGCAATGAACTTGTTACCGTACTTCGGTTCCAATGAAGCTGATTCCACAATGCATGGCATATTATAGCTTTTTACCAGTCCAAAGCTGTTGAAAGATGACACATCATTATGGATGAAAACCAAGACTGGAACATAATCTATGTTTGGAGATTTGCTCATAGAATTAGAAAGGGGGAAGGTGGGAGGTTGATGGGGGAAAGATCAGAGACATACTGATTTGCATCCCAAAATTTGACAGTTGACCCATCAGCGGTTGTTATATAGCGACCATCTTGACTCACTTCAGCGCTGGTTACAGAAGACTTGGTCTCAAGAGTTCGAGAGATTTTGCCAGTTCTCACATCCCACAACCTACCATTGGTTCAAAAATATTAACATTAAAAGAATATCAATGCATGTAAATTTAAGTTCAATAAATCAATGTAGAAGTAGCAAACAACAGATGGACTTAAGAATACATAGCACATCTCTGGATATTTTGACCCTAATAAGAAATCTGAAAATTCTTAAGGCAAGGAGTTAATGAGTGGCAAAAATAATAGACAGGACGTTGCAAGTTACTAAAATTCGAGCTAATGCTTCAAGGAGCAAAGTCCAAACTTAGAAGTCCTGAGGCCCAAGACCCAAAAAAATGAAATGAAAAAGAAGGGTCCAATGCAAAATCACACACTACAAGTAGGTTACATCACTCAATCATCATGGACCCGCCAAACTCAGCAAGGACAATATAACTTTACATGACAAAGGCTAGCACAAATGGAGACCCTTATATTTTCTGCTATAAAGCAGCCTATGACAAAAGAGCATCTAAGGATATAATGATTGATGGCCGTATATCTTTTAACATTTAATTTAATCTTCAAGCATCATGTAAGACAGGAGATGCATCAGAGAATCGCATATTATCATATGAACAGATGGGGCATCACTATTCACCTTAAAATGCATATAGACAATAAAAACTAGGTCCTCAGATCTTTGAAACAAAAAACAAGATTTACAAGTAACTTATAAACTACCTACAAGAAAACAACATCAAACTCAAATTCTGAGTACATACCTCACCCCGCCGATATCAGTACAGGTACTTAAGATAGTTTGGTCACTATGGAGCCAAGAAAGAGTTCTAACTGAACCAGGAGAATTTTCAACTTCCCTGGGAGGAGCATCCAATCGATTTAAATCGTATATGCGAAGAACTTTTTCAACGCCTCCAGTTAGCAGCAGGTGGGTATCCTGAAAAATCGATCAAATAACTTAATCCATTGATTGATATATATCTAAGAGAAATAAAACTAAAAATAGCACAGATTCAATGCCAAGTAATAATTCATAAGTATTATATGTTAATAGTGAATTGTTGATTGGTAAATTTGAGTTAGTGAATCTATTTGTTTGAAAGGAAATGCACATGTCGACTTGTCAATAGACTTGCTCAATCAAAGCGGAAATTTTAAATGTAAACCAAAAAAAATATAGTACTACTCACTCATATGAAATGTAGTCACTAATATCAACTTTAGGCACTTGCAAAAATAGGAAATTAATGCTAAACCGGTTGATAATGAGGAAGGCATTTATCACAAAATGAAAATATATCTAGAAACGAACTTCTAGATGAGGTACAAATAATCAAA
>NC_036254.1:7399644-7406972 GCF_002742605.1 Olea europaea var. sylvestris | reverse complement strand
AAAAATCCTTAAAACAGTACTCAATCATAAACATCAGTTGAAGTTGCCAAGAAAATACATATAAAACCCATAAAATAATATACATCACATATCGACGCCCAAAAACAAAAAAAAAAAATTAAAAATTAAAAATTAAAAAAATTAAAAATTAAAAAAAAAAAACCTTTGCTAGCACTGACAAGGAAAAATCCATCAGGAGTGATCGGGCTGTAGAACAAATCAACAACCGGCCGAGAATGCCCATGGCAAACTAGCGGCACAACAACCTTCTTCTTATCCATTCCTCACCGTTTCCAAACCTAGACTAATAAAAAAATTTCCAAACCCAGACTAATAAAAAAAGGCAATTACTTTTTATACAATGAACGCAAAAATTATCAAAATCAAGAATCAAAGAACCCTGATCGCCGATCCCCAAAATCAAGCACCCAAAAATAAATGACACTTGACACCTAAAATACGGGCAGTTGTCTGATTTTTCAGATCAATTCTTTTTGAAGTATGAAATAGTACAGAACAAGAAATTTCTATTTCTACAGATCAGATATACATCAAAGCTGTATGTATAGACAAATATGTCTATATATTGGCGGCAATGAACACAGGTGGGAAACCCTAGTTATAATTATGATCGACGCGGATCCACACCTCCTAACCCCAGAATAGATCAATTTTTAATTTTTTTTGGTAAAATATTAGAACATTATATTAATTAAAACACTAAGAAAATGTATAAAACTCCATAGCTACAAATACAAAAACAAAAAACCGAAGTATAGGGCTAGGCGCAGGGAAGCCGAAGCGGCATTTCTTGGTTTATTTATAGGGAAGAATTTCTCGATTTTTCCATTTTTGTGCTGTTTTTGTAATTACTTTAAATTTTATAAATTTCACACTTTTGGATTTGCAAAGATAGTCCCCGATCTTGTAGAAAGTTTCCCTTCTCTTTTTGAAAGGTGATCAAAGTAAATCATGTAAATTATTATGAAAGAACATGTTTGCTTTAACAAATCAAGAGCATGAACGCTATGCATAGTGCATGCTATATTTGCACGATCTGATATGTAGTTATTGTATTCTTGTCGTATCTTGAACTCGATAGTTACTAAAAGTATGGTACTCACAACTTATTGACAACTTCTCAACTAATTTGTTCCTTCGTTCTTTCAATTCTATAATAATTAAAAATTACAATTGTCATGTATGTTTTAGATTGCATAAAAATTTGTTGGTCTTTGAATTAGGGTATAAATTCAATTTGGTCACTCGTCTTCTTCATTTACAATTCCTCAAAATGTTCATTGAAATTCATGTTTGGATTCAGATTACTATGTTTGTCTTCGTCATCACAACCAATAGAATTGATGGCGTGATTATCAAGTTTTTTGCTTTTATTCGTTTTTGGCAAAAATATAAAAGAACAAAGAAAGATCAAAAGATGAAATGGAAAGAGAAAAAATACACACCCTCATCAACCTCAATCATCACAACCGTCACCAATCCAGTCGGTAGAGTCACCACTCAAAGCCCCAAGTAATGTTGCTCAAAGTATTGCAAAGCAAGGCAAAACTAACCTCTTTTTTCAGGAAGCAGATTACACGATGCAACTACAAATACGCAAAGGTAAAAAGTAATATATTTGAAATGGAATACACAAAGAAGGTGAAGTGGATAAAGGAAATCTCGCAGCAACATATATTGGGAGTCTATTAGCTCATTGATTTTCCCTTTCAAGTTGTTAATATATTTGAAAGAGCAACAATATTTTGTTACTCAATTTTCTTGACAAATTAGCTAATTAGGATATTAGCATATGTTATTGGATAACAATTGCTACATGCTAACACATGTTAAATGATGATGCATCATACAATTTTTTTAAGCTCCAAAACATTGCTTGCTTTAGACGAGTAATAGTACCATACTTCATTCATTTTTCGAGGTATTACCTTAATGGTTGTCTGTCGAAAACAACCACCAACTTACTAATCGTCACATGGGTGAACACAGGTGTTGTCGCAATGCAACAAAATGCGTGGGCTCTAGATGTCATACCTAGGTTGCTCAAAAAGAACTTGTAACAAGTTCCAAATAGAATGAAGGAGACCACATACAAGCACATGATATGACATGAATTTGTCGAAGGATATGTGATGTAGTTATGACTTCTGGCATTAAAATAGATGTATGTTGCCTTAATGGGTAACAAAAATCCATTCAATGATCCATTCAAGTTCGTGGTGCAAAGATTCATCATGTCTATCATATTTTGCTTAAGAAGCAAGTACGGGAAAGGAATGCCATTGGTTAGTCGGAGTCAATAGCAGTTTTGACAGGCCAAGTTTTTATGCGAAGATGCATGTATTTTATGCATTTATATAGACTTTTAAACTTGCATAATATTGATGAATTAAGAGAATTTCTAGTTAATTTAGTATATGTGTTGACACACAAAAAGTTTAACCCAAGTCGAATAGCCCAAGGAATGAAGCCTAACTGGAAGATCCCCAAAAAATCAAATAGCACAAAGAACGAATCAATCAGGCAATGCAGGATAAAGGCCCAAATAGGGAAGCCCATGAACGCGGTAATACCATCGCCCAAGATTTGAGCGAATGAATTGTCATGCAGTCGCCCAGAGCTGTGACCCTTCTTTCGTCCAAACATTCGAGTCGCCCAGCATCTTAGCAAACATAAGATGTTATGGTTACCCAAAAGTGTAGTTAATAAAGCAGTTATTAGGTAGTCCTACCATGTCCCACGATTCAAGGAATTCAATTGAAGACGGTTGAACGACAAAAGTAATGGCAGCAGTTAGAGAAGGCAGTTTCATGACAAGTTGGCCACTACAAGGAATGTGGGTAGTTATAGAGCGATCAAACAGTTTTTAAGCGGTTGATTATGAAGAGATCATGCAGGCAGTATAAAAGGAAGAAAAGACATAGAGTAAAGGACCCCGAATCAAACGCTCTCAAACAGAGAATATGTAACTTTCAATTTCTTAGTTTAAATTTAAACACTTCTTTTACAGTAACTCGTGTGTTTGCGCCCCTTGAAGGCATTCTGTTTTTATTTTTCAATTGTAAAGTCATCGCCAATAAAAATACCCCTTTTTGGGACTTTGTCTCAAGAGGTTTATCCCTTACACAATCGTCTGATCCCTTTTTAATTGTTAGAGACTAACTCGCGCGAAACAATTTGGCACGTCCAGTGGGACAGTGGTGTTTGGTATTGAAGATACAAAAGGTGAAACAATATGTTTCAGAGATCCGATAAGGAAGCAGCAAGTCAGAGAGGAGTCCAGTCCGTGATCGAGCGATATGAGGAGCAACATAACGCTCCACGAACAGATGGACAGAGTCA
The DNA here is from genome assembly GCF_002742605.1 of Olea europaea var. sylvestris. Classification (NCBI taxonomy): domain Eukaryota; kingdom Viridiplantae; phylum Streptophyta; class Magnoliopsida; order Lamiales; family Oleaceae; genus Olea; species Olea europaea. The sequence continues at coordinate 7,403,609 of NC_036254.1, read as the reverse complement.
AAGCAATAACAGTCGTTACAAATCAATGGCAGAGTTGAGTCCTCAAACTATGCGTGCGCTACTTGGAGAACTCACACAAGATGTCGTTGAATAGGTAAATCTTCGAAATATTCATAATATAGAAAGATTTACCCAGAATGGGAATGCACATTATGATAACATGGCCAAACAACTGAATACTTTGAATGAAATAATGAATAAGTTAGTAGGCCAAATTTGTCAACCAGTTATGCCTCTTGCAAACCATTTTCAAACTAGGACAATTGTGGGACATAATCCCCCAGTCCTAAATCCAAGTCAAGGGGTAGAACCACATTTCGGTCCCTCTACTTCAAACCAAGGGGATGGTGTAATGCTAAATCAGAATAATGGTAGTGGTACGCCTAACTTGGGGGTAATCCAAATGTAAGAGATAATGTCCTAAATAACGGGCAGAATACCCCACGTGTTAATGAGGGAATAAATGTTCAAGCTAATGGTTAACTTTATTCCTAATCAAAGACCAAATATCAGGCCTCAAGCAAATCAACCGGTCAACCAACCTATAGGGATTCCATATGACCCCAACGTCATGTTGAGGAATCAGATTATGGGAATCGTACAGGACCAGATGGCTTTTGGGGTACGTTCTGTCATTAGGCCGACTTACACAAAGCCATATTCTGATTGGATAGACCAAGCATATCCATGGCCTAGAGGGTACAAAGTGCCAGAATTCTCACTGTTTACCAGTTTAGGGGAGGTGTCCACTCTAGAACACATAGGACGATTCACACTGCAAAGTGGTGATGTAACTGATTATCATAAAATGAGGCTTTTCCCTAGTTCATTAGCAGGAGTAGCTTTCTCCTGATTCATTAATTTGCCAGCGAATTCTGTTCAAACATGGCAACAATTGGAACAATTATTCCACGCTCAGTTTTATAAGATTGAGTCTGAAGTTACTTTGGCCGATTTGGCGAACCTACGTCAAATGCCAAACGAATAGGCAGAAGGTTTCCTCCAAAGGTTCAAGACAGCAAGAAGTAAGTTTTTTATATCTCTGTCCGAAAAAGAGTTTGTCAAAATCGCTCAAGGTTGTTTGAGCTTTGATTTAAAAAAGAAATTCCAAGACAAGGAATTTCCTGACCTTTTCCAATTGAGCGTGAACGTGATTAGGTATGAACGATTGATAAGAGAAGAAGAGCAGATAAAAAATTCTAGCAAGGGGACTTATTATAGAGACCCAAAATTTGATGTTCATACCATCAATAACGAGTCATACGATCAGACCGAAATGTGTTTGGCCGAATTAGTCAAAGGAGACACGTATACTTGTCCCATAATGGCTAAGCCTAGACCATCGGGCAAGGATGAGCCTATGAAAGATGAAAATATAAAAGCTAGAACGTTCTCGTTCGATGTAATCAAAACTAACCTTATATTTGATAAATTATATAAGGATAAGTAGATAAAGCTGAGCGATAAGCATAAATTGCCAAACTTTGAACAAATTAAGTGCAAAAAATATTGTAAGTGGCATAATGCATGGTCACATTTGACTAACAATTGCTTGGTTTTTCGTCATGTGTTACAGGATGCTATTGAATCAGGACGAATTACGTTCGATGATAAGAAGAAGATGGCGGTGGATGAAAATCCTTTTCCACAGCCACTTGGAGTGAATATGGTGACTTCTGATTTCAAAAACAAGTTGCCAAAATTCAAATTGGTTATAGATGATGGAGAAGAAGACACTGGACAACATCCCAGTGTCTTTGAGCATATTAAAGGGAAAGAGCCAAAGAAGGATGAAGACGTCTTGCGTGCAAGATGTAAAAGAGAAGTGAGTAGGAATATGGAGAAACCAGGGATATGGCAGCATCCCTATCGCCCTACTCTCCTCCCAAACGCTCAGCCTGGTAGAGGGCGAGGTACATCGTTCTACAAGGGACCGTCTTTTGAGAGGCAGTTCAGGCTAATAGTTAATGGGAGAACATTCAGGCCGCAACCTCGCCAACCAAATGTATGGAATTCGTTCCAGTATAATGCAGGAAAGGCAATACCCTTCGACGAGATGACTAGAACCCAACAAAGGCGTTTCCAACAAAATTATGGGCGAATGATGAGGCAACAACAGAGAGTGCCACGTCCTAAGGCGCCTAAACTACTCAAGGTAGCCAATCAAAATGTTCTCAAAGATAGTGAAGAGACCGGTACAGATGAATCAATGAAAGATTTGCTAGAAACTTCTTCTGGGAGATCGAAGTTTGAGCGAGAAAGAAAAGATGGAAAAGATCCAGATCAGACCCTTACTATTCAGTTCGGTACGTTACCTCCTATTGTGGCTAATAACTATTTACTAGCCAATGAGTTTAAGAATAAAGAGAAAGAAGAAGAAGAAAAAGAGGATAACGAAGGAAAATCATGCATACTGGAATATGAAGAAGGCCAGACTTCTAGAGCGGCCTACATGGTGAGGAAGATGATGGTATAACAGACATTGAAGATGAAATCGATCTGGAAGCAGAAAGGAGAAGAAGAGGAGTATCGTACAATATTCTGTTGAAGCAACTACATCGAGAGGGAGTTCGTGAAGTAGACTTATTGGGAGAACCATCTAGGCCTTCTTTCAATTTTTACGTGCTGTACGGGACGCACAAAAGGAAGAAGAGAGTGCCTCGTTCTAAAAAGTATGGATCACCTCCAAGAATAATGTCTCCTCCCACAGGTTGGATAATTGTAGAGGAAGCATCAGAAAACAGTAAAAAGGGAATTCAGGAGACAGAGGCTCAGTGCGATATGCTGCATGTTGACTTATCACAAAAGGATAACTCAACAGAGGACAAGCAGGAAGTAGAAATAGAGGCTACCGAAAAGGTTATTTTTAAACGACCAGCCATGAAATTGACTAAACACTTGAGGCCGTTGTACGTTAAAGCTCTAGTTAACGACATACATGTGGCAAAAGTGCTTGTCGATAATGGAGCAGCTATAAACACCATTCCATCTAGGATGATGAGGAAATTTGCAAAGACAGAAGGGGATATGATTCCAACAGAAGTCATCCTTACAAGTTTCAATGGAGGAGCAACTGCAGTTAAGGGAGTTATGCCATTGGACATAACTATAGGTACGACTACTAGGATCACAGTCTTCTTTGTAATAGATGGTCCTACTAGTTACAATGTGTTACTAGGAAGAGATTGGATACACGAAAGTCGCTGTATACCCTCATCGCTCCATCAATGCCTGGTTTTTTGGAATAACAAGGGTGAAGCAGAGGTGGTGCAGGCCAATCATAGGCCTTTTGTCGCAGAAGCAAACTTAGTGGAAAAGTTCATGTACGAAGGAAACTATGGACCTGTCAGGGTAGTACGAGATGGGGAAGAAACTCAAATTGTCGCGCAGAGCGAAGAGCCATTTTCAGTGGACGCACTCACTGAAATGTTCAGTCGGATGAGGCCAAATATAGTGGCCCTAGAAGAGCCAATAATTGGCAAAAGAATAATTAAGGAGTCTTGAATAAGTTCTAAGCAACAAGAGCAAATGGCCGATATTCAGGCCTTCAAAGCCAAATTAATGGCTTTCAATAAAGAATGCAAAGACACGACGAAAGAAGAAGCAGCCCGAAAACGCTGAAAGACAAATTAGCAATATTCGAATTGGAACAAAGTATTGGCCAAGAAGTCAACAAAGTGGATTGTTTAGAAGAAGAAGTGCTTACAAGGGAGCTAGACGATGAAGTAATGTGGATCATCAAGCCTGGATACGCTCAAGTGCAAGACCCTCTGATTAAAGTAAATATTGACAATGAAGGAGAAGATCGTACAACATTCATTAGACAGATGCTCGATCAAGAGGTTAGTGATAAATTAGTCGCTTTGTTAAAGGAGTATAAAGATTGTTTTGCATGGGAATATGAACAAATGCCTGATTTAGATAGAGACTTAGTGGAACATAGATTACCAACTAAGCCTAATTTT
>NC_036254.1:7368031-7395855 GCF_002742605.1 Olea europaea var. sylvestris | reverse complement strand
CTTTAGACATATATAAAAAAGAAAAATTATTTAGCAAATTTTTAATATACCAGCATTATGGAGAAAGATATGTTTCCTGTACACATAAAGATCAATTTATATCTCTAGATTTAATAGAAAAAGATCAAGTAGACATAGAAATCAAGATGAAAAAACTAGCGAGAGAGCTAAAATAGAAATAGATCAATAATTTGGAAAAAGAAAAGAACCCATGAATACCAAATACGATATAGGAGATAAATATCATTTTCCCCTAGAAGAGACTTTGAATGAATTGATAAAAAATATAAAAGCTTAGGAAAAAGACAAACGGAAGAAGGATCTAATTTACCATTAGCAAGCGATAGATGATTAATATTAGAGTTAAATAATTATAAATCACAAGACAGACCTAGTATTATAACTAAATTGGAAAATTCTGTAATTAGAGCATATAATAGTGTACCTATACAAATGATTGTGAAAGAAAATGCATTTCAATTTCTTTGAATTTCATTCTTAATATGTTTCGGACCATCTTGGACAATTAATTAAAAATATGACGCATACAATGAACATGAAATAAATAACCACCGAAATCAGGCTGCAATACATACGCAATTTATAGCAACAGGCTTATTAACACTAGTGTTGTCAAATGTCAAAAGAACGACTTTTATTCTCGTAGTGATATTCTCTAATAATGTTCATAATAAAGTTAAATATATTACTAGCATTGTGAGAGAGTTTAATAATTTTAAAAGCAATCATTTTTTATGCATGCACTAAAGTGGGTTTATTTAATGTGCAGTTGTAGCTATATAACATTTTTTTATTAATCCCTTTCCATAAATTCGAAGTTAAAGATATATGACACCCCGCATTTTTGCAAATGGATAATCAATTATTTTTTTGTATTAAGGAAATATTATATTGTATCGGAATAAAAAGTGTTTCTACTTATCCTGACATACCTCGATTAAAGATATTTTTTCATGCAGGAGAAGAAATTGTGGTTGTCCGCTATTACTTAAGGCAACTTATAACCGACAATGAATTTCATCATTTCCGTTCGAGCTTTCTCCTCTGAATGCATCTATGTGCAACGTGTCATAGAAGCAAAATTGACGATCAGACTACCAAATTGTAATTGTGTTTGAGTGGCACTAAAATGTCCATGTGTTGGCCGCACATGCTGTGTAGTGTTGGTTGAGGTGGATGGTACCAATACCCTTTTACTATGCCAATCATTGTTGACAGTATTTATATACTGCTTTAGACTTTGCGATTCTATTGACCATACGACCCGTTGGAATCAACTTAAAGCGATCCCAACATTTTGCCCGTTCTCCCTTGTGATTCCTTCTTGCATCAAGAATATCTAATTCTTCTTGTTTCGCCTTGGGAACATCAACGTCATCAAAATTAATTAGATTACTACTTTGGTGACATCCAAATCTAAAACATTTTCGAGAATGGGTATTTCATTGAAATCGACAAATTCATTCTAAAATTGACTTTGAGGCGTCATAGGTGATTTGCCTCTGATACCGAACAAGCTCTCAACAAATGAATGTGAATCCATTTTGTGAATTATGATGAAATGTATAAAATATGTATTGTAATTTGCATGGTATGGACTGTACAATAACTATTAAGTAACGGAGTAAGTAAATAAATAGTATGGAAAGAAATCAAGAATTTAAAGAGTGTTTATGTATACGATCGTAATTGGAAATTTATAGTGTGATAATTGATATTGAATAATTGAATAATTGAAATTGAAGGTAGAAATGAATGTATTAGATTGTAGAATGTAGAGGAGAGTGAGAATTGTTGTTAGTGTGTAAAAAAATTTAAAATGACTTGTGGTATTTCTAAGTGCAGTAAATTATAGAAGGAAAAAATAAAATAAAATGAAGTGGCCGAAACGAACACTTTTATAAGTTCAGTGACCATTCACAAACGGTCACTAAACTTATATACAGTGACCAAAATGGTCATTTTTTATGTTCACTTTTTAAAAAAAAGTGGTCGTTTTGGTCACTGTAATGACGAGCCACGAGCCAGGGCTCGTGGGCTTGCCTATGGGTGAGTCGAATGAGGGCTCGTAGCCGACTAGTCACTCGGCTCGTTTGACATTCCTATATTCGAGATATTACATTCTATCCATCATCCATAAGATTCTGTTACTTTATTGCTCACATGTCATAAGGAAATCTCACGTTACAAGTTACGATTGTTAAAAAAATTACAGCTCAACTAAATAATCCAATTACAAAGTTTCATCACTCACGCAACTTATACTATAATCATGATTTGCTCATCAAACTTTAATCTCCTTTCCAATGGTCACTCATCTTTAAGACTTTGCATTTAATCCATTATCCATCAGATTCTGTTCACTTATTTGATGGCTTGCCGCACGGAAAATACCATGTTGTAAGTTATGTTTGTTAAAGAAAATTATAATCGATCAAATCATCCAATTCACCAAAATCGCCATATGTGAAACGCGACTTTCACAACTACCCTATAAACTTCTATAAGGCCCTAGTTATTCATCTCCAATTTCAACAAAAAAAAAGGCCCCCAAATTCACTCATATTATGCATGTACAGTTAAACCCTGTATTGAGACATGACTAATTGTTGAGGAGGACTTTGAAAAACTATTGTGTATAAAGTCCCATCCTCCAATTGTACCATTTATTCGATGTCTCTCTTATCTCAATATTACATTTTTCTAAAATAATTATTGTAACCTAATTTTCACGGGATATAAATGCCCAAAACCATCCAGAACAAAGGGGGACGCTTCCAGACCTATTTCTTTCATCTTGGTGCTCAAGAAAATCCATGGAAAACTAAGGAACTCGGTGAAGCAACGAAGGAACTCATTGGATTTGGAGATTTCACGTCATAATTTCATGTAATTCGAACTCTCTTTGCTTAATAATTTCTAGATTTGGATTTTCTCGTTATGAATTAGTATTGAAATTTGTTTAACTTTTAATAAATTTCTCATGGATTCAGTCATGCTTTTTCCATTGTTAAATTAAACTATTTGTTGAGTTTCAATTTAAATTACTTATGGTTGAGATTATTTTAACTTTTATCAAATCCTTTATAGATCTAGACACGCTCTTTCTATCGAATGAATTAAATAATTGTTGAATTTTAATCTTAATATCACTTTATTGGCGGATTGATTACTGCCTTATACCTGACGTAAATGGTCGATTTTTGATCTTGTTCCAATAAAAATGTGCGAATGTGTTATAGAAAATCTAGATTCTAGAAACATAATTGGAATAAAATTGGACTTCACTGTTAAATCTTCCAATTAGAGAGTTGGGAAGAAAACCTCTAATTGAGTAAAAATACATGAATTATTGATGTTGATTGATCTAATCCAATGGGGGAACTCCGACTCTTCACTAATTCGCATATTGATAATTAATTTTTATTTCAAGTGACAAATCATTCCCACATTTAATTACGAAAACCCTAGTTTGTTTGATCTTTTGAGAATTTTTTCATCTCCCTGTGGATACGACACTCCAAAGTTGTACTACAATCACCGCGTTATTCTTTGGGCGTAATCAGAAACACAAAGTGAATATAGCAAAAATTAATAATTGGTATTAATTCTGCCATATTGGGGGGTAATGTTGACACGCAAAAAGTTCAGCCCAAGTCGAATAGCCCAAGGAATGAAGCCCAACTGGAAGATCCCCAAAAAATAAATAGCCCAAAGAACGAATCAATCAGGCAATGCAGGATAAAGGCCCAAATAGAGAAGCCCATGAACACGGTAATACCATCGCCCAAGGTTGCAAGTCGCCTAAGATTTGAGCGAATGAATTGCCATGCAGTCGCCCAGAGCTGTGACCCTGCTTTCGTTCAAACATTCGAGTCGCCCAGCATCTTAGCAAACATAAGATGTTATGGTTACCCAAAAGTGCAGTTAATAAAGCAGTTATTGGGTAGTCCTACCACGTCCCACGATTCAAGGAATTCAATTGAAGACAGTTGAACGACAAAAGTAATGGCAGCAGTTAGAGAAGCAGTTTTATGACAAGTTGGCCACTATAAGGAACGTGGGTAGTTATAGAGCGATCAAGCAGTTTTTAAGTGGTTGATCATGAAGAGATCATCCAGGAAGTATAAAAGGAAGAAAAGATATAGAGTAAAAGACCTCGAATCAAACACTCTCAAACAGAGAATATGTAACTTTCAATTTCTTAGTTTAGATTTAAACACTTCTTTTACAGTAACTCGTGTGCTTGTGTCCCTTAGAGGCATTCTGTTTTTATTTTTCAATTGTAAAGTCATCGCCAATAAAAACACCCCTTTTTGGGGACTTTGTCTCAAGAGGTTTGTCCCTTACACAATCATCTGATCCCTTTTTAATTGTTAGTGACTAACCCGCGCGAAACAATATGTATTATTTTTATAGGCGAAAATCCTGACTTAGAGGTAAAATAACCATAAAAGGATGTGAATTAGCACTTTATTGGAGCTTTAAGAGAGATTTGGAGAGCTGCCAAGAAGCTTAGTCTTTATTAGAAGCTCTGAAAGTGCTAATCAAACTAACTTGCAAGTGCCTAGGACCAAATTTGGCTTTTGAAGAACTTTAGGGACCAACTTAAACTTTCTCTAAGCTTTGAAGGATCAAGTTTGAAGGAAAATAAAAGTTTAAGAACTAAAGTAGAAGAGTCTGTGTTGGTGCATTTCAATATTAAAAATTCATTCGTTACATTTTTCTTTAATAAATTTGTAGGATTTGGAAGTTAGGAAAGTGGAGAGGTTTGATACTTGGAAAATGAAAGGTGAAAAGATTCATGTGCTTATGACAACTTTTTTATTTTGGGTGGCCTATTTTTACCTATAAATAGGACCATTTCTTGGTCATTCATCAACACACCACAACAATCAAAATTCTTTTGACTTTCTCTTATATTCTCACTCATTTTTCTTGAGAGATTATTGAGCAAAGAAGGGTGTTTCTTTTAGAACCTGTTTGGGAGTGATTTTTTCCTCCAAAAATTGATTTTTTTACTATTATTTTACTATTCTGCCGTTATATTTGACTTTTTCTCTCACAGGTGGACCCCACTTTTCTCCTAACGATCAAAAAATCAATTCTCAAAATCACTCCCCAATAGGCTCTTAGTGAAACTTTGAGCTCAACTACTTATGCAAAGTTTGTTTGAGCCATACCACAAATAATCAAGTTGTTGTATCTTGGAGGGAACAAGTTATAAAGAAATTCTGCCGCACTGTGTTTTAGGCTTTGTCAATCATAGAAGGCTTGAACCCCCTTAAAGAGAGCAAGATATCTGCCTCTTAGTCCGTCCCATTTCGTTATCTTTTGATTCATTTTGTAACTCCATTTTTTATTATTGAAATTTCACCAAAAGTTTAGAATATGAAGGATCAATCTAAAAGAAATTTGTAGTAAAAATGAATTTGGGTGATTAGAGATGGACGGACCAAAAGTGTTCAAAAAACGACTAAAGCTGCATCGAAAGCTAAAAACAAGGGTTTTGGTTGCAGTTATACTTTTTGCGATCGCAACTGCCTATTTGCCGCAAGTGACTGCAGTGTCAGTCCAAATTAAAGATTGTGAATTTCATTTCATAGTTCAATGGCACTTCGATAATGTGTGTACACGACTTTCAATGCACGCTAACAACCATATATTATTGTATCATTTTTACAACATTTATTTACGGCACACATATAAGGCGCATCTGTAAAAATAGATTTTTTACAGCATGCATTAAATATGTGCCGTACTTAAAGTATTTAAGGTATGCATGTTGGACACGTCGTAAAATCTTAATATTTACGACATAATTCTCAAGCATGTCGTATAAGTTGATAAAAAAATATTTGTCATTTTTAATTTTTTTTTTTGTTTTAAAATGAACTATTTACTATGTGTGTTAGCCCCTGTTTGACCTTCATTACGTGGAAAAATTAATGGGTAGAATAATATTTTTTTGAAAAATAAGTGGTTGAAAAAAAAGAAAATTTTTTTGATTTACGTGTAATATTATTTTATTTCTTTTCCATCTCTCTCGTGTTTTCATTTGTTTTCTTTCCTCCCCTTCTGCTCTTTTTTGTCCAACTTCTCATTTCCTCCTTCGATTGCCTTCCCCTTTCCCAATTTAATCAACCATCCAGTCAATCAGAGGCTGGTTCAATCGATGATTGGGCACCGCTCTATTCCCTCTCCCATTGTTCAATCACTGATTGTCGACTGCTACTAATTTTTACTCTCGCCGGCCTATCTCTTCTCATTTCTACCTCCAGTAAGTCGCCCTACAGTTATTGTTTTGTCTTGGGTCTGGGACCCTATATGCTCACCATTTTCCTCTCTCTCTATTCTCGTTTGTGAAAAACTCTGTGAATTTTTATGATATTAATCATTTGTTTTGATTTTTTTTTGTAGTCACAGTGAGAAGCGTATTTATATTCAATGGTTTTGTAAGGGTTCGTGTGTTTTCCATTGCTATTTTAGAACTTCAATTGAATAATCTATGATTGTTTTTTTTGATATGCGGTGAATAATTTTTAGACATTTCTTGATTTTTAGGTTTTATTCATATTATTTGTTTAGTTAACGTTATCGTGAATCAATATTTGATTCTAGATACGTGTTTGTAAATTGAGGCGGATTTAGTAGCCAGATTAAGTGCTAATATGAATAACAATCTGATGTTCTAAAATAAGATAATGACTACTATTATACTGATTAGTGTAAGCCAAAAAGAAAAAAACATAGTAAATCTCTCCATTATCGAATCAGATAACAACTAGAAACCTACACAAATTATAGTAAAAATCAAACACACATTGCGTTATAGTAAAAGGGCAAAACCCAATAAAGATACACGTAAATCACACGTTCGTTATAGTAGATTGTCTTAAGAAATTTAATTCAGCTAATATTTCTGTCTATTTGGTTTGTTTGGTGTTTCCTCCCATAAGTTTCCTTAATTATTTTGGAGCTAAAGAGAGTGTTTTTGTTCTTGAATGTGCTAATGGATAGAATATCCCTCTTTTTTCTTCAATCTTACGCATTTTGTTTTTTTGGGCCTCTTCATTTTCAGTATACAAATTGTGAAATTGGGTCAGAGGTTTCTCTTTTTGTGTAATAAAATATTATTTTTGTTACTTTTAAGCATTCTGGGTAAAGAATTTAAATTGTGTTCTACAGTTTAAAGTCCAAGTCATGCAATGCATCTGGATCAAAAGCATGTCAAGCGAAGTTGCATAGAGATCAACTAAATGAGAGGTATTATTTTTCTTTCCTCAAGTTGCTCAGAGAGTATCATCTGAGTTTCATAGTTCTCTTACAATTCGGTGAAGGTTCCTCAGAATGTGGTCTATCCTTGAAGGTGGAGATTGCTTGAAAAGATTTGTGTAAATGTTTTGCTGGAAAAGATTAGACATTCTGGATAAATGTTTGCAGGGAAAGATCTAAAGCATATTTGCTTGAAGGGTCAGAATTTCATAGTTCACTCATTACAACAAATGTAGCTTGTCACTACTATTCTGAAGTCCTTGTCCCAAGATGTTTCCACTTTGAATATTTTTTTCATAGGTGGTACTTAATAGAAAGTATCTTTGCTTGGTGTAGAGCAATGATATTATTAATGAAGTATGTAGTCAGCTAGAGCATTTTTGCACAGCTAAGACAAAGATTGAGAAACAATAATCAAGAGTTTTAACCATTAAAGAGAGAGATATCTAATTAAAATTTGTGCTGGATGCAGAGAAAAAATTGTATCCCAATTTATTTCTATTGAAATTGAGCACAAGGTTATTTTTATTTTAAGTCCTCTTCCTTACACTCCATGATTTACAGCTTCTTAATGAAACAAGGTTTCTGTAGTTGACAATTCTATGTTTAGAATGCTTGTTAGGTTCTCCAGCATGTTATGATTAGCCTCATTATGTTTACATTCAAACCTGAGGATCTGCAATGCTCCTTATTTTGTTATATTATTCGGGAACTACTTGCCTGAGACTAATGTTAAATTTAGCTATCCTAAGGTAACGATACATTTCACTATGTTTTTTATGTACTATCGTGTTTATGTTCTTTATATATTACCAAATTTGGTGTCAGGTTTATTAATGAAAGGATTGAATTTCTAGTTATTTCAAGAAGAAAGACTAATGAAGAAAGTAAGGAGATACATGTGACGTCCCAATCAAATTCAAATGGATTGTCAAAGATATCATCCGAGTTTTCTCAATTTTTACATACAAGGTGTTGAATTTGTAGGTATGAAGAAGGATCGGTCTAAAAGTGTTGTTGAGATTCCTGCTTCAGTTTTGGAGTTCTTTACCAGAAGCAAACAATTGTGAGGGAAGCGCGTTGCAACAATACCACTCTGGTGGAGAATGGAGAGACATGCTAGGTGTGGTTTCCCATAGAAAAAATGAGGCACTGGCTCAAGAAAATTTCGGTAATATGTGGACAAAAGGAAGAAATCACAAGAGGGAAGAACGTGCAAATCAGATGGGAAAAACTTTAAATCTAAAGACTCCAGTGACGACTCTGAGACGGAACTGTTTGGAAGAATATATAGTGGAGCAACAACTTCTTCATCCATGTCCTTAGCTTCTTAGAATTATTTAGATACTCTCTACATTTTTATTGTATTAAATTGTAGTCAATATTTTGGTTTATTGAAATTATGTAAAACATGATTAGATGTGTGTTAATGTATATAATTTTGTTATTTAAATATTATATTTTTGCTGATTAAAAAAAAAAAACTAAATTGGCATTTAGGATGTGCATATGGATGTGAAAAGATACATCTTTTTCATTGCATGCACACGTATGCCTTAAAAGGTGACATCTTTTTATGGCATGCATATGCAAGCTGTAAGAAGTCAATTGATGGTGTTCATTCCATTTTTTTACGGTATGCTTTGTATGTCGTAAAAGGAGGTAAGTACATATGGCATGCAATTGCATGCCATAACAAGTAAAAAAACGTCATATTTATGACATGACTTTGTATGGCATTTATATGTACTCCGTAAGAAACTTTTACATAGTGATAATAAGTTCAGATATACTTTACATAGTGAAAATAAACAATTAAATAGTATTGTAGACTTACTTGTAAATTTAGGAGAAAATTTAGAACGGAACAATTCAAATAAAATAGTAGAAATCTTATCAGAAAATATAAATATAAATATAAAGATTTTAGAAACTAATCTAGAATATATTAAAAATCAAAATACCAAAATACTAAAAAGAAATCTAATAATATAGGAGAAACAGAATCTAGTCCTAACTTAGAAAATTTGGAAAGCGTAGTTAAAACTTTAGAAAAAGAAAAGTCGATAGATAATAAACAAGATTTAGATAATATAATAACTAAACTAGAAAAATTAGATTTAAGTAAAACTAAAGAACTTAGTAGATTTATGAAAACTAAATGGATCTATACATAATGGATAAAAGAAAACAAATCGTAGCCAGTAGTATTAAATTAGTAGGTAATACTTTATTAAGCATATTAAGGTGTGTTTCATTACATTTATTTTCCATGAAAAATATCAGTTTTCCACCCAAATTCCTACTTAGAGTGTTTGATTACTATTTTTTTTCATGGAAAATATTTTCTAACTTTTGAAAATATGCCTAATTTTCCTTGTTTTTAAGGAAGGGTAGAGGTGATTTTTATTTTCTACAAAATATGGAAAAAAATTTCTTTTCTATGAGATATTTTTCATGCCAACCAAACGCACTTTAAGTAGAAAAACAGAATCCGAAACAAGACTAGAATCTCTAATAGATATAGAAGAACAAATAGAAATGTTTAGATAGAATAAACTAAAAATAGTAAAAGCTTTAGACATATATAAAAAAGAAAAATTATTTAGCAAATTTTTAATATACCAGCATTATGGAGAAAGATATGTTTCCTGTACACATAAAGATCAATTTATATCTCTAGATTTAATAGAAAAAGATCAAGTAGACATAGAAATCAAGATGAAAAAACTAGCGAGAGAGCTAAAATAGAAATAGATCAATAATTTGGAAAAAGAAAAGAACCCATGAATACCAAATACGATATAGGAGATAAATATCATTTTCCCCTAGAAGAGACTTTGAATGAATTGATAAAAAATATAAAAGCTTAGGAAAAAGACAAACGGAAGAAGGATCTAATTTACCATTAGCAAGCGATAGATGATTAATATTAGAGTTAAATAATTATAAATCACAAGACAGACCTAGTATTATAACTAAATTGGAAAATTCTGTAATTAGAGCATATAATAGTGTACCTATACAAATGATTGTGAAAGAAAATGCATCTCAATTTCTTTGAATTTCATTCTTAATATGTTTCGGACCATCTTGGACAATTAATTAAAAATATGACGCATACAATGAACATGAAATAAATAACCACCGAAATCAGGCTGCAATACATACGCAATTTATAGCAACAGGCTTATTAACACTAGTGTTGTCAAATGTCAAAAGAACGACTTTTATTCTCGTAGTGATATTCTCTAATAATGTTCATAATAAAGTTAAATATATTACTAGCATTGTGAGAGAGTTTAATAATTTTAAAAGCAATCATTTTTTATGCATGCACTAAAGTGGGTTTATTTAATGTGCAGTTGTAGCTATATAACATTTTTTTATTAATCCCTTTCCATAAATTCGAAGTTAAAGATATATGACACCCCGCATTTTTGCAAATGGATAATCAATTATTTTTTTGTATTAAGGAAATATTATATTGTATCGGAATAAAAAGTGTTTCTACTTATCCTGACATACCTCGATTAAAGATATTTTTTCATGCAGGAGAAGAAATTGTGGTTGTCCGCTATTACTTAAGGCAACTTATAACCGACAATGAATTTCATCATTTCCGTTCGAGCTTTCTCCTCTGAATGCATCTATGTGCAACGTGTCATAGAAGCAAAATTGACGATCAGACTACCAAATTGTAATTGTGTTTGAGTGGCACTAAAATGTCCATGTGTTGGCCGCACATGCTGTGTAGTGTTGGTTGAGGTGGATGGTACCAATACCCTTTTACTATGCCAATCATTGTTGACAGTATTTATATACTGCTTTAGACTTTGCGATTCTATTGACCATACGACCCGTTGGAATCAACTTAAAGCGATCCCAACATTTTGTCCGTTCTCCCTTGTGATTCCTTCTTGCATCAAGAATATCTAATTCTTCTTGTTTCGCCTTGGGAACATCAACGTCATCAAAATTAATTAGATTACTACTTTGGTGACATCCAAATCTAAAACATTTTCGAGAATGGGTATTTCATTGAAATCGACAAATTCATTCTAAAATTGACTTTGAGGCGTCATAGGTGATTTGCCTCTGATACCGAACAAGCTCTCAACAAATGAATGTGGATCCATTTTGTGAATTATGATGAAATGTATAAAATATGTATTGTAATTTGCATGGTATGGACTGTACAATAACTATTAAGTAACGGAGTAAGTAAATAAATAGTATGGAAAGAAATCAAGAATTTAAAGAGTGTTTATGTATAAGATCGTAATTGGAAATTTATAGTGTGATAATTGATATTGAATGATTGAATAATTGAAATTGAAGGTAGAAATGAATGTATTAGATTGTAGAATGTAGAGGAGAGTGAGAATTGTTGTTAGTGTGTAAAAAAATTTAAAATGACTTGTGGTATTTCTAAGTGCAGTAAATTATAGAAGGAAAAAATAAAATAAAATGAAGTGGCCGAAACGAACACTTTTATAAGTTCAGTGACCATTCACAAACGGTCACTAAACTTATATACAGTGACCAAAATGGTCATTTTTTTATGTTCACTTTTTTAAAAAAAGTGGTCGTTTTGGTCACTGTAATGACGAGCCACGAGCCAGGGCTCGTGGGCTTGCCTATGGGTGAGTCGAATGAGGGCTCGTAGCCGACTAGTCACTCGGCTCGTTTGACATTCCTATATTCGAGATATTACATTCTATCCATCATCCATAAGATTCTGTTACTTTATTGCTCACATGTCATAAGGAAATCTCACGTTACAAGTTACGATTGTTAAAAAAATTACAGCTCAACTAAATAATCCAATTACAAAGTTTCATCACTCACGCAACTTATACTATAATCATGATTTGCTCATCAAACTTTAATCTCCTTTCCAATGGTCACTCATCTTTAAGACTTTGCATTTAATCCATTATCCATCAGATTCTGTTCACTTATTTGATGGCTTGCCGCACGGAAAATACCATGTTGTAAGTTATGTTTGTTAAAGAAAATTATAATCGATCAAATCATCCAATTCACCAAAATCGCCATATGTGAAACGCGACTTTCACAACTACCCTATAAACTTCTATAAGGCCCTAGTTATTCATCTCCAATTTCAACAAAAAAAAAGGCCCCCAAATTCACTCATATTATGCATGTACAGTTAAACCCTGTATTGAGACATGACTAATTGTTGAGGAGGACTTTGAAAAACTATTGTGTATAAAGTCCCATCCTCCAATTGTACCATTTATTCGATGTCTCTCTTATCTCAATATTACATTTTTCTAAAATAATAGTTTTTAAAAGTTAACTAATTTTATAAGATTCTATAGAGACTATGAAAACTTTCATAAATTTTATAAAAATTCTACAAAAATGAATAAAAATTCATTGAACTAGGAATAAAATTTAGCCCAATTTGGTAAGAATTAAAATTCAAGGTCAAGTTAACAATTAATTTTAAGTATATATGAAATGACATCAACAGCTTTTCAACGATACATTTAATCAAATTTTATTAAATTTTATTAAAAATTTGATTTTAATTCTTCCAGGGCTGTTTAAATAAATAAATTAAAAAAAATAATGAAGGCGGTGTCAAGGAATACATGAAATTAAAAGAACATATACGCGTCCAATAAAAACTAGACTCGGACGAAATCTAGTGTCCTCCGATAGATCCCAATGGCGACGGCGGCGATAGAATCTCGGCAGGCGGAGGAAGAGACGCACCAACACCAGCAAAGCGCGACCGGAGGAGGCGGAGAAGGGCTTCGGCAGTACTATCAGCAACGCATACAGGATCTGCAGCTCCTAGTCCGCCAGAAAGACCACGATCTTCAGCGTCTTGAAGCCCAGCGCAACGATCTCAATGCCCGAGGTTTTTCCTTCCTCCTTTGAACTCTATAAAGATGTATGTTATGACCTTTTTCTTAAACTCTAATGCAGAATTGTAAATATCGGTTGATTTACCTTAGCGTAGTTCATTGATTGTATTTAAAATTTTGATTTAATTTTTATATTTTTGGGGTTTGGGAGGGGCTCTTCTTGTTAACTGGGTGGTGTTCATTCTGTAATTCTATTATTATTTCATTAGAATTGACTTCTAGTATAGAGGTTTTCTTTATGATATATGTTATTTCGCTGAGATTACGTCAATGAAGCGTTTAAATAATTTAATCAGGGCAGGTAAGATATTTTTTCTTACTTGGGAAAAAAGAGCAGGAAAGTATAATTTTGTACATTTGTATGCTATATATGGGTTTGAGAATTGGATGTTATCTCAAACCTGATTTCTGTAAAATTTACTTATGTCTTCTGTACTCGTGTCTTATAATTCTGCAACAAATTTTTTCTTGTAAATTGTGGTCCTCTATGCGTTTTGCAGATATTTTTATCCAATTTATAATTTGGCCTTTACTTGTCTGTAACTAGATTAGGCATTATCTACTGTCTATACATTTTGGTAAATAGGCAAGCAATTCGTTTTTCTCTCAACTTGGTAGTTGGTAGGGTCAAGGACGTAGAATCAATTAAAATTAAGAAGTTAGATGGTTTGAGTTTAAGAACCTTGTTATTGATTTTAATCTGACACATGTAATGCTTTTGTTTTGGGGCCAAAGTACTTCAATATTATTTATGTTTCTTTGACGTACAGTGAGATCACTGAAGGAAGAGCTGCAGCTTCTTCAGGAGCCTGGATCATATGTTGGGGAAGTTGTCAAAGTTATGGGCAAATCAAAGGTCCTTGTGAAGGTCAGTGATAGTTATTATTATTATTATTTTATTTTTTTGGTGTTAATCTGACTGCTTGATTTCATTAATGGTTGGGGAATAAAGGAAATTAAATGGTGGTGACCTTTTCGTCAAGAATTAACATAAAGGACTATCTGTTTCGGTTAAGTCTTTGAATTACTTCTGTTTGTCAGGCTGTGAACTTGTAATCTCTTTCTCAAATCTATTATGGTGCTCACTATGTTGGGATTTTGCGGTAAATTTGCTTTTCTTCTCTGAGAGTAGGCAGACATTTATAAGTGATATTTTGTGCTTTCTTGTGCTTAGGTTCATCCTGAAGGGAAATACGTTGTTGATATTGACAAGAACATAGATATTACCAAGATCACTCCCTCGATGAGGGTTGCCTTACGCAATGATAGTTATGTGCTCCACTTAATCTTGCCTAGTAAAGTTGATCCATTGGTGAACCTTATGAAAGTTGAAAAAGTCCCAGACTCTACATATGACATGATTGGTGGTCTTGATCAGCAAATTAAAGAGATAAAGGAGGTGCGTATCTTTAATTTCTATCTGATGGATGCTTTGATTTAATATTTCTTATATTTACGTTCATTCAAACGGCAACCTTTTTTTTTTTTTTTTTTGGGCATGTGCAATCTCTACTTTTCCTTTCTCTTCATTTTCCTTTGAAAATGGAAATAAGAATCACAATCTCTTTGTTTTACATATTTTCGGTGTTCATTGAAATAAAACTTTTCGAATGCTAATTTTCTAGCCACTTCTGTATATCTTGAACATATTTTTGAAGTTCACTTTAGACCGTTTATTATATTTTACAGCTTTCCAAAGTGCAGAATAGCACAAGATTATTATTTGCATTATCACATTATGATTCACATGCCTTGTCCACAACCCTTTGGAAAGTTATATTTTGATCTTTTTTTATTCTTTATTATATTTATCTTATGTTGGTGTGAAGTTATGATTTCCTGGGTCTTAAATTCCCTAGTGTCACCAAAACCTAATTGAGAGTTCAAAACTTCCAAGTAACATAAAGAAAAATTTGTGTGGAACCATTGATGCAATAAAGATTAATGATTAAAAAATGCTCATAATATTAAACAAATCTTTTCAAACAAAGTCGTGTGGTTCAATAAGTTTAACAATGTCCAAAAAAGGAATCACCTAAAATCAAAACCAGGAAAATTATTCCTTTAATATACCCAATAATTTTCACTCATAAGCCACCTTCTTGCTTGATCACCTCGAATTGCTAGTTTTTTGAAAGAGTAAGGGGGGAAGGAGGGTGTGAAATAATATTCGATAAGTGCACCATAAATTTGCAAATCATGTTCAAATTTTGAAGACGAATCATATCACATCATATATAAAGGAGCAACAAGGAAAATATCGAATTGAGGTGGTGGAGATTTCTTGTGCACAGCGTTACTAAACTTTTGTTCTCTTATCATAAATGTACTTACATAGACCCATAAATTTTATTCTAGAAAAATACTAATACTGTGGACAAAATTTCATTACGCGTTTACCTGCTTAGAACTAAGATGCGTGAAAACTCCTCGAAAAAATTCGACTTTTACCCTTGATTTGACCTCATCAGAAGTACTTTAGTGTGTGTACATGTGTGTGCGTAAGAGTAACGTAAGAAAAAGGAAAACGAAAGAGAGAGAGAGAGAAGTGAGAAACAGTAGATGTGTATTGAGTGGGTGGGTGGATATGTTTGGGTTTGGTGTTGTATGTGTATGTTAACTACCGATTTGATTATGTTTCTAATTCCGTGCTTATAAAATATATGAATTTGTACTCATGTAATCATGCCCATGTTTGGTTTAGCTAAAAAAAATTCATAAAAAATCTAGGTCAAAGTCAACAATTAATTTTAATCACACGTTCATGATACAACTTTTATTAACTTTTCAACTACGCTTTTCGTATACTAGTATCAAAATTTACTGAAAATCCTTTTTTAGCAAAACCGAACAAAGGTCGTATATATAATTTAACGTGTGTAATATCAAATATATCATTTCTCTCTGAATGGCAAGAAACATAATAAGTTTCCATGATCTATAAAATTAATATGATTAAAACTTGAACTTTCTATTTGATTGTAGTCACTTAATATAAGAACCAATAGAAAAATGTGAAATTGCAGAGGAATATAATTACATATTTCTTTGGCTTAAATTGCAGACAAAAATATCTCATCATCGAAATTCTCTTCCCTATCATTCCTAAATTACATGTGACAATCCTTTAAATTGATTTTTTTCTAGAGTTTACTTTAGTTGACTAAACACTGTTCACAGCTAGTTTTCTCCTGAATTTTACAGTTTAGTCCTCCAAAAATTAATCCTTGGAACTTCCAAAATTTTATAGTAAGGCCTAAATTCAAAAATGACAAGGGAATCCATGATATAATAATTGTTGGATTCAACATAAGATTCTCTTAAGGGAGAGGTCATGAGTTTGAATCTTGAGGAGTGCGATAGAAATTCGTTAAGGGTAAGGTCAACATATGCCCTTCTGAAGTGGAAAGTACTAAGAGAACGGTTTGGACACATGCTTAGATCGAAACAAAAAATGCGTGTTTTTTTGGTGACATTGTTCGCAAGCCGGAATATTACTTGAGCCTATGTCCATTTTACCCCTCATAGATTTGTATCGCATCCCCCAGTATTTGAACCCTTAACTCTACTAAGCTGAATCGTTGGTGCTCTTCCAATGAGAATGGTATGTAAGAAAACTGCTTGGATACATGTCTCAGTCATTATAAAGTCTATTTTCTTCATTTCTCCAATTTGCACGTTTATTTTTAGTCAAATTGACACAAACAATGAGGAAGTCTTTCCATGGAATTACTGTGAGCTATGTCATCACGAATCTTTGTTTCTGTTTGGCAGTGAATTATATATACCTTTACTGCCTTGGGTCTTGTTTTCCTAACTAGGATACTATTCTTGAAAACATAAGACTGGCCATTCCATAGGTTATACAACTATGTTCTCTTGTTGAGTGGCGATTAAAAGACAAAATTTTCATAAGATTAATATATATAATGAAATTGAGGATGATAACTTCCTAAGATGGATTAGTAGCTATATTAGAATGGATAGATTAATAAATGAAAATACATGTCAACAAATAGAGGTGACATCAATTGCATATATATTAGCCTTAGGGAATGATGTTTGTGGCGCATCTTTGACTTGCATAGACTCAAAGAAGTTTATTCCATAAAAGGGATGAGATTATAGGAAAAGACCAAAATGACCAGGTGTGGTTGTAAATGATTTGATTTTTTTGAATCTCTCAGTGGATGTAGCAGTGAATGGAGCGTTTAAAAAGCATTCATGCAGATATTGGGAACAATTTTTATTTTTATTTATTTATTTATTTATTTATTTTGCGAATCTGAGGAAGAATGATTAATATTGAAAATAGTTTTTCTGTTCAGGGTGAGTTATGGAAATCGTTAGGTTGAAACTGAATATGATAGTGTAATAGTGCACTGAATTATCACTGAAGAAGGGCCTCTGTTACATATATAAAAGGTCTTGTAAATAAATAAGTAAATTTTTCCAGTGGAAGTAAATGTGACACACCAACACTTATCCTCATTTTTTTTATGCTGACTTGCATCTTCTTTTTGGTGTGGTATTTAGAGTTCTAGTATAAGTTTCTTACTGCTTTAAATTTGTTTTTCTTGCTGATGGCTGATGTGCTTATATTTCAAACTGTGTTTTTTCATTAGATCTAGGGAATTTTGCAATCGCTACTTTTTAGTTTTTCCATGATTTAGTGTTATTAATTATCTTTTGATATATATTCCATACTCCCTTATTTTCTACAGGTGATTGAACTTCCAATCAAGCATCCTGAATTGTTTGAGAGTCTTGGAATTGCTCAACCAAAGGTAATATCAGCAATAATTTGGTAAAAGTTATTTCATTAATCTTTGGAAATTTTGTCTAATAGCTTCATTGATTTGAATTGTTAAAGGGAGTCTTGCTCTACGGGCCTCCAGGCACAGGTAAAACACTGCTTGCAAGGGCTGTGGCTCACCACACTGACTGCACTTTTATTCGAGTTTCGGGCTCTGAATTAGTTCAGAAGTACATTGGGGAAGGCTCAAGGATGGTTAGAGAACTTTTTGTGATGGCTAGGTTAGTTTTTTCCTTTTTTTATTCATGTATGACTTGTTTCCAAGTGCATTCGCTTTTCTTTTTAGCCCTTGCGGCTATGGTTACTCTTATGTCAATCAGCTTGATGGATTTGAAGCATCTAACAAGATAAAAGTATGTTAAAAGTTCTTATCAACTTCATGTATAGCCTTTTACTTCCTTTTTAACTTGCTTCTAGTTTTAAATTTGGTTAAGTTTGTTAAGAAAATGCAAAAGGAGATAGTCTTCAATATGTAACTGTTATGTACAGGTATTGATGGCAACCAATAGAATTGACATTCTGGATCAAGCCCTTCTTAGGCCTGGAAGAATAGATAGGAAAATTGAGTTCCCAAATCCCAATGAAGAGGTATGCACTACATACGAAGCAATCCATTAATGAATCTTGTGTTTTGCATGCCTTAAGTTTTTCTATATTACTTTGAACTAGTTATGTAACCCAGAAATCTGCACTGCCTCTTACTTTATTCCGTTACTTTTCATCTTCATTATATATAGCCCTTGTGTGAGCCCCATTTTTCAAGAATGTATTTTTTCAGAACTCATTTTCAACCACACATTCTTCCATAAAATAATTATACATGCATTTTAAAAATTTTTCCTTACTTTTTCTCTACACATTCTAAAAAAAATCACTATTCCATAATGCATTTTATCCCAAAAATGGGGATCAAACAGGGGTATAGTGATTTTACCCACTTGATCTTCACGTGGCTAATTAATTGTGCTAAAAACGATTTCAGTCCCGGTTTGACATCTTGAAGATACACTCAAGGAAAATGAATTTGATGAGAGGGATTGATCTGAAGAAAATTGCTGAGAAGATGAATGGTGCGTCTGGTGCAGAACTTAAGGTATGTATGGAATTTTTAGTTACTTTGACCAGTTAGCATTCATTTCTTGTAGTTATGGATTTGCTATGGCCAACTTGTGTGCACACGTTCACATTGACTTCCAACGTACAAATCCTTAATCGTATGTTCCAATGATTGACCCCTGTACTGTTAAAAGTTGTAACTGAAGAAATTTATGTCTGGATGTATTGTTGTGCATCCTGTTATTTGTTGCTGAGCACTGTAGAGTCCAGAGGCAAGAGCTCTACAATATATGTTGCAAGTCTTGATGATACTAGGAATTAGAATATCAATGTTCATGTAGGATCTTATTGTATAGTGGTCAACATATAATGATAGCTTTTTCCTTGACTGCATCAACAAATCAATTATAATGAATGCAAGCTCATGGAAGTTAATTAACAGTGCTTTAGCTACTCTTATTACTATTGGTCTCGATTGAACTTTGTGTGCATCAGTTATTTCATTAAACAACATATGTATAATTCGATTAATTATGTGATTTACTCCCTGCGCGATAATTATTTTCCTTTCCATTGGATGATGACAAGAGTAGACTTGTGAGTTCCTTTGTAAATGTCCATTGATGATATCTACTAAAGAAAGCTCAAATTTAAGTTTTTTATCCTGTGGCTTAATTGTTTAAAAATCTGTTATATATTGGTCACTGAAAGTTGCGACAGCACGTAGCTTTGCAGAAATATCGAAGTTATATTTGGAAACATTTTTCGCCTGAAAGATACCTTAAAATTGTGAATGGTTTGCAGGCTGTTTGCACAGAAGCCGGGATGTTTGCTTTGAGAGAGAGGAGGGTTCATGTGACCCAGGAGGACTTTGAAATGGCTGTTGCTAAGGTCATGAAGAAGGAAACAGATAAAAACATGTCTTTGAGGAAGCTTTGGAAATAATAGAATATGTTCCGTTTGGCTTTGAATGCAAAATACTGCAACTTTCTGAACAAAATACTTTACTGAACTTGTACTGTTTGTTTTGATGATTAGAATATCTGAAAGTTAGCTGGTACTATTTTCTAAAATTGTGGAAATTACACTAGATGTCATTCTTTAGGTATGCATTTACAAAAATGTCACCTTTTAATAGTTTTGACCAATCTTTCACTTAATGACTTTTATGGCTCTCAAAAAAATTGAAATACATTGGATGTCCTTAATTAAAATTGATTTGATTAGATGAAAGAATAGTACATAAAGTTAATTTGTATCACATCAAAAGCTCCCATCTCAATACTGACCAAAAAATAAAATAAAGTAATAATAATAAAAAAAATTGAAAACTAAAAAGATAAAAATATTCATTTACATAGCAGCTGAAGCCCTAAACCTAAACGACTTTTGATTTCCTCTCTCTCTCGCGCAAGGTCATTGGTGACGGTCAAAATATTCATTTTGTCGGTGATTGTCAAAATATTCACTTTTGTCCAAGTTTGTTGGTTTAAAAAGTTCATACAGTTTACTCGAGCAGTCATGCTGAAGTTCTAAACCTGTGTACATTTTATTGAAATTATATGGAATCTGCTTAAACTTAGGAGAATCCTTGAAGATCAATTGCAACAATTCGGTATGTTTCTTTTTCTTTCTTTTTTTCCTGACTTGATTTGGATATTTTTGTGTTCCCTCAAGGAAAAAAATGTTGTGATTCGAAAAGAGATTATCTTGACTCATGAAATTTTTTCTATTGATGTTGGGAAGATAGAAATGTCAGTTTGATTGCAAGTTCATTGTAATTTTTATCTTTACTTTCTTATCATTGATATCATGAAGTTTTGTGAAGTATCCTAGCGAGCTCACAAATTTTGGTGCGCAAAGAGATGGTTGTTATGTAAATGGACTTCTTGCACTTCTTAATAAACAAACAAACAATGGTCAAGCCCCTATTAGTTAATGGTAGAATATTAACAATGAGTAAGAATAAATGTCTCTTCACCATACATAGTATTTTAAGAAATAACTATTAAAAATGTGAATATTACAAGTTTACAATGAAATTGGAATACCTGATCAACCTTTGCTTTTGGTGATTTCTAGTTCAGTAGAGATTTTCTTGCAGTTCTCAGTCAGTTTTGTTCCTAGAGCAATTGAACAATAGATAGCACTGAGCATTTTTATGTTGTTAACCAAAATATACATTCTGAATTTGTTCCGTTTCCCTCGTGGAGTTGGACATTTGTTAAACTTAAGGTTACATATTCCCGATTAAGCCCACATGGTTGATTGTTGTTGCTGGATAACAATATATCTCTTCTTAGTATATTTATCTAGAAATAAGCTTTATATATGATGTAACCAATGTCCCATGTTAGAGAAAACTGTTGCCTGATGTGTGCAAGGCTCCCTACAGATGAAATTAGTTTAACATTATTGCATTTTCTATTTTATTATAACAACATATCTTCAATTGGAGTAGCTTATATTTGGTTGATGTTTGTTTCATGAACTAGTTCACCAATAAAACATTTATGCCTAAAATATGTAACATCAACTTTAGACCTTCTAAAATTTCTTATATCCTCAAAATCGAAAACAAATTGATGTGATCTGGAGAAATTTTATTTTGGTCCAATTTCTTATTTGTGGTAATTTAGATATTTTAGGACTCTATTTCCAATTTTACTAGATTTCTAGGTATTATAGAATTTTATTCTATTTAAACTTTATTCTAGGTTTTTATTAGGTTTATTTTTCTACATTGCATAACAAGACTTTTATGATGGATTATTGAATGAATTTTCTTTCAAAGCTTTTGCTTCAAAATACCGAACTTATCAAGATTTGATATATTGTGGCGTTCAAACAAAACATTGGGTGTGAATCATTGAATTGTGTAATCAAAAGGTTCTTCGCATCGTCGTTATCGTTGGGTTGTTTGATTCATTAATTCTTTGGGTCAAATCCACAAATTCGGAGGAGATTTCAAGATTGTGTAATTAAGAGGTCGTTCGTTTCATATACGTTCGGTTGCTTAGTTCACTTTTGCGGGTCGATTCCTAAACCTTGGTCGTATTTGGGTGTTCTTGGGATCCCGTGTCAATTTCTGTGGGTTCGATTGCAACATTGTTAATCGGGTTCGCATCATTTGGTATCAGAATTTAGGCACCAGAATCAAAGTTATATCCCTTTATTTTTCTCTTCTTATTTTGGATTTTTTGTTCTTCGTGTTTCCCTTTAATTTTGAGTCCTATATCTTTTTGTCTTTGGTAGCTTATTTGTTTTGTGTTTCTGCGAAAAAAAAAAAATTACTATTCACGCACTGTTTCGTACTGTAGCTACTGTTTACGGGTTAAAATTTTTTTTTTGTCCCTCCAAAAAATTTATTTAATTTCTTAGTCCTTCAACTTCCTAACCTTGAATTTTCCACAATTCAATTGTTACCCCACAATTTTACTCAAGAGTAATTGTTCTTAAGATCATTGATTGGAAGCAATAGAGAGGTAAAAGACTAAGTGGTGAGTTCAATTGAGGGTAAAGCCTAATATTGAGTGATTCCCGAGTGAAATTTTGGTGAGGTAGAAAATAAATTGAGGGTTAAAAAAAATGTCGGAAAGAATGATAAGGCGGTTTGAGACTTTGATATTTTGAGAATTAATTCAATAAGCTTTTTTGCTTCCAATATTTGTTCTTGTGTGAAACAATCGAACTTATCAAGATTTCACGATCTTGTGGCGTTCAAAACTCCGGTAAGATTCAGTTAATTGTGTAATCAAAAGGTCCTTCGTGTCTTTATTACCTTGGGGTTGTTTGATTCATTAATTGGTTGAGTTAAATCCAAATCCAAATTAAATTTATAAGTTTTGTGATCAAAAGGTCAATAGTTTAATATACTATTGGTTGTTTGGTTCGCAAATTTGTGAATTGAGTCTTAAACTTTGATTTTTGATTTTCTTGGAGTTTGTGTCATTTTTTGTGAGTTTAATAGCGATCTAGCTACCCGGGTTTACATCACAAATATTGTGGTTTTACGAAAGTCACATAAAATTTTTAAATTTTGAAATGTAGATTTACTTTGATAATATCTAAAAGTTTGGTATCGTCGGAACGAGCTTGGCACTGTTCCCAATAATCTGAAGAAAGTTGCCCCTTCAATGCCCTAGTTAGTGTCTGTTGACCTTTGGTTGACTTCATTCTCAATGTTTTGATCATAACAAACAAGATTGATATTGTTTCTAACAATTTATTTTGAGTGATGATAGTTCAATGTTAAAATCTATTAAGCAACATATATTGGACTTGAAATGAAGATCAAATTGGAAGTTGTTTATGCATTCAAGTCAAATCATTTGAGACGAGAGCTTAAAAGATAAACGCCAAGAAAAGTCAAGCATTGAAGATCAATGACAAGAAAGATAAAGATCAAAAGTTCAATAGCCAAACATGGAAGAAACTTCGGAGGAAGATCTAAGACTTGATTTCTTAGGCAAAATGTAAAGGTACTAACCCTTTGATATTTGACAATGAATGATTAAGTTCAAAATCCTTCTATGCATTAAAAATAATTTTTGTGCATTAAAAGTCATTCCAATGCAACGCTTTGATCAAATATAAAAATAACTTTTAAAAGAGATATTTGGACTTTAAAAATATTTTTATTATGAAAAATTAGTTAAAAATATTTTCCAAAGGTCCACGCACTTCAAAACTTTTAAAATATCACTTTTAAAAGTCATTTTTACCCGGCCATGAGAGGCGGTCGACCAAATATCACTTTTAAAAGTCATTTTTATATTTGATCAAAACGTTGCATTGGAATGGCTTTTAATGCACAAAAAATATTTTTAATGCATAGAAGGATTTTGAACTTAACCATTCATTGTCAAATATCAAAGGGTTAGTACATTTACATTTTGCCTAAGAAATCAAGTCTTAGATCTTCCTCCGAAGTTTCTTCCATGTTTGGCTCTTGAACTTTTGATCTTTATCTTTCTTGTCATTGATCTTCAATGCTTGACTTTTCTTGGTGTTTATCTTTTAAGCTCTTGTCTCGAATGATTTGACTTGAATGCATAAGCAACTTCCAATTTGATCTTCATTTCAAGTCCAATATATGTTGCTTGATAGATTTTAACATTGAACTATTATCACTCAAAATAAATTGTTAGAAACAATATCAATCTTATTTGTTATGATCAAAACATTGAGAATGAAGTCAACCATAGGTCAACAATTTTCCCCTTTTTGATTATGACAAAAAAGATGATTTGCAAGTAGAATTGAACAATTTATATCAATTTGATAAAGGAATATACGTTATGAATTTATCACATAGTTCATATTCCCTCTTACTTCTACAAATCAATAACCACATATTTAAAGCATAAATTCACTCTTTTCCTCTTCTTTATATACTCCAAGTATATTATATTTTCAATTCAAAACCACGCATAATCATTTCATTACATGTATATATTTTCAATTCAAAGCATGCATAATCATCTCACTACATTTCCCCCTTTTGGCATAAGCAAAAAGATATAACATTTAAGATCAAAACATGACCATAGAGAATATTTAGATAATACTTTATTCCCCCTATCTTTTATACATGTATTCTCCCTATCTTTTATAAGAGAAGTAATGCTTTTCAGATTTTATCTTAAAAAGGTAGCATATAGGGAGTATGTTATATACGATCAAAACTTTAAGTCAACCATTAGAAAATAGTATAATATTCCCCTCAATTAATCACAAGATGCCAAATATATGCAAGTTTAAATAAGAGGATAATCATCACTTTATAGTCAAAATATGAGTCAAAGCATGAGTGATGAAATGACGAAATTATAATCATTTGGAAAAAAAATTTGCACATAGAGACAATCATGCGAAAACATTTAGTATCAATTTAGCCACATATTTCAAATTCATTGATAATTCCCAAATTTAGTGTTTAAGAATTTGCAACCAAACAATTTTTAAGTAAGCAATTTCCATGTACCATAATTCTAATCTTTTTTTGCAATTTGTGATTCTTCCTTTCTACAACACTATCTTGTCGAGGAGTTCTAGGAGCCAAAAAGTAATGTTCATGGCCATCAATTTTACAAAAATTACCAAAATCAATATTATCAAAATTCTTCACCATGATCACTTCAAACATATAGTAGTACATCCCTTTTCATTTTCGAAGATTATTGCTTAAGTTAGAAGAAACTCTCACTTGCTTGACATGCCACAAATTTTCTTTTTCTCAGATTTTAAATATGGCATATCTTTAACAAAAATAATTTTTGAAAATATTTGAAAGTTGGTCCATGACCCAATCTTATGCCACAGTCAAGTATCTTTTAAATTAGATAAACATTTTTCTCCGCTTTCAAATGACATAAACATCCTTATTTTGACTTCCTATAAACATCATCTTTTGATGTAGTATCCTCAATAAGCATTTGGAAGAATCAAGTTTTGATATGATAAAATTTATCACAAAATTGACTAAAACTCAAAAGGATTATGTTTAATGTCATCTACTAAGGGGACATTTTTCAATAAAAGTAGATAGGTGATGCCAAATAATTTCAATTTTGCTATTGTAGAGACATAAAGAAACACTTTTATCAACACATAAACATATAGCCACATATTTCAAATTAACCAAAAATCTTCTAACCTCTTTGAACGTGTAGAGATCTATCAAGAACTAGAGGTTTAGTAAAACTATTGGTCAATTGATTTTCCACAAGCTAGTAAATTTAGGTGGGTGCATTCGGATGCCAAAAACCTAATGTCCTAGTGACACTAAGTATCTAAAAATCCATTTTTCGATATAAATGTGCTATTCTTTATGATTAATTGAAATATAGCACATAAGCACATACTTAACATAATATCGGATCATCTAGCAGTTAAAAAGAAAGGATTCGATCATACCTCGATATTTTGTTATGTTTACAAATATACCTTGATCATCCAATTTGATTGATGACTTCTTTGGAGTGTTTATTGTCTCCAATTTTTTTTTTTTTTATGTTGAACTCCATTATTTCTTTTTGAGAATAGAGCTTGTTTCCCGATCATGTGCTTAAATATCCACTAACTCAATACCGTTTGCTCTTTATTTTCTTTGATACCTACAAAACAATTTAGTTTTTGCTCTTTGGTACCCATACAACTTTGGGTCCTCGATTGTTAGTGTTTGTTGACTTCGGAATCCACTTGTATTAGCTCTCAAAGTGAAACCTCTTTTTGATTAAACAATTAGAAGATACATGTCCATTTTTGTTGCAAAAATTACATGTCATTTTTGAAATAGGAAAAGTAGAAACTTTAACAAAGAAGTTTTCAAATGACTTTTGTTTTAAAAATGGCTTGTATCCAACTCTTCCTTTATCAAAAACACATTTTTATTCACCAAGCATTAAATCAAAATTTTTTCTTGCTTTGAGTAAATTTGTGAAAAATTTGAGTCAAATTTAAAATCTTTTCTTTTAAAGAGAAATTCTCCTTAATTAAAGAATTATAATTGTGTTTTTCTTTTTCAAAATAATTTTGAGTTTCCAAAAGTTTCTTTACTTCTTTTTCTAATAAAGTATTTTTCTTTTTGAGAGTAGAGTGTTTGAGAGTAAGTTTTTCAAATTCTTCAAGAAGTTCATCATATAAAGAATTGTCATTTATGTTTACCTCATTTTCAAAGGCCATGAAGTACATGTTTGCGATTTCCTCTTGACTTCCATCTTCTTCATGGTCATCATCATCACTCTCATCCCATATTGATTGAAGTGCTTTCTTTTTGATGAATCTATTCTTCTCTTCCCCTTTTCTTCTTTCTTTTTGAATTGACGATTGTTGCGGAAACTTTTCCATTTCTTAATAAGAAGAACTAGATCATCAAGTTCTTCATCATTCAAATTTTCACTTGAAGCACCTTCATCAACTATTGATTCTAAAGCAATTTGGCGCCTTTCTTCTTCTTCTTCTTTGCTTTTCATTGTTTTCTCATTCGTCTCGGTGTGATTTAACTCATATGTTATCAATGTTCCATAGAGCTCTTCCAATGGATAAGTTTTGATATCTTTGGTGTTCTCTATCAACATTCTCAATGGGTCCCATTCTTCCAAGAGTGACCTAAGCACTTTACTCACAAGTTCACAGTTAGTGAATTTTCGATCAAAGCCTTTGAGACCATTAGTAATATCGGTAAAACGAGTAATCATGTCAACAATCGATTCATTATCTTTCATAAAGAAATTTTCAAAATCTTTAACTAAGAGATTTATCTTAGTTTCTTTCACTCTGCTAGTTCCAACATGAGTAACTTCTAAAGCATGCCAAATATTATAGGCGGAATCACATGTACTAATACGATTAAATTCATTCCTATCTAAAGCACAATAAAGTATATTTTTTGCTCTAGCATTTAAAGACAATTTTTGTTTATCTACTTCACTATATTCTTCCTAGGTTTAGGAATTATTTGATTTAGTTTACCATCCTCTTTAATAACCTTTTTAGGCACATATGGACCAAATATAATAACTTCCCAATATTATAATCTATTGATTGAATAAATATAGTCATTCTAGTCTTCCAATAAATATAATTAGTGCCATCAAAGAGAATAGGACAATTTGTAGATTGCCCCTCAAGATTTTGAAAAATGTGGTTAGCCATTACTCAAGATTGTTAAATCTTTAATTTCAAAGTGAGAACCTAGCTCTGATACCAATTGAAAACCCAATGATAGCTAACCAAGAGGGGGGGGGGGG
>NC_036254.1:7316731-7367979 GCF_002742605.1 Olea europaea var. sylvestris | reverse complement strand
GTTGAGCCGGGGGGGGGGGGGGGGGGTGGTGAATTGGTTATATAAACTTTTTCAGTATCATTATTATGGAAGAGAGAAAATATATAGTATATATAATTGTGTATTAAAAAAAATGTTAGGAGTTATCTTTCATACATGTTCCTATTTTTAGGCAAGAACATAGCCAGATTTTTACGATGGTAATTATGAATTTGTCGTAGTGAAAGAGTGAGAAAAGAAATCTTGCTATCATTTTTGTAGGCTGTTCAAACTTTTTTTGCCAGCTTTTCAAAGAGCTAGATGAAGGTTTGGGGTCCATTACTGGGGTTGTGTTCCCAACCTTGAGCATAAAGGGTTAGACAATATTCATTTATTGAGGCATTAGACAAAGGTGCCAGACAATGTTTTTTGGTTCTTGGTATCATCAGATATCATATACCATGTTTTTTAGGATAGAGATTTTGAGCTATTTATTTATCTTCCTTTTTGATTATAGATACCAGGCATTTATGTTTAGCAGTTATCATCTTTATTACTATAGTGAATCCCGTTAAAAGTTGGCCTTTTTCATTTTTCTGCTATTTCAATCAAGGCAACTAAACCGAGTAGGTGTTTGATTTAGTTGTAAAAGTTGTATTATTCAATTCCAATGATCTTTGTTTGAAATTTCTTATTATATTCTGGTCACAGTAATGAAAATATATTTTTGTTACATTTTACAATAAAATTGACATGCACTCATCACTTTAATAATGTCTTCTAGCTATACATATGTGGATTACTCATAAGTTTATTTCAAAAAGCTTATAAATATGGTTGTGATCTTGCATGTTGCTCGCGTGTCTTCTTGTGCTTGAAGTTGTTCTGACCTAAATAGTATTCACTTGTACTATAATGAGATAAGATAGAGTATAATAGAGAAATGTGCAACACCTCACACCAATCTCTCTGAGTGTTGATATTTAAATATGACTTGCTAATTGAAACATAGTTTTACAATCATAAAAGTGTAGGGTTTATCACGTGTGCAAAACTTGGTAGTTTATATATAGCTGTCTAAAATATATTAGGCATATAAGTAGATAAAGAAAGTTTCCAAATTGGAAAGGAGGTTGGCCCTGATTGAAATTCGATGGTCAGTTTTTTTTTGGTCCTCGCTAAGTGGCTGGACAGGGAAATTCCGATGCTCTCTTTTTCCTCTTTACTAATATTTTCTTGGGAGTCCCTATCATTGCGATATTTTGTTCTTCATCTTATTATGTTATTCGATTCATGAAATGCCTATCACCAAGATTAACTGGAATTTGTACTAGTTAATTTATTTTCTTGAGTAGGATAGGCATGAACATAGTCATGTTGTTGTATGAGTGTATGTACAATTTTGGATATATTATGTTGTATTGCATGAATGTAAAACAGAAAAGATTATTTATGTTCACTCTTCTCCTTTTAGGTGTATGGATGCATACAATCTTTCGTTTGGTAACACTTTGTTTTTAATGGGAACTTGTTTTGGGATACAAAAAGATGGGAACTTCTTAGGGCAAAACTCTACACATGCATTGGCTCTCTTCACACACATTGCGTTGATGACTGATGAGCTTACCACTATATGTCATGTGAGTGAATCATACAATCAATACTTGTTCCGAATGGCTTCAAACAATAATTGCAATATCATAGCCTGCATTGCATTGCATAGAAATGGTGTTGTAGATGTCAAACTTCTATGTCTCGTGTTCATTTCACCAGATTGCTAAAGTGTACAAGCTGCTTAAACTGTTGTTCCCCATGGTTCAACTTTGCCAATCTTGACGGATGACAGATTCCTAGGCATATGTCGAAACTAAATATTAATATCGACAGATGAACTGTCCATGTTGACGGTTGATGTCAGTTTTTCTCGATAGTTGATCTCACTACAGACATGAGTTCGATTCATTACGTGTTACATTTCTATGTTTCATCATGATTTAATCTGTGTTTTTCTTGCTGTACCTTGTAGGAGAAATGGAGTTTTAATTCCTCGTTCCGAAAAATGCCCAATTGTGGGCTCACATTTAGCAACTGAGCAACTTGAAGTATGTGAAGATGACCATGGAGACCTTCGATGATCCACAACATGAGGACCTCCAAAACTCGTGCCTTGGCTTCCTGGCCAATGCAGTTCTCTGCCTAGCTCATCCAACAGTTGGTATTCAGATCTATTCGAACTGAAAAGACAAATGAGTTGTGGTTCAACGTTCAGGGGCACATGATGAGGTTTGGTTTATAGAAGCACGTGCTGATGATGGGGTTAACATGTGGTCTCTTCCTAGAGGGCGGTCATTTTACCCAAGTACTGGAGAGGAAGATGTTGAATGAGAGGTACTTCAAATCAGTTGATAAAATTCGTAATACATTGTCTTGCACTCCAGTTTTGGCTTTGTATTTCGCCCTTCTTCGAGCTAATTTATTGCATAATGTTAAGAAGCCGTTGCAAAAATATGAGCTACTTCAGATGAGGCGTGGTGGCCTTACATGTATAGAAGGGCGGATGGGCAAAAGCACAACATTGCACTGTCGAAGGAAACGAATCGTTACAAAAGGTGCAACAGATGAACGCGGACCTATATACTGTCAAGGGCAATGCATGGATGAACCTTTATATTTTGTATTACCATGTAATATTTTCATCCCTGATGAATTTGATGTGACGTCATTTCTTGGAAATTGAGCAAACTGTTGTTAAAATATTTAGCTAAACTCCATTATGAGACGTCCGACAGTTGGATATTGTTTGAAAAAATTGTACCTTGGCACCCGCTAAACATGTTGGCAATATTATCCATGTGCTTGAAGTAGATCTATTGTTTCTTCATTTGAATGTTGTAATGCGATAACTGAAGATTAGTTGTGTGGGTTAGTTAATGGCGGATGTATGGATTTTGCAAATAATGAATGGTTATGTAGTACATTATTTGTTTGGCAATGAAGGCGCTACCGTCTTATTAGTAATTTAAATTGCCAGTGGTGAGCATAATTTCTTATTTGCAGATCAGTGAGAAAGTCGTTCGTATTTAATGATTGGGTTAAGATGATGAGTCATTTAAATAATATGCCAAAGCCATGACAAATTTTTTTTTTTAATTTACAAATGAGTTAATGTGAGTTGTAGGAAAATTGAAGAATCCATTGTACACATGATTTAAGAGTTACAATATCCTAGTATTAATGGAGAAATGAAGGATAAAGATACACTTATACATGTGAACCATCACACCAAATGCTTTTCAAATTTAGATGAGATTAGACTTGCTGGTTAGGTAGTAATGACAATAATTGCTTCCGCCCTTCAAATTGATTACAAATAGCATGAGTTCATTATTAGTTATAAAGAATCACTTCAAGAGCATTGTGAGAATTTCAACTCTCACTGAGAGGGGGAGGGGAGAGCAGATAAAGGCACACTTATACAGGTGAACCATCGAACCAAATGCTTTTCAAATTTAGATGAGATTGGACTTGGTGGTTGGGTAGTAAATGACCATAATTGCTTCCTTCTTTCAAATTTATTATAAATATATGAGTTCATTGTCAGTTACACAGAATCAATTCACGAGCATTGTGAGATTTTTAACTTCTCACATACACAAATAGTTTTAGTAATTGTATTGCATTGACATAATGAGTTCGTCCATGGGAAACAACGAACCGTTCAACCTGAACGAGCCTTAGCCAGTTCCTTGTTCCTCCCCTTTTTTCCAATCTACATTTCGTCAGAAGATAAGGAAGTTAACCCTCGTATTGGTAGGAGAACCATTCTCGCTGTTCCTTTTCTCAACTTGGATGAAATTGCAAATGAAGGGGCGCATTCATCGAAAAGTATGCTCGATGGGGTGTTCAAGGTCACGGCTCAATACGAAGACGAATTCGACGACGAAGACTGGCCAGCATACGTCCCACAAAATGAGGTAATTGTTATCTTGTCAGATGAGTCAAATGAAAGTGGGGAAGAAGGTTCTACCATCAACGACGAATGAAGTGGACACTAATGAAACATATTGTAATAAGTTATGTTCTGTATAGTATTTCTTTTGTAGGGATGAATTTGGTAATGTCTGTATAGTATTAATGGAGAAATGGGGGATAAAGGTACACTTATAAGGTGAACCATCACACCAAATGCTTTTCAAATTTAGATGAGATTAGATTTGGTGGTTGGGTAGTAAATGACCATAATTGCTTCCTCCCTTCAAATTGATTATAAATATATGAGTTCATTGTCAGCTACACAGAATCACTTCATAAGCATTGTGAGACTTTCAACTTCTCACATACACAAACAGTTTTAGCAAGTGTATTACATTGATATAATGAGTTCGTCCATGGGAAGCAACGAACCATTCAACCTGAACAAGCCTTTACTAGTTCCCTATTCCTCCCTTTTTTTCCAATCTACATTTCGTCAGACGATAATGAAATTAACCTTCATATTGGTAGGAGAACCATTTTCGCTTCCCAACTTGGATGAAATTGCAGATAAAGGTGTGCAGTCACCAAAAAAAGTATGCTCGATGGGGCGTTCAAGGTCAGGGTCAATACGAAGATGAAGACTGGTAGACATACGTCCCACAAAATGAGGCAATTGTTATCTCGTCAGATGAGTCAAAGCGAGGAAGAAGGTTCTACCGTCGACGACGAATAAAGTGGACACTAACGAAACATATTGTAATAAGTTAAGTTCTGTATAATATTTCTTTTGTAGGGATGAATTTGGTAATGTCTGTACCAAAAGTTCAGCATGAGTACGTCCCTTACGTGTAGTGTAGTTTTTGTACTCCGATCCAAGTGTCGAGAATGACAGAGATAATTTGTTGGGAACGACAAATGAACTGTCGAGATGTCATGCAATATGTTGCCTACGGATCCGTATTTTTCAAGTGAAGTAATTAATGTGTTTGCCCGTCTGTAAACGATAATGGAATGATAATGACAATGTTAGTTGAAAATAATAATATGCTGGGAACATCGAAAGTTGAAAATACTGATACGACAGGTAGGTACGTTTAAGTGAAAATTTTGGTTTATAAGCATGATAAACAATGAAGATAAGGAAAAAGAGCCATCTTCGCTGATATTTTGAAAAATTCCCAAAAATAGTCCAATGGTTAAATTGTTCTAAGTAATTCATTCCAATTTTGCTAATTGTCCTTCTCTTATTCTCCGCGGTCATACTATTTAACATTAGGGGTGTTTATGATTCATGTGTCAATTTAGGCCACTATTTACAATTTACTGCTCCCAATTTATTTCGTGGAGATGAAAATTAGAATTTTTAGTGGATTGTGAAAGAAGTTGATGATTTGTGCGGTTCAATTAATTTGAACAACCAGAGAGTTGGAGTACTTTTTGTATGTTATTAAATAATCAGCAATTTAACTTGTTTGTTATCCTTACACTTTGTTAAGAAATTAACAATTGGCATTTTCCCTTATTTGTATTACGTACATCACCTTTGCAGTGAACTGTTCTACTTTGCAATCATCTGTCGAGAATGAAGAGAACATCTGTCGGGACTGACAATTTAATTATCAGGATGTTGTGTAGGTCCTCAACATTGGTTATGCTTATTTTATGCTAACATAAGGAACAATAATGTCCACAAACGATAATGATAACAAAATGATTATGTAACTTGATAATCTACGACGTAAATTCAATCTTATTTGTCTGAAGGCATGGAAGGAGATGACATTTGCTCATCCATTTTAGTAATATTAGCACCCTCTGTATCGTGTAACAGGCTATCTAAGTTCTCATTTAATGGTTCAACCTTAACATTATCAATTGGAGGTTGGGGTGCATTGTTGTTCCGTATACTGTGGTGATGATTGAAGTCATCATGTTGTACTTCTGGTAAACATCTGATGAGGCAAACAAATTCGTTGCACAATTTGCATCCATCCCCATGTTGATACTCGGAGCTCAATTTCCAAAATACTAACACAGAGTGCAGTTTCCTTATGAACATCTATGTACCAATTTAATTATTTATCTTCGCGTATTTCTACCAAAGGCATATTCAAGTTCGGGACTTTAAACTTCAATCCAATTTTAGTGTGGGGCTGAACAATACCAAGTTTGTCTTTTAACTAAAACACAAGTTCAACTACGACAATACTTCTTGGCGCTAAAATGGAAGTGATTTTGTCCTCTCTCCACTTCTATTCATCATCCACGTGAACAAACTTTCCCCCATACGACACGATGAATCTTAAATGATCATTAATACCTGAAATGTTGGTATTGTAAATGTGAGAATTCTGCACATTCCATATGTCAACATTTAATATCATCAAGTTCGAGCTTTTGAATATTTAGATCCATGCAACAGCAAAAAGGAAAATAAAAGGTTTTAACAGTTTTCAAGTATCAAAGTCGATAGTTAAATTGTCTATCTCGATAGTTAGTAAATGTCGAGTTTAACAGTTCAGATGTCTAACCCGACGATTTTGACGACACTATTTGATAGTCGAAGTGCCATAAATTTCGGGAAAGCTTGAAAACCATGTATTTGGTTCTTTGGAAGACATTAATAGTGATAATCATTTATCAACAACAAAATCACAATATCTTCCCAAAACTGAATAAGGAATAACTTAATGCTTCATTTAAATAAGGAATAACTCAATGTTTAATCACAATATGTTGATATTTTTCCCTTCAAAAATATATCAAAAATAAAACACATAAATGAATAAGAGATTCAGAAAATTCAATTAAATATGACTATGTTGTATTAAATATTTCAAGTAGTAAACTATGAGATGAAAATATAAACAATTTCTAATAGCTTACATTTGAGATTGATCAATAGTTTTTCCTTGTTGATGATGGAATGAAGATGGTGAAGAAGAAGGTACGGTTTGTGTTCATACGTGCTTGTGTGTTTTTTCTAACTTTTTACCCCTTTTTTAAACAAAAATTCATATTATACAATATAATAATCATATCTTAAATGTTTAAAATATTTAAAATAAATAATCACATCACACCATTAATTGCATTCAAATCAAGTATTTATTGCTCCTAAAAAATGTCACAAAGGGTAAAATGGACACTTTACAACAAAAGTGGCATTTTTGAAAGAAATTGGTGCAAGTGGGAATTTTTTTGTGCATTTTCAATTTTAGTGACATTTATGTAAATCTTCCTTTCTAATTTGGCCATGCGTAGCGGTGTCCAAATGTTTGGGCCTACACTTGTGGTGGGTAGCAGGGATAGCTAGCTTCCTTTGTCCTTTTTAGTTAATTATTATTCTAAAATGTAAAAAAAAGTTGAAGAATGTGGGGGGCTATAAAAACCGACGCAGGCTTGGTGCGAAGAGCTAAGGTTTGGCACAAGAGTTCCTCCAAATAAGCTAACCCAAGATGGCTGAATTTGGGCTTTTTGAAATCAATATGTTCATGAAGAAATTACACGGCAAAAATACTATACGTTAACTATATAATTTTACATTTAACAAACTTAGAAAAAGATTTCAAAAATCAGGTGATAAATAACAATAATATGTTACATATGTTTATAAGATAAATAACAATAACTACACAAATCCTCTCTACACAAAACACCCCAATCTACCATTCCTACCCCCAATCCGATAGATATCTATTTATACGAATTCTCCAATCAACTATACCCTATCTTTCTCTATCTCTCTCTGAAAATGATTATGAAAATCTTCTCTATAAGGAGTCGAATTATAGAGCTCTCTTCGACAAGATATAGTTGCACACTTTTACTCCCTGACTGGTGTCTTAACATTGATTTGGCCTTGGATAAGTAGGAGCTGAATGTTCAATATGGTCTCGGATTTAAATTTGGGTCTGTGTTGTTGTGGATAGAAAAATCAGCTAATGATGGTGAAAATAGTGAATTTTGGAAGTTGTAGATTGAAAAAAAGTTTGCTGCAGAAGAGTCCCAATTCAGTTCTAAAAAACAAAGAAGGTTTTTTCCCTTCAAAGAAGTGTGCTGTAGCAAATCATTCATCTGTTCTCAATTCGATTTTTATTTCCATATTTATTTATTATTTTTGTAATTGAATTTGC
Organism: Olea europaea var. sylvestris; assembly: GCF_002742605.1. Taxonomy (NCBI): domain Eukaryota; kingdom Viridiplantae; phylum Streptophyta; class Magnoliopsida; order Lamiales; family Oleaceae; genus Olea; species Olea europaea. The sequence goes on along the minus strand of NC_036254.1, from coordinate 7,359,910 downwards.
TTGTACTAAACAACCTTAATTCTTGATTTAAGAAATGAAGATTATAAAATTTACAATCTCATGCCATAATTTTTATTGCCCGTTCATAGCTTTTCTGTGTTGGACAAGTCATTTTGGGTTAAATGTTTTAAAAAGTACATTAAAAATGAAAATTCTTCATGTCGTCCTTAGCTTAAAAGTAACATAAATCAAGTTCAACATTCATTTTTGCATCATATAAGCACGAGATAAATCATCGTATGAAAATTGTATTTTTGGACAAATTGAAGAAATTGATGTAGAGTGACTCAGTAAGAAAATGGGTGAATAAATTGTGGAACGCAGTGGTTGAGATTAGGAATATTTCAGATAAATTGAAGAAGGAAGAGGGAAAGAGCCTGAGAGATTTGATCTCAAAAACAGTTGAGGAGTTCAAGAGTCGGTTAAGGTGTATTGTTGATTATTTGGAGAAAGGAAGAATAACATAGTGGCGATGGCTATGGTGATGGGTGGCAAAATTGGTATGATTTGTATGTGAGATATATAAGGAGTTTGGAGTTGTACGTGACCAAGTTACATTTAACAGTGATGTTTGTTTACCAGATTTGTACAAGCTTATTATGACAATGTCTATTTAAGTTGTTATTGTTTGTAATCGGGTTGTTATCTGTGACTCACAATGACCATATATGTCTTTATTGTGATTGCCTGTGCTCATGACTGTCTTAACTATATGTAACCATGTCTCTATTAATAGTGACGTTTGTAATATGCACGTCTGTTAATAGTGAATGTTTTGTGACAAAATGTCACAAAACGTTTTTACATTTAAAAGTTTGTTATCATCTATATGTTAGCAGTGATCCTCTGTGATTAAGTCTGTGTTAACTGTAACCAATTGTGACTAGTAATGTTTGAATGTGATCTGTTTTTTTATTATGTTCTGTTATCACAAATTTTATCTGATCAAAAAGTAATCTAAATTAAATAGCAATTATAGAAAAAGCCTATCATTCAAATTTTAATCGAGTACCCTCTACACCTGCTATTTCTGCTGATATTGAAGAAATATTAAATTTATTTGAAGGCATTAACACATATAGATATGATACAAATGCAATAGGGTCATCTAGTAATACTTTATCTTCTGTGTGTAAACAAACATCGGAGGCAAGTTCAAATACATTGTCTGCTGAATCAATGGAGTATTTTAATTATAATATGCATACCAGTAAAACAATTAAAAAACGTTCCGAAGAGGTTATTGAATTTTGGCGAATGTACTAATAACGATGACCAGTAGTTTTCGCAATTGCAAAAGACTTATTGGCACCTTCGGTTAGCACTGTAACTTCGAAATCTACTATTAGTGTAGGTAAGAAGGTTTTGTCCGAGGTCAGGAGCTGACCGAAAGAAGAAATTTTGAAAGCATTAATGTGTGTGAAGGATTGGCAAAATGCTCATATTCGACTACAAGATAAGTATATTGAAATTACATATCGTCAGGTAAGTGATATTTAATTTAACTATATTAATCAAAAATTGTTATTTTATAATATTATTTTTAATTTTCTTTAAAAAATTGTATACGTTAAAAGTTGTTCGTGTATAATTTTTAACTCCACCTACTCAAAATTTAAGTAGATGGTCCTAAACTCGAAAAAAATAGGAAGGTTTATATTTTATTTATAAAAAATAAATGAGCTCTCGACCCCCAAGCTTGGCCCACCCACGAGCCGCTTGTGGGCATGAGCCTGGCTCATGTGTTTTGCCTTTTTTTTTCTTTTTTTTTCCGTTCTCTCTCTATAAATATCCCAACCTAACCCCTTTTTTTAACACAATATCTATCATTTAACAACTCTATCTTTAGACATGCTTTTCCAAAATTATAAACAATTCATACAATATACATTCATTTTTACAATTTCATCATCTTCAATTTCAATCCTTTAATTTCAATTCATTCAATTGAATCAATTCTCATACTACAAATTCACAATTACGAATTCACAATTTTAAACATATTATGGATCTTTTCGTAATCTTTACTAAAGTCTTAAGTCTGAATCTATGTGGCATACGATAAATTGGGAACTGAAATTTTTTTTAGATATAAGCCCACATAGATTGGTAAGAAGATATTTTGGAAGCATGGGGGTGAAAGATTGACAGTATGCTCATTTTCGACAACAAATTAAATATGTCGAAATTGCATGTCGTCAGGTAATTGATTTAATTTAACCTTATTAATCAGAATTTGCTATTTTATAATACTATTTTTAATTTTCTTTAAAAAATTGTATATGTTACCAATCATTCATATACAATTTTTAACTCTGTCTAAAGCATACTCAAAATTTAAGTAGTCAATCCCGAGGTTGGATAAAGGAGGGGGACTGATATTTTATGTATTCTTTGGTTAAAAAAATTATGAGCTCGCGAGGCCAAGCTCGGCTTGGCCCATGAGCCACGAACTCGAGGGCCGAGCTGAGCTCACCCTTCGAGTAACAAGCCACGAGCACGAGCTAAGCTTGTGGATATAAGGTTAAACAGACTCGGCTCGAACCATTGATACCCCTAAATGATAGGCATATGCAACTCCGACAAAGGCTCCACGATGTCAAAAGAAGGATCTATCGCTAGCTTTTAGATGCTAAGTTTGTGGCTTTTAGATGCTAAGTTTAAGTTTACCCCATGTCAGGTTATGCATGGTGCTTTACATCAATATCTTTAAAATGAAGGTAACTTTTACCTTGATTTTTAAGTTCAATAATTTCGTGTGTACCTCTGAATACACTTTATTATCAGACCTTGTCCCATCCATTCCTGCAAGATAAACAAATTAAAGAAGGAGATAATTAGCAAACAAAATGTAAGTGATAAAAAAAGTTCTCATTTAAATGGAGAGTAAATCTTTTAAATTCGTTTTTAGATTTATTTTTTAAAATCACGAGTTTCCCAAATATATAAATGGCATGCTGTCTTGAAGGGTCGAAGGAGCTTGTCTTTAGTCCTCAACATAAATGCTTGTCGAAGGAGTCAGTCCTTGGTCCTTTATATAAGTAACTTGGATGGTCGAAGATATCGATCCTTTGTCCTCAACATAAATGGCTTGGAATCGATCCTTGGTCCTCAATATAAATGCTTTGGACAGTCGAATGAGTCGGTTCTTGATACTCAACATAAATGCATTGGATGGTCGGATGCCAATCCCTGGTCCCCAAAACAAATGCCTTGGATGGTCGAATGAGTCGATCATTAGTCCTCAACATAAATGCTTTAGACGGTCGAAGGAGTTGGTTTAGGTCCTCAACATAAATGCCTTGGAAGGTTGAAGGTGCCGATCCTTGTCGTTAACGTAAATGTTTTGGACGGTTGAAGGAGACGGTCTTTGGCCCTGAATAAAAAATGTTTTGGGCGGTCGAAGGAGTTGATCATTGTTTCTCAACATAAAATGTCTTAGATAGCTAAAGGTGGTAGTCCTGGGCCCTCAATGAGCATGGAACGGTATGATTATTAGCCTATTTATAAGCAAATATCTTCCAAACTCTAAAAATAACCGCAACATGAAAATTATAAAAAAGAAAATGTTTTGGACGGTTGAAGGAGACGGTCTTTGGCCCTGAATAAAAAATGTTTTGGGCGGTCGAAGGAGTTGATCATTGTTTCTCAACATAAAATGTCTTAGATAGCTAAAGGTGGTAGTCCTGGGCCCTCAATGAGCATGGAACGGTATGATTATTAGCCTATTTATAAGCAAATATCTTCCAAACTCTAAAAATAACCGCAACATGAAAATTATAAAAAAAAAAAAAAAAAAAACGGAATGTTAGTATCAAGAAACCAAGAAATCAGTTTCTTGGCGAAACCAAGTAAATAATTGAAAAAAAAATAAAAAATTGGGCAAAACTCGATCAAAACCAAAGAAATCAATAATTGATTAATCACTAATAATTGATTAATCATTATTAATGGTTGATTTTTAAATCAGACATGTTTGGCAGAAACTGAATTGGTTTCTGCAATGGCGTAGAAATCAATGTTATTTTTTAATTATTAGAAAAATAGAATTCAATCAAGGTAAAACAAAAAAGGGGGAAAAAAAAAAGAAAAAAGTTAGGAGAAAATTTTCTTTTTTATTTATGTTTCTTGTACAAAGTTTGAAACTTCAATGCTCAATGCTTTCTTCTTGCTGTCCTTTTCAAAGAAAAAATAATATAGTTGCGGGAAACAAACTTTTGACAAACAATTTTTCTTCTATCTTCAACTTTTTTTGAAACGAAATTCATTAAAAGTATGTTGTTTGATCATAAGTATTATATATATATATATGAAACTTAATCTCTCTACAAGGCCTAATAGAACTCAAATTGTGAAATCGCATTCAAATTCAAAATACAAGCTGCATCTAAGATAGGAGTTAGATTGAAAAGGATTTTTAGCTCTTGTTTGAGTTTCATTCTTTGGAAAAAAATGCATTTTTAAACAGTGTTATGACATCATTTCAACCACATATTCTTAAATAAAATAATATTACAAGTAAATTCAAAATTTTTCTTTATTTTTTGAGCACATATTTTTGATCAATACACCATTCAAAAATTAAATTTCCCCCACAATGGGCTCAAAGAAGGACTTGTTTTAAATATTTTCAGATTTTTCTCAAAGGGCTATATTTATCTTCTTATTTTGAGAAAAAAAAATTTTTAAATCAAACCAAATCATCGAATCACATTACAATGGGCTCAAAGAAGGACTTGTTTTAAATATTTTCAGATTTTTCTCAAAGGGCTATATTTATCTTCTTATTTTGAGAAAAAAAAATTTTTAAATCAAACCAAATCATCGAATCACATTCAAAAAAAAAAAAAAAAAAAAAAATTCCTCTCAAATTTCAAGGATAAGGATTGTATTCCAAATCAAATTTATAGTCTAACCTCAAATTTTTTCATGTGTATCAATTTAGTAATGGGAAGTTCAAGTTCAAATCAAATTTTGAATCAAATTTTGGAAATCTAAAACCAAGATTTGTTAATTTATTTATTTCCATAATTAATAAATAAAGTCTTGAGGAGGGCATTTTCAAACATAACACACACACATCCAGTGGGACAAAACTTGATCGAAGGAAAAAAAGTACAGGTACTCCCCTAATTTTGTAAGTGAAAATTCTTATATCGAGCGATCCCTGTCTTGTACATCAATGTCTTCGATATTGTAATTTTTAGTGAAGTATGTCTCATGTTGCCTTACAAAGTCTTCAAGTTACACCGCCTTTATAGAAGATATATATCAATCTTTGATGATTCTTTTAACATAATGATTTGAAAAATAACTTTTGTTGATCTCTTTAGGAGTCTTATACATATAAGAGTTATTATAAGGGTAAAATATCATTCGTTAGGGATAAGGGTTCAAACTACACATAATGTGTTACATTTTTCCTATACGTAATTGAGAAGTACTTTGTTGATTAAGTTAATTGAATGCGTTTAACAAACAATAGTGTTAAACTATTTATCGACATCTCAACTAACATTTATTAAAAAGTTGAGATTTAGAATCACTAGTCTATTTTGTGTGTGTGTGTGTGTGGTGGATGATGGGGCCATAATTATCACCACAATTAATTTTTAGAAATATAGGTAATTGGTCCCTATTTTAGTTAGTAATGGTTAATGAAAAATTTTCATAAAAGAGAATAAACATCATATAGGATTTTATTGGATTAAAGAATCTTCTGATTCTTCATTGAATACTTATTTGAAATTTTAATTTCACATCATTATTAATTCAGTGATAATCCAACTTGTCATGCCAAACAATAAAGTTAAATTGAAATTCTAGTTCATTATAAGATATAATTCAACTATTTAATTTCAAAAAATTCAATTAAACCATATATAATTATATATCATTCAAGTATTCAAATTAATAAATGTTCTTATAATATTTGTTATACGTTTTCTTTTAGGGATAAATATAAATTCAAAATGATATATTCTTCGAAACCGTACTATTTTAAGAGCACATTATCTTTAATTATTGCTTCTTCAAGAGTAATATATTAATATTTTTCTAGAATATTGAAAATTATAATTCATGTTCTTTAAGGATGATAAATTAATATTCTTTTCGACTATTAACATTCTAGAAAATTAATTTTCTTTAAAAATTACAACCTAGTATTAAGTTGTTTAATTTACGTTTCTTTAGGAACACAATGAGATATATATTATTTTGGATATGTGCTGTTTCAAAAGCATTTTATATTTTATTATTACTTCTTCAAGATCAATAATCAATGTTCTTCTGGAATAGTTAAAATATTATTACGCTTTTCAGGAATAATAACATATTATTATTTAGAAAAATAAATTATGTAAGAATTTACTCTTTGGGAGTAAAAAATAATTTATATTAGATCGTATTTATTATACTTTTTTAGAGCAAGTAAAATTTAATCAAAACATAAATAAGTATGCAGAAGAATGGAAGCATAAATAAATTGAATAGTTTAATTTATGATTTTACATAGAAATCGATCAATATTCTTCTGAAATATTGAAATTTAGCCCTTGTTTGAGGCCCATTTTGGGGGAAAGGAATGCATTTTGAATAGTAGATTGATAGAGAATATGTGGTTAAAAATTAAGAAAAAAATTTGAATTTGCGTATAATATTCTTTTATTGAAGAGTGTGTAATTGAAAATGAATTTTTCTAAGAATGGAGCTCAAACAAGGGCTTAATATATTTTTTAGAATATTAATTATAATATTATACTACTTTAAGAGTAATAAAATATTTGTAATAGACAGATCTATAAATAACACTCTTCTGAAATATTAAAAAAAATCACAGTGTTATGCTCTTGAAGAGCAATAATATATTAATCTTTGAAATAATAAATTTAGAAGAACTCACTCTTCAAATGTCAAATATAATTTTTAATTATGCTCTTCGGAATCAAGTAATATACAATTAAAAAATAAATAAGTGTGTTACTTCTGGAGGAATAACAAATTATTACTTAGAAAACATTAACTTTTCATGAGTATATTTTATATGAAAATATAATATTTACAGGGTTGTGCTTCTCAGGAACAACAACAAACTAATATTTAGAAACATTAACTTTCTTGATTATGTTTTCTAGTAATAGTGTTGTGTCATTTCAGGGCAAAAATATGATAGATTATCAATTTAAAGATAAAACGGTTTAATAACGATAATAATCAATACGTTAAACGAACATAAAAAAAAAAAAAAACTTAATATAAACAATTAATCCAGAAGGCATAAATCTTATATTAAACGATAATACCTTCATGAATTTAGCATCACTGCCTTGTCATTGTATTTCGTCCAATACCAGTGGGCTATACGTGGCGTCATCATAGATAGTCAAACCTTAATCTTGAGATTTAATTCAGTAAAGAGCAAAACCCAATAACTTTTTGTAAATAATGATTACAAAATTTAGAATTTGGGTATTAGGCCTATTGGCAATTTCGATTGCAGGATCAAAAGTATAAGATTTTTTAGCAAATATTTTAATGCCTTGGATGCCATGATATTGGATGTGGAATTGAAGTTCGCTAATAGCATGTTATAAACTAGAGAGAATAATAGAGTAGCCAATAGATTTGTATATTTTATTAAGAATCAAGATTCGTATTTATAGGGTTCAAAATAAGAGTTACAATTAGAATAAAATACGCTTTGAACTAGATAAAATTATCTATATATATCATGATAATGCTAAATAATCATCAATATATATATATGATTTGTGGTCTATCTTAATAAGGTCAACCTTATTAAGCGGAATAGTCCAAGATTTTATAAGTTGGTCTATATTTCAGTATTTAACTAATGTGAGATTATATTCTTTTAACATGCCCCCACAAGATGATGGCTCGTTTGAGCAAACCAATCTTACAATCCGTTGCTTATTAATTGAGACTTATAATCGGATCGAATCTCTCGTTGGAGTTTAATGAGCTATGATACCATGTTAAGATTTAGGGTCCATGTTAATAAGGTCAACTTTATTAAGTGGAGAAGCCCAAAATCTTTATAAATTGGCATTTATTTCGATATTAAATCGATGTGGGATAACACATTCCTTACCATATATACCCACATAAAAGAAGTCCATGAAAGAGGTCCATCCTACTTTAAAATTCAATAAAATAAATCAAATCAAATAAGATAAAATCAAATAAAATAGGGCCAAAGGTCTATGAAAAATAACAAGTGAAAAGCTAAAGAAAAATTCACAAGTGTAAGAAATCCAAAGTCGGTGGAAGAGAAAAAACTACCTCAAGCTAAGTTCAGAAATACCAAGAAGATCAAAGTCGTCTTTAAATTCAAACAAATTCAAGAAGGTGCAAGTCTTCTTCCAATTAAATCTAATCAAATTCAAGTTCAAGTTCGGAAGTTCCAATTCAAGTCTCCAGATCCAAGTATCAAACAAGCCAATTTCTCCACAAGTCAAGTTTTTAACAAATCTTGAAGTCCAACATTCAAGCCTCTTCAAACTCTCAGATCATTAATCATATGGTTTTGCAATTCTACAGCCACGAGAAGATTAACATCCCGTTGTATTTTTTTACGATACAATTTGTAACAATTTTGTATTTTAATATACGAAATTTATCGGACACATACATATCAACATCCTACAAATCAAAATACCGCATTGGATATGCCAATATTTTTTAAGTTTTATCAATTACTAGTCTTCCACATGTATGATGACGGAGTGTATTATAAAAATAGCAATACTAGGTCACGCACCACAGATGATTACTACTCTTACATTAGCATTAAAACAGTAGCATTTCAAGAAAGATAGCAAATTTGTACACTAAATTTTTTTGTAAGAATATCAAATAATCAACCTCCGTTCTTGTAATATGGTACTAAGATGAAACATGAGAACAAATGTTTTCGAAATAAATTAAAAATCTAAATTATAGAATGAAAAAATTACCTTGTGATATGTAGCTTTGACATGAGATTCTGAGAGCACCAAGTTATGAAAAGGTTCCGCCAAAAGTGGCCAAATTTCTTGCTCATTCATTTGAGTTGTAGAAGAGCTAAGTATATTGATCACCAAAAATAACCTAGGCTTAGTTTATACTCACTTCCAATCACCACAAAGTAGACAACTACAAACCCAAGACAATACCAAGTTCACTTCAGGTTGCCAATGAGATATATCACTTAGAAGACCACAAAGGTGCAAGAAATCTCATAGAATATCACTACTAAAGCAGTAGTCACAAAGAGGCAGAAAAAGTAGAAGAAGAGAGCACACAGAAACAGCCGAGAGAGAGAGAGAGGTAGCGAACGGGTCTCTCACTTAGAGAGACAAGAGATCCATTTATCTTGTAACCAATGGCCTAAATAAGATAAGTGTGATTAGATTAACCAATGGGTTAAGTTAGAGGTCCAAAAGATAGATAAGTGGGCCAAGTTTTCTCTCAATTAAAAGGCCATCCAAGGAAGTGGATTGGGCCACGAGCAACACTAAAATATTTAGGTTGCTTCGAGTGGCCCAATTAATCTTTGGGTTGTATTGTCTCGAATGTGGTGTTGGATTCTCATTCAATCATTTGGCTAGGCCGACTGCAAAAATTAAATCGAGTAACATCATAGTTCGGGAGAGGTCGTTTGACAACAAATTGTCTAACACCTTGGCTCAAGATCATTATCAAATTTTTTACATGACCAGTTGTTGAGGCATCCATCTGAAACAAATAATAGAAAATCCCTATAAGAATCTCTGTATAGAAGTGTTGCGGAAGCTCTCTCAAAAGATCTTCAAACGGTGGTTTTCCAGGCTCAGTCCAACGTACCTTTCTCTACCAACAACCAATCCAAACGGCTCCAAACCACAACCAATTGATTCACCTTGGTTGCTATACAATCTTACCCACGTAGGACAAGAAGGGATGATGATTTACGGCCACAAAGGCAAGGAGAAGACACCACAAAGGTATACTATGAAAGAACCACCAATTGCACACGTTATACAAGCGTTCTGGACACTTCTGGACACTTTTTTCTCACACAAAAAGGGGGCAGCCGGGATTCACTAGTTTCTTCTCTCAAAATCACACAATCATCATCACAAAGAGGCTAGGGTTATATTCATATATATACTCTAGGGTTAGGCTTTAAGTTGGGCCACTAAAGGGGTAAGCGGGCCAAGATTCAAGCCATCCATAAGGAATACAATTGGGCCGGGTGTAGCTCATGGACTTGGTTGTTGGACTTATTTCATTCATCGGCCTATGCCTATGAAATAATATTAACCCACGTTAACATCATAGCCCGGGATTTATTGGGTATCAAAAACCCAACAAGAAGTATACATATATTTTTGAACAACTCTAGCCATCTAAAAGATAAACGTTATGCAGCAAAAATATGGAAACTGGTAAAAAGCAAAAATTTCCTGTTAAGGGAAGGGGAAAAGAGTCAAATTATTTATTTTCTTGTGTCCGCGTCGTTATGACATTAAATTTTATGCTTTACAAATGGAAAAATCCCAGATTTCTGTTGTGCTTGATAGGCAAGAGCTTTTGCATCATTTCTTCTATTTTCACTGGACTGTTGTTTGTGTTTTTATATATTTCCACAAATGTTTGGAGATAAAAACTGATTTCACTTTGACTGATCAAAATGCTCTCCAAAGAACATGGGAACATAAATATTGTGTTCGAACTGGCCATATTTCCCAAATTAACTCTAATGTATAGCTTCTAGACAACAAAAATAATTTCAATAAGCTATTAGAAATGTGCAGAGAGAAGAGATCAAAATCTCATTCTTATTTTAGATTTTTGTTGTCGTACAAAATTAATGACACATTTCATATTGTTGGACTAAATGTAGCCGATGGAATGGTTGGGAATGAATACCAGATAACACATACTGTATATGCAATTTAGATACCATCTACGCAACATACCATATTTACGCATACCGTATATACAATTTACTGTATATACAGCTTACCGTATTTGCATATACCAGTCTAGCATATACTGTATATGCAGTGAACTGGGCAAAATATAGCAAATTAAATTGCAGTAAAACGAACAAATTAATCTAGTTGGCCAAATAAAGCAAATTAATTTTTAATAAACAGAACAAGTAAACTAATTAGCCAAAAACAAGAAAATTTTGACCGAGGCTTGTGTGAACATTGTCGAACTGAATTTGTCCTTGAACAATATCACCGACTATGTGACTATGCACTATGCAGACCAAAAATATGCAGAAATCGTGTTTCTATAAATATGTGCAGAGACTTTAAGTTTTTCTCTTATTTTTCTTTTTGTGTAGAATTGTTTGAAACCTAGTTGCTTATATAGACTTAACCCCATGAATGTCATTAACTCGTATTGTAATGACAATGAATATAGGAGTTTCAACATTTTTGGAATTCAAATGGTTGATTTTCCCCCCACGCAAGGACGTAAAGAGAGCCTCTATGCTACACACAATCACACCATTCCAAAGTGCAATCCTTAGGAGTGGGCACTTTTTCCCGAAACCGATTAGAACTGGCCGGTTCGGCTCCAAATCTTCTAAAAACACACTTCGGTTTTGGGACATAATAATGAGAACTGGCCGGTTCTGGTCCGGTTCTTGGTTCTACTATGAGAACCGACGGAAGTCGGTTCTCATTTTATTTTTTATTTTTTTGGTTTAATTATTGGCCCGTATGACACGGCAATGAAACTTTCCTTCATTTTAGAGACTCATCAGTTTCCTTGTTGCTCTTGGATTCTTTCTCTTTTTAATTCTTATAATTGTTTGATTGATTGATTATTTTCCTTCATTAAATTTCCTTATTCTGTTTGATAGCTTTCCTTCATCAAATTTTCTTGTTTGTCCAAAGTTGATCGGATTCGGCCTTCAACATTTGAAGGTTATTGAAGTCTTGAAGATAACCCGGTAATGTACTAATTTTGTAATTTTTTTGGCATAATACCTCATTATTGGTTGATTTCCGATTTGTACCCTTTGTATTTATATTTTTTTCGATCTTTTATTGGCTAGGCTGGGAGTGAAATTGTTGAATAAGGGTGAATTTAATAAATGATTGGCTATGCTGGGATTGTGATTTTCTGGTGTGGGGTGGTGGGAGTGGGCGAGGGAGAACTGGAGAAGAAGGATGAGGGGTTATTCTATAAATGAATAAGAAATTCATTTATAAAAGTATTTATAATTTTTTCGTTCAATTCATTAAATATTTATTGAATAAGCAATTCATTGATTTGCTTGTTGAGTCTCTTCAATAATTCAATTACTGTTTTAAATTTCTTAGAAACTTGAAAGATCCTAAATCTGACTGAATTAATTGTGATATGAGCAGAAGATTCAAACATCAATGCGGTTGGATTGGATGAATGGTGTTGATTTTATTTATTTGTGAAATCCTATATATAAATGTGCATAATCTTTGTTGATTTTTTCTTTTAATGTAGGCTTATCAGTCATTAATTCTATGAAATTAAGCTCAAATCCAGCAAAAGTTGGATTAATAGTTGTTTGAAGTTTAATTGGGATGGGGGTCAACTTGCCCATCTGGAGAGAGAGGGGGAATCAAGGTGTTTTACATTTTTTTTTTCATTAACTATAATAATCTAGTTTTAGTAATATAAAAAATTGAATTGGAGTGTACTGTTTTGTGTGTGTAAATAAAATGTTTAGCTAGAATTTAAGCTTTCCTTTCATGAAGGAGAACCACAAAACGGGATGTCCTTGAAAAGACCTTTCTTTTTAGTAGCTTCTTTTAGTGTATCTGTGCACTTTTGTGAGTGTGAATTAAATGTTTGTGTACATTATAGTTTTCTCATATACAATTTAATTTGCAAAATATATTATGGTTATTGATTTTAGTGAATATGTAACATTGCTGCAGTGTCAGTGTTCATGAGTAGGCTGAGTTTCTGAAATAAAACACTCACTTAAATGGCTTTTCCTCATCCTCATCCACTTATACGTTTCTCTATTCATTCTGTGTTATTGTTGATTCCATAAGTTTATTTCATATTTTCATGTTATTTGTATATTGTAGATAAATATTGAGATGGCTGAAGATAAAAAATAAAATAAAAAATCAAAGTATGAGATCGGAAGTATGGTCACATTTTACTAAGATACAAGGGGGAAAAAAAGCAAAATGTAATTACTGTGAAAAGTCTTATGCTTGTGATTCCAATAAGATTGGTACTTCTGGCTTGTGAAAACACTTTAAAAATTGCCAAGCATATAAGAGTATCAAAATGGATGAAAGACAAAAGGTACTAGCAAGACAATTAAATGACAATGATGGTGGTGATGGTGGCATTGCCAATATTATTGCTGTGGTGTTTAACAAAGAAGCATGTAGGAGGGCAATGGTAAAAATGATTATTGCTGATGAATTGCCATTTAGCTTTGTTGAAGGTGTTGGGTTTAGAAAATTCATGGGATATGCTTGCCCTAAGTTTGATGTTCCATCTCGTAGAACAGTCACGAGGGATATATTGAAATTTTATAGTGAGGAAAAGGAAATATTGAAAGGTAAACTTATTTCTAATAAGTAGAGGGTGTACCTTACAACAGATTGTTGGACATCAATACAAAATATTAGTTACATGGTCATCACGACCCATTTTATTGACAAAAATTGGGTAATGCATAAGAAGATATTGAATTTTTCGGTGGTTCCAAACCATAAAGGGGAAACAATTGGAAAACTTATTGAAACATGTTTGCTTGATTGGGGAATAGAGCATGTGTCCACAATTACTATTGATAATGCAAGTGCAAATGATGGGGCTATCGTCTATATAAAAAAGGTATTAAAGAATTGGAAGGTTGATGGGATGGTTTTAGGTGGTTCTTTTATGCACGTAAGGTGTTGTACACATATGGTGAATTTAATAGTAAATGATGGGTTGAAAGAGTTTAATGTGGCAATTGCAAGTATTAGAAATGCTGTGAAATATTTTCGATCATCCCCTTTGAGATTAGCAAAATTCAAGATTTGCACAGAGAGGGAGAAAATTGAATGCAAAAAATTGGCTATGTTAGATGTACCTACTAGGTGAAATGTGACATACTTGATGTTAAATAGTGCGCTTAACTTTGAGAAAGCATTTGATCGTATGGCAGAGGAAGATGGTTTCTATTGCAAATATTTTGATGAATGTGAGAACGGGAAAGAAAGAGAAGGTCCACCTAATACAGACGATTGGGAAAAAGGTAGAAAGTTTGTTAAGTTTTTGAAAACCTTTTATGAAACCACTTTAGAATTTAGCGCATCTTTGAGCGTGACCTCGAGTTTGTACTTTAAAGAAGTTTGTAATATTCAGCACTTGTTGAAAACATTTAGTGATAGACAAGATCCTATATTAAGTGATATGGAAAAAAACATGAAGAGCAAATTTGACAAGTATTGGGGCAGTGTTGAGAAATGAACAAAATACTGATAGAAGCCACAGTGCTTGATCCTTAGTATAAGTTGGAGTTTGTGGGTTATTGTATTGGCCACTTGTATGACAATATCTTGGTTGAATCGACAAAAGACGAAATCAAGAATTTATTATAAGAGTTGTATAATCAATACAAGGGATGGCATAATGCATCTAGTTATGGAGATGGTGGTATTTGTGACTTCAATGACAGTTTAATGGAGGTTGCTACAGATGATGATTGGGATGAGTCCAATAATTTTGATTTTGGGTACAAAAAATTGAAAAGTAGCCACACTGATTTGCTAGGAAAAGACGAGATTCAGAGATACCTAATGGAACCCAATGAGGACTCTATTAATCTAGATTTTGATATTTTGACTTGGTGGAAGTTAAATTGTCCAAGATATAAAAATTTGTCCGAGATTGCAAGGGACGTACTTGCAATTCCTATTTCTACAGTTGCTTCAGAGTCAGCATTTAATACTGGAGGGCGAGTTCTTGATTCATTTAGAAGTTTTTTAACACCTAAAACAGTTGAGGCTTTAATTTGTACACAAAACTAGCTATGTTCTACACATTTGGGAGACCGACTATATGGAGTGGGTGCTGAAGAGAGAGAGTTTCATGAAGAATTGATTCAATTGGAAACTGGTAATTAGAATATCATTTTTTCTTCAAGCTTATTAGATCGTATATTCGTTTTTATTTATGTTTCTTTTAATTGAGAATTTGAGATTTTGTAAGTTTCAATGTAATGTAGAGCTAGTTAAGAAACGTACACACATGAAGGATGATTCAACGGTTGTGGAACTTGACTGATGATCTAAAGGTAAGTATGGCCACAATCATATTTTGTATGTAATTTCCCACATGTTTGTTATATTAACTTTAACTTTTGTGATGTAGAATCAATGCAAGAGGATGAACTGATTCTTTAAAAGGATTGATGCAGATAGCTTGGAGAAGAATTGATCGAATAGTTCTTAAGTTCAATTTTTTTTTACGATAGATTTTTAATTTTTTATTGCAATGTGGAATTCAGACATTGGAATTGTTAACTTATTTTTCGAAATTTGGACCCATGTTACATTATTTACGAGGAAACTTGAAATTTATAAAGCATTTTTAGTGAAATTTTGTTACTTCAAGGTACTTAATGGAAAATTTTGTTTAATGGAAGTTTATTTAATCGTTAGAGTACTATGCAATTTATATATGTTGATGATTGCTTGATGATAGCAACTTATATTATTTCGATATTATTTCTCAATTTGTATACTTATTTTTCTTTTAATCTTTGTATAATATGTTAATTTCTTCTATATTTTGTTAAAGTATTGCATTGGTAGCATCTCTAGATTTTTTTATTAGTGAACATTATGTTTTGAGATTTTTAATGCAAAGAACCGGACCGGACCGAATCGGAACCGGTTGGTTCGGTTCCGGTTCGGCTCCTAAGTTAGTTATGGAACCAATGGTTCCATTTTTCAAATTTTCATTGGTATTCGGTTCGGTCCAGTTCCCTTTACCGGACCGTGCCCACTCCTAGCAATCTTATTTAAGGTGGTATTTGTTTTCATAATTTTTCTATGTGGGACAAACCTTAAATGGTTTCCCTCCAACAACATAAACTCCTTTCAATTGGCACACTTTGAGCTCAAATTTTTCATTCATTTGAACACCATTTTTGGCAAGTAAATACATGATTTCAATGTTCTCACGGAGGAAAACACAAATCAATCTCGAACTTCCAAAATAGCTAACCATGAACTCTTACAAAATCTACTAAAAATCTAATTTTTATCTAATCCAAAATGTGCATAATCTTTTGTTGGGACATAATCAAATGATGTTCTGTGTTGTGTTCCCTAAACTAATAAAATCTCCATCATTCAATAAAATAAAGTTAAATTAGATAAGCTCACATAAATTGTAATCTAGGTAACTTTAATCTAGAGCATTAAGAACAGGAAACTTGAATGATTTGAAAATCAGGTGAACAAGAGTGAAATGATTTGAAGAACATGTGGCGGAGTTCTGTCTATTTCTTTGGAATGTCGATGTTAAATAAGCATACCACCAAAATTAAGGGGCATAATAGCTTAGGCTGCGATATCTAATCTGTTATTATTTGGGCTGCCTCGCTATTTCTAAAGAATTGGGCATATCTAATTGGTTTAGTACCCGGCCCATTACCAAAAACGTGTCCTTTGCAAATAACGTTTTTGGCCTCCCTCAAGTAAAACCATCTGCCGTACACGTGGCTTCTTGGCTGCCCTTGATCTGTGATGATTGGTTTTGAGTATTTAAACTCTGGGCTCTTCATTCTTTGGCTGTGCAGTTCTTTCTTTCTCTCTCGAATGTTCTATCTGTGTGTATGAACTAGGGATCTTTCAAATTGGTAACTGTTCATCTTCGTGATGATTTCTCTGCAATTAGTGTTTAGAGTTGTATACAAAATCTTTGTGTAAGGTTTAGTGTTACCATATTTCAAATAGAGAGGCTAGAAGGAAATTGAAGAAATCTGTAATTTCTTCATACATTTGTACGTTTCTTGGTGATTTAGTGGATCTAGAGCTTAATCGCGCAGTCGATGCTCAACGGGTGAGTAGGTTTTGTAACCGAACATCCGGACCCTTTATGGGTGAAAAATTCTCTGTGTTCTTGTTTCTATTTTCTGAAATCCGTTTAAATTTCTCAAAATTGAACAAACACATTGTTGAAATACCAACAAGTGGTATCAGAGCGAGTTTCGAAAAATCCTTTTTCTAAATCTGTTGAAATTTCATTTCCTGAAAACCCTAGTTCTTCGATCTGCTAAGAACCAACTGCTGGTTGGATTATCCTTTTAAAGGAAGGGTTATTTCTGTGGGAAACTGTTTCTCCCTTACTCGGTATCCTAGGGTTTGTACAAATTTTTAAACAAGGGGAATAACTATTAAATTTTTAAAAACTCGCACTTGACTCGGTCAGATCTACTATCCCTGATGAGTTTTTGGTTAACTTTGTTTTGAACTCATACTGAGTCTTGTCGAGTTGAGTCAACTCGTTCCGATTCTTTACTGAGTTTTCTAACTCACTGCTGAGTGCTATTGAGTCTCTGTGACTCGTTGATTGGCTGATTTGAGCTGACGTTCTTGGATCATTTCTGGTAATCTGACAGTACTTTCACTCTGAAATCTTGAGATTTCAGATTCTGGTAACATCTGAAACACCCTCCTTAATTTTGAAATCTGTGTTTCGGTTAACTTTGAACAAGGTCATTAAGGTCAGTAACCTGCCATTGCTTTCCTTTGTCTAAGAACCCTTGAGGATCTGGGAATCTGAGGGAGCAGTGGACTCCAGGGTTATAACTCCTTAGACCAAAGTTCCAACTAACTTCTGTATAAAGAAGATTTGATTCTCTGTAATCTTTAATAATTGCATGATAAGCAGAAAAATTAAATATCTAATTTGTACTATTTTTCATGCACTGCAATTGTATTATATAACTGCCTGCATTCATCTTGTGTATTGTACAATTGTTATTTTGTGAGTCTATTTGTCAATATGTCTACTGTACAAAAATTTGAAGTGCAAACTTGGAATGGTACTGGGGATTTTATCCTTTGGCGTCAAAAAATGAGAGCATTATTATTACAACATAGGTGTGCTGGGGCCTTAGATGGCACCTGGGCTGCTCAAATCAGTGCCTGTAGAAGGCAAGAACTTGATGAAATAGCCTGGAGTACTATTTTTCTACATCTCTCTGATAGTGTAATCAGAAAGGTTGGGAAAACCATTGACACTCAGGCTCTATGGACTAAATTGGAAACCTTGTACTTAACTAGGACTATGCCTAATAAATGCTATCTACTTAGGCACTTTTATAACTTCAGATTTGATAATACATTGAATCTAGAAGAAAATATTGACAGATATACCAAACTAAACCAAGATTTAGATAATTGTGATGAGAAAATCTCAGATGATCAACAGGCTGTTGGTCTATTAAACTCACTTAGTGAAAGATACAGAGATATCAGAAATACTTTAGAATATGGGAGGGAAAGCCTTACTATTGATATTATCACAACTGCCCTAAGAAATAAGGAACTTGAACTAAAGTCAGAGTTCAAAGATACAAAAATTGGTGAGGGACTCTATATAGAAGAGAAACAAATCCAAAATAAAAAAGAAGAATGTATGTAATTACACTTCCTCTAATAAGGGCAGATTTCAGAAACCAAGATATAAGGATAAAAATAAAGGTTAGAATAAAACCAAAAACCAAGTCAGGAAATGTTACTATTGTGGAAAGACATGACACACTGTTTTAAGAAAATCTCTGACTCAAAAGGAAGAAAAAGTCCCGATGATACTACAGCTTTAGCCTGCAATAATGAACTTGATATTCAGGGTGTTGTTCTTGCCAGCACACCTAAGAGAGACCCAAATGAATGGGTTCTTGATTCTGGATGCACTTTCCACATGTGTCCTGTTAAGGAATGGTTTGCTGAATTTGTTGAACTCAATGGAGGACAAATTCAAATGGGTAATGACATGAGCTGTCAAATTAAAGGCATTGGAAAGTTGAAACTCAAGTTAACTAATAACTATTTACTTGAGTTAAATAACATCAGATATGTACCTGATTTGAAAAGAAATCTAATATCCCTAGGGGAATTAGATCACAAATATCATATTATGATTCATAAAGGGCTTATAAGTATAAATGATGACCATGAGAAAGTCATCACCTCTCATAAGACACATGGGATTTACATTATTATTGGTGAACCTATTGTAGGTTCCACCTCCACAGCTGTAAATCCTAAAACAAATCAATCTCTAATCTGGCATAAAAGACTTGGTCACATTTCAGAAAAAAGGTCTTCTTCTCTTAAATAAACTTGGCTGTTTTGGAAAAGATAATATTGAAAGGTTAGATTTTTGTGAAGACTGTATTTTTGGAAAACACCAAAAACAATCTTTCAAACCTGGAATTCATAAAACATCATCCATTCTAGAATATTTACATGCTGATCTTTGGGGACCAGCCTATGTAAATATACTGAGTGGTTTTAGATTCTATCTACTAATTGTAGATGATTTTTCAAGAAAAACATGGACTTTTCTGTCGAAACAAAAATCTGATACCTTTCAAATCTTTAAACAATGGAAGCTGATTATTGAAAATCAAATCAATAAGAAAATTAAAGCGCTTAGAACTAACAATGGACTCGAATTTTGTAATACTGAATTTGATTTCTTTTGTAAAGAAAATGGTATATTAAGGCACAGAACTGTGACGTACACTCCGCAACAGAATGGTGTTGCTAAAAGAATGAATAGGACCTTATTAGAAAAGGTCAGGTGTATGTTACACAGTTCTGGCTTACCAAAATTTTTTTGGGGAGAAGCCCTCAAAACTGCAACCTATCTTATAAATAAAAGTCCATCAAGTGCTATTAACTTTCAAATACCTGAAAAATTGTGGTCAGGAACTATACCAGATTACAAAAAATTAAGAGTATTTAGCTGTGCTGCCTATGCTCATCAAAATGAAGGGAAATTGGAACCTAGATCGCAAAAATGTGTCTCTCTTGGTTATGGAGAGGAAACCAAAGGATATAGACTTTGGGTGAAGGAACAAAACGGTTTCAAAGTTATTATAAGTAGAAATGTCATATTCAATGAAAAGGATATGCCATGCTTAAATTCATCTGGACCAAAATCAAATGAATCTACAATCATAAAAGAAACTGTTCTGAAAAATCAAATTGATAGCCCCATTGATCATAATGATCAGATTGAGGTGGAGACCGCTCAATCTGAAGTTGAAAGCGATCTACCTGAACCTGTATTCGAATCTGAAAATACATCTCTTACTGATTATCAACTAACAAGAGATAGGGAGAGGAGAAATAGAATGCCTTCTACCAGATTTAATACTGATGAATTTGTCACCTTATTTTCTGGTCTAGATACTTTGAATTCAGAACCAAACACCTATGAAGAAGTTGTTAGTTGTCCTGATTCAAATTTCTGGAAGGAAGCTATGGATGATGAAATGAATTCTCTGATAAAAAATGAAACTTAAGTCTTGGTAAATAAACCAAAAGACAAAAGGATAGTTGATTGTAAGTGGATCTTCAAAATAAAACAAGATGACTCTAACTCAGAAAATAAGAGGTATAAAGCTAGATTAGTAGCAAAAGGCTTCACCCAAAAAGAAGGTGTAGATTACAATGAAATTTTCTCTCCTGTTGCTAAATACACCTCAATCAGAATCCTTCTTACATTAACTGCACATTTTAACTGGGAATTAGAACAATTGGATGTCAAGACAGCTTTTCTTAATGGAGAACTTGATGAAGAAATATACATGAACCAACCAAAGGGGTATCAAATAAAATAAAAAACTCAACAGGTTTGTTTACTGAAAAAATCACTTTATGGGCTTAAGCAAGCTCCTAGGCAGTGGTATATTAAATTTTACTCATATGTGAAAACCTTGGGGTTTATGAAAAGTAATTATGATTCCTGTTTCTTCTTCAAGGGATCTGGTGGTCCTGAATCCATTTATCTGCTATTGTATGTTGATGATATGTTACTTGCATTACATGATAAATCTGAAATAGAATCTGTCAAGTTTAAACTGAAATCAGAATTTGAAATGAAAGATCTAAGTAAAGCTAAAAGAATTCTAGGAATGGATATAGAAAGGGACAGAAATAATTACATGCTATGTCTAAAACAAGAAAACTATGTAAAGAAAATTCTAGATAAGTTTTTTATGATTGAATGTAAATTTGTATCCCTGCCCCTTGCAAATCATTTCAAATTATCATGTGATCAGTCACCTAAAACTGAAGAAGAAATTGATAGAATGAAAAATGTCCCATATGCTAATGCAATAGGATCTATAATGTATCTTATGGTATGCACTAGACCAGATCTAGCTCATGGAATAAGTATTTTGAGTAGATTCATGGCAAACCCAGGTGAAACTCATTGGCTACCAGTTAAATGGATGCTTAGATTTCTAAAAGGATCATGTCAATTAGGAATAAATTTTAAAAGATGTAATGAAGGTAGAATTCTGAAGGGTTACTATGATTCAGACTTTGCTGGAGATTTAGACAAAAGAAGATCTACTTCATCTTATATTTTTACTTTGTGTGATAGCTGTATCAGTTGGAAGTCACAACTGCAGAAATTAGTTGCATTATCCTCAACGGAGGCAGAATATATTACTGCATGTGATGCTGTTAAAGAATGTATTTGGCTAAGAGGGTTATTAAATGAAATTGGTTTTCAAAATGATTCTGTACAATTATTTACTGATAACCAAAGTTCTATACATTTGAGTAGAAATCCAGTATATCATGATAGAACAAAGCATGTTGACATAAAATTCCACTTCGTGAGGAACATGGTTGAAAAAGGTATGATTTCTTTAGTCAAAATCCCTACTGAATATAATCCCTCTGATGTAGGTACTAAGATACTTCCTTTAAATAAGTTCAAAAACTGCTTAATGATTCTGAATATCTCATAAGATTGACAGTTAGTGATAAACTAGAATCTTAAGTCATGTATAGAATTCAAACTAATTTCAATTTTTTGTTTTTACAGGTTATGAGAGCAAATGAAGCTAGTGCGATCTCTAGATCCATTAATTAAACAAGAAATAGCTCATCAAGGTGGAGTTTGTTATTATTTGGGCTGCCTCGCTATTTCTAAAGAATTGGGCCTATCTAATTGGTTTAGTACCCGGCCCATTACCAAAAACGTGTCCTTTGCAAATAACGTTTATGGCCTCCCTCAAGAAAAGCCATCTGCCGTACACGTGGCTTCTTGGCTGCCCTTGATCTGTGACGATTGGTTTTTGAGTATTTAAACTCTGGGCTCTTCATTCTTCGGCTGTGCAATTCTTTCTTTCTCTCTCGAATGTTCTATCTGTGTGTATGAACTAGGGTTCTTTCAAATTGGTAACTGTTCATCTTCGTGATGATTTCTCTGCAATTAGTGTTTAGAGTTGTATACAAAATCTTTGTGTAAGGTTTAGTGTTACCATATTTCAAATAGAGAGGCTAGAAGGAAATTGAAGAAATCTGTAATTTCTTCATACATTTGTACGTTTCTTGGTGATTTAGTGGATCTAGAGCTTAATCGCGCAGTCGATGCTCAACGGGTGAGTAGGTTTTGTAACCGAACATCCGGACCCTTTATGGGTGAAAAATTATCCGTGTTCTTGTTTCTATTTTCTGAAATCCGTTTAAATTTCTCAAAATTGA
This sequence comes from Olea europaea var. sylvestris, assembly GCF_002742605.1. NCBI lineage: Eukaryota > Viridiplantae > Streptophyta > Magnoliopsida > Lamiales > Oleaceae > Olea > Olea europaea. Next base: position 7,337,162 of record NC_036254.1, on the reverse strand, counting down.
ACAAACACGTTGTTGAAATACCAACATAATCCAAGCTCCAAAATGTGCCTATATTTCTACCCTTCCATTTGGTTATGTGTATGAGGATAGGAATGCCTAAAATGAATGTCAAATTCATTAAAACCATTCGTTAAAATGAGGATATAGAACCCTATGTTCACCCTTAGATTTATATTTATCTATTAAACTGCCAAGAACAAGTCAGATTTAATAGTCATGGGGAAAATCCAAGTGTATCAAGTGATCTCATCCATAAATGAACATAACGGTGGAAATCCCACAACAGGTTAAACAACTTCTGAAGAAAACTTTTTTTCATTTATTTAAAAAAGGAACACAAATTGACTGAGTTTTTCTAATTTGCAAGAATCATAGAAGCTAATACTGCAAAGACTTCAAAATATAAGCAAGCTGTATAAAATTAAGATGACCTAACTTCTTAAACTAATTATAAATGTTGCACTCTTTATCTAAATTGAAACGAGAACCCTTCGAGCTGAACAGTTCCTACTTTCTTGTCGTTAAACAGAAAGGACGTCAAGAGTTAAGTTGATTCAACCGTAAAATTGATATCGATAGTAAATTTCAAAATGCTATGTTTTTGATATGAATTGAACATGCAAAATTTCTTCAAGGTAGAATACTGTCAATGGTTATTTAAGGATAAACGAGTCAACGTGAAGGATTTTATGACCCATACCATTTCCGATGTTAACTTGCTTGGTCCTTCTCAATCTTCCTAATGCAAAAGCAAGCTTGAAATGAGTGGGTCAAAAGGACTGGGCTTGGGGAATTTTTGGGCTTGATTATAGGTGATATAGCGTGGATTGCACGAGTCCCATGAGCTATATGTCTCAGAATTCTAGTTCAAAAGCTATTCGCCTAAGTGCCTGTAGGACAAAAAATCCTCGTTCTCTCCTAAAGAAATTGTTTTGTTTGCAATGACATCTCCAGTATCCAACTCTACTCCAAAGTATCCCGTACATCTGTTGTTTCTTAGGAGGACTAACATGATTAATCCCAAAAACTGCTCTAGTACCAAGGTTGATGATTCCAATTGTAACTGTAGCAATAAGAACGGCAAGTTCATAGGAGACAAAGCAGATAAACCTATTGTTCAGATCCATGATTAGCCTAGCGACACTGCATTGAAATGCTTCCATATATGATTTGAGCTTCTGGTAATTTTAGTCCTGGCTCAACTAGTTCTAACAATGGATTTACGAATCACTAACGACATATTCAACCCATGTAAAAATTGTCAATTATTTTATTAGTAATTTTTCAATTAATATCTTAGATTAGGATTTTTATCATGGTATTTTTAATTTTCTTTATAGCATAAGATTCTATTTAATTGTATAAATAAGAACACTTGGCCCTTTTTGAAGATGGGATATAATAAAACGAAAAATTGAGTAGTATTGATTATGAGTCCAAATTCTCGGTATTCTTTGAAATTAAACTTTCAATCATTTATGAGTGAATTAAATGAACAAGAAGATTATTCGTGAGTTTGTGTATCATTCTTCCTTAAGTACTATAGATAAATTGGTATCATAGATGGGCTTGGTGTCATAAACATGATGCTGAGGAGATATTAGAAGATGAAGTACAACTGAAGAACATCTGTGTTCATGACTACAAGATTAAAATTCAAGGATGAATCTTCTCCAAAGAAGGGAGAATGATGCAACTAACATGGAAATTATCTATTCTTTAGCAATTTTAGGATTTTACTATTATCTATAAAATGTTTTTAGATTTTTTCTTCTGAATAAGGTTTTGCTTACGATATATTTTAATTAATATCCTAGATTATGATTTTTATTTCACTATTTAGAAATTTCTTTATAGAATATGATTCTATTCCAAAAGTATAAATAAGACTATTCGGGTTTCTTGGACGAAGGGATTTAATGAAAATAAAAATTTTGTCTTCAATTACGTATTCCAAATTCTTCATATTCAAAATCTCAAATGCTACAGGATAAAAAAATCATTGAAAAATACATGAGATCATGAGATCATGGGCAAAGTGAGTGGAGAATATCAAGTATACTTTTTCATATATATATATATATATATATATATATATATATATATATACATGAATGATCTCCTAAGTATCGGTGTTTAGCTTATAATAAGAATAACACATTATTTAATTGGTGAATCATTTATTAGATGGGGCCTACCATTAACTTATTCACCAGTTAAATGATGTGTCATGTTATTGGTACTTAACATACACACACACACGCACACACTGTTATTCAAGTTCACGTACGTCACTTAATAATTCAAAGTATAATATTCCATAATAATAGTATATCTTGTGAGACATCCTCAAAATGGAGTTTAAAAGCACTTGATAATATAGTTCAAACATAGTATATCACATTAATTTCAAGTAAATAATATCCTACCATATTAAAGGTATAGTCACAACATGAAATCTGTACTACAATCTCATTACTTCTCAATTTACTTGAAAACTGAGTTAAATATTTCATTGGCGATCGAACTTTGTACCAATTTACAACTTATTGACCGAACTTTCAAAATTGTCCCATTAGCCATTGAACTTCATGCCGTTAGTGTCCATTACTCATTGTGTTGAATCTGTTAGTAGACGTGTCGATGTAGCTAACGAAAAATTGAGATGGCAAGTTAAAGCCATACAAATGTAAAATGTTTGCCAACTTAGTGCCACGTCATCTAGCAGAAAACACGCCTTCATCAAATGGCTATCTGAATTTCATAAAACACGACACAACAAAATCAAATTCCACCATCACGGAAAAGCTTGAAGTCAATTTATTCCCACCCAAATCTCTTCCCTAAGTGCCTAAACAAAGAAAGAAGACAAAAATTCTCAAATCAATTGGCCAAGCTCCATGCCTAAACCCTAAGCCCCAAATTTCCCAAAATTCCCGATATCTGAATCACCAAATAAATAAAATTAATTACCCAAACTCCATCCATGTTGGAAATTGGTTTCCAAATTAACATGAAAGATCGGAAATTGGTTAAGTAAAAATTGAAATCGGAAAGTGTGGCTAATGTGTCAACTTCGGCCGAATATTCGGACTTGATCCGATGGTCAAATTATAAAAGTAAAAAGGCCAACTTGTTCTACTCATCGAGTAGATGATCGTAGTATATTTGGACATTAGAAACCAATTCCGGATGAATGAGAAATTGTAGTCCAAAGATTGGAGGAACATACGTGGAAAAAGGCTAAAATACACTATCGCTCGATGTTCAATTTCCGATCTTTCATGTTAATTTGGAAACCAGTTTCCAAAATGGATGGAGTTTGGGTAATTAATTTTATTTATTTGGTGATTTGGATATCGGGAAATTTGCTCGACCGAAATTCGAGTGAAAAGCGAGTGAAGTATGTTCTGCTCGGATTTTTGAAGAGCCGCTCGAACAAAAAGCTAGCGAAAATGGAATGTTGCAACTATTTGAAAGATTTCAGAATTTAGCCCACACCACTTCATCCACACCCCTTCCTCCTCTATAAATAGGACCCCTTGGACGTCCCTAAATACACACCAACTCATATTTTGCATTGAGCACTCTTCTTCTCTTACGAAATTTCTCTCCCTTTTTCTTGCATAAAAACCCTATGTAGAGGGGGAAATTCCTTCGGTTCGCCGGTTCTTATGGTGTGAAGTGCTGCTACCACAAGATTAAATATTCGTTGTATCTTGGGAGACAAGTGCCGTCAACCGTGAGCACCATAGCGGGATAATATTGTCTTAAGGAGAAAGTGCCATCATTTGCCTCGGATTTCATTTCTTTTTCTTCTCCTTTTCTTGTTCCATTTTAATACCTTGATTTTGTGGTTTTGTATAACACTTTCAAGTTGACATATCGATAGTTTGATTACGCTCATGCGGGTTAAACATTAATTTGTTTTGATACAAACATCAACCACCATCATACCGCTCACATAAACATCGGAACCAACAATCTTAAGACAATATTTGTCGGTGGTTGTTTTGATTTTGTTTTGGTTTAACCTATACTTTATTCTTCATTTTAGAATAGTCTTTGTGCACTGTTCCTTCCCTTACTTTGCATTGTGATAATCTTCTGTTTTTGTAACAGAAATGAGTAATGTAGAGGCTTCAAGTCAAAACGATACAAACATGATTACGCATATGGCTATAAACACTTCAATCCCGCATGGTGAAAAATCGAAAAAATTTAGTGGCGTGGATTTTAAGAGATGGCAACAAAAGATGTTATTCTATCTCACTACCCTTAATTTGGCAAAGTTCTTAAAAGAGACCGCGCCATCTGTACAAGAGGGAGAAAATAATCGTGAGTCGATTATTGCGTTGGATGCATGGAAGCACTCGAACTTTTTATGCAAAAACTACATTTTGAATGGGTTGGACAATACACTATATGGGCTGTATAGTTCTAAAAACTCGGCCAAGGAATTGTGGGATTCTTTGGAAAATAAATAAAAGACCGAGGATGCCGGAACCAAGAAGTTCATTGTGGGCAAGTTTTTGGACTACAAAATGGTAGATACCAAAACTGTGATAAGCCAAGTGCAAGAAATTCAAGTCCTCTTGCACGACATACATGCCGAAATGATGGAACTAAGTGAATCCTTTCAAGTGATTGCCATCATCGAGAAACTCTTTCCTATGTGGAGAGATTTCAAGAACTATCTCAAGCACAAACGTAAGGAGATTAATTTGGAAGAATTGATCGTCCACTTGAGAATTGAAGAAGACAATAGGAAAAATAAAAGGAAACCTATTGATCAACTTGGAGCAAACTTTGTTGAAATAGAACAAAGACCTTTGAACAAGAAATGAAATATCTCAAACGATGCACCGCGTAGAGATAACTCCAAGAAGGCGAAAATGTTCAAAGGGAAATGCTATAATTGTGGAAAGGCCAGACATCGTTCAAATGAATGTCGAAAGCCTAGGAAACCTGTTCAAGCCAACATGATTGAGAATGAAAACCTTTCCGAAGGAATGCAAGAGATGAGTCTATCTACAGTTGTGTCCGAATGCAACATGGTTGGAAACACAAGGGAATGGTGGGTAGATATCGGTGCAGCCCATCATGTGTGCGTTGATAGGGCAATATTCTCCAACTATCAAGAACTGAAAGGGGAACAACTATTCATGGGGAACGCTGCAAGTTCCAAGATTGAAGGACAAGACAAAGTCACTTTAAAGATGACATCTAAAAAAGAGCTATCCTCAACAACGTCCTACATGTGCCGAATATTCGAAAGAATCTTGTGTCTGGATCTCTTCTTAGTAAAAATGGTTTCAAACTTGTATTTGTATCCGATAATTTTGTGTTGTCTAAGAATGAGATGTATGTAGGAAAATGATACATGTGTGACGGAATGTTCAAGATGAACGTTCTAACTGTTGTACCGAAACAAGGCATTATGAATAAAGTAACAAATTCTGTTTACTTGCTTGAGTCTTGTTTATGGCATAATCGATTAGGACAAATGAATTATAATTCGTTGCGCAAACTTATGAATCAAAGTTTAATTTTGGCGCTTGAAATTGATCCTAATCACAAATGCGAAATATGTGTTGAAACAAAATTGGCTAAAACACCGTTCCATTCAATTCAAAGGAAACGGTACCTATAGAATTAATCCATAGTGATATATGTGATTTGAAATTCGTTCAAACTAGAGGCGGTAAGAAATACTTTGTAACTTTTATCGATGATTGTACAAAGTATTGTTATGCCTTTCTTTTAAGAAGCAAAGACGTAGCCTTAAATGCATTTAAACAATATAAGGCTGATGTTGAAACGCAACTTGACAAACGAATTAAAAATATTTGTAGTGATGAGGAGGTGAATATGTGGCACCGTTTGAAGAATTTTGTTCCGAACATGGAATCATTAATCAAACAACGGCTCCATACTCCCCTCAATCGAATGGAATTGCTAAATGCAAAAATCGATCTCTTAAAGAGATGATGAATGTGATGTTAATAAGTTTGGGTTTACCTTAAAACTTATGAGGAGAGGCTATCTTAACGGCAAATAGTCTTTTCAATCATATACCGCTTAAGAAAATGGAAGAGGCACCATATGAGTTATAGAAAGGTCAATCTCCTTCCTACCAACACTTAAAAGTGTAGGGGTGTTTGGCAAAGGTTGAAGTACCCAAGCCTAAACAAAATCAAATTGTCCCAAAACGATCGATTACATATTTATTGGACACGCCAATAATTGCAGTGTACATCGTTTACTAGAACACAAATCCGATATTCAAGATGTACACGAGGGTACCATAATTGAATCAAGGAATGTAGTATTCTTTAAAAACATATTTCCTTACAAAGATAGGGAAACGTCAAGTTCAAATAAGAAAACTTATGAATCTGCAAATGGATCTTAAAATGAGGAAGAACCAAGGCAGAGTAAGAGGGCTAGAACATCCACATCATTTGGTCAGGATTTTTTAACTTATATGGTAGAAAATGATCCAAGGACTTACAAGGAAACGACGTCTACCCCGGAAGAACCGCATTGGAAGGAAGCTATCAATAGCGAAATAGATTCCATAATGCAAAATCATACTTGGGAATTGGTAAATTTACCTCCCGAAAATAAGCCTTTAGAGTGTAAATGGATATTTAAAAAGAAATTGAAATCCGATGGATCCATTGACAAATATTGTAATATTCCGACATTTCGTAGAATAGAATTTAAATTATGTATGTTATAATTTAATATTTTGAAAGTTTAGGGACTAAAGTGTTTACAAAGTAAATTTTAATATAATTTAGGCTAAAATGTAGATATTGACAGAGTGACAATAAGTATATAAATATTGGGCTCGTTGGAAAGTTCGTATTTAATCATGCATTTTAGGTTCGAGAAAAAGTTAATTTGAATTAGCGAAAACTAAGTTATTGAGGTCGAAAGATGTAACTGTAAATTATATTTTAATTGTGTTGTTTAATGAATTACAGACTTAATGAGGGAGACACGTGAAAAAAGAGAGTGGCTTTTGGTAGGATTTAATTGATTAAATAATAATTTTATAATAAAAAATGGAGAGAGAGAAGGATATGGGAGGATGTGAGTGGTGGTTGAGAACTTTATTTATTGTTGTTATCTTACTAGAACTTTGAATTTAGGGATACTCCACGTGTACGGTAATGCATGGCTTTTGGGTGACAAGACTTAGTCAAATATCTTTGATTCAAAATATCTGCTTCCCTATTTTATCCATAACCATATCCCACTTTTACACGTTTCTTCCATAATACAAAGACTTCGGAATTTAGGGTGTAACTGTCTAATGCACCACACGAAATAGACACACAAAAATATACGTGCATTGCACACAGTGATAGTAGAGGCAGAAATAAAAACGAAGGAAAGAAGGGAACGCGATTCTTGTTTTATCTTTCAAAAATTAAACCAGTTTAACAAGGTAGGATATAAGGTGCAGTATTTTTTTAATGTCCCGTTTAATTATTTTTTTTCACATGTTGATGAATTTTATACTCATAAAAGTTAAAGTTATGATATCAATGATATGATATGAATGATATGGCCATTCCGGTACAATGAAATGTTATGATGTGAGCTCTTACCGGATTTTAAAGTTATGTGACGGTATGACATTCTGACACATGTTTTAAAATTATTATTTGGGATCGCACCATTAAAATGTTATATCCTATTGGGTATTCCCATGTACTCACCATTTTCCCTACACCTCACAGGTTAGATCGGGTCGTGACGGAGCGTGATGGTTCGATGGCGTAGTGGTGCCTTGTTTTCGCTGGATAAAGATTTAAGTATCACGTAATTTTTATTTATTTCAAGTATTACAATAGACATTTAGTTACAAATAAATTTTCGTACATGCTTAATTGCAGATGAATATATGTAATCTGCATTTTAAATAAATTTTGAATTAAAGGTTTTTTTTTTTACTGATTTAGTCGTTAGAAAGTAACTGGACATGTATTACTATTTAGTTTATGTCAAAGATGATGTTAAATTACTTATATTCTGACTTTCGAGGGCATGCACTACACGCTGAAGGAAGCGAAAATATATTGCATGTGAATCATTTAATTTCTAGTGATATGTTATGCCTTGTGTCTCTGTATGATGGATGAGAAAAGGGAAAGAAATTACATTGATCACTGCATAAGTATAAGTTCATATATAAATAAAATATTGCATGCTATGTTTGTACTTTTCTATGATTTTCCCCGAATTGATGGAAACCTAGGGTCAAGACAATGATGTCCCTGCCACTCCACACGTTCATTTGTCTCCCTTGGGTGTCCTCAATTTTGGAGATTTTAAAGACGGGTGATTGTTTGACAGTTCCATGCATACTTAATTAATGAAATTCATTATAATGATATTAAATTAGGGAAGTTTAATGCCATGTTCTACTCACTGAAGGAAAAGAAAATGAACTATTATGCTTATTTCCTTATCTTAACAAAGGTACAGAAATTGGTTAATAATATTTGCGCATATTTAAATGGTTTGATTTTTCTTTAAGTATTATTTTACATTAGTGGCACAAAAGTTTTATTTTAATTATGTAGAATAAGATGCATGTATTAAGATCTCTTTAGAAAATTGACAAGGGAAATGAGTCACCGGAAATGTAAGTTGATTTTAGAAGAATTTCTCATCAATTCGTTACTTATGAAAATTTGATAGAAATTGATAATTGTTCCTTTTATCAATTTATTTGTGCATGGTAGTTTTCATGTGCTGCATGGTTTTTGTAGAGTAATTTAGTGCTAAAGTTGAATTACGTACATTTTGGACATTGCATGATAATTATACTTTAATTAAAGGATAATATTAACATAAATCCATGTATAAAAAAAATTATTTTGGTAGCGATTCAAAACTTAAAAAAAAAAAAAAAAATTGGGTCGTTACAAATATAATGCTAGATTGGTTTTCAAAGGATATAGGCAAAAAGAAGGATTTGACTTCTTTGATACCTACTCACCCGTAATGAGAATCACCTCGATAAGGTTGCTAATTGCAATTGCGGCAATACATAACCTTGAGATTCATCAAATGAATGTAAAAACGACATTCCTTAAAGGTGAGTTAAAAGAGGAGATATATATGAAACAACCTGAAGGGTTTATGTCTCCAAATGAAAGTCATAAAGTATGTAAACTTGTTAAGTCCTTATATGGTTTAAAACAAGCTCCTAAGCAATGGCACCAAAAGTTTGACAAAACAATGTTGTCAAATGGATTTAAAATGAATGAATGTGACAAGTGTGTATATGTGAAGAATACACCGAATGCCTATGTGATAGTATGTCTATATGTAGACGATATGTTGATAATGGGCAATAGTCACGAAATTTTGACAAATACCAAGAAAATGCTAACAAGGCATTTTGACATGAAAGATATGGGTGTGACAGATGTAATACTAAGGATAAAGATCTCTAGAACATCAAAAGGAATTGTACTTTCCCAATCTCATTACGTTGAGAAAATACTTAAGAAATTTGAAGTATTTGAGGAAAGTCCTGCAAAGACTCCTATTGACACAAGTCTACACTTGGTCAAAAATAAGGGAGAAAGCGTGTCACAACTAAGATATTTACAAATAATTGACAGTCTAATGTAGGTTACAAACTGCAATCGACCGGACATTGCGTTTGCAGTGAATAAACTTAGTAGATTCACGAGTAATCCAAGTCATGATCATTGGGTGGCATTGATAAGGATTCTTAGGTACTTGAAGTATACCATGACCTATGGATTACATTTCACAAAATATCCTGCGGTATTAGAAGGATATTGTGATGCGAATTGGATATCCGATATGAAGGATTCCAAATCCACAAGTGGCTATGTGTTTACACTTGGTGGAGTTGCTATCTCATGGAACTCTTTAAAGCAAACGTGTATAGCTCGATTAACTATGGAATCAGAGTTTATTGCTTTGGACAAAGCTGGTGAAGAAGCAGAATGGCTTCGAAATTTCTTAGAAGATGTTCTATGTTGGCCTAAGCCGGTACCTGCCATAAGCATACACTGCGATAAACAATCGGCTATTCAAAGGGCTAAAAACAGCATGTACAATGGTAAGTATAGACATATACATCGGAGACATAATACCATTAAGCAACTAATCTCAATGGGCGTCATCTCCAAAGATTATGTGAAATCAAAGGAGAATGTTGTGGATCCGCATACGAAAGGTTTGCCAAGAGATCAAATACGTTGCCTATCGAGAGGAATGAGATTAAAGCCTACAACATTAAAATCCTTGTAATGGTAACCCTACCTTGTTGACTGGAGATCCCAAGATCTTGGTTCAAAGGGACAACTAAATTATGAGGATTCCATGAAGCACTTAAGAAATAATTTCCTGACTCATTCCTATCATACCAAAGTGCTTTCTGCAGAATTGGAAGAGGTTAAGATAATCTTTTAATGATTCCTATATCTTGATTAAGTCAAGTGGAGTAGGGTAGTTTACTCTTAATAGGAGGTCACTTATGTGAGTGTGAAGTGAGGCCGCTTCAATGAGAATTATTCAAGGCTTAAATTCTCTAAAACACTTGCAGAACTAAGAGGGGTTCAGGGCCAAAATGAACCAAGTCATGAGAACCAAGAACGGAATTAGGGAAGACATTGTGTGAGTATTGTTGTCTTGGCTTACACTAACGGCTGGTCGGTTCAAGACATCACATTCACCAACTAGCCAAGTAAGCTTGATAATATTTCACTAGGGAAGGTTTAAAGTCGGAAGCTACCTTAATCCATGCAATATTTCTCCGCTCTCTCTCTCTCTACAATTGCATGTATCGTCTTACATATCATTTACATACTCGAATTTCCATTCATGTGGGGGATTGTTGGAAATTGGTTTCTAAATTAACATAAAAGATCGGAAATTGGTTTAGTAAAAATTGAAATCGGAAAGTGTGACTAACGTGTCAATTTCAGCCGAATATTCGGACTTGATCCGATGGTCAAATTACAAAAGTAAAAAGGCCGACTTGTTCTATTCATTGAGTAGATGATCGTAGTATATTTGGGCATTAGAAATCAATTTCAGGTGAATGAGAAATTGCGGTCCAAAGATTGGAGGAAAATATGGAGGAAAATGGGTAAAATACACTGTCGCTTGATGTTCGCTCAAGCAAAATTCGAGCGAAAAGCTAGCAAAGATGGAATGTTGCAACTATTCAAAAGATTGCACGATTTGGTCCACACTTCATCCACACCCCCTTCCTCTTCTATAAATAGGACCCCTTGGACGTCCCTAAGGACACACCAACTCATATTTTGCATTGAGCACTCTTCTTCTCTTACAAAATCTCTCTCATTTTTTCTTGCATAAAAACCCTTTGTAGAGGGGAAAATTCCGTAGGTTCGCTGGTTCTTGTGGTGTGAAGTACTGCTATCACAAGATTAAACATCCGTTGTATTTTGGGAGACAAGTGCCATCAACCGTGAGCACCATAGTAGGGCAATATTGTCTTAAGAAGAAAGTGCCATCACTTGCCTCAGATTTCATTTCTTTTTTTTTCTCCTTTTTCTTGTTTCATTTTGATATCTTGATTTTGTAGTTTTGTACTACACTTTCAAGTTCACATATCAATAGTTTGATCACGCTTCTACGAATTAAACATTACTTTGTTTTGATACAAACATCAATAACCATCCTACCGCTCACATCTTTGCGAGAACGAATAATTTAGTATGGTCCACGGCAATTCATGAAAGCAAAATGCAATCATTAAACATGCATTCAATTTCTGTTAGGTGTCAACAATGGAAGAAAAGTGGAAAAAGGAGAAAGTCGAAGATTTGATATACACGTATTTTAGTGCTTGGTAGGGATTTTGATAATTGATTTTACGATCGTTAGAGATAAAGTTTTCAGCTAGATGATGTGGCATGAGGTGGCAAACATTTTACATTGTATGGATTTAACTTGCCACCTCAATTTTTCGTCAGCCACATCAGCACCTCTACTAACAAATTCAATCTGGTAAGTAATGGACACTAACGGAGTAAAGTTCAGTGGTTAATGGGACAATTTTGAAAGTTCAATCAGTAAATCGTGACATGGTCCAATGTTCAATGGCCAATGAAATATTTAACTCCTTGAAAATCTTAAAAAAAAAAAAAAATTCTCTAGCTAAAATTTGGTTATAAGCGCAAAGACTACCACAAGGGCTAATCATCTTTGTACATGAGCCTATAGCCCCTTAGGGTACTTACAAAGTACGTTCCAAAGACCTCTATTAATACATGATAGTATAAGACAGAGACCTTTCAATGAATTATATGCACTATAGAAAAAGATTATGACGACTCAAACCACTACAATAGATAAGAATTACCTTATTTATAAATTAAGGAATTATCGAAAAATAAGAATTACTCCTTACCTAAAATTCTGAAATAGCCATGATAACAACATTATCATAATGGATAAATCTTATCATAAATGGTACACAATTACTGTAAACGATATCCTAAATATAATAAAAGTCCAATCTTGTCATGAAAGACATGTCAAGAGATATTCAAGATTTTAGAAGTCCAATCTTATCATTAAAGATATGTCAAAAGATATTCTAAATTTGATAGAAATCTAAATAAGGAAATATAAACAAATCCTTATATTTTCCTTTCAAACAAATTTAAAAATATATCTACACGAGTTGTATATGAATAACAAGAAATCGGATCCTATTATATAAGAAAAATAATATAGTTTGCAGCTTAAATATTATGGGCGGATCTGTAACTTTTTTCTCACAATTTTGTCAAATCATTTTCCAATGTATGACAATTAATAATCAACAATTATATTAAGCAATCCAATGAATAAAATTATAAAAACATGACATATTTTTCCAACACATAGATCTAACCAAATTCCTTTTTCAACTATAATTAACCTTGCAATTTCTCAAATTTGGGATGTTGTTAATGTGAGTACTTAAATAGCAATTCTTATGCACAAACATGAAGTAAACTACAACCAGTGCCCCTTTTTTATTTTTACTTATCATTCTTAATTAAAATTTCTTTTTCCTATTTCTATTTATTATTTAAAATATAAGTTTTACACTTTGTTATGCTTACATTTTTTTTACCAATTTTTGTTATGGTTTATTCTATATTATATTTCTATATAAGTATTAAATTTCTTCTATCTAGATTTTCTAAATAACATATCCAAATCCCTATAAATTTTGAAGTGTTTGGAGCGCTTCAAACACAACTCATTAATTGTATCAGAGCTTTTCGCGAATCTTAATAATCATATAAAAAGATCGAGCTCCCTAATCGCATTGCAAGAAATTATTGAAAGTAAGACTATCGAAACAAGATCGCTTTTATACAAAGCATCTCAAGTGACTTTCTAGATAGGAAATACTATTTATTTTAAAAAGTTAATGCTTAAAAATAAGTTTCAAAAGATTATTTATTTTAACTTTTTAAAATGAAAAGTGGGTTTAACTCTCCAAATTAAGGGCTTGTTTGTGCCCTTTTAATTTCAAAAAGTATATTATAGAATAGTGATTGATGTTGAAATGTGTGGTTACAAAAGAAGTAAAGGTAAAATGAGTACTGTAGAAAAAATAATGGATACAATGTGGTAGAATGATTGATAAACAGAGGCTAATTTTCTATTATTAATATACAATAATTACATTTAATAAATTATATATTTCAAAATTCTACTTTTTAAAGTATTTAAACCATATTTAAATTGATTGGTCAATGAACATACAAAAAATTATGTTAAATAAAATATAAAGAGAAATTAATAAATGATTATTGAAAAAAGCAAAATGAAAAGCCAAATTAGAGAGCATGTTGGTGTATATAAAAATTTTGACTTTCTTAATTTAAAGACACTATCTATATTACAAAAGATGCATGTTATAAATAAGGAGGGTGATTATATTGACACTATAATTTTTATGTGTTACATCACATTTTAATTGCGGTTAAATTCCTCAATTTTTGCTTATTATAGCAATTTTTTTTTTTTTTTATCTTTTTTCATCGAATTCTTATCTCCAACCTTCTATTAATTAGTATGTTTAGTTATTGATGATGATTTATAACAAAATATCTTGTTTTCATGTTTCGAAATTAGGGAAAAAATATTTTTTTGCACTTTATATTTATTTATTTTTAAAAAATATGATTGAAAAATAAGTTGTTTTATGCCATTTCAATGAACTTTCAGATGTATAACTGTTATCAAATAAAAATATTTTAAATAATGAAAAGTTTGAGGATAAAAATAACATGAAAAACTATTAGAGAGGTAAGTACTATAATGAGCAAATATTAGATATCCTAAGTACATTTTAAATTTAATGCAAGAAATAAAATTTGTAATGTGATTATAATTATTCAATAAAGATTCTCTTGGAAATATCTCAATGAGTGTTACCAATTTGATGTAATATAGATCTGGTACTTTATGCCCTCGGGGCATAGTCAGTGGTGCAAAGGATATGAGTGAGGTTATCTTATGTTTTGCTAGTAATCGCAGTGTGGGGGTTCAATTCCTAAGACATGGAATTGGACTCCTTGTAAGTGCAGAGTGCAGACAGCTCTTGTTCCCTGGCCTACTGGGGTACATCCTGCGATTTACCTTCCTCACAGACCTCTAGAGGCGTAGCGGTGGGGGCTCTCAAGATTGGGGTTCAACCTTTAGATCTGGTACTTTATTCACGGTTACGTCGTCACATCTATGCAGTGGAAAATGTCAGCATCGTCACTGAAAATAGTAATATCCACATTGCACGGGTTGAAACTACCTATCAGTCACGTCATCACAATTTTGTAAGCACTAAGGCTAAAAAAAAAAAAAAAAGTTGAACTCCAACCTTGAGGATCTCTAATGTCTCACCCCACTCTTGGAACATTGTGAGGGAGGTAAATCGCGGAATGTGCCTCAGCAGGCTAGGGAACAAGAGTTTGCCCGTACACTGATGCCCACAAAGAGTCAAATTTCATATCTCAGAAATCGAACCCTCACACTGCAACTATTAGCAAGGCTGAAACTACCTCTCTCCTGTCCTTTGCACCACTATGTTATATGTTTGATAGCCAAAGGTTTTCCATGGAATTTGAAAAATCAAGTCCATTTTCCAACTTTTATAGTGTTTAATAGGATTTATTTTCCATGGAAAATATTTTCCAATTTCGGGTGCCACCTAAACATTTTCTATGTAATTGAGGAAAATGAATTCTCCCGGTTACCGTGGAGATTTTTTTTTTTTTTTCATTTTTTTCGACAATGGAAACAAAATCTAAGAATTATTGTAAAAAAAATATTTCACTTTAATTGATAATTTTCATGTAAAACAAAGCCAAACAAACACCAAAAGATAGATGATTTTCTTGATTTATTTTTTTTGGCAATGAAAGTAAATTTTATCCCTTTAATTGACAATTTTCATGTAAAAGAAAGGCAATCGAACATCAAAAAATATTTTTATTTCAACATTTTCTACGTGAAAATTTATACCAATCAAACACAATAAATTGATAATTCTCAGAAAAATAATTTTTAGGCAATTCAATTATCTGAAATTCGTTTTCTTTCTACCCAAATTTCATCTTTGCAATCAAACAGAATTTAAATATATTACTACATATTACGAACAAAAGTGTCATATATAAATATTAATCAAACATTCCATTACTAATCAGCTCTATATTCTCTTTTCAGTAAAGATAATTGCAATTTGCTTATTTACACAGCATTATTTAAGCGATTAGTTTCATTCATTAAAAATGAGTGTGTCAAGCGCCCAATTCAACCAACAAATCATGTTGCCTACAATCTTCCACTAGTTTATTATATATTGAAAGTCATATATAAATGTAATGAGAATCATTATATTGGCATTTTTTCCAAGACATATTTAAAATGCTACGATACATTTATATCCTTTTGAGCCATTTATTTAATTTACATGACTACATTAGCTATAAAATGCATTTTATATGCTCTCTGTTCCATAGATANGAAAGTGGCAATTGATATTAAATGATAGCTTCAATTAATAAATATAATGTCACATGATTCGCTTAATTGAACATATCAAATATGTCAACTTAGACTGGTGCTGGATAGTATTATTATTTTCCTAATATATCAATACATTAAATATTGAGTTAAATAAGAGTACTTCATATTTGTTACTCGTAAGGTAAATTAAATATGTGCAGGAAATTAAGAAATCAATTGCACTTTCAACAAGGAAATGATCTATAATCTGGGGCGAATAAAAAAAATAGAAGCAAAGAGAGTAATTCTTTCATCTATAATCTATATCTATAATATATTAAAATATCATATCAGAGGAGAATCATTTTTTGGACGATTTTATCTTCTCAATAATTTAATTATTTCAATATTATCTTATTCTTCGTTTTTCAATATATAATAAATATTACATAATTATTGTCATTTATGAAATTTGTGTTATTAATTATCAATTAATTAATATTCACGTTAATCTAGATTCATTGAATTTTCATTTGATGAATCTTGAATTACATGAATATAGAGTTATTATAGATGAATTTATTTATATTCATGTATCTAGAAATTTTAATGGGTATTTAAATTTATGTATTAACAATTAATTTTTATATATCAAATGTAATATAAAAAGATTGCTCATTTATAGCCCTTGTTTGAGCACCATTTTTTTCAAAAAAATACATTCTTAAACAGTGTTTTGACATCATTTCAAACACATATTTTTCAATAAAATAATATTACATGCAAATTCAAAACTTTTACTTATTTTTTAACCACATTTTTCATCAATACACAATTCAAAAATTCATTTTCTCCCTCAAAATGGGGCTCAAACAAGGTCATAGTATTTCATCATTACAAAAATTTTGAATCATAGAAATTGAATTTTGAGAGTATAATTTTCTTCTCTTAAATTTCTATGTTAAATTTTATTTTCTTTAATTCGTCTTAGATTCATCAAATCCTCCAACAAATTGGTACTGAATATTACTTTTATATCACTTATAATGTATTTTAAAATAACATGCAAATGCACGTTCAATTTTAACTAGTCACTTAAAAAGCCATTATTCTCATCTCTGTAGAATAGGTAGGTTGCCCGTCCAAATTCCTTTCAATTTTAGGAATCCCAAAAGTGCAGGTAGAAATGAAGTGTCTCTCTCACTCTTCAAAGTTTTATTGTCTATTAAAAGCAACGTCAATGGAACCACCAAAAGTTTCCCTCCATTAATTTATTTTCTCAGTTCCACTTGGGGGGGGGGGGGGGGGGGGGATCCCAGACTTTTAACATCAACGCCTTAGGTTGATAAATTCAGGCTATAGGGATGAAAGTTTTGCATTTTGGGTTTGACCTTTCTGCATTAGTTTAGGGAAATAATCTATTTTGTTGGACATAAGATGTATTCATAATGCTTGGACTCGTGTTCTGATTCTCATGTTTTGCATGTTTTACCATATTAATTTTGTGCATTTCAGAGATAGCCATTTGCAAAACTTGAAAAACAAAATCGTAAAGTATTGGTGTGACATTTTCATCCTTTCAAGTTGATTATAACGTATTATTGATTTAAAGTAGTTTCTGTTCAATTTATTATTCATGGAATATTTTTGTTTGTTCTTAAGGATTGTGGGAGAGTCATCCCATACAGTGGTGGATAGTACATATTATCCTCTCTTAGTGGGATACAAATGATCCTCCCATAGACTCATAGTGGGGGAAAGCGATGTTCGCGTTGAGTCTCACTTTATCTTAGGTTTTTCTTCATTTTTTCATATTGACCTATTTTTCACATGCCCAATTTTATTTGTATATATATGTAAGGTTAAAAGACTCGAAGGATTATAGATGTTATATTTGTGATTTATTGAAGTGGATCACTTATAATAAGCCGTAAAATTTTATGTAGGTTTGGGCATTTTAACTGGAATTAAACCTCCTGAATTGAAATCAAAAGTTCTGGTCCGATTCCCAAAAAAATAAATTAGGAATTGGAACCAGAACTGATAACCAGCTGGGTTCGATTCGGTTCAATTTTTAGTTCCTAAACTAGAACCATGAGTATCTCAATAGAACCAATTTTTTATATAAATTTTTATTTAAAATTTATAAGCTGGGTAAAAGAAAGTATGAAACCTAAAAACTCGAATTTGTGCAGTATTAATCTTAAAGCCTTGACTTTAATTCGAAAAATAAGACTGGCTCCTACTTTTTGCCTCTAGCTCTAGATTGTTGCATTTCTGCTGTCAGTACATATTAATATTTGTAATTTTTTACTTTTTATGAATAAAAAGGTTCAAATTAGGCTGTGATGTAAGTTCATCAATTAAAGTGTTTATTTTTTGAATTCAAGTTTTTTACTTTCTTGCATTGTCTGTAAACTTAATTAAATTTTTTTTCTTAATTTTTTATAATGCGTAACAATTGAATTATATATGATATACCTTTTTGGTTTGTGGTTCCCTTTTGAAATATAAATTTTTGTTCATTTTTTATTCAAACATGGAGAGTTTAATATGTGAACTATAATTTCTTGACAGTATATAGTTATGTATCAAATCAATATATTTTAGGGAAAATTGTAGTAGCTGTCCCTAACTTTTTTAATTTTTCAGATTTTATTATAACATTTAATTTGTATCAACGAACATTCCTAATCTTTCATAAATATGTAGCTGGGGTCCAAACTCATGTAAACCATTTATTTGACTGTTAGTTAACAAAAAAAAATTGATTTTGACTAAATTTGGTAAAGGCAAAATGGTAATTTAGTTAAATTAGAAAAAATAAAATAAAAAACAAAAATAAACTCATCTTACACTCCCCCCCCTCCCCCCAAAAAAAAATCAAAACTGCCTGGTGGGAACTTGCGGCCAAATTTTTTTGGTATGAAGCAATCACTTTGGAGGAGAATCTCTTGTGTGCAGAAGTGTACAGGTGGTGGGGGGAACCTGTGATCCATTTGAGGCATAACCCACGATTTACCATCTCCAAGGTTCTAGGGGCAAGGGTCTTGGGGGTTTCGGATTTAGTCTAGTGTAAGTTGGGATACCTGGATATCAAAAAAAAAAAAAAAGTCAAAACTACCACTCTTCTTTTTCTTTGACAAGACCTATCAGAAATAGTTATCATCGCCACCTTCGACCTACACTATCACCATCGTCTTCACAACTTCTCTCGCCACCACTCACTACCAGTTTCGGCACCCTCTACCACCACCTTCCAGCCCATTTCACATTTGCTATTACATTTGAAAATAAATCAAGCAAACTCACACCATACTCGAAAATCAAACCTACCGTTGAACGGCGACCATCGTCGCCACCCACATAATACCACACCTCAATCGATACCACCACCACCTTCTCAAACCACTAACAACCTCTACAATGAAAACCCACAACCAAGAGTGAACGATTGTCAAATCCTCTGCAATTTTGAAACCCAGCAAAATCCCATTGTTCATTGTCGATTTCGAAGTCGACAAACCCCAAAATCAACAACAAAGATCTAAAAATCGAATCTCCACCAATCGCCACCATCATTATTGATGGTCAAATCCCAACACAACCACAATTGAATATCATAAAATGGAAAAAATAAAAATCAAAACTATTATAATGCTTCAACAGATTTATGAAATAAAAATTTGACTTGAGTGGTGGCACCGGCCTTCGAGGGACTGCGCCGACATTGTGATGTGGTAGTGGCGGTCGACCTTTGGGTGATTTCTACCACCAGCTTGGGTGGGAGTGGGGAAGAAATGGAAGGTAGATCCATCGGCTTTTTGGACCCCAGCTGCATATTTCTAAAAAGTAAGGGACGCTCATTGGTATAAATTGAAAGTTAGAGTAAAGTTTGTAAAAATTGAAAAGGTTAGGGATTGTTGCTGCAATTTTTCCTATTTTTCAAGTTAGTTCCTTTTGAGAGTAGAAAAATTATATGTATATAAAAAATGTTTTTGGTGTAATGGAACCCAACGCAAAATCAATGTTTAGGGTTTGGGTTTGGCTTAATAATTATGAAGACCAAAATGGTTCCATTTGAAAAATACTCGAAATATATTGGAATAGTAAAATAACGGCTAAAAAATTAATTTTAATTGACTTAAAATTTCTACCAAACAAGTGCTATATAAGACTGAGTAGGATTGCACACTTAACCAGAGCAATACAGTACACTGAAACACAAACAGCAATACAACTTAACCAACACAAGTTATTTCATTTGTATTCTCTCTTTCAAACTTTTATTGTCTACTAAAAGCAACGTTTTTGGTAACATCAAAAGTTTCCTTCCAGTTTATATTCTCAGTTCCACTAGGAAATGTGTGTGTTGGGGTGGGGTGGGGGG
>NC_036254.1:7310978-7316695 GCF_002742605.1 Olea europaea var. sylvestris | reverse complement strand
AATTTTTGAAAAGCCCAAAAAAAAAAAAAAAAACACACACACACACACAAATTCCCCAGATTTTTAGCATCAACGCC
Source organism: Olea europaea var. sylvestris (assembly GCF_002742605.1). Taxonomy (NCBI): domain Eukaryota; kingdom Viridiplantae; phylum Streptophyta; class Magnoliopsida; order Lamiales; family Oleaceae; genus Olea; species Olea europaea. The sequence continues at coordinate 7,316,618 of NC_036254.1, read as the reverse complement.
TTAGGTTGATAAATTCAGGCTATGGGGATGAAAGATTTGCATTTTGGATTTTACCTTACTGCATTAGTTTAGGGAAACGGATATTGCTACATATACATCAAGCTTCTCATAATAGATTACATAATACCACATGTCACTTTATTTATTTGTAGATTAAATACATTATGGGAAATGCTTTTCATAAGATGTATTCCTAATGCCTGGACTTGTGTTCTGATTCTCATGTTTTGAATCCTTTAACATATTAATTTTGTGCATTACAGAGCTAGATAGCCATTTGCAAATCTTGAAAAACAAAATCGTAAAATATTGGTGTGACTTTTTCATCCTTTCAAGTGGATAATACTGTATTATTGATTTAATGTAGTTTCTGTTCAATTTATTATTCATGGAATTTTTTGTTTGTCCTTAAATAATGTGGGAGGGTCATCCTATACAGTGGTAGATAGTACATATTATCCTCTCATAGTGGGTGCAATCGATGTTCGCATAGAGTTGCACTTTATCTTAGGGTATTATTCATTTTTTCTCATTGACCTTATTTTCACATGCCCAATTTTATTTGTTTATACACAAAGTTCTTTGTAGACCTGACATTTTGACCGAATTATCCAGTTTTCAATAAAATAATTTAGGAACCAAAACTAATAACCAATTGAGTTCGGTTCGATTCTTGAGTCGTGAACAAGAACGGATATCCGAATAGAACTGATTTTCATATAATTTTTTTATTTACAATTTGTGAGCTGGGTAAAAGAAAGAATAAAACCTAAAAACTCTAATTTAGGTTGTAATTAATCTAAAACTCTAGATTTTAATTCTAAAAATAAGATTGGCTTGTACTTTTTTGCTTCTTGCCCAAATCAGATTGTTACATTTCAAATTTTAGTACATGTGAGTGAAGAAGTTCAAGTTTGGTTGCAATGTAAGTTGATGAATTGAAGTGTTCATTCATTGCAATTTAAGCTTTTTACTTTCTTGCATTATTTATAAACTTAAGTGATTTTTTTAGTCTTTTTTTCTTTTTCTTTTTTCCTTTTTAATAATGTGTGGCACTTGAACTTGATACATTTATAACTTGGACTGCAGTGTACCTTTTTGGTTATCTTGAGGTTGTGGTTTTCTTATGACATATAATTTTTTTTTTTATTCAAACATAAATTTTAATATGTTTAAGGTAATTTCTTGATATCATATAGTCATGTGTATAATTAATATTTTTTTATGTCAGTTCGTTTTGAGAGTAGGTGAATTTAAATACCGTTCATAATTGAATTGTTGGCTCTAGCATACCTCACTTAAGGATCGAATAAAATTTATTAAGAAAAAGTATTTTCTTCTCAAATTGTAATTTAATTTTTGATATTTTAGTTATTTCCTTTTTTCTTGAGTTTTAGTCTCCACTATTTTGCTCCTTGAAGATTTCTTAGCTAAATTTTCTTCCTTGTACAAATATTGTTGAGTTATAGCATTTTAGGTATTTTTGCTAAAGGGCTTATATAAAAATATTAATTAAATGAACGTAAAAAAAAAATTATGGGTATAATCGAACTCAAACCAAAATCAACTATTCGGGTTTGGGTTTGATTCCAATATTTATAAGAACCCGAATGGTTTTATTTAAGAAAATACCTAAAATAGTGGCATTAGTTTGTTCTATCATTTTTGCATAGCTTTTTTTTTTTGTTTCAATTCATAAATATTTGAATTAACTATACTATGAACAAGATAACAAAGTTATTTATAGTATAGAGAAAGAGAAGAAAAAGAAACATAATAGTGGCATTAGTTTGTTCTATAATTTTCGCATAGCTTATTTGTTTCAATTCATAAATATTTAAAAAGATAATGAAGTTATTAGTATTTATTAAGTGCAGGTGACAAATCTCAAATAGCATTGAAATTAGATTGTAGAACTTTCTGTTCTTAACATTTTTACAAGATATAAAAATAAAATAAAATAAATGTGAAACACTTCTGAGTAATATATATCACTATTTATAAGAATGACTAGGATTGAACACTTTATTATAGCAATTCAAGTATATAGAGATGCAACACTGAAACACAAACTACAATACAACTTAACCAACACATGTTATTTCATTTGTATAGTGAATCATATAGAGAGGACATGGCCGGTTTAGAATCGTCCCACACTCCCACTTCAGTCTGTTTCTTCAATATCTGGACAAACCTGATCCTGCAAAGTATAATATTCACCAATTCTTAGCCTTTATTCTTTTTAGTTTTTAGCACATTATCAGAATTGGAAGAAAATTCTTTTTTCTTTTTGCTTTTTTACCTGAGGGCGTTTGTCCTCGCTTAAATTTACTGTCCTCAGCCTCAGTTCTCCTCTACTAGTTGTCAGTTCATCCAATATCTCAGCATCACAAATATTCTCTTGAGTCCCCTCATTTTCCTAATCATATCACAGTTAATAAGTCATTTTCTGATGAAGATGTTTTGTATTCCATCACAAATTATGGCTATTTGCTTGTTCTCGTAAGCTTTAGACTTCATTGAGATGAAATATGTGAATTTAGAATTATAATACTTCCAAGATGTGTCAAATCCATGTCATTGATTGTTTAAAGCGTTATTAAAATCAATGTATAAAAAGTAGTCACTTCACAACAATGTCAAACTTGATGTAACTGCAGCAAAATTGGTGAATATATGTATCATTTTTCTTCTTATATTATTCTCTCATACTGTGAGAGTGGTAGTAATAATTTGAAAAACATAAGTGTCATGGCAAATATTGATGTATAGGCATAGGCATACCCGGGAGGAAAGAGTTGGAGAACGTTGTGGGGCTCCAGTAATTTCCTCGTACTCCGCTGCGTCGAGCTCACAGAGGTCATGAGACGGAAACAGCTTGGGGAGAATATGTTGTCTTATGCTTATGAGAAGGAAAAAAGGCAATGGAAAGAGAATTCCAGCTACTGGGATCCAAGTCACTCCAAAGCATAAAACTAAATAAACAATCTGAAATAGGGTGAAGATTGCAATATATTTGAATGGTACTAACTCCACAAATGAAGCATGGACTTTCTCAAGAACCCTGCCAAAATAATCAAACACCCCAACTAGTATTAAAATAAGACAATAAAATTTGTGGCTTGAATTCAATGAGTTGTATAAATTAGAACGTACTTGTAACGTCGGCTTGGGGCTACAAAGAGGAGCAAAATCCTATCCCAGAATTGAATGCCAGGGAGGCTGTCAATAGCCATATAAGCAAAATAGCCAGAAAGAACTGATGTTGGTATCAACTTAATCACGGGAACGGCACATAATGAGACTGCGACAAGAAGTGATTGCAATAGATTGCTCACTCTCTGCTCATTTACGCGAACTGGCATGTATTCATCAATATGTTTTTCAGGGTCGAATTTCTCCTCTGTTTTTTCTGCGTCGTTCTCGCTTTTCATTACTGCCTCTTTCAAGTTTTCCAGCTCTTTAACCACAGTTGTCTGTAGTAGGAAACTTAAATTCATATTCAAAGAATATAAACAGTAACTTTAAGTCCATACACAGTTGATTCTGAAGTACATGCAAGTAAAGACTTACATTAACGGGAGGTTTGTCTATTTCTATGAAAGCAGCTTGCATCTCGCCATAGATTTCAGTACTGGTAGCTTTGCGTTTTATACCCTCCTTAGCACGTTCAACCATCTTCCTTCGAATAAACTGCTAATCAAAGTAGCCTTTTAGGATTTGAAATGACCCGATTTTCTACGCGAAAGAAATTCGTTTACTTCTTGAAGGACAGTAATTACCCGTGTTTTAAGAACTGCTAGGCTTTTAGTATGCATTGGAGACTGAGGCAAGACTCCATTTGAAGGAGGCAATCCAATTAATCCACAGAGCAAAGTCTGATAACATTATAACAATGCAAGTACTTATCAAACTCAAATAAGCCTAAATTGGAATAAAGCGAATCACAGAAACTATGGCATACCATAAATCCAAGCAATAAGATGTCATAATGATAGGCAGAGGGATTCTTGAGATTGAACTCCTTTTGTTGTGCCAATTGTGAAGCAACACTATGATCGAAAAAATAAAGTCCAGCTATCATCACAGCCGGAACAGTGGCGGCAAAGATATAGGTTGAAGGAACCTTCACCATATCCTGCAGATTTAGCATGTTGAAGTGACTGCTAAATTAAGATTCTTTTAAATGAGGAATTGGTTCCAACGGTGCGGTGTTATACAGTTAAATTTTACTACTTTGCTAGATGATTTATACTATCCTCCTTGACAGGTGTGAAGGTAGATGGAAATGATGACAGTGTTTAAAATAGTCTAATGATAGAATATCATGTGGTATTATGTCAACCTATCTGTCAACGAGGATGGCACTGGAGCATGACCATATTCAATTAATATATGTTTACTATTTGTACCTTGATTACAGTCCAGTGGTATACAGATATAGATTCCCAAGGAAGGGGAATCAGAGGCCTTCGAGGAATGCCTGATGGGAGATTATCTGGTGTGACAAATGACATTGCTGTCCATACCAAGACCATCAAAGGCACTCCATAGTCTGCAATGAAACCTCTGAGCCAACCTGTTTCGAAAATAGTTATGGCATTTACAATTCCAGATTTATTCTGTTTTAACTGAAAGAATAATGCTACTTTGCCATAAGAATCTGGCCAGATGCATTGATAGAAGACACTGTGGTAGGAGGTGATTCGGTGGGATAGCTAACTGTGTTTAAAACAGTCCAATGATAAAATGCCATGTAGCATTATGTCAGACTTTCCGTTCCTGTAGCATGATTGTAACTAAAATCAACAGCTGACTCTGCATTACAAACCTGTGCCGTAACACCAAGATCTGGCTCTTCTGCTTTTTAAGGAAGTGTAGAGAAGTCCAAATGAAAATATAACTCCAAGTAAACCATTTGTATAAAGCCATTGGAACTGGTACTGCTCTGAATTTGAGTCCTCGGATTTTGGAATTCTGAACTCACCAACAATTCCCTATCATATTAATTAAAACAGAAAATAACATTAAAAATCATCCAATAAGATTTTCAAAATTGTACTATCTCGGAATTACGCGTTTTTGGTACCTTAATTGCCTCCTGAATGAAAAGAACAGCAATCAACATGCCAAAAGTTTCCCCAGCAATTCTTGTAAATTTATTTATGATGTTGCAAGCATTGAATATTGCAAGAAGAAACAAGAACAAAGCTGTCCACACACAAACCCTGCAACAAAAAGAGAGGAAAAATAGCTCATTTTAAAATCAAGATTATAAAATCTTCCAAAGCAATAATTAGCATATCAAAACAAAACTAATAATACCATGCAGCCCAAGCCACATAGAGATTTTGTCCCAAGTCTTCCCTTCCTTTGGCAAATTTGTAGAGATAAGAGTACATTATGATAGTTGGTTCTGCAACTCCTAATATCAGCAGAGGCTGACCACCAAATATAGAGTGTATTATACCACAAATTGCAGTTGATGCCAAAGTTTCTACTGTGCTTAGGCTCCCATCTGCAATACAAATAAAACAGTACAAAACTTGTAATCTCTCATAAACAGGGAAAAAAATAATAATAATAAAAAATAAATAAATAAATAAATAAATAAATAAATATATATATATATATATA
>NC_036254.1:7303250-7310915 GCF_002742605.1 Olea europaea var. sylvestris | reverse complement strand
TATATATATATATATATATATATATATATATATATTTGTTTTGTGTTATCATAACCACTTTGGCAGCTGATCAGAAGCCAAAACACAAGTTAAAAAGTGTACCAGTTTCTCTGCTTATTTGCTCTCCAAATGCAATCACAGGAAGAGCTGAGGCGAAAAAGATATATGTAGTTGGAGCCAATATTCTGATACATTAGGAAACAGGAGTTTGTTAGATTTTTCATCTAAAGAACTCCTATTATAATTTCATTTTTTTTCTGTTCCTTCATTCTAAAGATTGTTTCATCCGGAGAGACGATGTACCCAAATCCTGAACGAATTCCAGCCTTCCAATCTTGTTTATAACAAGATAGTCTGCCTCGAATATCCTTTTCGATACCTCTGAAGGGAGCTCTGATATTCTCCATTGCTGATAGTCAAGAACAATAGAACATAAATTATTCATCTTCTCATGGATTTTTAACAAAGAAAAGCACATCATTTCCATTCTTCATAACTCAGAGAAAATTGCCAAGAAATCTAACTGTAACAAACCAAGGAACTTTTTCTAAGAAGAAAAGCTGTTGAAAATTTACCTCCTTAACTCTCGCTCCCCAAGCTTTCTGTGCTTTCTTTCTTCACAAATGTATGATATGTCAGAGGTTGATTCTAATGGTGATCTTGAAAAACCCGTGTGCCTTTTAAAGACTTGTGGGATTCAATTAGAACTTATTCAAACAAGTAAAAGAAACAAAAAAAAATGAGTCCAAACCATTAGAATAACGCTACGTAGAACAGGTGATACTCATAGCATCTATAATATTTTTATTGGTTGAGCAATGTGACAATGACCTGTTGTTAATTAAATGGTTCCTGAATATCAAATATGTTACATAGTATTACACAATTGATTATGCACAAGGTGGGGTAGTCTTCAAGCTGTCGCCGTCACCAAATTCAAAGGTGAGCTCATTGCTGTCATCATAAATGGATTTATATAGTTTATTTTTCGTTGACGATTCCAATTGCTGTATATATTCAACCTCAATTTCAACTTCACTGCCGTCCTAATTCTTGAGACGCTAAAGTCAAAAGTCTCCTATCCAACGTCCTGGCATTTATCCCTTGTTTGAAATCCATTCTTTTGAAAAAATTCATTTTTCAACAGTGTTTTGATATCATTTCAATCACATATTTTTTAATAAAATAATATTACACGCAAATTTAAAACTTTTTTTTTTATTTTTTAACCATACATTTTTCATCAATACACTATTTAAAAATTCATTCTTCCCAAAAAATGGGACTTAAACAAGGGCTAAATCTAATCTATAGGGATGCAAGCCAAATCTCCCAACCAAGCCCAAAATAATTTGGGAAAAAGATATTTGTATAGCATTTGAAAGCTGTAAAAATTACAGCCTTCTCACATGTATGAGACCCGCAATTATTTTATTCACGGATCTCACTCTCTATATATGAAAGGACTATACAAGTTGATGTGTAACTTGTACATATAACACTTCTCAGTAATTTAACTTGAATATTTTTTTAAGAGAGATTATTATAATTAAAAATTATTTTATTTTAAAATATGTGATTAAAAAATTAAAAAAAAAATTATGGGTTAATATGTAAAATTATTTTATTTAAAGGATGTATGATTAAATTGTGCCAAACAAATGTGGACTTTCCTTTTAGGTTGTACTAGAGTTTTATGTGTATTACACCTCTAATTTGCATTTAAGATTGCACAACTAATCAGCAAGATTCCACACCTTTATCATTATTGTTATTATTTCTGGTAGTTAGCTTTACCACCAAAGACTCAATTGTCACCGTTCTTTTTCTTAGAAATGGTTTTCTTGGTGCCTAAAGTAGATGTCCTCGTGTGTAGGTAATTATTTTCAAATTTCAACCACACATTCACACAATAAAATATTTTACACGTAAATTCAAAATTTTTCCTACTTTTTAACTGCACGTTTTTAAAAAATCACAATTCAAAACTTTGTTTTTACCAAATAATGACCATCAAACAGGGCCTAAGGTTAATCATATTTTTTAGATCAAAGGATTGATGTCAATCACTATATTTTCCGTCCATTAATTTTCTTAAATATTTCCTAATTTAGTTCTACATTAAATAATGATTTAAATAGGAACAATTCATATTTATTGATAACAAAACACATTAAATGGGAATATTTTGGAAACTTAAATCAATTATACTCTCAATGAAGAAAGAGCCACATAATTTGTGAGGTGAAAAAGAAAAGAAAGTCCATCTTTATGGGGCGAAAAGAATACATAATAGAAAGTTAATTTGACTATATAAATGTAGAAAATGAAACTCATTTTCTATTTTAAAAGGTTATAATGGAGTTTTTTTAAAACATAATTTCAAGTTTCGACTCTATAAAACCAAGAAAATCACACGTTTAGAGTCTTTGGAGATGTTTTTAATTTTTTAATATTGAAAATTAGAAGCTCTAACTCTATACTATGAAGGCAATAAAATCGTACAAAAAAAAAAAGAAAGGGAAAAGAAAAAAAAAAGGAGCACATAAAAACACATAAGAATTATAAAAGTTCACTTCAATATGAGATTATGTCCTCAGCTATTGCTGCAATGTTCAATATGATAAAAAGAAAATTATAAGAGAAAAATCGTATAACGTATATTTTCTAACATCTCTCTTTAATGATAATTCAAAACACTGATTATTTTGTTCCATTTATAAGAGAAATTAGGAAAAATCGAAATTATAAGTGTGAAATTCCTAAATTATCCTTAATGAAATTTTGTTTGGAAGCCGACATATGCACTGACTTCACATAGTGGTAATGATTAGACTCTACAACTTAACTTTTATAGCGACACATAACATTATAAACTTGTGTCGTTAAACGTTATTCAGCATCACAAATGTCGAGCACTAATTTAAATAGCAACCATCTATCATCAAATAACTAATTTATTTAAATGCAATTTCACATAATTCATATAATTAAACATATCAACAATAATCATTTAAATTGGTACTCTAATCTCACCTAATAGTATTATTCTAACTTCTAGTCAACGCATGCTGAAGGTGAAAAAGTCAAATTCCAATTAATATTTTATCGTGCCTAAAATTTTGTCGTTTATAATGTATATTAACAACGTAAGACGATTGACTAGGTCAGGAGCGTCCAAGCTTTGTAAAGTTGGGTGAGGAGCTCATCTGCCACCGGTGGGCTGACCCACGGGGTCGACGCATTGGGAGATGGCTAAAACTTTATAAAGCTTGGGAGGGAACGCAACGTCTGAGGCGATGACCCACAGGGGACTTCGTGTCAGGCGCATCCAAGCTTTGTAAAGTTGGGTGAGGAGCTCATCTGCCACCGGTGGGCTGACCCACGGGGTCGACGCATTGGGAGATGGCTAAAACTTTATAAAGCTTGGGAGGGAACGCAACGTCTGAGGCGATGACCCACAGGGGACTTCGTGTCAGGCGCATCCAAGCTTTGTAAAGTTGGGTGAGGAGCTCAATCCCGGTCGATTCAAACGTCAAATGATTTGACAACTGTTGCGTATTTTCAAGATGACAGTTGGGTGCCATGCCTATTCTTCTAAAAGGCTGCTGCAGCTACTTATTATTATTGACAGCTGGTTGTGATCGAGGTGACACATTTTAAGCGAGTGTGAAGGTCACAGCGACATCTTGGGCGTAGATCAAATCTGGCGTTTCATTTCAACGGCTTAGATTGAAGATGTGACGAACAGTTTAGATTGATCGCATTTGAATTCAACGGTGGAGATCGGATTTGTCTTTCTATAAAAGGTAGACTCTGAGCTTTTCTCAAGCTTTCTACCCTTGCGAAACAAACATTATATTTTGCTCTCAAGTTATTGGCCATTTTTGGCGTTTTCTAAGCAATTCCAACGAGAAAATTGAACCTCCAACGACCTTACACCATTCTTGGCCAGGAAAACCTTTAAACTCGTAAGTTTCAGTACCTTTTAGGACTTTTAAATTCTGAAAAAAGGGCCTCGGAGGGGAGTTCTGGTTCGGGGAGGGGGTTAGAACTAGTGAGGATGGACGAGCCCATTGTGGCGACCTCCTCAGAAATAGCCGAGGCGATAATAGGGGGAAAACATATGGAAGCGACCGGATAGCCCAGAAGATACTTCTGTGCACTGGGAGGGGTGTCGAACTACCCATCCAAATTAAGAGAGGCCGACCTGGGGAGACTTAGGGCAGAGTATAGGATCCCCGATAGCATAGATTTGATCCTTCCCGGGCCGGAAGAGAGGGCCTGCTACCCTAGGCTGGGCTATGTGGCCATTAGCGAGGCGATCCTTAGGGCCGAACTTAGGCTGCTAGTTCACCCATTCTTTAAAATGGTGCTTAGATCCTATGGGCTAGCCCCGACGCAACTCAATTCGAACTCCTGGAGCCAAATGGTGGGCTCCTGGATGTTGTGGAAAGAGGCGTCATTAGGGGTGGAGATGCCCCTCTCCGTCTTCCAGACCCTTTACATACCTAAGGTAACTACCGGGAGGGGGGGAGGGGGGAGGGAGGATAAGACCCGAGGGTGGTACTACCTTACTTCATGGGGTTCCCACACTCCATTCGTGCTCGATCTACCGAGCTCCATCAAAGAATGGAAGAGCTCGTGGTGCTAGGCCGCAGGGTGATGGGACACGATGGAGGGGGACCCCCGGGCGTCTCTTACGGTCCCGATGAAGTATTCAACACTTAGTGAGTATAGTAGTTGTTTTTCCTTATATTTCTATTCGGTTCGAATTGTGCCTAATATTTATACTTCCTTTGTAGGTGCTCTTTCTCGGTGCGAGCTGTCATCCGAGGACTTCGAAACCATCTGCATCATTTATCAGCTGCCTCAAAAGAAGAGGTTTTACCATAGGCTGATCCGAAAGAACATTCACTTCATTACTCATGACCTAATGGCATCCCAAGGTAACTGGACCGAAGTCTTTACCCTTTATTCTGAACTCTCAGAACTTGTACTAATTCATCATTCGTTCTTTGCAGACAACTTTAATAAGAAAATGTTAGTGCGCCCCGACTTTAAGACCATCCAGAAGATGATGGCAGAGGCACGGGCATTGAAGGCCTCCTTCTTTTCTTACAAAAAGCAAATAGAGGATTTGGTGGAAGACAGTAAGAGGCTTCAACCTCCGACGGAGGAGGAGGTACCTGAGGACCCAGAGGCTGACCTTCGGAGGAAGGGCAAGAAGAGCCTCGCCCCTCCAAAATGCCCAATTATGGCGAGGCCACCCCCTGCTCTAAGGCAAACCACAATTCCAATCGAGGTGACCATTTCGGAGAAGAGGCCTACCCTATCTGAGGTTGCCACTGCCCCGGCTACAACACCACTTTCTGCCGTGCCAATTGCTCAAGTGCCGAGCAGCAAAAGAGGAAGAGGCCCCGTCCCTCTAAGGAGATCGACTTTTTGGGCACAAACCCGGAGGAGCCGATGAGGAAAGTGTTGGAGGCCCTTTCTCCAGAAACAAATGTGGTGGCGGTAGTCCACAGCAAATACTGGACCGAGGAATGGAGAGACCACACCGCCTCGTGCATAGCTGAGGACTTGGTGGCTGCAAATGTCGCCTACGTGGCTCAGGCCTTGAGTACAAGCATCCAACTTGAGGGCTTGGTAAAGGATCTGAACTCCAAGAGAAAGGACCTTGCCAAGCACCTCGAGGAGGCGATGCACTATGGAGATGCCGTGCGGAGGCCCAGGCCAAGGCCACGCAAGTGGAGGAGGAGAAGAAGGAGGCTGAGACCCAGCTCACTGTCGCCAAAGCAGAAGTGGAGCGGCTGAAGAATGAGTTATACGAGGTGGAGTGCCAAGTGGCTGCTGTGACTCGGCGGCTTGATCACGCCAACGAGCACCACAAACTCACCACCAAGGCTCTGAAGGCCTCAAACAAAGAGAAGGCGGAGCTGAGGCAAAAGGCAGAGGCTCAGTCAAAGGAGATTGCCTCTTTGAAAGAGGAGTTGAAGTCTGCAGGGGAGGTAGCAGTTCAGAACTTCATCGACCACTTTAAAGACCATCCCCTATATGACGACTTCGCCAACTTTTGGGCCTTTTGGAGTGCCCAAAGCTTATTGGGTCGACTGAAAGAGGTTCAACCCACTTTGGACATCCCCTCATTGGAGGCAGAGTTCGGGGGACCAATTGGAGGTCGGCCTGATAGGCTTGCTGAGGAAGCTCCGGAGGCCCCGGAGGCGGGCGATGCAGAAGCCCTCCAACAGAATAGGGCCATCTTTTGTAATGGATTCGGCCTTCTTGTACTTCAATTCATCAAATGAAATGAAATTTTTTGCTAAGTATTTGTGCTTCTGCTTTTTTACCTTTTGGATCTGTTCATACTTGTATGAATGACAAACGTCAGACTAATCGCCTCGTGACAATAACTAGTTAATAATTACGGATCAGACCACTCAAGTTAATATAAGTTGAATCACTTAAGCGAACATGAAGCGACTCTTAATGCTAACCTGTTAACAATTTGAGATCGGACCACTTAAGTTAATATGAAGCGGACCACTTAAGCAAACATGAAAAGCTCATTAATGTTAATTAGTTAATAATTGAAGATCGGGTCACTTAAGTGAACATATTGAAGGACTGAGGAAACTATTTACTAATCGATGTGGCTCAGAAACGAAGTTTCATTACTTGAGATAAATTACACCACCCTTTACCAAGGCAATTCCAGCACTTAGTAAGCTAGGGAATTTACAATTGAGATCAGATCAGAACAATCGATTCATTAGACCATATTGAGATCGGATCAGAACAAAGGCTCATCATTGATAGTACTTCCTCAAGTGTTCGATGTTCTACTAATGAAGCAGTGTCTTTCCTGTCATGTCTTCAATTTCGAAAGTACCAGGTCGTGATTCCCTGCGGATGCGGTAAGGGCCCTCCCAGTTAGGGCCAAACACTCCTGACTCGGTTGGTTTTGAAGATTGGAAGACTCTTCTGAGGGCGAGGTCGCCCAGGCGAAGAGTTCTGTTTCTGACTTTGGAGTTGTAATAGTGGGTCATCTTTCGATGATACTTTGCCAAGTTCACTTGGGAGGCATCCCTCCTTTCCTCAAGGAGGTGTAGTTCACTAATTCGAGCCTCGTCGTTGCTGATCTCATTGAAGTGTATCCGTCGATGTGATGGGACCCCGACCTCGACCGGGCTCATGGTATCGGCTCCGTATGTCATGGAAAATGGTGTTTCACCTGTTGCAGTTTGGCTAGAAGTTCTGATAGCCCAGAGGACGTGGGGGAGTTTGTCAACCCAGGCCCCCTTTGAGGTATCAAGCTTCCTTTTTAGGGTGTGCTTGATAGTCTTGTTCACTGCTTTAACTTGCCCATTTGCTTGGGGGTGATGAGCTGTCGAGAAGTCCTTCGTTATGCCCAGTTCGTCGCATAAGTCTCACATATTCCTGTTGTCGAACTGTCTTCCATTGTCAGACACTAAGGAGTGGGAAATGCCGAACCTACAAATGATGTTCTTCCAGACGAATTTGGTAGTATTCACCTCGGTGATCTTGGCAAGGGGTTCTGTCTCGACCCACTTAGTGAAGTAGTCAATAGCGACAATGGCGAAAGTTGCACCTCCTCTTCCTTTTGGGAGTGGACCAATGAAGTCAATGCCCCACTTGGCGAAT
>NC_036254.1:7298549-7302936 GCF_002742605.1 Olea europaea var. sylvestris | reverse complement strand
GACTTGAGTCAGTTCGAACCTTTCAAAATGAGGAACTATGTCCAGAACCAACTTCAAGTACGCAATCATGCTACCATCTTTGGCTGCAAAGTTTCCATTGACTTGGTTCACTATAAGTTGAGAGTCACTGCTCGCCAGGAGCCTTCTGACCCGCATCTCCTTAGCAGGCCTAAGACCTGCCAGAAGGGCCTCGTATTCAGTAGCATTGTTTGAGGCTTTGAAGCCGAACCTTACTACACAATTTAGCTTGTGGCCTTTCGGGCTTTCCAATACGATCTCTGCCCCAGAGCCAGTCTTTCCTGAGGACCCATCTACGAACAGTTTCCATGTGGGGGGCTTGGCTGGTTCCATTATCACCTCCATTTATGGGGCTTTGGCAAACTCAACCATAAAATCAGCAAGGGCCTGACCTTTGATGGCGTGTCGAGGTCGGAACGTTAGATCGAACTCACTGAGCTGATTGCCCATTTTAGCAGGCGTCCGGATGCGTCTGTTTTCTGCATCACCTGCTTCAGCGGAAAGTTGGTGAGAACTAGAATTGAGTGAGCCTGGAAGTACGGCCTCAGTTTTCTTGAGGCTGTGATGAGGGCGAGCGCCAGTTTCTCCATGTCTGGGTAGTGTATTTCAGCTGGGAGGAGTGCTTTGCTGACGTAGTATACTGGCAACTTGCGCTTGCTTTCTTCTCTGACTAGGACGGCACTGACTGCCACGTCCGAAACTGCTAAGTACAGCAGTAGAGACTCATCCGATTGAGGTTTCAATAAGAGGGGTGCCTCTCCGAGGTGCTTTTTCAGAGCCTCGAAGGTTTCTTCACACTCCGAAGTCTATTGGAATTTCTTTCTTTGTTTCAGCACATTGAAGAAAGGCAAGCTTTTATCTGTGGCCCTGGAGATGAAGCGACTGAGTGCGGCTATCCGACCGTTGATGCTTTGGACCTCCTTTGGTTTCTGAGGTGACCTCATCTCTAGCAAGGCCATTACTTTCACTGGATTTGCCTCAATTCCTCTTTGATTGACAATATTCCCCAAGAACTGACCCGATGCCATTCCAAAGGTGCACTTGAGGGGATTCAATTTCATATTATACTTTCTAAGTATCTGAAAAGTTTGGTCGAGGTAACGTACATGTTCGACTGCCTGGAGGATTTTGACCAGCATATCGTCCACGTAGACCTCCATGGTTTTGCCAATGAGTTCGACAAATATCATGTTGACCAACCTCTAATATGTAGCTCCGACATTCTTCAATCCGAAGGGTATGACTTTGTAGCAATACAGACCTCTGTCCGTAATGAACGATGCAGCTTCCTTATCAGGTCGGAACATGGGTATCTGGTTATACCCTGAGTATGCATCCATGAAGCTCAGTAGTTCATGTCCAATAGTAGAATCCACAAGTTGATCTATTCTTGGAAGTGGGAAGCTGTCTTTGCAGTACGCCGTATTTAAGTTCGTGACGTCTACGCATACCCTCCACTTTTCGCTGGGCTTTTTCACCATGACCGGGTTGGATATCCACCTTAGGTAGATGGCCTCTCTTATGAAACCACTGTGGCTAAGTTTGTTCACTTCGTCTTTTAGTGCCTCGTACCTTTCCGGATTGAAGGCACGCCTCTTCTATATATGGGGGATATAGGAGGGGTTGATGTTAAGGTGATGGCAACTGATCCTAGAATCTATTCCCACCATATCTTCATATTTCCATGCGAAAAACATCCAAGTTCCCTTTCAGGAAGCTTATCATCTCTACTTTTGCTTCAGGGGACAATGACTTTCGTATACGCAAGACCTGACTGGGGTCTTCTGGGTTGGCGGGGAAAGTCTCCAATTCTTCCATTGGGGTTGCATTTGGTTCAGAGTTAATTATTCGGGGATCTAACTCATCAAGAGGGTGTCCTTGTTCAGGGGCCTCTTCTATGTCAACGTCTTCCTCTTGTTCAGAGGTATGCCCTTGTTCAGGGGCGTCGAGCATTTTCACGTCTGTACTGACTTCAGCGGGAACCTCAGTTAGGATTACATTAACAGTTCGGAGCTTGGACTTTTGCAGCGAGTTCAATTAGCATACCCTAGAGCCCATCTGATCGCCTCGGACCGTAGCAATCCTATGTTCAGTTGGAAATTTCATGCACAAGTAGTGGATGGACGTGACAGCCCAAAGATCTTTCAAAGCGGGTTTGCCCAATACTCCATGATAAGCCAATCTATGATCTACCACCAAAAATTCCATGAAGTGCTGGGCTACTAGGGGTGTCGTGCCCATCTCGACAGGCAGAGTGATCCGCCCTATTGGGATGATGCTGTCCCCAGTGAATCCGAATAGTGGGTTGGTCATGGGGATCAACCCATGCTCAATTTGCATTTTGTCAAAAGTGGAGCCGAACAATATGTTCACGAAATTGCCATTGTCAACGAGCATGCGTTTCAATCCGTTTCTAGCCAGCATTGCTCTTACAACCAATGCATCACAATGGGGATGGTGAACCCCCTTTGCGTCTTCCTGGGAGAAGGTGATTGGAGCCATCCTATCGGTTGCTTACGACTCGTTGACAATATAAGTGATCATTGGTGGGTCCTTTACTTTCCTTGTGTAATTTTTTTGGGCAAACCTGGTGTTGCCATTGATGTGGGGTCCCCCAATGATAGTATCAATTTCCCTGATGACCTGGCTCTCAGAAAATTGGGCTTGATTTCCCTGTCTAGATTGACCTCGGTCCCTTGATTCTCTTCACCAAGGCGATTGTTCTCTGTGCCCTCTCTCCCCCCTCCTCGAGGAGGCGGATCTGCGAGGATATTCGTTCCTGCTGGAAGGGTATGGGTGTTTTGATCAAGGCGTCGATTGGCGTCTCGACACTCACTAGTGTCATGCCCATAGAGTTGATGGAACGTACAAAACCTTGCCCCTTCCAAGGGTCTGTTTGACCTCTTCTTCTTTTTCTTCTTGTTATCAGCTCTTCCAGACGGTCCCGCTTCGGCAGGGGCATTCTCATATGCCAACACCGGTACTGCATTCAATGTGGCAGAAGCCAGGGCCTGTCCGGACGTGGGAGCTATTGTATAACCTGCTTGAGTTCATTGCTGAGTAACAAGGTGTGCTGCGGGTCCTCGACCTACCTGCCTCTGAGGCGGAGGGAGTCCCTACGCGGCATAGTTGCGATGATCAATCATTTTTTTATTAACAATTTCTACTCTCATAATTTTCACCAGCTCGTCATATGTGAAGGGATTCTTGCTGCGCACGTCCCTTCAGAATAAAGCCTTAATGTTGAGCCCGTCTTTCAGGGCTGAAAGGGCTTCTTTGTTAGTGACCTGTTCGCAGTAGATGATTTCATCTGTAAATATGGCTAGATAGCTTTTCAGCATCTCCCCAGGGGCCTGCCTCATATCTTGCAGGCATTGCACTGGTGCCTCTCCTTCCTTGCGTGAAAGGTACTGGTTCAAAAATACTTTCTTCAAATCTGGCCAACTTCCAATGCTTAGGCGAGGAAGCCTGTTGTACCACACTTCAGCGGCTCCGCCTAATGTTAAATGGAAGGCTCTGCATTTCAAAGCGGGCGAAGCTCTCCTTAGGCTCATCTGTGTCATGTACTTGGTGAGGTAATTTTTCGGGTCCCCCTTTCCTTCATACTTGGGGATCTTAGGGGGCGCGAAATTTGCTGGCATTGGGAAGCTTCGGACTCCCTTGAGAAAGGGAGATTATCATTATCATCATCAATCTCATAAGATCGACAGGGCCCATCTGACCCTTCATCATCTTGAATGTTTTGGGGAGGTGGAGGTGCTTCTCCTCGACTTCCCCAATCAACTAGGTTCCTCCTGTCCCTCTTATTTCTAGGAGGAGGAGGAGCATGCTCTTGTTCCTGATCTGGATGAACCAATCTCCTTATCGAACGAACCCTATTGCTAGGGTCCTCCCCTATCCAGTCGAAGATGCTTGCCAACCTCTGATCCTCGTATTCTTGAAGGAAATTATCTCCTAAGTGCGGTTCTGATGGTTGAGTCCCTTGCACATAAGATGTGGCTTCAGCGTTCATCTTTCTTTCGAGGGGACGTTCTGTATGCAAGCTCATGTAGCCTCGGGAGTGAGATACAGGGGCTTCCCGCACCAGATAAGATCCTTGGGGCATTTGATAGCCCTGATGATACTGGGCTTGCATAAAGAGTTCATGCATTGCCATATTCTGAGCTGCGATGTCTCTCATACCCGCAGCTATTTGAGCCATTCTTTCAGTAAGTATGGCTGTTCTTCCACCTCGGCGACGTCGGTGATGTGGTCTCTGATGAGTAATATTGTTATGGAGTACCTCCTCTTCAGAGGCCTCTCTCATGGGGTTGTTGTCTTCATGGCTATAGCTCATCCTATCTCCTTTTTCAAGGGTGGTGAGAACTTG
>NC_036254.1:7252551-7297767 GCF_002742605.1 Olea europaea var. sylvestris | reverse complement strand
AAAAAAAAAAAAAAAAAAAAAAAAAAAAAAAAAAAAAAAAAAGCAAGTCCAGACTCTAAGCTTACAGAAGACACAGACAATCTTGCTCATCTTCTAAACTTGACAAGGTTAGTGTTTGTTTGAAATCTTTAGTATTTCATTGTGGTGAATGTAGAGATTTTTTTTCATTGAATGTGTTAATTTATGAGTTGTTTAATACAAATATTGACTTTTTATTTATGGTTAAAATGGGGGGAAAGTCAAACTTAAGGTTGAAATAGGCGAAAAATGGTTATTTTGATACAAAACTCGTCGAAAATGGTGCCCGAACTGTTTCGTTTTCGACCTGAACGGCCAAACGGATTTGGCCTAGACAATTGGGTTTGGATCCGAACAAATTTGTCATTCGGATTGGGGCCAGCTTGGCCATCAGTAACGGGGCCAAACTAGGCGGTCTGGATCTAGCCCAACTGAGTTTGGTCCTATCCTTTTTTATAATTTTATGATTTAATTCATTTTCCTTTTTGTTGTTATTTTTTTATTTCCCTTTTTTCAATCTTAAATCTTATATATATATTTTTTCATTTTATTTTTAATTATTTTCATCAGCTATTTTTCCATTTTAATTTTTTCCTTATTGTATGTGTATTTTTTTTGTTTTTTTTAATTTGAATCTTATACTTTTTTTTATTTCATTTTTCTTAATTTAATTTCTTTTCCATCACTTATTTTTTATTTTAGTTTTTAATTTTTTAAAATTTATTTTTTTAATTAAGGAATCGAATTTTTCTTGTCCATACCAGTTCTGAGTTAACTATTCGACGCCCGTGGAAGGCCCCGAAGGAGCCTATAGACATAAATAAATAAAGAAATAAATTTGTTTGATTTAAATCATTAGCCTAATCAAATCGAAATCTACTAAGGTCCACAAAATTCAAATGCCATCACATTTTTTTTTTAAAAAATAAATAAATAAAAGAAATCATAATTACTCAATTATTCCTTTTAATTAAAGATAATTGAGCCGTTATCAAAATTGATCACCAAAATTTCTCTATAACTAGGACCAATAGTCCATAATGCGAGAGGGCAATGGTCTATAAAATGAGAGGGACAAGTAAAAGCGCAGAAAACAATCACGAGGTGCTAAAAAAATCTCAAAGTTGGAGGAAAAGAAGAAATTCTTTCAAGTCTAAATTCGACGAACACCAAGAAGATCAAAATCTTTTTCGAATCAAGCAAGTCCAAGTCAAATCTAAGAAGATTAGAGTCTTCTTCAAATCAAATTAAATTTAAGTCCAAGTCCAAACACCGAAATTCAAGTACCAAACAAGCCAAGTTTTCAACAAATCAAATTTTTAACAAATTCTTAAAGATCAGAATTCAAGTCTCAAAGACCAAAATTCAAGCCACTAGCCCCTCGTCTTCAAACACTCAAATCATTAATTAGAGGATTTTTATAATTTTATAATTATAAGAAGGTTAATATCACTTGTATTTTTCACAACACAATTTGTAACAATTTCTATATTTTAATACACGATATTTGTCATACAAATTTCTTGGAACCTCTGGTGGGACTTCTTGTCCTCTAATTGTTCGATCTTAGAATTTTCAAATTTCAACCATTACATCAACAATGTCAAGTGAAAAGGCAAAGCAAACTATGACTCATCTTGAAGAGATACTTGCTGAATTGTTCCATGCGACTAGAGCCCAAACAAAAATTAGGAAAACTCAACTTGTCTCACCACTAAAGAAGTTCTTCAACAAAGGTAAAATAAAAATTGCTTTTACAAAGCCAAACTCTCGTTCAACAGAAAAGACCAAGAGTTATGCAAAAAGCTCTTGCTCGAGCTCTGTCTCCAATGGAAGATCCTTGTCTGGATAACTTCATGTCGCTTCTTAGCAAATATGGGAAATGATGCTTCATCTGAATAATCACTTGAGCCAGTGATGGTCACGGATGCGACATTAGGATCTGATGACCGAATTCAATAAATGACTTTAGCCATTAAAAAATGGACAAAATCATTAGAAGACAAAGATGCACAGATTGTTATACTCATACATAGGCTAGAGTTGCAAAATTCGTCGATTCAAGAAGATCAAGAGATTTTAGGATCTTCTAAAGCTAAAGAGTTAGAAGTCCAAGAGTACCAACAAAAGCAAGATATGCATGAACAGACAGTTGTTCAAAACTTGTTGCGTGACACCACTTAACTCTCCGTTAGCTCCCTATCCGTGCAACAACTTCAACATATGATTGCGGACGTTAGTCGTACCCAATATGGTGGTTCATTGCAATCTTCATTGGTGTATGCCAAGCCCTAAAATTGTCGAATCGATGAAATGAAGATGTAACTCGATTACCAACCTCCGAAAATTCAGTGTTTTGATAGAAATGGCAACCCAAAGTAATGTTCATTTTATTGAGACGTGTAACAATGCAAGCACTTACAATGACATCATGGTGAAGCAGTTCTTACGCTCCCTCATAGGTACTGCATTTGAATAGTACATGAACTTACCGGCTAGGTTAATTAATAGTTGGGATCAACAAACTATCAGCCTTCCAAAACTTGCTTGAATGAAGCAAAGCAAGGAAGAGCGCGTTATAGAGTACATCGAACGCTGGATGAACTTTCTAATTAATTGCAAAGAATGAATAAGTGAAGTATTTTCCATCGACATGTGTGTACAAGACATGCATTGTGGTTTACTATATAATCTCCAAGCACATGTGCCCCCACTCATTTGAAGAATTAGCAACATGTGCTTATGACCTAGAGCTCCGAATTGCGAGGTATATGAGTTACTTATCAAGTGATCTACGTGACAAGAAAGATCCTAAGAAATAAATAAAGAAGGACGTCAATGCAGGTAAATTCAAAGAAGATATGGCGTTTTCTACTGTTCTTGCAAAGATAGCTTTCCAGAGGTCGAGTTCAAACCCAAAATCGAAGTCAGAGTTCAGACTTAATTAAGGAAAAATCCAAAGCAGAGTTCATGCGACTTTGAAAAAACTTGAAGAAAATGAGTTTCCATTCTCAGATTCTAAAATTTCTAGAATTCTAGACCAACTCCTTGAATAGAAGATAATCGAACTTCCAGTACCAATAACACTTGAGGAAGTTGGTAAGATCGATCATCCTAAGTATTGTGAATTTCACAGAATCATCAACTATCCAGTAGGAATATGTTTGTCTTGAAAGATCTTATTGTCCACCTGAACAAAAAAAATAAGATCAAACTTGAATTTGGAGAAAATTCAACAGCCGCCCACTAGATGGTTTCATTTGGATCATTTGATCTAATTACCATGGCAGTAGAGAATGAACATATATTTTCTAATGTATACGATGCCTATAAATTCTTGGTTGAGGAGCTTGGGCCTCAACTTTCAGAAAGAGCCATCCTAAAGAAGTTTGAGGTAGACAGAGTCACTCTCAATTATGTCTATTCAATGATAAATGGACCAAGTGCATCCAATCGTCCAATTTTTTATGAAATATTGGCAGGTGACTTAGATGTTTAGGACTCTGATTCAGAGTTCGAAGATGAGATCGGTGATGGCTGATCCACCTTCATAAGTAAGAAAGAGAAATACTAAATATTAGACAAAATGGGTAATATCACTTTCTACGCCTCTTGCAAGACCAAAACTGGAGGTATTGGGTACGAAAGTTCAAACCAATAGAGAAAAAACATTAGAAAAAACTAGGGGCCATTGACCCTTGTAAAAAGACGTCGTCGAAAGGCTCTGCAACCCCCTAATTCTAGTATTTATGAAGAAAAGTCGAGACCAAGGAACAACCAAAGAAGAAGATCTAAAACCAAGTAAAGAGAATCTACTAAATCAAGAGGGATAGATACTACTTCATGCATTCCTTCTAAACTACCAACCTTGGGTGATTATTTTCATAGGGGTTTCTTTGACAAGGAATATTTTACCTCCAATATTATCAATGCAAAGGAGAAAAAATAAGATAAAGAACGTATCAAGGTAGACTTCGAAACAAAAGAAAACTATCGTATGACTCAACAACATTCCTGCCAATACGAATTTAGCAAAATCTCTTAGCCTTCCTTTCGATGATCAAATGGCTTTGGTCGTGATATTAATCGATCCAAAAGAATATAAAAGAAATATCTTAGAACCTATTGGATCCACAACCCGACAAGACTGTATGGCCGCCATAACATTCAATGATGAAGATTTATAGCTGGGTTATCGTTTACATAATAGGCCACTATATGTTAGTGGCTATATTCGAGAATACAGGATAAATTTCATAATGATCGATTATGGATCTGCTTTAAACGTTATGTCAATCAAGACGATGAAAAAGATTGAAATTAATGTTGGCGATCTGTCCAGAAGTAAGATTATGATTCAAGGATTCAACTAGAAGGGTCAGCGAGCCACTGGCATGATCTGTTTTAAGCTACAAATAGGAGGATTTAATTTTCTCAGCTTTCTTCCATGATATTGATGCTAAACTATCATACAAGTTACTCCTTGGATATGTTTGGCAACATAAAACTGGAGTAATACCTTTGACTTGGCACCAATGCTTCAAATATAGTCGAGCTGGAGAAGTTAAATGTGTGGCAGCTAAGTCCAAGCCATTCCTCGAAGAAGAATCTCATTTCGCTGACGTCAAATTTCACATGGAAGATGAAGATTGTAATTCTGCAGGATTGACCTTGTTAGATTTAAAATTAAAGAAGATGCAGACGATCATGATACATCTGGTGTTGTCCAATCTCATCAGCTTATCAAGGGTAAATCAAAATTTACATTTGGAGGATTCTCTAAATGTAAAAAACCTCAAATAGAACAAATCGATGTAGAGGATTGAGAAAAGATTAACTTTTCCAATATCTAGTATTCCAAAACTGCTTTTTTCCCTATCAGCTCATAACAGTCCCAAAAGAACGTAAATTTACATCAAAAGCTTCGACATCTATTCCAAACATATTAAAACTCTATATTTTTAGCTCGTCCAAATAAGACGTATCGGGTACTAAAGGAGCCGCTGAATCAAAATAGACTTTCAAAGGATATTACAATCCTCAAGTCAAAAAGTTATTTAAAAATGTCGGATTTGGGAAAGGAGAACCTCGAAAATTAGGTGATATTGATGTTGTTTTTTTGGACGGGCGTATCTCTTCTCGATTCTAATGGAGCCTGATCTCTTGACCCAGGTAGGGAATGGTTTTGAATTTCTTTCTAAACAAATTCAATCATGGTTTCATAAAAATAGAATTATTTACCAACTTAGTTACGTTAGTCCCTTCAATAAAATGGCATTTAGAATGTAAGCATCGGCATCTACTTGATGTTGCTAGAACTTTACGATTTCAAGCAAACTTGCCTTTTTCTTTTTGGGGATAAATGTATTCTCACTATTGCATTTCTTATTAACAAACTTCCAACTCCAATCCTTAAATATAAATCACCTTATCATGTTTTACTTAGAACTTGTCCACCATACTCATCTCTTTGCATTTTTGAATGTTTATGTTTTGCTAAAAATGTGAATATTCAACATAAATTTGATGAACAAGCCAAACCTAGTATTTTTGTTGGTTATCCATATGGTCAA
Organism: Olea europaea var. sylvestris; assembly: GCF_002742605.1. NCBI lineage: Eukaryota > Viridiplantae > Streptophyta > Magnoliopsida > Lamiales > Oleaceae > Olea > Olea europaea. The sequence goes on along the minus strand of NC_036254.1, from coordinate 7,292,176 downwards.
AAGGATATTGCATATATGATTTCAAAACTCATCAAATTTAAGTTTCTCGTAATGTCATATTTCATGAGTCAATTTTTCAATACCATGACCATCTCCATTGTTAAAAAATTCAACTATCAATACTCCAATCAATGACGATAGAACATTTGACTACTCCGCTAAACCATCGATTGTTTCCACTGATGTTTCTTCAAGCGATTCTACCCCTCATAATCTCATTGATTATTCTAGTGATTCTTCTACGCATATTCTCAGCTTGATATCTCATTAAATGACATTCCCTCCGCTAATTGTCCTTCTGGACTTGCTTTTATCATTAGTAATCACCCTCAACAAATTCGTCACCCACTGGATCATCTCTAGGATTATATTTGTAATCATACTTCATTCTCAGCTTATTTTTCACCTGCAAACTATTTTTCTTTATCCAATCGAAGTCATGCTCATTGTATCTTTCTAGCGAATATCATTGAAAATCAAGAACCAATATATTATTCTCAAGACATGAAATCTAATGAATGGCATGATGCCATAGGCAAAGAAATTCAAGCCCTTGAATCAAACAACACTTAGTCTTTATACTCACTCCCCAAAGGAAAATCACCAATTGGTTGTAAATGGTCTACAAAATTAAATATCAGTCAGATAGTTCTATTGAGAGATATGAAGCTCATTTAGTTGCCAAATGTTGTACTCAAGTTGAAGGCATTAATTATCATAATACCTTTGCACCAGTGGCCAAACTAGTTACTGTTCATCTTCATTGTATCTTTCTAGCGAATATCATTGAAAATCAAGAACCAATATATTATTCTCAAGACATGAAATCTAATGAATGGCATGACGCCATAGGCAAAGAAATTCAAGCCCTTGAATCAAACAACACTTAGTCTTTATACTCACTCTCCAAAGGAAAATCACCAATTGGTTGTAAATGGTCTACAAAATTAAATATCAGTCAGATAGTTCTATTGAGAGATATAAAGCTCATTTAGTTGCCACATGTTGTACTCAAGTTGAAGGCATTAATTATCATAATACCTTTGCATCGGTGGCCAAACTAGTTACTATTCATCTTTTTCTCTCCATTGCTGCCATTAAAAATTGGTCATTACACCAACTTGATGTCAACAAAGCTTTTTTTTCAATGAGATATCAATAAAGATGTGTGTATGAGACTACCCTTTGGATTTTCTCGCAAGGGAGAGACTTGTGTATCCAAATTAAATAAATCTATATATGGCCTTAAACAAACTTCTCATTAATGGTAGTCCAAATTCTCAATGACTCTTATTCGTTGAGGTTTTAGTAAATCTATTTCAGACTATAGTCTTTTTACTTATATTAGTAATCAAACTTCTATTTTTGTTCTCGTTTATGTCGATGATATCATTATCACTGGAGACAACAATGATGTCATCTCTGATATTTAAAAAAAAATTTTGCTCGATCTTTTTCAATAAAAGATCTCGGCAATTTATGATAATTTTTAGGTATTGAATTATCTCGTTCTAAACAAGATTTATTTTATTTTATTTTATTTTTGGTGTCAACAAAAATATACTCTTGACATATCATCTAATTCTAGTATGACTAATTTCCGACCATCAAATTTTTCTTGGAGCAACATCTTTGTTTACAATCAAAAGATGCTATTCCCGTTTCGATCCGATGGTCTTTCGTCGACTTGTGGCTCGTCTTTTATACCTCACTGTAACATGACCTAATATTCAATATGTTGTAAATACTTTAAGTTAATTCATGCAATCTCCATATTCCTTCCATCTTGTTGCTGCCAATCGGGTTTGTCGTTATCCTAAAGGTAGCATTGGTAAAGGTTTCCTCCTTTCTGCATGTAGTTCTCTTACTTTAGTCAGACATGCAAACTTTGATTGGGCTGGCTGTCCTACAACTCGTCCCTCCATTATTGGTTATTTTACTATATTCTAGTCCTATTTTTGGAAAATCAAGAAACAACCAATAGTTTCTCGTTCTTCCGCAGAAGTAGAATATGGTTCCCTTGCAGTACTTCCTTCTAAGTTGCATTGATTAAAACATCTTCTCTCGGATCTTGCTATTAATCATCCACACCTAATTCCAGTTCAATGTGACAGTCAAGCTGCTATTCACATTTGTTGAAAATCCTATGTTCCACAAACTCAATAAATATATTTAAATTGACTCATTTTGTTCGAGAAAAGATTCAAGCAAGTCTTCTTACTCCTTTCTACTTACAATCTAACGATAAATCAGGGATATTTTTACAAAACCACCTGGTGGTGATCTTTATTGTGGACTACTTCGCAAGTTGGATGTTCTTGACATTTCAATTCCATCTCCAATTTGATGGGTATTGGATGAAGATAAAATCTTGTAAATTTTAAATTTTTAGATTTTAAAGTTATCAATTATATATATGTCTTGTAAATTAAATTTTAATCTTTTAGATGTTAGAGTTATTAGTTTTATGCATATCTTGTAAATTTTAATCTTTTAGATTTGATTTTAGAGTCATCAATTTTCATCTTTGAGTATATCTGAATCTTGTAAATTCGCCTATAACAAGGCAATTGAATGAAATATATATACAGACCATAAAATATTTTCTTCTCCTCTTTTTTGTGTTAACGATTTCACAGTTTGGTTGGAACTTTTCGTCACCACATACTAAGAAATCAGAATTGATGGTGTTCAATTGATTATAATTGAAAAATTAACGTTAAAATTACAATGTTATTGTTAATGAACTAGAGATCGAGAAAATAACATTGAGAGGTGACTTCTACAATAAGAGAATAAATGTGTTTATGCAATTTTTTTTTATATAAATAATGTCTATTTTTTTCTAACATTGTCATTTTTTGCTAAGACTACTCTATTTTTTTCCTCACAAGTGTTACAAATATTCTCTCTTGCTTTTGCACAAAAATTGAATTATTTATTCATTTCCAACAAACTAGACAAAGTGAACAAGGAATTTAGTCCATTTTGACGTCCTAATCATCCTATTCAATGTCGAAAATAAATTGCACAAAAATTGAATTATTTATTCATTTCCAACAAACTAGACAAAGTGAACAAGGAATATAGTCCATTTTGACGTCCTAATCATCCTATTCAATGTCGAAAATAAATTATATGATGTCAAGAATCTGACCAACTCTATCTTTTACTAAGGATTCGCCTAAATAAGTTTTAATAAAATGGTATTTGTTATAAAAGTGAAGAAAAGAGTAGAAAATAGAGAAAAATCAATAGATTTGTGTATATTTTATTAAGAATTAAAGTTCTGTATTTATAGGGTAGAATTAGGGATACAATAATAATTATTTCTAGGGCTGTAGGGGTGTAATTGTCATTCACCTCTAAACCCTAATAAACTTTCCTTTTACAACACTCCTCCTTGAATGAAACATTACAAAATATCTGCATCGTTAAAACCTTGTTTGATAAAAACCCAATGGAAAAAAATCAAACGAAAGAAAAAGAGTACAGTTATTTTGGAGTACTAAAAATAAATACTGCCTCATTAAAACATTTCTAGGAAAACCCAGTGGGACAAAACCTAAACTAAGGAAAAAGAGTATAGATACTCCCCTTGATACTGATCACTGAAAATCTTTGAGTCGATGCATTCCAATCTCATGAACTAATTTTTTGAATGTAAATGTTGGCAGTACTTTTATGAATAAATCGGCCACTTTGTCACTTGAGCGAATTTGTTGGATATCGATGTCGTCATTCTTTTGAAGCTAATGTGCATGAAAGAATTTTGGAGAAATATGCTTCGTCCTATCACCTTTGATATAGCCTCTTCTGAGTTGTGTAATACAAGCTGCACTGTCTTCATACAAAATTGTTGGACTATCATTTGTTGAAATTAATCCGCATGATACTTGGATATGATGGGTCATGTTTCTCAACCATACACATTCTCGGCCTGCTTTATAGATTGCAATAATTTCAAAATGATTTGAAGATGTATCTGCCAGGGATTGCTTTACAGATCTCCATGATATAGTCGTTCCTCCATATATAAACACATAACCTATTTGTGATTTAACTTTATATGGGTCAGATAGATAGCCAGCATCTGCATATTCCACTAAAGCAGATCTCGACTTTTGAAAATAAAATAATATCAAATTAATAGTACCCTTTAGGTAACGAAAAATATGTTTAACAACATTCGATATTTTTGAGTTGGTGTAGAGCTATATCTTACAAGGAGATTTACAGAAAAAGCTATGTCGAGTCTAGTGTAATTTGCAAGATAAGTTAATGCTCCAATTGCACTAAGATATGACACTTCAAGATCAAGAACTTTTTCTCCATCTTCTAGTGGACGAAATGAATCTTTTTTCACGTCAAGTGATCGAACAACCATAGGTGATGCCAATGAATGTGCATTATCCATGTAAAAACGTTTTAAAACTTTTTCTATATACATAGATTGGTGAACAAATAATCCATCTGCGAAATGTTCAATCTGCAATCCAAGACAAAATTTGATTTTTCCCAAATCCTTCATCTCAAATTCATTTTTCAAATAATCAGCAGTTTTGTTGAGCTCTTCAGGAGTTCCAATTAAATTTAAATCATCAACATAAACTGCTACAATTACAAATCCACTATTTGTTTTCTTTATGAAAACACATGGGCAGACATCGACATTTTTATAACCCTCATTCAACAAATATTCGCTAAGGCGATTATACCACATGCGTCCAAATTGTTTTAATCCATATAATGATCTTTGCAATTTAATTGAGAACATGATTCTCAGGCATGTATCGTTTGTTCCTAGCACCTCAAGTCCTTCAGAGATTTTCATATATATGTCACTATCAAGTGAACCATACAAATATACAGTTACTACATCCATAAGATGCATATCAAGCTTCTGTGACATAGTCAAACTAATTAAGAATCTAAAAGTGACGATGTCCATTACGGGAGAATATGTTTTCTTGTAGTCAATTTTTGATCTTTGTGAGAAACCTTGAGCTACTAGCCGGGTTTTGTACCTTATAATTTCATTATTTTCATTTCTCTTTCGTACAAAAACTCATTTATATCCTGCAGAGATTACATTTTCAGGTTTCAAAGTACGGGTCCTAACATTTTTCATTTCTCCAAAGAATTCAACTCCGTCTGTGTGAATTCTTTCTATTTTGGCCAATCATTTCTATTTTGACAGTTTTTAACAGACTATGATTCAAGATTCTTATTTTTGCATAATATCAAGAGCCACATTAAAGGCGAAAATATTGTCTATAACAACATTATTTTGTTTCCATAATTTATGAGATAACATATAATTTATTGAAATCTCATTATTTTCGGACATTTATGGTTCTTCAGGAATCGTATTTTCAATATATGATTGATTAATCTTTTCTAATGTGACTTTTTCCGAAATTTTTGGTTGGTTTTTCTCATATACTTTTCTTTTCGAGGTACAAAGTCTTTTGAACCAACTGATCGACCACGCTTCTGACGTATTTGAGATTCATTTGCTATAGTAGATTGTCCTACATGGACATCAATTTTTGCTGGAATATTTTTCGGATGGAACATATGACTTTGTCACTTTTCTTGTGTCGACAAATATATCAGCTAATTGATTTGCAACTCTTTGCAAATGAATGATTTTTTCAACATCTTGCTCACATTAATTGCTGTGGGGATCAAAGTGAGATAGAGTTGCTTCATTCCAAGTAATTTTACCTTGTTTTTCAGAATGCAGTTTTTCTCCTCCCAAAGTTGGGAAAGTCATTTCATCAAAATGACAATCTGCAAAACATGCAGTAAATAAATCACCCGTTAAAGGTTTAAAATACCTAATAATTGATGGTGAATCAAAATCCACATAAATTCTAAGTTTTCGTTGAAGACCCATTTTAGTACGTTGTGGAAGTGAAATAGGAACTTGGACAACACAATTAAAGACCCGTATGTGAGAAATATCAGGTTCATAATCAAATGCCAGTTACAAAGGTGAATATTGATAATAGGCAATTGGTTTAATACTAACCAATGATGCAGCATGTAGTATGGCATGACCCCAAACAAAAGTTAAGAGTTTTGTTTTCATAAGTAATGGTCTAACAATAAGTTGTAGACGCTTAATAAACGACTCTGCCAAACCATTTTGTGCATGGACATGCGCAACTGAATGTTCATTTACAATCCCGATTGACATACAATAATCATCGAATGCTTGTGATCTAAATTCACCAACATTGTCAAGGTGAATAGTTTTAATTGAGTAATCGAAAAATGTGCTCGTAATTTTATAATTTGAGCAAATAGTCTAGAAAATGCTACATTCATAGTTGAAAGTAGGCAAACATGTGACAATCTAGTGGAATAATCAACTAATATCATAAAATAATGAAATGGTCCACATGGTGGGTGTATTGGCCCACATATATCTCCATGAATTCTTTCCAAGAAAGTTGGAGATTCAATATTGACTTTTGTAGTTGAAGATCTAATGACTAACTTGCCTTGTAAACAAGCTACACATGGATAATCATTAGGTAAAAGAATCTTCTGGTTCTTTAAAGGATATCCATGTGAGTTATTTATTATTCGACGCATCATTATAGCTCCTGGATGTCCAAATCGATCATGCCAAAGTATAAAACTTTTTGGGCCAACAAACTTTTGGTTCGTGACATTATTTGATTCAACCATTTTTATAAATGTATAATACATGCCAAATGGGAGTGCGTAAAATTTTTCTTTTATCTGTTTCTGACCAGATACAAAAAAAGTTATACAAAAATATTCAATATTATTTTCTAGTGTCGTCTCAATATGATATCCATTGCAACGGATATCTTTAAAAGTAAGCAAATTTTTTATGGATTTGCTAGAATAAAATGTGTCGTCAATATATAATTTTGTATTATTTGGTAAAATAATACAAGCTCTTCCAGAGCTTTCAACGATATTCGATGCACCTGATATTGTATTGACATTACTCTCTTCTAATGTTAAGTCCAAAAAACATTTTTTATCTTGAAGAAGAGTATGTGTAGTTGCACTATCAATCAAGCAGGTGTCTTGACAATCCATCATGAATCTATCAATATAACAAAATAGATATATTTAAAAAAAAAAACTTGAATTTAAATTCAAAATAATAAGTATAATTAATACTGTGAAATTAACGATACATAATAAAGTTCAAAATTTTTGGTAAAAGTAAAAACATATTTCAAACTAAAATTTCTAAAATAAAGGGAAATACTAAAGAAAAAAAATCTATATCTTCTATCACATCACCCCCAATCAAATGATCAATATTTTCATTTGGACCAGTAAAGAAATCAGAGAGATCCAAATGAGTCACATCAATTGGACCATCATATTCAGCAAAATTTGTCTCCACTTTTCCCTTTCCCTTAATTGATTTTTCGTAGAGATATACAAGTTGTTTTTCTGTACGACATATACATGTCCAATGCCTTTTCATTTCACATCTAAAACAACTTTCTTCATGTACCTTTTTAGGCATGTTACTTTCGTTTACTTTGTGCCTTTTAAAATTGTTGTCTTGTTGTTGATAACTTTGTTGCTTATTTCATCCATAGTTTACTCCGCGTGCACGTCCATGCCCACATCCACGTCCATGTCCTTGTTTTGATATTGTCTTTGCTTCAAGCAATGCAGTACCATTTGTTTCGGGTAATGGTACAGGACCAGTTGAACATAACCCATGATTTTTCATTAGCAGTTCATTATTCTGTTCAGCAACAAGCAGACAATATATAAGTTCTGAGTACTTCTTGAAACCAAGTTCGTGATATTGTTATTGCAGGAGCACATTCGAGGAGTGAAAGGTGCAAAAAGCTTTCTCCAACATATTTTCATTAGTAATTTTTTCTCCACGCAATGTTAATTTTGAACATATTTTGAAAAATTTAGAATTGTACTCACTAACAGTTTTGAAGTCTTGCAAACGAAGGTGCATTTACTCATAGCGGGCTTTGGGAAGAACTATAGTCATTTGATGATCAAATCTTTCAGTTAATTTTTTCCAGAGAACCTGTGAATCTTTCTCAGTAAGATATTCAATTTTCAGTCCATCGTGAAGATGACGACTAAGGAAGATGAGTGCTTTTGCACGATCCTGCAGGGATTCTTTATTTCCTTCTTTTATTGTCTCTCCCAAACCTTTTGAGACAAGATGAATATCAACATCAAATACCCATGATAAATAATTTTTACCAGAGATGTCAAATGCAGCAAATTCAAGTTTTATGATGTTTGCCATTTGAGTAACTACACAATAAAGCAATAGAAAATATAATCAATTTCGCAAAATATGATTAAACATCATACAATAATTAATCAAGTAGTCAACATGACATATGTTACGTATTTTCCTTCAAGGATAAACACTAAAATAATATGTTCTTTAAAACATATGCTACTTCAGGAGCACGTTGTATTTTATTATTATTTGTTCAAGATCAATATATCAATATTCTTCTGGAATATTGAAAAATATAATTTATGCTCTTCAGGAGCAAGTAATATTCTTCAAGAATATTAATTATAATATTATGCTACTTCAGAAGCAACTACAATTAAGAATGAATATAATAATTGATGTTTTATTACTAAACAAAAAAAATTCAATTACACGCCATGTTGATAATATTAATTAATCTGCAAAAACTCATAAAATATCGGCATGATTCATTAATGTGAATTGAGTGGAGATGAAGAAAAATATCAATGATTATGACATCCAGAAATCAATTAACAGATTACGTGATTATGTAAATTGCTTTTCATCAAACTAAGTAGAAAAGAGCCATCAATTAAGTCATGAATTAATTAGTTACGGATTGCATAATTATGTAACAGGTATCATGATGGATTAATTAATTAGAAACATGAATTAATTTAAAGACATGTTTATGCAAACGGGGTCATGATAAGGTGGAAAGTCATGAATTCGGCATCATATGATTAATTCAATGACATGATTTTATGTACAGATATGAATCATAAATATTGTATAGACATGAATTCATGCACATGTCAATACACGAATTGACTAAACATAAGTGAACTAAATTCTATACAGACATGCAAACAGATGTATGTATATATAGACGTGAATTGAAAAAAATAAATTACAATTTGACTGTAAGTTTGCATCGTTATGATGTATTTGTATACATATAAAAAAATTCACATATCACCAAATTAATTTTGGTACACGTGATAAAAAAAAAATTACTACCTTCACTACTTTCGGAGCATCAACAACTATTTATAATAAATAGATATTCGATTAATATTCTTCTAAACTATTAATTATAATATTGTACTACTTCAGGAGTAACAACACGTTAAATATTATATGCAAAACCACAAAAGATTAATTAATTTTACCAAACATATAATTAAAAACAATTGACTGTGGATTATGAGTAATATAACATACATAGTTACAGGACATGCAAATAGAATTAAAGGAAACACGTAATAGAATTACAGGACACGCAAGTATAGCATACATAATTACATGACATGCAAATAGAATTAAAAAATTACAAGTGATGTAAATTAAAGAAAACATGAAATGATTGCATATGTTTGAATTTTTTGGATGCAGTGAATTGTTAAACCAAAATCTATTATGCCAAGAATAGATTTTTAAGTGCTGTAAATTGATAGATGAACACAGTGGCTGGCGGCGGCAGAGAATTTAATTCTTTACATTCACATGTATTACCAACCATTATAACTTTGACTAAAACCATGAAATTCTGTGTAAACTATAACACAATTGAACGTGAAATCCAGATAGATAAATTAGAAACTATATAAAAAAAGGTAATCATTCTGGGTACCATTGTAATCATTCGTGCATGGTGGCACCAATTTAGATAAATCGAATGTGAAATAGGTCGAAATATGATTACGAAGTGGCCGAAATTTCGTAAAATAATTTTTAACGTCATAGATTACAACAGAAAATTTAAACACGCAAATTAACGTGCTATGTGCATAAAAAATAAAAAAATAAAAAATCACATGTTATCAAATTAATTTTGATACATGTGATAGAAAAAAGAAAAAAATTACTACATGCACAAAATTTTTGAAGAATTATGCTTTTCGTGCTGATAACGTGTTATAAAAGTGAAGAAAATAGTAGCAAACAGAGAGAAGTCAATAGAATTGTGTGTATTTTATTAAGAACACAAACCCTGTATTTATAGGGTAGAATTAGAGATACAATAGAAATTATTTTTAAGATTGCAGGGATATAATTATCATTCACTTCTAAATTCTAATAAACTTTCCTTTTACAATAGTATTATAATCATTTTGCAAAATTAAATAGTCATATTTATTTAAAAAAAAAAAAGGATCATGGACAAATTTCGTTTTGACTAAACTAAGTAGATTAATAAAAAAAATTCCTATATTCACATATTTATTACACGTATGTACTATAAAAGTAGAATCGTCAAGCTGCCAGATTAATTTATCATTGCACGTTGAATAAATAATTCAAAAAATTTGACATATCAAAATATTTTCTTGGTGTCAAATTATTAGGAGGACCGCACACGTATGTGGACAACTAATTTGACCTCGAACAACAAGACAGGGTTATGATTTTTACTAGGGACAAATAGAGAATTTTAATGCAGAGAAAGAACAAAAATTTTATTGTTTATTTCTTTTTCTAAATTGAATTATTATTTTTTTATTGTTATGAATGACGTATAAGGTTATTTAAATAAATAAAGAGTAGTTGATGGAAAAAGAAAGGTACAGAGATTTCAAACCTCAAATATGTAAAACATAAAGTAAGACAAAGGCTGCACTTGAATAATTGATCATCTTTGGCTCTTTCCGAAGAATCCTTTAGCATGTTTATATGAAAGATAAGTTCTAAACGTGTAGTTTATTTTTAATTATTTTGAATATAAGTGGTTCACAATAAAATAAGTTATATATTTATTATTTATCCTTAAGATAAGTCACTAAAACATGCTCTAAATATAACCTTGTCAAGAATAGTTAAGGGGTTAAAAACGCGCTTAAATTTTCCGTCATGCATATAAGTTCTCAAATAATCACGTAACTTTATAAAAATCACCTCGTTAGTTACCGTGTTAGTTTTGATTTCCTAAAACCTAATGGAACAAATGATGTCTATATGATGGAAAGACGATTTAAAAACTTCAAACGTTTAAACTGTGCTTCATGAGGCTTCTATTTTAGGGAAAACGTGTTTGAACAAAGTGAATTCTAGGATTTAAAATTCAGTTGGATTGGATTTTAAACTTTTGAGTATTATATATTCGTGTTAGTCACACGTTTTATATGAATATTGATGAAGAATTGGAGGGATGAAGTAATTGACTTCATCTATCAAGAAAATAAAGAGTTGGGCATTTGGACCCAAAATTATTTTGAATTAATTCAAAGATCAAAAATTGGCCCAAAATGTCTCTCCTTTAGCTGTAATGTGGCACATATATAGGTTTCGATCATAGACTTGGCCCCAATAGTTATGAGTGTTACATTGACTTTTCTTCTTCGGGTTGATAAAGCATGTACCCAAGTTTGTTGCTAGAATTAGAAAAATTCAAGATTGAAAAAATTACTTAAAAGCTATTGGGTTGTGATGCCAAACGAGTCGAAGGGCAATGACGAAACGGGCTCCGGCCCAATAAATTTTAGCTATTACTTGATTACTTTGATCTTGGTCCAAATTCCAACCCAATAGTGCAAAAATGTTGTTTAGAGAAAAGTGAATTTAGCATGTTACTCAACAGTCAACAGTAACTTATGTCCTGAGATGTTATAGACTGTACGATCAGATTGAAGATTGATGGTTGGTAGCGAGAAGAGACTTTAGTCTGCTACTCGATAGTCACTTTTCTTCTGAGATGCTATGGACCGTTAGATCAAATTGAAGATCGATGGATAGTAGCGAGGCTATAAATAGATTCCATATGTTGGCCTATTAGTAATTCATCTGATTTCTCTTGTTTGCTCCCTTCTTCTCGAGATTTCTCTCTAACCTCTCTGGTTAGACAATGTTCTTTCCGATGTTCTCTAGTTGGAAGACGTTCTTTCTAAGCTCATTTATTTATCTAAGTTTCTCAAATCATCTCAAGTTTCAAATCTTTCGTCTTCTAAAAAGCATTAAAATAGGTAGAAGATGGGAATCACTATGTTGCAATTCTTTTTCACCTTTTTTTATCCAAATTGTTTTATTACTGTTGAAACATATAACAAACCAAACCCTTTATTTATCTATTTATTATTATTATGGAAAATGCTTCATCACAATCAAATCAAAGTTGGTTGCTAAAACATACAACCAACGACAAATTCTTGATCGCTCGTTAATTCTTCTAAAATGTCACCATTTAAAAAAATTACAAGAGATCCTTTTCATTTGATAAGTGTTTTAGCGACCATTGAAGGCTTGGTCGCTGAAATATGAAGCCCACAACCAAAGTTTGGTCACCGTAGGATTTATATATGCAGCGAACACATTTGTTGGTCCATAAAATAACAGGGAAAATATGCGAGATTTTCCCATATGGTGTTTTAGCGACCAATGAGGGTGGTCACTAAAATATGATAGCAGCGATCATAGTTTGGTCGCTCTAGGATTTACATATACAACGAACAGATCCGTTGGCCGCTAAAATAATTGGGAAAATATGCAGGATTTTCCCTACCAGGTGTTTCAGCGACCAGAAGCGAGTTAGATGCTAATATATTACGGTAGCAACTATAGTTTGGTCGTTGTAGGATTTACATATGTGGTAACCACGTCTGTTGGTCTCTAAAACAATTGCCAGGTTTTTCATCGATCAACGGAGGGTTGGTCATTCGAATATGATGATAGCAACCATAGTTTGGTTGCTATATGATATACATATGTAATGACAACATTTGTTGGTCGCTAAATAATCGGAAAAATGAACAAAACTTTCCCGCCAAGTGTTTCACCAAACATCGAAGGGTTGATCGTTGAAATATGACTAGAGGTGGGTGTAGGTTGGAGTTGGATTTTTGTCCCAACCTAAATCCAACCCAACACGATCGATTTGATATAATACCAAATCAACCCAACCCATGCAAGGGTTGAAAACCAACCCAACCAAGTTCGATCGGGGTAAGATTGTGTTGGTCAGTTCACCAAATATTCATAAAAAACCACCAAAATCAAAATGCACATGTCAGATGTCGACAAACTAAGGGTACGTGATACTCATCTCTATCATGCGGTGTGAGGAAAGCAAAGACACATACTATGACTGTAAATCTCTTCATTTGCTTAATCCACCAAAATGCACAAGGCAGACTTCGAGAAACTAAAATTTCTTGCAAATTGTGAGACATGTTTGCACCAGCAAAAGTTAGATTCTCAAGAATGTAACATACTGAACACATTTATCAACAATGGAAAACATGAAATAAAAAAAAAAATTCATGAAGAAAATGAAAGAAAGAACAAAGTTTTTGAAAAAAATAATAATTCAAGAACTGCCTATCAATAGTGAATCCTTCAACGCGATTCAGGCAAAATTGGAGAAAATTCACCATGGACTAGCTATTAGAGACTGATGGGCCAAATTTGGCAGTTTGAAACAGGTTTGATAGGCAAACCCATCACCCGACCCAACTCAACCCATTCTTTAGCCTAGAAACCAAACCCAGCCAAATTTGAAGCAAAAAATCGACCCAAACCGGCTAGGTTGTTTCATGGGTTGCTAACGACCATAATTTGGTCACTTTAGGTGTCTTCTATGTGATAAAAATGTGGCTCTTTTTTTGTCCCAATCTTTAGCAACCAACCGAATGTATGGTCCTGACATTTTGAATCGACGATCAAATATTGGTCGTAAAATAGCATAAAAAATTAGACAACTATTAATATACCAAAATCCTTACCAAACAATTTGTGATCGGTATTAGTATATTATAGCAACCACTTTTGATTTGTCGCTGAAATTTTTGTCAGTGGAGCCCTTTTGTGTAGTATTTTCACCTAATGTTAATGAAGGATAAGTATAACGAATTATACCTAATGAAATGCATTCTACTCCACATTCAACCAAAGCATCCGATTATATATAAAATCTCTTACCAACAAAAAATTGAGAATTATTACAGCATGAAAATGATAATCCAAGCAAGTGCTGCTAAATTACATGAATTTTAATTGTAAACCGAATGTATGCCTATAATTTTTTTCATGATTTCTCTAGAAGTAGCAACGAAATAAAGGTAACTAAATTTTCATATAACGATAGGTTTGAAAAGACGTGAAAATACAATTATAGCATTTACCACCTCAACTTTAAAATCTGAATATGGAGACAAAAATTTGCAAAATCAAAATTGTCCAAGACCTTATAAATGAGTTCTCCTTTTCTTTGCAACACTAACGTTTTTTAATCATAAATAATTATCTTATTCTTTTACAACACTCCCCCTTTGATAATTATTTGTACAATAACTATCTCATTAAAATCTTGTTTGGTAAAAAAATCTGCTTGCACAAAAATGTCAATAAATGAAAAAAGAGTACAAATAATTGGAGCAATAAAATGCTGACTCGTTAAAATATTGTCAAGAAAATTCAATGGGACAAAACTTGATCGAAGGAAAAAGAGTACAACTACTCCCCTGATTTCAATTATTGTATCAAGCTATCCATATCTTGTACATCAATGTCTTTAATATTACAATTTCTGGTGAAGTATATCTCATATTGTCTCGCATAGTCCTCAAATAGCACCGTTTTCACAAGAGATATTCTATTATCCTTTAATAACTATAATAACATGATGATTCAAAAAATAGCTTTTGTTGATCTCTTCGAAAGTATCATGCACATAGGAGTATATATTTTGAGGGTAAATGCATTGTAGGTTAAGGATATCATTGCACAAACAATATGCCTCATTAAAACCTTATTAGGAAAAAATTGTTGAAAAAATCCTAATTAAATAAAAGAGTACATTATTCTTTTGAATACGATATTAAAGTTGCCTCATTAAAAATCTTGCCAAGAAAACTCAATATGACAAAACCTTGGTCAAGGAAAAATAAGTACAACGCATACTTTCTTCCTTTCATGATATCACTTGAATTATGCTTCGAGCATATTATATCCTTCAAGAATAGTATTAAATTTATATGTAAGATAAGTTTACTACAATCACATTTATTATATGCATATCAAATTTCATGTATATCACATTTATTCGCAACATTTATTATATAAAGAGTCGTACATTTCATATTACGACTTTACTTTTTCCATTTTCATTTCCTATAAGCATATACCTTTTGATGTTCGACTATAGATTCAGAAACTTCAGGTTTCTCTAGTAAATTCAATTTAGGATTGTATCACTTTTACTTGGCCAATCATTACTTCGATCAATATAACTCGACGCTTTTATTTTGATTCCTCGCTATATAATGCAGTACATCATGTGCAAAATTGTTGTCAACAACTTTTCTTTTCTTACTTGATTCTACTTATTTTTCCCATAATGACATGACTTATTGACATATTTCAAGTTTCATTATTTCAGGTATCTGAACATCTTCTAAGGTTTTATAATTGTTTATGTCTAAATTCTCATAAAAATATATGCATCCTTAATAAGATCACCTTTGCTAATTGTTCCATTTTCGTTCGAAGATTTTTTTTGTATTAGAATCCAACACTATCATGCTTCAAGCGTGCCATCTATATACTAAATATAATGTTATCAAATTGTCCTCATAGGACATTAATTCTTGTTGGAGCGTTTAAAACTTGTACATGGGATATTGCTATCTCTCTGGTCGGTAAATGCATCTAAATAAATTATCTTTCAAAATTCTGGTTCAAGTAATCTTTTGTGATAATTTGAATGATGATGCATTTATACATTATTTTTAGCTTCTTAATTCCCTTCCCCAATGCTGAGAAAATTGCCTAATCAAATTGACAATCAATAAATTGTATTATTAAATATCATCCATTTGAGATAATGGTTCAAACTATGTATTTATTCTCAACATTTTTTTACTTTTCATCTCAGTGCATTGTGGTGAATCAATTTTACATATATTGCACTATCAAAATAAATTGGATGAAAAAATCATGCTCTGATCATAAACCAATTATAGTGAGAGAACTATGATATTGACATGATGCGTAATAGCATTCCCACAGAATTGGGAAGAACTTGTCCTCAATTAATTGAGGGAGTTTAAAAAATAATAGTGTTAAATCATTTATCGATATCTCAACTAATACTTATTAAAATGTTAAGATTTAAAATCATTAGTATTAACAAGACACAGTCTTGATTAAATAATCTGAAATTTATGCTCGTAATTTAAAATTTGAACAGTCATTTCGCAAATTTCAAGTTGCAAATATCATGCAATCATCTAGTACATGTATCAAATCTATTAGATACATATAATATTTAGATGATCAACGTGAAGGATGATTAGACTCCATTTATCACCCTAATTAATTTGTAGAAATATAGGAAATTCATTCCCCATTTTAGCTAGTGATGTTTAATAATCAATTATTGATAAAGAGAATAAATATCATATAGGATTTCATTGGGTTGAAGAATCTTTTGGTTCTTCATTGGATGTTTATTTGAATTTTTGATTTATCATCATTGTTGATCTAATGATAGTTCAACTGATCATGCCAATCAAATTGAATTTCTAGTTCACTATAAGATATAATCCAATTATTTAATTTCAAAGAATATGATTAAATATTATATAATCATTTAATGATCAATGTCCACATGACATAAGTTGTATATTTTTTCAAGGATAAACATGAATTCATAAATTACACATAATATATTCTTCAAAATATGTGCTATTTCAAGAGCATGTTATATTTTATTATCGTTTGTTCAAGAGCAATATTCTTCTGAAATTTGGAATCATAATGTCACGTTTTTCAGGAGCAATAACATATTATTATTTGTAATAATAAATTGTATAAAAAATGAGCAAGAACATAATTTATGTTATATCGTATTTAATTATGCTCCTCGGAAGCAAGTAAAATCTAACTAAAATATCTGTCAATATTAGTATGCCACTTCAAAATCAATAATATTCTCTTTGAATATTAACAATGTTGCGCTACTTTAAGAGCACCAATAAATTATTGTTTAAAAATATTAAATTTTCATGAATATGTTTTCTAGACAAATTATTAATATTTGCAGAGTTGTACTTCTTCAAAAGTACTTTATAGTTTACTATTGCTTCTTCAACAACAGTAAATCAATATCTTTATTTGAAATATTAAAAAAATTGTAATTCACGCTCTCCATGAGCAATATGTCAATACTCTTCTAGAATATTGAAGATTATAATTCATGTTCTTCCAGAGCAAATAATATTCTTCTGGAATATTAAAAATATAGCTCATACTCTTTATAAGCAAGTAATATTCTTCAAGAATATTAACTATAATATTGTACTACTTTGGGAACAACAAAATTTATAATAGACATATATGCAAGTACTAAATTTATAACCTATATTCATATAAAATAGAACAGAAATTAATGGAGCTAATAACTTGTTGCACGAGTATCAAATTTTGATTTGGCTACTGCATTAAACCTTGAAAAAGAGGCTGAGGCTCCAAGTACATGTAGAACTATTGGAGCATTAATATTTAAGCAAAATTTTTGTTTCAATTAAATAACGTGGTAAATAAAAAAGGATACACATGGTTATGCGCGCAGTATAATCAAAGAACAATAACACATGTATATAAATTGTCTCAAACCCCCAAAAGTCCCTGACCTAACCCTAAAAAGCATACACAAACTTGCCCATTTATCATGGGGTTTTATTATTATTATTATTATTATTATTATTATTATTATTATTTGTGTCAAATCTTATAATCAAGAATCTTTGGGGTTGTCTTTCTATTCTGAGTTTTTGAGTAATATGCGAATTATATAATAAGAGAGGAAAATGGCTTAAAAAAAGGCCCAAAGATGAACTTGTTAGGAAAGACCATTGAGCTATCAAAGACTTGACAGTGACGGATATTGTTGGAGTTAGTTCTACTCAATCTTGTGATGCAGCTGGTGAGAATATTTCACTTCAAGATGCCCCTCCTTCATCAAATTCTATGCTTATTTTTTAGACAATCATGTTGATAATGTGTTATGAAAAAAGAGAAAAAGAGAAGAGAAGAGAATAGAAGAGTCAAAACTTAAGTATGTATTATTAAGAACTAGTGCCCTATATTTATAGTGTCCAAACTGAGAGTTAGAATTGGATTAAAATAGATCTTCTAAACTAGATAAAACTTATCTATGTATCATGATAATACTAAATAATCATCAATAATTATCTCCTTCTTTTACAACAATTTAAAGTTTGTTATACAAAAATCAGATAATATTTCAATGTTAATAATACTATTATGAAATTAAATTAATCTACATACCCACCCTATCTCTCTAGAATTCTCCTGATTTCCAATCCCTAAACAACGATGTTACGCCACCACTACTACTCAACAACCCACTATCGTCCAGTCAGATCTCTCCAATAGCGCCTTAAGTCGGAGCTCGTGAGCACAGTGTGCGGCTCTGTTTTGGCTGATCCACAACGGAGTTGTGCCATTGCACCAGCGTCTCTTTGAGCGTTGCACGTAGTAGCGGTTCATAGCGGCACTGTACGGTGGTGGAGTTTAATGATAGTCGTAATGTATAGTGCGATGGTGGTGTGCTGTGTAGTTCAGTGACGAATGGAATTTAGTAAAGTGTGATGGTGCGGTGGTATAATGTGGGTTGTAGTTGAGAGCCGACGAAGTTTGTGGTTTGTCTATGTAGTTTATCGTTTGTGGTTGAGGACTGCGATGTCAAATCCATTAGTCAAGTGCGCGACGATGTCTATAGTTTGTGGTTTCTGACGATGAGCAGCTGTGATTTTTCTTTTTTCTTCAGTCTGCTTATCGGGAGTTTAGGGGTTTTTTTGTTGGTCGTTTGCAAATAGTGGTAGTGGTTATGATGCTGGCTTTATGGTGAAGTGGTGGTTATGTTGACAGTGTTGGTGAGGTGGTGGTGATGTTGGTGGTGGTCATAGCGATCATTGTAATAATTTTGGATCTAATTTATTTATGGCATTTGGGTGATGGTGGTTGTGATATTCGTAGCACTGGTGAGATGGTGGTGATGTTGGCAAGCTAGTGTAGCAATTGTGTGGTAGGTAGGGATAGGATGGGGGTGCGTAGGCGTGTTTGTGACTAATTATTTGTTTGATTGTGACTAGTGAATAATATGTGATTTAAAAAAATAAGCATGACTCTCAATTTATTAAGTTGTAACCGAGAAATAACTTGTGGTCAATTAATTTAATAATTTGTGATCGTGAAATAAATTGTAACTTATAAAATTTGTAATTTATGACTGATAAATAAATTATGACCTATAATTTATTTATTTATGATCGATAAATAAATTGCGATCTATAAATTTTTTGATTTTGTAATTGATAAATAAATTGTGACATATAATTTTTTTTTATTTTTGATCGAAAAATAATTTGTGATCAATTAATTTGATAATTTGAAAACAAATTGTATAGAATTGTGATCTTAATATATATATCTAATGCATAATATTTTAATTAATAACATCTCATTTTTGAATTTTAAAAACTTACTTCTTAATTTTGAAATTGTATATTGTAATCCTCTTAATTATGAAATTTTCCCTTAAATAATTTCTTAAGTTAGCCTTAATTTGGTCATGGTTTGCCCAAACAACTTTCTTCTTGAGCCTTATACACCTGATTAAATACGAACTACCAAATAAGCCCAATATCAATATAGTAATTTGATCTAATTTAAAAATTGATATCACCTACAAAGTAGTTTACTTTAATGAGCTATAACACAAATTTGGCGTATCCAAATTAAAATTTTGACTTGAGTCCATATTTTTCATGTAATACATTCTTCGAATGAGCTTAAGGTATTCTTGCACCTTTAATAATAAAATATTTCGCGCAAATAATTAAAATATATGAAATATAATACTTATTTTCACTTTGGTCTCTCAACTCCTAAATATGCTCATATCGATCTAATTAACTACTGCAAATATAAATTGACTTGCACAGTGATCAATTTTGTCTACATTCTTATCCACATCTTGTACTGTTCGATCAATAATCTCAGGTCCCAAAATCACTTTTTCTCCAACCTCATTCTAATAGATAGGCAAGTTGCACTTCCTGACATATAATGTCTCATAAGATGCCATGCTTATAGTGATCTGAAAACTATTATCAAAAGCAAATTCTATTAAGAGTAAAAGTATTTCCCAATTATCGCCAAGATCTAATACACAAGCTTTTAACGTATCTTTGAGTATCTAAATCGTCCTTTCAGACTGTCCATTGATCTATAGGTGATTTGTAGCACTAATCTTTAGTATCTTTCCCATAGCATCTTCTAGACCTTTCCAGAATTTCGACGTAAACCTAAGGTCTCTATACGAAGCAATAGAAATAGGAACTCTATGTACCCTGACTATTTTTCTAACATAAACATGTACATATTGTTTCATGGTGAATGTCATCCTAACTGAAAGAAAGTGGACCGACTTTGTATTGTTTCCTTTTGCATATCTCGAAAATCCTACCATGAAATCTATGATCATGTATTCACATTTCAGTTATGTTATATCCAATAGCTAAGCAAACTTAAAGATCTCGATACATTTTCGTACAATCTGAATGTATTGTAGAAGGGATAGACTTTGCTTCTTTGAGAATTTATTTCCTTAGTCTCTTATCTTTAGAAACACAAAATCTACCTTTATACATAAGTACCTTATCATCAGCTATTTCAGATTCTTTTTGCTTATGTTCCCCATCTTCAGCCATGATCTTATACATAAACGAGTCATTCTTTAGACTTCTCTAATCCGTTCTCTAAAAACGAATTGACTTTTAAAGTTGCGACAATAGCTAATCTATATTAGAACACAACAACCTCTAGCCTCAAATTTTCAAATTCCTTAACTAATTATTCTTGAGTGGTTAGAGTTGTCAATTTTTCGATTGCCTTTGTCCTAAAAGCTTTAGGAACGACATTAGATTTACCAAGGGGATAAAGATTAGCGCAATCGTAATCTTTTACCATTTCCAACGATCTCCTTTGCCTAATGTTTAAGTCCTTCTAGGTAAAGAAGTATTTTAAACTTTTATGATCAGTGTAAATTTTACATTTACCGTCGTATAGATAATGACGCCAAATTTTTAAGATATAAACTACTGCTATGAGTCCTAAGTGTTGCATTGAATAATTTTGGTCATGTGGTTTTATACCTAGGCATGTAGGCAACAAGCTTTCCATGCTGCATCTACACGCATCCCAAACCTTATTTTGATGCATCATTGTATATTACAAATCCTTTCAAAGCTTTCGGTATTATCAACTTCGATACTAAAACCAATCTTTGTTTCAATTCTTAAAAACTACTTTACACACTTCATTGAGCATTGAAATTTACCTCATTTCTAGTCAATTATATCATTGGACCTTCTTATCTTAGAAAATCCATTAATGTACCTATTTTTTTTTCCTTGAAAATGCTCGCTGAAGTGTTATTTGTTGCACGTGGGACATGGAGGAAAAGTTTTGTACGAGCCTGCCAAATCTTTCTTTTCTTATTCTAATGTTTGCCCTTTTCTTTGTTGTGACCTTACCACTTCCTCCTTACTAACTCCAACTCTAAACTATTAGGGATTGTATGTGCTTGACATATAATATAATGCTGTGCTATTAATCCTTTTGATTACCATGTCTATCTTAATTAGTTGCATTAATATTATATTTACTTTTAATCATCATAATTGGCTTCGTTTTGACTAATTATATTGTTGCAGTGGGATTTACCTTGAACGCCTTAGACGATCGACGTGCCTAGTAGTTCTAAACTTATATGTATATATATTGACCCCCTTGCAAATTAACTTGTTTATTAATTTAATTATGACATGTTTATAATTTTACTAAGCTCAAATATAATTATATAATGTATATTGTACTTATCGTTAGTCTTGTTTATAGTATAGATTGATTAGAAATCATATTGGAAGATATCTTTTGTTAAGCAAATTTTTATGTAAGTTAACTAAAAATAATAACTACGATTTTTTATAATGGAAATTTAGTAACCTAGTCAATCACGTTTATGGCTAAATAAGTTAAGTGATCAAGATTAGGCACCTAATTACTTAGTTAACATATTGTATGCTTACTAAAAGTAACTAAATTTGAAGAACCGAACCTTCCTATTTATACATTTCCTTGTAAATTAATATATATGCTCTTCATAATTCCAAAAGCAGGGCCGGCCCTGGAATAAGGCTAATAAGGCAATGGCCTAAGGGATTTGAGGGCCTAAAAAATGAAAAACAATTCACTTAAGAAGTCCAATTAAATTTAAAAGATAGATATAAAAATTAATTTAACTACATGTTTTTTGTTTATTCTAACTTAGTACAATCTTATTCAAATTAATATTTCTCAAGTTTAATAAACATAATTAATTTTGAGCTACCAAACGAGCTCAATATCGTTAGGGTAATCTGATTTTATTTAAAAAGTAATATTACATATCAAGTAGTTATTTTAATGAGTTATAACTTGAATTTGCTTTATCCAAATTAATATTTTCTCGAGTGCATAATGTGTCATTTATCACGAGTTTCGGAATAAGTCCAATGTTGATAGGATAATTTTGATGCTCTAATAAATACACATTTGGTACAAATACATTATTGACCTCAAAACTTATTTTGACTTTAATCCCTCAAAATCTCGAATTTATTAAATGGTTTTTGAATCAAAATCATAAGAATCTAGTTACATTTTTAATCACTAGATAATCATAAGTCATCACATTATCATCTAAAAATTATATATTTCTCACTATTTTGCAATCTTGTCACTAAATTTTGTACTTTTATAACTGAAAATCATTTTTCTCTTTACCAGTCATCCTTACAATATTCAAAGGATTTCAAATTATGGTTCTTAAAAACTATTTCATGATTTCTAAATTGCACTTCATTCAAGTTTTTTTAATTAATAATTTTGAAGATAACTACTCACATAACAATTTATTATTATTATTATTTTTTGCCCACAAATGGGATAATTTTACTAAATATTATGTTAACCTTGTCTCTAGAGTTGTCCGATTTTTTTTTTCCTATTTTTTCCAATTCTATCTTATAGATTGTACCCAACCTTCTTCTAAAATATAAATATATTATTTATTTAAACATTTAAAGTATTTTTATGTTTGTAAAAAAATTATGTTCAAAGGCCTCATAATAATAAGTCGTCTAGGGCCTCAAAATTCTTGGGGTCGGCCCTGCAAAAGATTATATTGGGCGTCTCCTTCCCAGTTTTGATTCTGCATCATTGGTTAAGGTATTAAGATTTTAATTTTACTACTGTGACTTGTGAATTCCATTATAATTTCATGTCATCATTAGCCGTTGCGTATCAATTGAAAAATATTATACTTTTATCATTTCAATACCCAGAGTTCCACACGTGTGTATACACATGTATATAATTGTATTTTCACCTATACGAAGTTTGAACACGTAAACCAGTGAGGTCAAATTTTGGGTTGATTTGATTGGCCTTTCTTTTTGGTGTATCTATTTTGTTATATGAAAAATTCGTTGATTTACTTAGGTAAACTTTTAATTAATTAAATAAATAAGAACTTTGTTGATATGTGTAAATACTAAGAAATTTCATTGACTATGATAATAAGATAAAACGTATTCTACCTTCAATTAGTGTCTTCATAATTATTGGACATGCATGTTATGATTTCCCATAGTGATTATTTTAAATGTTTACTGACTACAAAACTTTCAAACAAGCCAAACGTGCCTAAGCAATTTGCATTCATGTAGATATGAAATTTATGAACATTTTAAATTGTTGGTCAATGGTGTACATGTGATCCCCATGTACAAGTCTTGGGAATTATAACCTATTGTAATGCACATAATTAGAATTTCGTTTCTACCCATCATTACATGATTTAATCTTTTCTTAATAAATTTCTGATTTTTCATCTCAGCTGTCCAAATATTATTATGATTTTGCATCTCATTGTAGTGGAAAGATGGACACACAAATTAGTTTCAAAGCATATCAAATTTAAAGTATATCAAATTTAAAGTATTTTCTTCAATTGTGTGAGTTTAAAATGCACTTAAAATTTAAAGTATTATCTTCATTTGTGTGATTAAAGAAATACATTGAAGAAGCTAACTTGCTGCTTTCTTTTAGCAATTGATAACGAGATAAAATATAACTCTAGTATAATAATATCATCAAATGATGAGCTTGGAGAAGTTTTCTTAATCAATGGTAATGAACTAGGACTTTTGGCATGTTGAGTAGTAGGCGGTTAAGGACATCTCCACTTGATATCCTAAAAGCAAACTCATGAGGATTTAAGGTAAGTAAACTTCACATTGTTGTCATGCGTACGTTACATTGTAAAATGTATTAATATGTTACCAAAATTTGTTATAATGTGAACTTGATATTTAATTATTACATTTTATGTCACTAATGCTTCTAATGGCATATTCATGCCCATCATGCATCCATAAGCATACATAAAGTTCCAAGAAAAATAAGAGTTTCCAAATGTCATAGAGTCAATGAATGTTTATAAAGATATATATCCCGAATATTTTGTTACGAGGTGTATATCTATATCATGGAAGGTGTGAGTGTGAAATGGGGTATACGTAGGGGACCGGTGCATTTGAATAATGTTCAATGTTCAATGATTATTTTAACCGCTTTGTGGTACTACTAATAGGACACGATCGGGTTCCAAATAATAATTACCCATTGCATTCTGATTGGCTAAGTGATACACCAAGTGAGCTCACAACATTAGTTTTAAGTTTTTAAAGAAATGAAAGAAAGGTGATACATATTGAGAAATGTTTTTATCTTGTAGTAATCCGTGAGTATATCATAAACATACATCATATTCATGAAGTTTGCTTACAGAGCGTCAGCGCATTCCACGTGATCCCTCCCCATATATAGATGATGAAGACATGATGATACAAGACAACTACTTGTGGTAAGAAAATCTCGGTACTAATACATTCAATGTTGACTCAATTTGAAATAAGTTTAACTTTTAATTTGATTATCTTATATTTTTATTAAATATAAAAGTTTTCTAAAGTTTACTTGTAGTGAGAAGGACCCGGTACTAATACATTCATGCGTACATCATAAGCATACATCATATAATAGTCGTTAATATCTTTATGTTAAAGAAAAATTTATAATTAGTTTTTCGCATTTATGATTTTAAGAGGAAATTAAATGATAATACTTCTAAATCTAGGTATTTAGATTAGGGGGTGTTACATGTAACTTTTGCCTAAGTAGTCTTGGATGCCATGATTCCTTTAATCACTTACTGTAATCCCATCTCCAACCTCTTAGTCTTCGTCGAAATATTAACCATTTATGGTACATATATAAATAGCCATTCAAAATTCTTTCAATTTTAAAACAAATATTACCCACAAATTAGTTTTCTTTAACGAGCTATAACTCAAATTTGTTGTATTTTTTGTAAATGGAAAGTCCATTATAGTTTATTGGTGAATGACATTTGTACCCCCATAACCCTAGATATTATTACCATTGTATCCCTAATTCTTATCTATAAATATAGGGCTTTGGTTTTCAATAATACATACAAAAAGTTTATCGAGTTTTCTCTATTCTCTTTTCCTCTCATTTTATAACACGTTATCAACACGAAACTCTTAGAAGGTAGTAATTTTTTTCATAATCATCTATCACATATATCAAAATTAATTTGATAATACGTGAATTTTACATATACATATGTTGAATCTGCAACACGCGATCTCATCTTTCTCGATCATTATGTTTTCTTTGTACCTTTCTTTGAATTAATTAATATTTTTTTCTTTACGTCAATCCATGTGCATTTTTATGGAGATATATTTATGTTAAATCAATTGAAATGCATTAATTCATGTTCATATACCCTCCTTATATTTAGATTAGCCCTTTACGTTCTACACATACTTATAATTTTTTTTTTGGTTTAATTGGTCAATGTTCTTTGTAAGTAAACTTCAATTTCAGATCTCTATTTTGGCTGATTTCATATATATATAATATACAATTAATAAATAATTGTACCCAACTCATCTTTTCTCTTAAATCTATTGGTTTCTGCAAATTTCATGCCTTAATTGGTTAATACTAATTCAATTCTTTTAATTGTACATAATTAGAATTTCGTGCCATAATATGTGAATAGATTTCTACATGTCACCAATTTTTTTTTATTTTTTTTTGTGTTTCACTTGACTAATGTTATTATTATAAAATAATATTTTACATGTGTTTGTATATTAATTAATAGTGAGCAATTGGATGTATTATCATTTTTTTATGTTTAGTTATGAAACATTACATTAAATTTATTTTTAATTATTGTTGCTCATGAAGTAGCACAACATTATAATTAATATTTCAGAAGAATATTAATCATAGATCTATTCGTTGTTGCTCTAGAAGTAGTACAACATTATAAGAATATTATTTGTTTTTGAAGAGCATAAATTATAACTCTCAATATTCCAGAAGAATATTGACATATTGCACTTGAAGATATAATAGCAAAATGTAATATGCTCCAGAAGTAGCATATGTTTCGAAGAACATATTATTTCAAATTAGTATTTATCCCTAGAGAAAAACACGTAATTTAAAGTCATGTTGATATTGACTATTTGATTAACATGTGATGATTAATCATATTCTTCGAAACTAATTGTATTTTTTTACTGTATAGTTAAACAAATGACAAACATTACGAAACTTGAGTTTGCTGCACTTGACATATCTGGAAAAAATTATCTGTCATGGATACTGGATGTTGATATCCATCTCGTCTCAAAGGGTCTGGGAGAGACAATAAAAGAAGAAAACAATGAATCCCTGCAGGATCGTACAAAAGCACTCATTTTCCTCCGTCACCATCTTCACGATAGATTAAAAATTGAATATCTCACCGAGAAAGATCCACAAGTTCTTTGGAAAAAGTTAACTGAAAGATTTGGTCATCAGAGGACTATAGTCCTCCCCAAAGCCGGTTATGAGTGGATGCACCTTCGTTTGCAAAACTTTAAAATGGTTAGTGAGTACAATTCTGAATTGTTCACACTATGTTCAAAGTTGACTTTGTGTAGAGAAAAAATCACCGATGAAGATATGCTGGAAAAAACTTTCTCCACCTTTCATGCCTCGAATGTGCTCCTGCAGCAGCAATATCGTGAGCGTGGCTTCAAAAAGTACTCAGAACTTATATCTTGCCTACTAGTTGCTGAACAAAATATTGAATTGTTGATGAAAAATCATGGATTGCGTCCAACTGGTTCTGTACCATTGTCTGAAGCAAATGGTACTACATTGTCTGAAGCAGATACAATATCAAGACAAGGACATAGACGCAGACGTGGACGTGGAATAAATCATGAAGGAAATAATCAACAACAAGGCAATAAATTCAAAAGACACAAAGCAAACGAGAGTGACAAATCTAAAAATGAGCATGGAGAAAGTTGTTTCAGATGTGGAATAAAAGGGCACTGGGCACGTACATGTCGTACCTCAAAACATCTTGTGGATCTCTACCAGAGATCAATCAAGAGAAAAGAAAATTTGGAGACTAATCTTCTGATTATGATAGTCCAATTGATGTGACTCATTTGGATGTCTCCGATTTCTTTACTGATCCAAATGGAAATATTCACCATTTGGTTGGGGGTGGTGTGATAGAAGATATAGAATAATTTACTAGTATTTCTTTCGTTTTAAAAATTCAGTTTGAAATATGTTTTACTTTTTCGCACAAAAATAAAATAAAATAAAATAAAACTCTATTATGCACCGTTTATTTTATAATATTAAGTAATGTTTACTTCTTTAAATCTAAATTCAAGTTTTTTTTTAAAAAAAAATTTGTTTATTTTGTTATATTTATAGATTCATGATGGATAGTCAAGACAGCTGCTTAATTGATAGTGCAACTACATATACTATTCTTCAAGATAAAAAATACTTTTTTGACTTAATATTAGCTGAAAATAATGTTAACACGATATCGGGTGCGTCGAATATCGTTGAAAGCTCCGGAAGAGCTTGTTTATTTTACCAAATAATACAAAATTATATATTGACGATGCACTTTATTCTAACAAATCCAGAAGAAATTTGCTTAGTTTTAAAGATATTCGCTGCAATGAATATCACATTGAGACTATGCAAGAAAATAATGTTGAATATCTTTGCATCACTTCTTTTGTATCTGGCAAGAAGCAGATAAAAGAAAAATTTCATGCACTCCCGTCTGGCATGTATTTTACATTTATAAAAATGGTCGAATCAAATAATGTTACGAACCAGAAGTTCGTTGATTCAAAAAATTTTATACTTTGGCATGATCAACTTGGACATCCAGGAGCCATAATAATGCGTCGAATAATAAATAACTCACATGGACATCCTTTAAAGAACCAAAAGATTCTTTTATCTAATAATTATCCATGTGTAGCTTGTTCGCAAGACAAGTTAGTCATTAGACCTTCAACTATAAAGGTCAATATTGAATCTCCAACTTTCTTAAAAAGAATACATGGAGATATATGTGGGTCAATACACCCACCATATGGACCATTTCGTTACTTTATGGTATTAATTGATTCTTCTACAAGATGGTTATATGTTTGCCTACTTTTAACTAGGAATGTAGCATTTGTTAGACTACTTGCTCAAATCATAAAATTGCGAGCACAATTCCCCGATTACTCAATCAAGACTATTCATCTTGACAATGCTGGTGAATTTAGATCACAAGCATTTGATGATTATTGTATGTCAATTGAGATTGAAATTGAACATTCAGTTGCACATGTTCATACACAAAATGGTTTAGCGGAATCGTTTATTAAATGTGTACAACTTATTGCTAGATCATTACTTATAAAAACAGAACTCCTAACTTCTATTTGGGGTCATGCCATATTACATGCTGCATCATTGGTTCGTATAAGACCAACTGCTTATCATCAATATTCACCTTTGCAACTTGCATTTGGTCATGAACCTGATATTTCTCACCTGCGGGTTTTTGGTTGTGCTGTCCAAGTTTCTATTTCACCCCCACAACGTACTAAAATGGGTCCCCAACGAAGACTTGGGATTTATGTGCGTTTTGATTCACCATCTATTATTAGATATCTTGAACCTTTAACGGGTGACTTATTTATTGCACGTTTTGTAGATTGCCATTTTGATGAAATGACTTTCCCAAGTTTGGGAGGAGAAAAACTACATCCTGAAAAACAAGATAGAATTTCTTGGAATGAGACAACACTATCTCACTTTGATCCTCGCAGCAATCAATGTGAATAAGAGGTTGAAAAAATCATTCATTTGCAAAGAGTTGCAATTCAACTACCTGATATATTTGTTGACACAAAAAAGTGACAAAGTCATATATTCCAGTAGAAAATATTCCAACAAAAATTAATGTCCCTGCAGGACAATCTGCTGTGGTAAATGAATCTCAAATATGCCAGAAGCGTGGTCGACCAGTTGGTTCAAAAGACTCTGTACCTAGAAAAAGAAGAGTACAGGAGAAAAATCAACCAAAAACTTCAGAAGAAATCACATTAGAAAAAATTGATCAATCAAATATTGAACGTACGGTTCTTGAAGAACCAGAGGTGTCCGAAAATAATGAGATCTCAATAAATTATATGATATCTCATAAATTATGGGAACGGAATAATATTGTTATAGACAATATTTTCGCCTTTAACATGGCTCTTGATATTATGCAAAATAAGGATCCTGAACCACAGTCTGTTAATGACTGTCGAAATAGAAATGATTGGCCAAAATAGAAAGAAGCCATACAGGCAGAATTGAATTCTTTGAAGAAACGAAAAGTGTTTGGACTAGTAGTTCGAACACCTGAAAATGTAATCCCTGTTGGATACAAATGGATTTTTGTACGAAAGAGAAATGAGAATAATGAAACTACAAGATACAAAGCCCGACTAGTGGCTCAAGGTTTCTCCCAAAAATCGGGAATTGATTATGAGGAAACATATTCTCTCGTAATGGATACCATCACTTTTAGGTTCTTAATTAGTTTGATCGTGTCACAAGGGCTCGATATGCGCCTTATGGATGTAGTAACTGCCTACCTATATGGTTCACTTGACAGTGACATATATATGAAAGTCCTTGAAGGATTTAAGGTGTTAGGAATAAATGATACATGTTCGAGAACTATATTCTCAATTAAATTGCAAAAATCATTATATGGATTGAAACAATCCGGACGCATGTGGTATAATCGCCTTAGCGAATATTTGTTGAAAGAGAATTATAAAAATGACGATATCTGCCCATGTGTTTTCATAAAGAAAACAAATATTGAATTTGCAATTGTGGCAGTTTATGTTGATGATTTAAATTTAATTGGAACTCCTAAAGAGTTCAACAAAACTGTAGATTATTTGAGAAATGAATTTGAGATGAAAGATTTTGGGAAAACCATATTTTGTCTTGGATTACAAATTGAACATTTTTCAGATGGATTATTTGTTCATCAATCTACTTATACAGAAAAAGTTTTAAAACGCTTTTATATGGATAATGCACATCCATTGCCATCACCTATGGTAGTTCGATCACTTGATGTAAAAAAAGATTCATTTCGTCCACTTGAAGATGGAGAAAAGATTCTTAGTCCTGAAGTACCATACCTTAGTGCAATTGGAGCATTAACTTATCTTGCAAATTGCACTTAACCTGACATAGCTTTTTTTGTAAATCTCCTTGTAAGATATAGCTTTACACCAACTAAAAGGCATTGGAATGATGTTAAACATATTTTTTGTTACCTAAAATGAACTATTAATATGAGACTGTTTTATTCTCAAAAGTCAGGATCTGCTTTAGTGGGATATGCAGATGCAGGTTATCTCTCCGATCCACATAAAGCTAAATCACAAACAGAATATGTGTTTACACGTGGTGGAACAGTTATATCATGGAGATCTGTGAAGCAATCCTTGACAGCAACATCCTCAAATCATTATGAGATTATTGCAATCCATGAAGCAGGACGAGAATGTGTATGGTTGAGGAATATGACCCATCATATCCAATCATCATGTGGATTGACTTCAACAAAAGATAATCCAACAATTTTGTTTGAAGATAATGCAGCTTGTATCGCACAATTCAAGGGAGGCTATATCAAAGGTGACAGGACGAAGCATATTTCTCCAAAATTATTTCATACACATGAACTTCAGAAGAATGGTGACATTGATATTCAACAAATTCGCTCAAGTGACAATGTGGTTGATCTATCCACAAAAGTGCTGCCAACATCTACATTCAAGAAATTAGTTCATGAGATTGGAATGCGTCGACTCAAGGATTTTCAGTGATCAACATCAAGGGGAGTAGCTGTACTCTTTTTCCTTCGCTTAGGTTTTGTCCCATTGGATTTTCCTAGCAAGGTTTTAATGAGGCATCATTTAATTTTAATACTCCAAAATAACTGTACTCTTTTTCCTTCGTTTGATTTTTTTTCCCATTGGATTTTTATCAAACAATGTTTTAACGAGGCAAATATTTTGTAACATGTCATTCAAGAGGGAGTGTTGTAAATGGAAAGTCTATTAAAGTTTATTGGTGAATGACATTTGTACCCCTGTAGCCCTAGAAATTATTACCATTGTATCCCTGATTCTTACCTATAAATATAGGGCTTTGGTTTTCAATAATACATATAAAAAGTTTATTGAGTTTTCTCTATTCTCTTTTCCTCTTATTTTATAACAATATTCAAATTAACTTATTCTCTTAAGTCCATAATTCACCATTTAATATGAGATCCAATTGAGCCTAATATTGATGGGTAAGTCTCGTTCCTTTAATAATTAATTATTTGGCCCAATAAATAAAATGTGGAATTTCATACTTATTTTAAATTTGGTCCCATAACTATTAAGGATGCTTAAATATGTCCAATTAACTAATGAGCAAAACAAGTTGTCTTGCATAGTGACTATACTGAACATGAAAATTCAATCAATTGCCAAATATACTCATGTGACAGAACTTATAAAATTTTGGAGTTCTATAAACTGCTCCCCTTACAATAATTTCGCCCTGAAATGTTTCTTTAGATTAGTGAAAAGTTCTGGATGCTTGGCTTGCGTCTCAACTTCATTTTCAAGTTAACTCTTCCACTCCATGGTTACACCACACCACTCTGATTAAAAGGTCTTCCTTGTTTCTTAGTACATGAATCTTTTAGTCCAATATCACTATCGACATCTCTTCATAAGTTAGATCATGTTGTACATCTAAAGTCTAATGGTTGATCACGTGACTCGAATCCTATAAGTGTTTTTTAACATTGATAAATGTAAAACGTTATGTACTATCGAAAGTTTAGTATGTATGCCACATCCCTGACTCTGTCTAATACATTAAGTGGTCCAATGAGCCTCAGTCTCAGTTTTCATTTCTTTCTAAATCCAAGTATCCTCTTCATTGGAGCTCTTTTCAAACATTTTTTTTTTTCACTAATTTGGAGCTCGAGGTCTTTTCTACTCCCATCAACATAGCTTTTCTATTTATCTTGAGCATCCTTAATTCTATTTCGAATCTTGCCAACAACTTGTAATGTTCAATCAATGATCTTAGATTCTAAAAACCCTTTTTCTCCAACATTATCCCAAGAAATAGTTGATGTGCACTTCCTGTCACTAGTGCCTCATAAGATGTCATGTGTGTAGTAGTTTGAAAACTATTACTATAGAAATTTTACCAATGGGTAGTTGTAATTATTGCCAAGATCTGGTACACAAACTCTTAGCATATCTTCAATAAAAATTCTAGTGTGTATGTTCACTTGTTGTCCGATTGATACGAAATTTTAGACACAACTTATATGCACCATACACAACATGATTCTATTAAAAAAAAAGATTATGGAATGGATGATCTCGCTACAATAAGGCTACTGAGTGATTTCAAGAAAATGGGGAATGAAGTGTAACATTCGATATTTATGGATTCTAGACTCGACATATACAAATAACAATTTTTTTTTTTTCATTAGATGCATATGCAAACTTGCTGTAATGAAATGTGATCTAACTAATGCAATTAAAACAATTAAAGGAATACGGGTCGTATTGCCCCATCAAGTGTTCAATTTAAAGTCTCTATCCTGAATTTTCAATACCCTTTTTCATTGAACAGTGCGCAAACTTGTCCTCCTAACATAATCTTATTCTTGAAAACCTTACCACCAATTTGTATCACTTCTTTTATTTCAAAACGACTTTTAGATTGAGATAATTGATTACAATCTATACATAACAATCAATTAAAGAAAATATAGTCAAATTACATATTATCTCAATTACATATCATGCCAACATCAAACTTTTTACTACTATATTTGGCATAGAGTCCGAAACTAATTTTTTCGTCTAATTATTTTGATAGTACGATATATGTAAAAAATATTGAGAATAGATGCATAATTTAAACCCTTATATGATATATCAAGACCTAATGGGTGATATTTTATAATGCATAATTTAAACCCTTATATAATATATCAAGTCCTAATGGATGATATTTTATAACGCGACTAGACAAATTTTTAAGCATTAAAGGAGGAATTAAGAAGTTGAAAATTTTTATACATAATGCATCATTATATTATTTCGATCCTCATAAAAGACAATTTGAATTAAAAGTTTGAAAATTAATTCATTTAAATTCATTTACTAATCAAAGAGATCAACATATCTCACACATAATCTTTAAACGGTCCAACTCTAATTCACATCATGGAGGACGATTTGTTATACACACACACATACACACATCCACCCATACACACTGCTAAAGTGTTCAATTCTAGGAGGGGGAAAAAATATCAAAAAAAATAACCTCCAAAAGAGCAGGGAGAAAATTGTCTCATTTAATAGGCATATATTCTTAGAGAACATATAGACATAACTAAATAAAATTTCAAAAGATTTTCAATTATTTGAAATATTGAGAGTGGAGATATTTCAATGAGTTATATCATTATAAGAAATAAATAAAATTGAAAAGAAAAAATTGTCGACAATACTTTTGTATATAATGTAACACTACGTGTTATGAATAACGAGGAATCAAAATATATTTATTAAAGCTTATCATCGAAGAAATAATTGACCTAATATGTAATGCACAACTCCTAATATAATAAATTTCCCAAAGACAGTGATGGATGCAATCACAAGTGCTTATCTTGTAATCCTGGCAATGCATAAAATTTGCAATGTAATTATAGTCAACTCATCTTGCATGACTATTTAATTAATTCTCGAAGGATTTAATATGCTTGAAGCATATAATTCAATTGATATTATCATGATGGGGAGTTAATATGCATTGTATTCTTTTTCTTGATCAAGATTTTGTTTCATTAAATTTTTAGGCAAGATTTTTAGTGAGGCGGCTTTTGTGACCTATTCAAATGCTTAATGAATAATATTTGTTTTTCCTTCATTAGAATTTTTTCCACAGAGTTTTTCCTAATAAAATTATAATAAGACATATTCTATGTATAATAATTGTCCATAAAGTATGAAGCCATTTTCTGTCAAAATGATTTTCTTAAATGTATGAGACTCATGAAGTGAATGTGCTATTTTTCGAATCATTATGTTATTAAAGTCATCAAATGTTCGTAAATATCTCATATAAAGACGATTAAAAAAAAACTATATTTGTCAACTTGAGGCATAATTCACCAGAAATCGTGATATTAAAGACATTGACATATAAAACATGAATGACTCGATAAAAGAATAGTCATTTATTAAAATCAGTGAAGTAGCTATACTCTTTTTTCTTAGCTCAAGTTTTGTTCAAATGAATTTTTTTGATAAGGTTTTAATGACGTATTATTTTATTACTCTAATTTGTACTTTTTTTTTTTTTTTTTATCTCACTGGATTTTTGCCAAACTGAACTTTTAATGAGACCGTTATCGAACAAATAATTATTAAATGGGTAGTGTTTTAAAATTATAGGATTATTTTTTATGATTCTTTGGTCTTATCAGAATGCTTAAATAAATCATATGTACTTGAAGATTTTATTCTATAGAGATTATAACTTTCTTTTTGAATCTTATAAATACTGAAACTTGGTTCTCAATAAAAGATATACTTAAGCTTTGACTCAATTTCTATTTCTTCTCTTATATTTCTCTCTTATTCCTTTTTAATTTTATAAAACAAATATGTGATTAATTATGTAAGCTTATTATCATATTTGCAAATCCAAAAGTAATTTAAAAGTTGTTGGGTAATATAAACAAATTGTGGTGGTAATATAACCATCCTTAGGTAAATTTCTATTTTGTCACATTATATTTAAAATAATAATAAATAAAATTATAAGTCATTTTACAATCAATTGGGCTTCAAATAAGAAAATGAGTTTTAATTCCACTTAATTGAGCTTTTTATCTTCAACATGTCAATTGAATGTGATTTTGTGAAACAAAGTTGTGAGATAGATTTATGTGTTGTATCTGTATTAGTTATTTTTCATGCAAATATTGTTTATAGTTAAATCTTTTCATATACGTTTTTGGTTTTAATTATTTCATATACTTGGCCCTAACATTTTACAATTCCTTGCTTTGTGGACCTAAAACTAATATTTTTAGCAAATTTTGATAAAAGTCGATGAAATGTACGATTGAAGTGTTCTGGATTTTTGAAATGTATAGTTAAAATTAATTATTGACATTGACTTAAACTTTTATCAACTAAGTTACACCAAATAAGGGTTTGGGAAAATTTTTTATCTTGAAGAAAATTATAACTAGAAATGATTCAATATACATTTTCAAAAATAACAAACTTCTAGAATCTTTTCAAAAATCAAGTGGCTACATTTTATGATCCCTGATACAATTTTGTGACATATAATTTTATTAATTAGTTCACAGTCACATATAATTTATGGTTACAGTCACACATTAACAACAAATCACACAAGATTACAATTAAAAAGACATAAATCATTGTCCAAAATTAAATATTTAGTAGTAAATCATGCATTTTTATAAGTAATAAATTATTTTATAGGTCACAAATTACCAAAATAATTGATCACAGTTACCCAATTAACTAGTCACAATTACTTTCATCCATAGTTATCAAACTCGGCTTGGACCAGTCGGTCGGGCCGAAAAACCCGTAACTCGGGCTCCTGACCTGGTCGGGTAGAATATTTTTATAAATATGCAACTGACTCGATAAAAATCGAGTTGACCGAGTTAACCGACGATTTTTATATTAACTCGGCCAGTTGATTGGTTTGACCAAGATTTAAAAACTTGTCCATAAATTTTTTGTTCTCAAAAGGACTTGAACCTTAGACCTCTAAGTTAAATGAGTATCATCTAACCACTAGAGATCAAGTGTTTATTGATATGTATTTGCAGTAATTATATATATGTAAATCATTTATAGGTTGTTAAAAATATTTTTAAAAAATTATAGTAACTATTTTTATTAACATGAATTGAATATTTAACAAAATAATATATAAATAATTAATAATTGATATTTTTTTTTCTTTTTGTTTTATCTAAAAGAAAAACTTTATACTTTAAAAAATATTTTATAATTATTAAGTATTGACCCTTCGGTTTAACTACTAACCCATCGGTTCGACCCGCAACCTGAGACCGGTGCCTTGATCAGGTGAATGGTCGGGTCGGGTCGGGTCGAGTTTAATAATTATGCTTTCACCCCATCCCATGCCACCCCACCCCACTCCACTCCACCCTATCCTACTCGACCCCACCATGGTCAGGCCACCTAGATCGTTGTCATCACCTCAAATCGGCAAATCACCCCACCAAAACCACCAGGAGTACATCCACGTCCATCGCATCATCACATGGACGTCATCTACAACCACCAGTACCCCAAGTCCACAACACAATTGACAACACCATATCCACCTCCATCACACCACACCTCATCTAGAACCACCCAAATGTCGCCGCCGTGGTAATCACACATACCGACAAATCCTTCTCTTGAAAAACACCCATAACGATTCCACAATAAGGGCACCCAAATCCGCAATGGGAATCTCAAAGAAGTTCATGGATTTATTACCAGTAATGAGAAGCTTAATTTAGGAAAGTTAGGGCTGATCCATAAAAATGATAAAGCCGAAAAGTTGAAAAGGAACGACGAAGTCGATATGGTTTTGGTGGTAGGGCTGTAAGCAAAAACTGCAAAACCGAAAAATCGAACCGAAATCGCATTTTAGAAATCGTCGATTTGGCGTCACGTGGACTTGGTCAACGAAATGGTTTTGACCCAAACAAAACCGGTCAAAATAGTTTGGTTTAGGTTTAAGAATTTTAATTGCGGTTTAAAATCAAACCAGACCGGCGAAAAAATATATAAAAATAAAAAAATGAAAAAATGAAATTTTTTGAAAATTCATCCAAATATGTAAAATTCAATAGTTTTGTCATTTGTGGGTATTTTTGTCAATTCCTAATTTTCTAATACAGATATATTATTATTATTATTATTATTATTATTATTATTATTATTATTATCATCATCATCATCATCATCATCATCATCATCATCATCATCATCATCATCATCTAATAATCCTAATATATATTTAATAATTTCAAGACTAACATAATCTATCAAAAGCCTTTTTCCTCTTCAAAATTTAGATGAACTCCAATCGACACCCAATACAATTTTGAGCCACCGGCACCACACACTTCTTTTTCAGATTTTTCACGCATCTTCAAAGTTGAATTGAAGTCCATTATACCAAATCGGAGATAAAGAGATCCTAGACCTTCGGTGATAATATTTGCCACAAATAAAGTTTCAGATCGATAATTTTTTGGAGCAAACTAAAATAAGAATATGAAATTAAACGTGTTTCGTAACATCATACAAACGTAAATTTGTGTAATTGTTATGTTTAAATATTATAAACAATTGCTTTATTATTGTGGTTGGTTATTCTCTTTGTTTATTTAGTATCCTTTTTTTTAGATATGATGATCACGAGGTCTTGTTGGATATCATTATAGTTTTTGGACCTTATATCTAGTTTAGTAGACTTGTATTGTAACGCTATTGTATCGTCATTAGCCTAAAAAAGGTGAACAAAAATGAAAAAAAAAACTATATTTTAGTTTATTGTAATTTCACTTTGATTTAGTTGATATTTAAATTTATAGTAGATATATTTAGCCCCTGTTTGAGCTATATTTTTGATATCATCATAATGAGAAAATTGATTATTGGAGAGGAGGCTGAGTCGTACACATGAAATAGCAGGTCAAAAAAGGTGGCTGGTCTTGTGGAATAATGGTCCAAATTTTCATTTTTTTGTCCCAAAAATTTGGTTCAAATAAGGGCTTAGTTTGTTTTAGATTTATTACTAGTGAGATATAAATATATATTAAATTCAATGAATTAATGACATAAAAATAGACTAGCAAAAAATATATGGCGAAACCGACGGTTTAAAACCAGACCAAACTATTAGGTTTAGGTTTGAGTTTTTTTCAAACCGTTCAAAATGGTTTGGTTTAGGTTTGGATTTTTCTCAAATCGTTTTAAACGGTTTGATTTGAAAATTTGTCAAAAATCGGTAAAATCGGACCGCTTATACCCCTAATTGGTAGTGTCGAACTCTCTGGGTTTTACGGCTGAACTTCCCCGAGAATTCCAAAGGGAAAAGGAGCAAAAGTGGCCAGTGACTAGGCGATGGACTGGGATGGAGACAAGAAACTGAGAGAGAATTTGCTGTCGGCAATGGTTGTTATAGTGGAGGATGAAAGTTAGAGACTGATAAGGTGCTTGAGGAAAACTTGATGGTGGAGAGTAGACAAGAAGCAATGATATGTGGCGACGATGATAGTGTAGAGCGACATTTTAGAAATGAAGGGCGCTGTTTGGCCGTGGGCATTTAGTTTTATTCATTAGAAGTAGTGATTTGTAGCGGGAACAGTGATTGATGTTTTTGTCGATGACAGTGGTGGTTGATTAAAAGTTGGTGGATAATTCTGCCAACGGCGGTGGTGATTGATTGGAAGTGATGGTTGATGAAATGGTGGAAATCGGGTTAGGGTTAGCCGGTTCGGCTATGTACAAGTAGATGAGAAATGGGGGTAAGGGTAGGGGTGAAGTTCGCCTAAATTTTGAAAAAAAAAAAAAAAAAAAAAAAAAAAAAAAAAAAAAAAAAAAAATTGGTTTTTTTTTTAATTAAAAAATTTTTTTTTTTTTTTTTTTTTAA
>NC_036254.1:7246215-7247214 GCF_002742605.1 Olea europaea var. sylvestris | reverse complement strand
CCTTTTGAGAGGCAGTTCAGGCCAGTAAATAATGGGAGAACATTCAGTCTGCAACCTCGCCAACCAAATGTATGACATTCGTTCCAGTATAAGGCTGGAAGGGCGATACCTTTCAACGAGATGACTAGAACCCAACAAAGGCGTTTTCAACAGAACATGGGCGAATGATGAGGCAACAACAAGGAATGCTACGTCCAAAGGCACCTAGACTACTAGAGGCAGCCAATCAAAATGTTCTCAAAGACAGTGAAGAGACTGGTACAGGCGAACCTATAGAAGAATTGCCAGAGACTTCTTCTGGGAGGTCGAAGTTTGAGCGAGATAGAAGGGATGGAGAAGATCCAGATCAGCCCCTGACTATTCAGTTTGGTACGTTACCTCCTGTTGTGGCTAATAACTATTTACTAGACAATGAGTTTAAGAATAAAGGGAAGGAAGAAGAAGAAAAGGAGGATAACGAAGAGGAAGCATGCATGCTGGAATATGAAGAAGGCCAAACTTCTAGAGAGGCCTACAATGGTGAAGAAGATGATGGTATGAAAGATATCGAAGAGGAAATCG
This sequence comes from Olea europaea var. sylvestris, assembly GCF_002742605.1. Lineage (NCBI taxonomy): Eukaryota > Viridiplantae > Streptophyta > Magnoliopsida > Lamiales > Oleaceae > Olea > Olea europaea. The sequence continues at coordinate 7,246,653 of NC_036254.1, read as the reverse complement.
ATCTGGAAGCAGAAAGAAGAAGAAGAGGAGTATCGTACAATACTCTGTTGAAGCAATTACATCGAGAGGGAGTACGTGAAGTAGACTTATTGAGAGAACCATCAGGGCGTTCTTTCGATTTTTACGTGCTGTACGGGATGCCCAAAAGGAAGAAGAGAGTGTCTCGCTCTGAAAAGTATGGATCACCTCCAAGAATAATGCCTCTTCCCACAGGTTGGGTAATTGAAGAAGAAGCATTAGAAAATAGTAAAAAGGAAATTCAAGAGACAGAGACTTAGTGCGATGTGCTACACGTTGACTTATTACAAAAGGGTAACTCGACAGAGGATAAGCAGGAAGTGGAAATAGAGGCTGTCGAAAAGGTTATTTTTAAGCGACCAGCCATGAAATTGACCAAACACTTGAGGTCATTGTACGTTAAAGCTCTAGTTAACGGCA
>NC_036254.1:7243913-7246195 GCF_002742605.1 Olea europaea var. sylvestris | reverse complement strand
TGTATACCTTCATGGCTCCATCAGTGCCTAGTTTTTTGGAATGACAAGGGCGAAGCAGAGGTGGTACAGGCTGATCATAGGCCTTTCGTCGCAGAAGCAAACTCAGTGGAAAGGTTCATGTACGAAGGAAATTATGGACCTGTCAGAGTAGTCCAAGAGGGAGAAGAAACTCAGATTGTCATACAGAATGAAGAGCCGTTTTCCCGTTTTCGGTGGATGCACTCACTGAAATGTTCAGTCAGATGAGGCTAAACATAGTGGCCCTGGAGGAGCCAGTAATTGGCAAAAGAATAATCAAGGAGTTTTAAATGAGTTGTAAGCAACAGAGACAAATGGCCGATATTCAGGCCTTCAAAGCCAAATTAATGACTTTCAATAAAGAATGCAAGGACAAGACGAAAGAAGTAACAGCCTTGAAAGCATTGAGAGATAAATTGGCAGTGTTCAAGTTGGAACAAAGCATTGGCCGAGAAGTCAACAAAGTGGATTGTTTAGAAGAAGAAGTGCTTACAAGAGAACTAGACGACGAAGTGATAAGGATCGCCAAGCTTGGATACACTCAAGCACAAGACCCCCTAATTAAAGTGAATATTGGCAATGAAGGAGAAGATTGCCCAACGTTCATCAGTCAAATGCTCGATCAAGAGGTTAATGATAAATTAATCACTTTATTAAAGGAGTACAAAGATTGTTTTGTTTGGGAATATGAACATATGCCTGGTTTAGATAGAGATTTGGTGGAACATAGATTACTAACCAAACCTAATTTTAAACCTCATAGGCAACCTCCTAGGCGTTTCGCTTCTAATGTATTCCCTAAAATTAAGGAAGAGATAGAACGATTATTAAAAGCAGGCTTTATTAGAACGGCCAAATATGTTGAATGGTTGTCCAATATCGTGCCGGTATTAAAAAAGAATGGTAAACTAAGGGCGTGCATAGATTTTAGGAATCTAAACATAGCCACACCTAAATATGAATATCCAATACCTACGGTAGATTCTTTAGTAGACTCGACTGCCAGACATGTAGTGTATTCTTTCATGGATGGGTATTCAGGATACAACCAAATTTATATTGCTGAGGAAGATATACACAAAACTGCCTTTAGATGTCCTGGGTCTCTAGGATGTTTTGAATGGGTAGTTATGCCTTTCGGCCTGAAAAATGAAGGAGCAACTTATCAAAGGGCAATGAATTTGATTTTTCATGATATGATAGGCAAATTTGTTGAAGTGTATATAGATGATATAGTGGTCAAATCGCTTAAAGAAGAGGACCATTTTAAACAATTAAGACGTTCATTTGAGCGAATGAAGTAATATAAACTAAAGTTGAATGCCTTGAAATGTGCATTTGGTGTTAATGCAGAAAATTTTCTTGGTTTCTTAGTACACAAAAGGGGGATTCAACTTGATAAAAATAAAGCGAAGGTCATTTTAGAGGCCAAACCACCTAGCAACAAAAAAGAATTGCAAAGATTTCTAGGCCAAGTAAACTTTTTAAAACGCTTTATTTCTAACTGTGCAGGGCGAACTAAAGCTTTTCACCGCTTTTAAAGTTAAAAAATCAAGACGAATTCGTCTGGAAAGAAGAGCATCAAAAGGCTTTTGAAAGCCTAAAGACATATTTATCAAGTCCACCAGTATTGGTGTCATCAATCCAAGGACCGCCAATGAAAGTGTATGTATTGGCTGAAAAAGAATCAATAGCCGGAATGGTCGCACAGGAAGACCAATTTGGTGAAGAAAGGGCGATTTACTACTTGAGTAGACGGTTAACAAAATGTTAATGTAATTATTCTGCCATTGAAAAATTATGTCTTGCATTGTATTTCACATGTACAAAATTAAGAGCTTATTTATGGCCCGTGACCGTTTATTTAATTTCTAAAGTAAATTTGGTTAAGTATATGTTCTCTCACCCTATTTTGCACCAAAGGGTAGGCCTTTGGACATTAGCTTTATTAGAATTCGAAGTACAATACATACCACAAAAGGCAGTCAAAAATCAGGCTTTGGCTAACTTTCTGGCCGATTATCCATGCCTTGATATGCCTGAAGAAATTGAGTTAGAGATCAATTCATTCGAATTAAAACTTTGGGTTTTATATTTCGATGGATCGAAAACCTCTAAAGGTACAGGAGTAGGAGTAGCATTGATAAATCCTTTAGGGATTTATTACAAGTTCGCATTCATTTTGGACAGGATGTGCACCAACAATCAGGCCGAATACGAAGCCTTAATCGTGAGCCTAGAATTAATGATAGATATGGGGGTAA
>NC_036254.1:7230547-7235445 GCF_002742605.1 Olea europaea var. sylvestris | reverse complement strand
TTTTTTTTTTTTTACAATGATTAGTGCAATGCCCTTTATCAAACACCTATTCTCGAAAATTAACCTCTAACTTAAGGTTTTCACCTAATTTTCATTCTATTAGTCTCAGATAGTCCACACAAAAAAATTAGCACACACGGAATCCACGTTTATCTCCAAGTTTCACTACAATAGTGCAATCATCCAAACATCCTATATTTGGTTTAATGATATAATGATGTTTATGGTTGTTTGGGTTTAGCATCTAAGTTCTCTAATCCAACCTATAAATATGAATCAACCTGTCCATGTACAACGCCACAATCAACTCATATGCAAAAATATTTTCCTTTCAACACAAATAAGCAAAAATCTAACTCAAACACACAACTTATCCACAATTCATAAATCAACGCATGTTCTTAATAACACAAATCAATACCAACAAGGCTAACTAACTCATACAAGCATGCAAAACACGAAATGAATTTTTTTTCCTAAACAGTGCACACAAATAGGAAATAATAATAATAATAATAATAATAATAATAATAATAATAATGCACACAATTAAAAAAAAAAATTCACACAAATCACACAAAAAAGAGCAATTCTAAACACTTTATAAAACACTCCCTTCCCTGAATTGTCTGAATTGCCAAAGACAGTTTGGTGCTCTGATGTTGAATTTGATGGACGTTTCTTCTCGTTTTTCCCCCAAACTTGAGATTTATCCAACTTCTCCTTGTTAATGTCGGTTTGATCGTTCCGCAACGTCATCTTCCTGAAAATCGAAAATGTAGATATTAAACTCATAAAACAACTGTGACTTAGGTCGAATATCTAATAACCAACTTGACTATTCAAAGACCTAAGGGGGACGGGGTAGGGCTGATGAATTCCTAAATAAAAAACTATAAAATAAAACAAAGTATCCTATTAATCAAAAGCAGAAAAAACAAAAATAAAAAATAAAACGCTTGGATTGCCTCCCAAGAAGCACTTGTTTATAGTCATTAGCTTGACTTTGGCAATTGCATCATAGAACTTTGAATAAGGCTTTGGATGCCCTGTCCATTTTTCTTCTCTTGACTTTGCTCCACTCTTCGTTGTTTCTCCAGATTCTGTCATTGCCTCCTCCAATGTGATATGACTTGGCTATTCTATCCGATTCGAATTCAATTATGTAGAATTCTTGTTCCTCCTCGAGCTCAATCACAAATTCCATTGTTGGACAATCAATGAAATCGAGTGAACGTGTGTTCAATTCATCTTCATTAATTGTCGCTTCTTCGCTTGGTTTCTTCGTGTTTAATTTGTCCTCATCTTTCTGTCCTTCTTCAATAGTTGATATTTCTTCAGATTGAATTGTTGGTTCACAGTCTAAGTCCACGAGCAATAGAATTTTCTTCTTTTTGACCCCTTCAAGTGGATTGTATTTCCACCTTTTCAATTTGTTCCTGTACTTCCAATCCCCGGTAGGTATGTTGCGCTCTTCCACTTTGGCAAGTGTGCTATAGTACTTTGCAATTACCGTCTCGTTCAACAGAGGAGTACCATCTCCCACAAGTACGATGTCCTCATCCCAATCAACAAGTACATAATATCCCACAGGCATGTAATCTTCATTAGATTTGTCAAATGCTTCTTTTCTTCATCTTAAATAATGTATGAACCCTAGAAACTTTATTGTGCGAGGGTTTGTAGGTGTATGCAAATAGTGCTCAGTGTAGTGCATCCCCCAGCAAATCTAACATAAATAAATAAGCGGAAAGATTAAATGAAATAATTATAGAGGAATTAAAACATGTCTACGTAGGTTACTTCAAACCCTAGAATTTATGTTCAGTTCAAGATGGAAGAATTAAATCTAAACAAATTGATGAATAACATAAAGAGAAAAAGAAAGAAAAACTCTTTTGGAGCTTCTAATTGGAATTCCCCTTAATGTTCTTCATGCCTCCTTGCCCTTGATGAATTGTTTGTTGAATTGTCTTCAATCTTGCCCCCTTCAATTCTTGTGTTTGGCCCCTTCTCTTCCTCCTCAAAATAAGGTTTTTTGAATGGTATTTATAGTATGTTGGGATCTTGGACGAATTAGGGTTGAATTGAGCCAAGAAAAGATTCCAAAAATACAAAAACGGGTTTTCCCGCATATCCTTGCCACTCAAATTCAGATTCATGGGCGTTGCGGCGCCCATCTTGGGCGCCTTGGCGCTCGGTTCGGTCGGAAATAATAGACTGCACNCGTGGAGGAAGAATTATTGACTAGGTCACGAACAAAGAAGGTCAAAAAAGTCATGAAATTACTTATTCAAGCTACAGTTGGAGAAACATCGATCACAACAAGTAAAAGGATAAATTTCTTATTGGACATGGAAGAAGAGGTAAGATGGATCAATTTGGTTCAAGCTACAGACGGAGGAACTGAGGAGGTGAATTATGCGAATGCGTAAATTACCAAGGCATACAACCGTATGCCTCTATAACGAGAGCAAAAAGAGTAATTTTTGAAGAACTATGTGACCACATGTTCCAACCTTATGCTACCGCATAACACAAGTTCGGCAACGAATTTTTCAATTTTTGAAAAGAATCCTAATTTAGTTAAAACTCTAGTTTTATAGTAATTTTTGATATCTTCAGGCTTAATTTTGTTTTTAATTAGGTTTTTATGAGTTCCCTATAAATAGAACTCATTCTTTTCATTGTAAAACAGACAATTTGGGAGATATTATTAGAAGGCATATTTGCTTTAAACTCGTTCTTCATTGAATAAATTCTAGACTTATCAAAGTTTAATTTCTTATAGCGTTGCCACGCGGTTTATGCAACGTGATTTTAACCGCAATTGTACAATATCAAGTTTTGTAATATAGTATTTAAGTAGATTGTCGAACCCACGGGGATTGATATTCAAATCCTATTGAGTACTATAATTATTTTAGCTTTCACTTTATTTAGAAAATAAAATTTTTGACATGATATTTTTATGCTAATATGAAATAAATGGGATGAATGATGCAAGTAAACGGAGGCAAACTGTAAAATTTCTTATCAAATTATGAAGGTCTAGAGAATGATTTCACCGTATTATCGACAATGTTTATCAACCTCTATAACTATTTCTATCAATCTTTCCAAAATTTATAGGCAATAACGTTAAATTGATTCCCTTTCCCTCTCTCGAGCACCAAATAGAATGTATTTCTATTTTTAAACTCCAATATCTCTATTCCGAATTAAAACATAAAAGTTATCTAGCACGTGGTTCTTAATTTAATCAAGCCTCAAAGATTTCTCACTTTCTCTCGAAACCTACAAAATTTAGGTTATGTTGTCTTAGATTACGCCTAAATTTGCCTCTCTCGAACATCGAAATTTAAAGCATCAAATTATTCAATTAGTGATCAGTTAATTGAAAGCATTGCAAAAGAATCAAAACATGTCTATGTATGTTACATCAAACCCTAGAATTAATATTTAGTTCATGATGGAAGAATTAAATCTAAACAAACTGATGAATAACATAAAGAGAAAAAGAAAGAAAAAACTCTTTTGGAGCTTTTAATTGGAATTTCCCTTGATTTTCTTCATGCCTCCTTGCCCTTGATGAATTGTTTGTTGAATAGTCTTCAATTTTGCCCTCTTCAATTCTTGTGTTTGGCCCCTTCTCTTCCTCCTCAAAATTGGGTTTTTGAATGGTATTTATAGTATGTTGGGATCTTGGACGAATTAGGGTTGAATTGGGCCTAGAAAAGATTCCAAAAACATAAAAATGCGTTTTCCCACATATCTCGCGCCTCGAGCCCTCTTGGGCGCCTCGGCGCTCAGTTCGGTCGGAAATGACCGACTGCACGTCCTTCACTATTTCTATCATAACTTCATCGTCCAATGTCCGATTGAGGTGATTCAAGATGAATTGGAAAGATAATTCAAAGAACTACAACTTTAATTCAGACATCATTCTCCAACTCGATTGTTTGCTTTGTCAAAAATAGGTTTTAATGTGATGCTGAAATTTCAGAGCGTAACTTTTCGGTTGGAAATTGATTTGTGAATCATATTTTGCCTAAATTTGATCCCTTTGACATCTTTCCCCATCCAATTGACTCCTAACACTCTTAGATCTTCATCATGAGGCTCGATACAAGTTTTGATCATTTGCATTTTAGTCCCCGAACTTTGGATCTTTTAGAATTTGATCTTTTTTCTCCAATTTCGCCAACTTTTATTTATTTCTTTCAATTTCATCAATCTACATCACAATATCAAAACATTCATTAAAATGCTCTAAAACATTCTCAAGGGTAACAACATAATGAATTAAGTGGTATAAATATAATGAGCGTGGAGCACTCATCAAATACCTCAAACTTGATATTTTGCTTGTCCTCGAGCAAAAACCAAACCAAAGAAACTCATTAACAAGCACGCAAAAACAATTAAAGCACACAAGATCACTTAAAAACACATTGTACTAGACACCTTGCCTTCATAGCTCAGGATTGAAAACATAGTGTCAAATTCACGAATCATTTCAAAGCTATAATGCACAAGCTAAATTCTCACTCATTCAATGCAAAACGAGGGTGTGTGTGGAGAGTTAAGTGCAAAGTTGTACAATAATAAATTGATCCAATTCCCAACCTTAAAAGTCAACTATTCCCTTACTCCACTCGTGGGAATCACACACCCCTCAACTTATTTTCTTTTCACTTCCCACATGGTGTGATATAAGTTTAATTTCTCAATACTAATTTCTTACACCAGTCAAGTTTGGTTAGATTTTACTGATTGCAGTTCAATGTGTCAATAAATGAGGATTCTTCTTATTTTTGGCTACTTCAACCTTCAAGAATCAATCAAATTACTTAACCCCTTGTCAAAAGCCTAATCTTCTTGATCAAGTGTTTAGG
>NC_036254.1:7220157-7221939 GCF_002742605.1 Olea europaea var. sylvestris | reverse complement strand
TTTAAATTTCCAATATACTTTTTGCTACCTTCACTGGTAGGAAGAATTTGTTGTAGAATTTTCTAGTTAGTTCCTCCCATGTAATAATGTTTCCATGAGGTTCGACATCTAGCATTCCAATGCAGCATCTGTCAACGTATAATGAAACAATTGCAACTTAATAGGATCTTCATTGACCTCTAGAGCATGGAAGTTCTGACAATTTCTAAGAAATCTAGTAATATGTATGTTTGAATTCTCATAAGATAACCCGTAGAATTGGAGAGTATTGCTAATTAAATTGATCCAATCTGCCCTTACCTGAAAATTATTTATCTCAAAATCTAGATACATAATACTAGAGCACGCTGGTGTCACTATAGGTGTCAAGAACATTGAGACTAGTAAATATCTTTCATTTATCTCCCTTGCTCATGTTGTTGATCTGGTGGATCCGTTACTCTTACTGCCACTAGTCCAATTAGTTGAATAGGAATAGGGATATTTTGATGTCAGCCTTTTGATGTTGCTGTTTTTGTTGTATTTCTTTCGTCTTTGCTTGAAAGCATGTTCTATTTTCAAATCAAACGGTTCAAGATCGTTGCCTTGGGTACATAGCATAACTAAATTAAATTGTCTAACGTATACAACTTATTGAATTTGGATTTTAAAAGTATGAATATGGATGCTTGGACTTGCAATTTTACCTATAGATCCCCTTTAATTCACCAATCAAGATTCAATACAATTGTAGTGTTCGATCGAATTCTTCTAAAGTATTCAATTTACTCATATCGAGTTCTCATTGAACCTATTTAACTAATTCAATTCCATATTTCTATGCAAATCAATTTTAGTTAAATGAATTATTAGTTCTAAGAATTCATCTAACGACTACAATAGTTAGTATAGGTATATCTACACGTTATAATAAATTATCAGATTTTAATATATGGTCTAAATTTAAAACCCATCTCTCGATTTGTAACAGATTTACGAAATTATTGAATAATTGGCCAAAGAGTTCAAAATGTTAAGTATATAATTAAAATCAATGCATATACATTTAAAGAACTTGAATTTCAATAAAAGAATTAAAGGGTCATATATAGATTACATTATTCGTTCTAACTATGAATTTAGCTACTCATAATAATGATAGAAAACAAAAAGTATAGAGTTTATAATCAGGTTTTGAAATCTTGATTATGGAAAGAATTGGATCTTAAATCAAGAAACTTTTTCAACCTCAAAAGTTTTCAAACCCTTGTTTTTGCACTTTGATCTTGACAATTATCTATTTTTTGCTCCTCCAAATAGTGTGAAACTCCATTCAAAAGTGTCAAAAACTTGTATTTATAGTTGCACCTCGTTTGTGTCGAAAATTAGATTTTTATGGATTTCAAAACGGGTCAAAGAAGCACGCACCCTAGTTGTACCCAAGTGGCACTTCGGCACCATAGGAGAGAAGCCGCGACGTCGCTTGGAGTGAAATTAGACTACACTTCATTTAGTATTTTCATCATAACATTCTCTCCCAATATTCGACTAAAGCGATTTAAGTTAGATTGTAAATATAACTCAAAGGGCTACAATTTCACTAGCAGTAGCTCTTTTCCAATTCGAATGTTTAATAGGCCAAAAATGGGTTTCAATCTCCGTTTGAAAATCTAGAACATCATTGTGCAGTTAAAAATTGATCTGTGAAAATGTTTTGGTCATATTTCATTCCTTTTGACTTTTAATTGCATCCAATTGACTCATGGTATTCTCTAATCTTCACCATGAGCTTTGACACAATTT
>NC_036254.1:7207642-7209396 GCF_002742605.1 Olea europaea var. sylvestris | reverse complement strand
AAAAAATATTAAGTCTTCCGAATTTTTTTTTTCTCTCTCTAGTGGATTTCCTTAATGGTATTTGTTCTTGAGGTTGTTGAGTTTATTCTTCTAAAATAATCTTTTGCGTATAAGAGATTTTGTAATATTATCTTGATCTAAAATTGTTTCTTGAACAAGACCTGGAGCAAGAATTTGTCCATGATCCTGATCATTGTCAATTGCAATAGAATTGATATATACATATCCTTTTTCGAAGACAAAATCCTTAACCTTCAAACATTATCTCCCTCCATCCAAAAACTCTACATCCTTGAGGAATTGGACATTTTTTGTTTCTAAAATTGAACTAATAGCAGGATCTTTAAAAATTGTAACCTCTTAACAATTACTTTACTTGGAACTTTATTGAGAATTTAAGCTGCAGCCTTTAGTGCTTCAACCTAGAGAGTTTTTGATGTAGTGAGAGATGATTCCACATTCCTCTAGGAATCTAGCAAAAGGCTCTAGACATTTGTTCTCCTGATCCGTCTATTTCTCTTGGTATTCACCACCAGGGCCATATTTAATGTGTTTTACTCTTTTGCTGAGTTAATTTTCAACCGCAGTCTTATAAGCCTTAAACATGTTCAGTGATTAGGATTTCTCATGAATGAGATACAGGTAGCCATAACGAGAAAATTTGTCTATGAACGTAATAAATGACCGTTGGCCATTCCAAAAAGTTGAAAGGAATGGCCCACATATTTTANATCTTTTTCTTTAATATGCTTTCTCTTGTATTCTTGTATTGATGAGATAATATAAAGAATGAGAAGTTGATTATGAATTGGGGTTATAATTCTATATAGTTTCAATATGTATTTCGCTCATTATGAAATACAATTTTAAAGGAATATAGTCTCTACGCATAGTCCGGTCCACACTTTTATTTAGATGCCCTAAGCCTAAGAGTTTAATTCTTTATTAAATCACTTTAGTTTTGGGCTTAACTTTAAGACAATTTAATACACAATTAATTATATATATAGGCTCACATGACAAATTAAAATTTTTCCAACAATCTCCAACTTGAGCCACATATGTTAACTGATGAATGTGTATAACCTTATGACGTCAAAACGTTTACTATCATAACCAAAAGCATCTCCAAACAATCTCGTTAATCAATTATGTTAATATAGGATCAAAGCGGTCTTCATTACAAATATCATAACTAAACCTTCAATGGTCACGTATTTCAACACAATTAAATGACATAGTGTGGATGTTTAGCATAAAAAAAACATGCAATGTGATCCAAACATGCCTATTTCTAACTGGTCATACCTTACTCTTTAATGAGATCAACCATAAATTTTAATTAGAATAGAACTGAACTAAATAATTTATTTTGAAATAAGCCGAATATCCATGGATAAAAATATTTGTCTAAAATAGACAACACCCAAATACAACCAACCACTAAACTGGCATATCTTCAAAAGATGCAACACCCACTTGAGCAGTATACTCAAGAAAGACCATGGATGATGGCCCTTAGTAAGCGAATCCGCAATTATAGAGTTTGTCCTAATATATTCCATATAAAGCTGAAAACTTTGAATTATTTCCTTAATAACTAAAAACTTGATGTCTATAAACTTTGACATCATTAAGTTCCCATTGAAATACAAGACTGCTATTGTCACATAATAACTTTAGTGGTCTTTCAATTTCATCTAAAATGTGTAGTCTAGTGATAAAATTCTGCAGTCATATTCCATTATCAATGA
>NC_036254.1:7159152-7201169 GCF_002742605.1 Olea europaea var. sylvestris | reverse complement strand
ACAAATGTATAATTTTTTATAGCAAAAACGAAAAAAAAATCATCTTTGTATGCATATATTATACAGGAAAAATTTATACGTGTCTGTAAAATAAATATTTAAATATTATTTCGTTGAAAAAGGAAAAAAATAAAAAATTTCAACGTAAGTTCCAGGATGAAAACAGCCGGCCCGAAAATCTGGGCCAGCTATTCCCAACTCGCCCAGTTATCCGGGTCAGCTGGAAACAGCTCCATCTAGCAGGCCCGGATATTTGGGCCGGCTAGACGCAGCCGGCTGTTTCCAGTCGGCCTGGCAGGCTAGAAAAAGCCGGCCCAGCCGCCTTTTATTTTTATTTTTTTCCTTTCAGATTTTATAATTTATTTGTTCATATTTAATATATGTTTATTGAAGTAAATATTAATGAATATTTAATACTAATTGAAATAAAATTCCAGCTGGCCCAGCCGCCTTTTATTTTTATTTTTATTTTTTTCCTTTCAAATTTTATAATTTATTTGTTCATATTTAATTTATGTTTATTGAAGTAATATTAATGAATATTTAATGCTAATTGAAATAAATATTTTTGAAACAATTAAAATAATCAATGAATTATTTAAAGTATAAAATTAAATTAAATATAAAATAAACAATTTAAGAAATTATATATTAATTCCTTACTTTTAATTTGTGGCAGATATGACATCAGCATGTGTCCCAATTTGATATTTCGGTGAATTTCAAATGAATGAAAATGTTCAGTGGGAATGAAAATAGACGAGTGAAGGAGATGGGATTAAAGCAATTTTTATAACAAGGAGTACATCGTTTGCAAAAATGTACCATGATATACAAAACATGCTCAACTTCGATCACTCTCAGTACGATATAGAATTGAGATTTTTGTTTCATAAGCATTCAACCATTCCAATTCCACCTATGAAAGTTACTTCTGAAGTGGAAATGAAACATCTAATTAAATTGAACCAAGGCTGAAAGTCGACTCCTATTTGCGTAACTTTATTGGGGAAGAATGTCCACAATGGTGAACACGAAGTTTCAAATGAAGAGAATCGTAATGTAAATGATGTTTGGGATACAATTCAGATTGTTCGTGAAGATGATGTGGTTATTCCCGAGATCACTGCTACTCACCATGATCACACTGTTACGCACAGAATTCCATCGATAGTTGAAGACAACGAGAATGAAAATGCATTTACAAACAAGGATTTGATTGCTTTATCTCATAGGAGACATGAGTCGGGTAGGAGCTCACAGACCGGACAGAGTACACAGTCCTCTAATTGTTTGTGTGTAGTTCCCGATTATGAAGATGTATATGTCGAGCAACTATTCGAGTCAAAGAAAGAATTGTAAGAAGCTGTGCACCGGATTGCTTTAAAACATAACTTCAAGTTTAAAATGAAGAAATCAAACAAGTCGACGTACATAATTATTTGCGTTGACGACAGTTGCCATTGGCGTTTGCGAGCGACTAAGATGGATACGAATGAGTTCTTTGTAATCCGTAAGTATGCACGGGAACATACCTGCGAAGTGGGTATCCGTTGAAATGATCATAGGCAGGTCCGATCATGATTCATTGGTCGAGAAATAATGCACAAGTTCCAGGACCCACGAATGATCTACAGACCTTCAGACATCATTAATAACGTTCGACGAGAGTACGGGGTGATTATGAGCTATCAGAAGGATTGGAATGCTAAAGAATGTGCATTGGAGGATTTGATAGGTTCGACCGAGGAGAGTTATGCTAAATTAGCCAAGTATTTCATTGTTTAAGTGTTTATTTCTTTGTTATTTTAATTTTTAATTATTTTATTTCAATTGTTTATTTATATATAATTAATTATTTAATTGAATTGTTTATTTTCTGTTCATTTAACATTTAATAGATTATCTAAATTATGATTATTTTTATTTATATTGGCCAGGTATTGCTATAACATGGAAAAAATTAATACTAAATCGACATTTTTTATTGAGAATGATGACGATAATCGCTTCAAATATTTCTTTATGGCCCTTGGACAATGTGTTCAAGGATTTCGAAATGCAATGCGACCCCTAATTTTAGTCGATGATACAACCCTTAAGGCGAGATACGGGGGCAAGTTGATTATTGCAACATGCCAAGATGCGAACATCCAAATTTACCCTGTTGCGTTCGGCATAGTCGACGGAGAAAATGATGTAGCGATGAGTTGGTTTTTCACGAAGTTGAGGGAAGTAATTGGGGATGTCGAAAACCTTGCATTCGTAACCGATCGATGGCAGTCAATAATAAATGGCATTGTCGAAGTCTTCCCCGAAACACATCATGGTTATTGTATGTACCATATACAGGGAAACTTGAAGACCAGGTATCGAGGCAAGGGCATTGTTGCGTTGTTTAGGAGAGCCGCAGAGGCTTACAGTTTTGAAGAGTTTGAAAAGTTCATGGTCGAAATAGACAGTAAATCGCATGCTGCAAGGGAGTATCTAACAGAGATGGGGATTTAACATTAGGCACGATCACATTTTCCAGGACGTCGATACAATATGATGACGTTGAATAATGCAGAGTCACTTAACGCTTTATTCAAGAAAGATTGAGAGTTACCAATTCTCGCAATGATTGAGAACATTCGTGACAAGCTACAACAGTGGTTTCATGATCGACGTGAGGAATCACAGAGTTGTGCAAGTGTGCTAATCCCGGCTCAAGAAGATAAGCTCTTCAAAACTCTAGGTGTGGCGAGAAAGGTATATGTAGAATCACTGGATCAGTTTCGCTTCTCCGTGAGATGTGCACATAATTTCGGATACATCATGGACTTGAATGATAACACGTGCACGTGTAGACAGTTTCAGTTGGAGAGTTTTCTGTGTATACATGCAGTGGCAGTGGCTATGCATAGAGAATTTCCACCACACACCTTATGCAGTGTGTATTACATGACTGATTATTGGAGAGCAGCGTATGCGAAAATAATATTTCCTACCAAACGAAATCGAGTGGGAAGTTCCCGACCACATTCTCCCACTGAATAATTGTTGTCACCAGCAGTTAGACCATGTACTCCTGGACGTACACGTACGTCTAGAATACTATCTACCGGAGAGTTTTCCTAGCCTCGTAAGTGCGGTAGGTGCGGTGAAACAGGGCATACTAGAAGATATTGTACAAGTCAGATTCCTCTGCATGACAATGTAATGGATGTGTAATTTTAAAAACTATTGACAATGTAATTATTTATAACATTGACGTTAATTATTTATGCATATTATTTATGTTAATTATTAGATTTAGTTTTTTTTAAACATTTCATTCATTACTTTAATTTGTTACACACATTCTTTATGCATATTATTTATGTTAATTATTTGAAATCGAAATTTTTTCTAGACACTGCGTTATCCACAATACACACAAATATTATAAATAAACACATAAATTCTAAAATAAATATTTAAATATTATGTAAATAATTAACATTTTATAATTCTTTCATAATTACAAATGAATGAATAAAATGTACGATGTTTAAATAAATGTAAAAATATGTATAATTATTTACGGATCCCCATTAAATTCAAATAAATCACATGCTAATTTATTTCTCCAATTTTGTATTCATGCCAGGTTGATTGCATCAACCTTATGTGCCACACTCAAAAATTTTATGTACTTGATGACGAACATGCCGCAATCACCCCTACAATTAAACAATGTTGTATTAGCACATCGAAAATTAGTTAGAACCTAAAATGTAAATAACAAAAATAAAATTACAAACACTTATGATATTTGCTGCCTCGCCATCATTGTGTTCCGCACAGTGGTCAATCTGTCTTGTACAGTGATGTTCGCTCGTCTAGCCATCATGGGAACGATCACAGATACCAACTCTAGATTTTGCTCGAGTTGACCTTGTGTCAGGTATGAATGATTGGGGTCGTACACATTCATCGTGGAGTCGACGAATACGATTTCCACTACAATGTAGTGATGATTCACATATACTGGCATGTACATATGCGTACAACCCTCCCATGGCTTTCTTCCAACACTTGGCCACATCCCTACGACCTACTCCATCATATATACCGACACCGTGTACTCGTTACCCGTAACTTGGAACGACTGGTACTCAATGTCAACAGCACAGATGAACTCGATGTTCAATATGAGTCTGGCAGGAATGTTGAACGATTTTAGATGTCTTTCAGCTCAATCTCGTAGCAAATCCATGGCCAAGTCGATTTGCTACATCAAGAAACACCAATAAAGAAAGGAGTTAATCTATTAATTTGATTCAAAAATTTGATTTTGAACATACATAATAAATAACAATATTTTCATTTCACTTACATCGTCGAAGAGCCAAGCCCCCGAAATGGTGATATCATGGAACCACTTGTAAGCATTTGAGATCATTTTCTAAGCAATCGTGTGACTGGCCCTGAAAAAATAAGAATAGGATTTTTAGTTACAAGAAGTATACACGTGTCAGCGTCTGCGTACTATACTAATTCTATAAAATACAAAACTTACCCAGGCTTCAGTGTTCTCCAGTCCGTCTCAAAGGCTTTCCACTTGGCGTGATCCACCTCCCTGAATAAATTCGGGTGCGTCCCGTCGACGAACCTTCTCCTCTTCGCCTCCGCGGTAAAAGGAGAAACAACGTACTGCGATGGCACCCTCGGCCTCTTACTGACCACTCGCTCCAGCACGTCAACAGCTATAGTCCTCTCCTTATGCGTCTCGGGAACCTCCATCTCCCCAACCATCAGGACGACCCCCTCGCCCGCTATCGGGACCACCTCTTTCGACACAAAGACCACGTCCGGCAAGTCTGGCGTCTTCTCGAGTACCACCTCCACCTTCGGTACCCTCTCCTCTCCGGTGCCCCCTCGACATCCCCGAGTATCCCCTGCACGGGTACCACCTCCAGTACCCTCTCCTCCTCCGGTACCCCCTCGACATCCTCAGGTATCCCCTGCATGGGCACCCCCACCTCCTCGGGTATTCCCTCTGCCTCGAGTGACGTCATCTCGGGTACCACCTCCACCTCCGGTACCTTCTCCTTCTCCGGTAACCCCTCGACGTCCTCAGGTATCCCCTGCACAGGCACCCCCACCTCCTCGGGGATTTCCTCTGCCTCGAGTGACATCATCTCGGGTACCACCTCCACCTCCGATACCCCCTCGACGTCCTCAGGTATCCCCTGCACGGGCACCCTCACCTCCTCGAGTATCCCCTCTGCATTGGGTGACGTCATCTCGGGTACCACCTCCACCTCCACCTCCATCTCCGATACCCTCTCCTCCTCGGGTACCCCCTCCATGTCCTCAGGTATATCCTGCACGGGCACCCCCTCCACCATAGGTATCCTCTCTCGCTCCTCCATCCCCATCGTGTCATTTAAAAATGAATCAAATGCAACAACTGATGGCCACAATGAGTCAACATACCCCATCTAACCCCCTTCCCCCTGATAACCACCGACCCCTCCGTCACCCCCTCCGTTTCGATAGCCGCCAGTCCCTCCGTCCCGATAGCCGCTAGTCCCTCCGTCCCGATAGCCACCAGTCCCTCCGTCACCCCCTCCATCCTGATAGTGATCTGTCCCTCCGCTAGCTCCTCCATCTCGATAATCGCCCATCCCATGCAGGCCTGCTATGTCACCCCATATCGCTACAACCTCAACATGATGGTCTCCTAACCCAGCTCGTAACATCGCGAGATCATATCGTAACTGTGTCATGTCCCTGAACTCAGCTCGTAGTGTCACGACATTATCCCGTAACTCTGTCATATCTCCTCTCATCTCCATCAGGAGTTTGAACAAATCAATCATCGAAGCGCGGTGACTAGGTGCAGGAGGTGATACTGGACGACCCCCCTTAAAAAATAACTATTACAAATGAATAACCTAACAAATAAATTAAAACGACAATCGAAAAATTATTTTTAAGTAACATACTCTATCTCGATCAACGCTGAACTCAGACATCTGAACCTCTGGTGTAACCAGACGTGATCCTCTTAGCGGAGGTGACATCCTCGCCGAACAAGATCTCCTCGGTGGAGGTGACATCCTCGATGGAGGTAGTACTGAACGATCCTCCTGAAAAAATAAATATTACAAGTAAAGCACTTAATTACAAGATCAAAGCGATATTCAACAAATCCTGCACAGTAACATACCCTATCTCGATCCACCCTAGATTCAGGCATCTGATCGTCATGCGCAGTCTGAACAGGCAATTCACGAATATAAAACTGACTCTCCTCCTCGATCGACAGTGTCAATTCAGTGAAAACTTCAAACTGACATTTTGACATGTCACAGTTAATGACTATGTATTGAGATTGCAAAAGGACATACAACATAAATAGCAATTGTATAATACGTACCTCAGGATCGTCGAGGAAAGCCGATAACTGTTTGGTAAGCGGCTTGTCTTGTGCTTGCCAGTGATGCATCCGAGGACAGCGTGTCTCTCCTCTCCTCGCATACCGACTAGCCAAGATAGGGATAGTCTCGTACACCCATATCTACAGCAATTACAATTATTATGTATAGAATTCAATAAAAAAGTGTAGGTAATTCGTTAACTTAAACATATACCTGCAGCGCCAACGGCAGTCCTTATGTATCGTACTTGTGCTCGAGCTTATCCCCCTTGGGCATCGAAAGCCCCCTCCTAAACACGTGTAATGTATCTAGAAAACATCTCCGACCCCATAGGTAGTTGTTGAAGGCATCAATATTATCAACAACCTCCAAATGGAAAATGTCAATCGATGTCTTCTTGTGATGACACCAGAGTACGCTCTAGATGATAAGCACCAAGCCCAACTTCAGCTTATCAGACATCTAATCACATCTCCTTAATGCATCTCCCAACTGCGCTAGAGTAACCGTCGTCTGTCCATTAAAATATTCATTCAATAGCCTCTTGTTCCTCGGAACACAGGCCCTCGCCTCTTCTTCGTCCGTACATCGCAGTCCAGTGACGAGAGCAAATTCAAATATGGAGAACGTCGCTACCTTGTCCCCAAGATCAAAATGGAGGGCGTCTCCGTCAACTGACTTCAGCAACCGACATAGCAGGGAATCGAGCAGCTGGCCAGACCACTGTACATCACGCAACGAATACAATGGCCATAAGCATGATCGACGTAATATGTCCACATGCTCGTCATCCAGCAAATCTAATACCAAAGCGAAGCTGGTAAAGTTACAATTCGACGTAACTCTACCACGGATCTGTCTGACATTGTCGTCCAAATGATATTCCATCCTACAAAATTTTAAATATTAGAACCTTGTGCAAATGATGTTCGATAAATAAAAATTTTTGTTCATAGGTAATAGATAAACAAAAATATTACAAAAATATACCAACGCACTGCTACTAGCATAATAACCAACCGATAACGAAATAAAGAAAATGAACGTAAATTACTATTTTTCATATACTTAATTTGCTAATTTGATTGATATTACTTATTTAATATTAAATTATTTCTTTTAATTATTTCACTAACACTTATTTTGATTGTTTCTTTTAATATTTTAACTGCCTATTTTAATTATTTTCCTAACACTTAATTTAATTATTTATATTTACTTAATGTTTAACCACTTATTTTAATTCTTTACGCATATTGCTTATTTCATATTTACAAATTTATTTTAATTGTTTCGCAAAAAATTAATTTGGTTGACGTTTTGATTTCCTAATTTAATTGTTTATTTTTATTATTTTACAAATGTTTATATATTTATTAAAGTTCTTTATGCATATTACTTATTTAACATTTAATTAATTATTTTACTAACACTTCTTTTGATAGTTTATTTTAATTGCTTATTTTAATTATTTTTCTAACACTTAATTTACTTTTTTATTTTTAATGAATCTTTAAATACTTGTTTTAATTATTTACGCATAATGCTTATTTCATATTTACAAATTTATTTTAATTGCTTTGCAAAAAATTAATTTTATTGATATTTTAATTTTCAAATGTAATTGCTTATTTTTATTATTTTACAAATGTTTAAATATTTATTTAAATTCTTTATATATATTACTTATTTAATATGTAATTATTTTACTATTACTTAATGTAAAATAATTGATTAATCTGAATTAGCAACTAATAAATATTTCGATACATAATAAAACATTTAATCTTACATTTCAAATAAATAATTTTAAATACATAATATATACATTAAAATTAAACAATTCAAATAAATAATTAAATATTAGAGAACACAATATAAGCAATTAATAATTATTTAATTAACTTCAATAATTACGGAAAAAAATAGGCCCACGGCCCAAATAACGGATGGCCCAGTCAACTGGGGCAGTTGACTGGGCCACCTGGGCACGATCAACTGTGTCCAGGCGACCCAGTTAACTGGGTCAATTGGGCACCCAGTTGACTGGGCACGACTGGGCCATCTTGGCGCGCCCAAACGACGTTCCCAGCTCCCCCAGTGCGGTTCAACCTGGAGATCGTCGAAAAACTTCATTTCCAGCGATCTCCACTCCATTTTTCCCTTTCCAAACAATATTTATACCCAAATTTCACATTTACATAAGGATTTCTCAACACATATATAAAATCATGCTTTTTTCCAAAAAATAAAATAAAAACATGCTTTTTCTTGGTATAAAAATCTTACTTTTTTCAGAGAGAAATGGCCAACGGGGTCTCCTGTTTTTCCTATTTTGTCGATGTCTGGGTCGACGGTGCTACAGTTGACTGTTCACTCTTGTCTTCTATCTTTTTCAAATGTTAAGGGTAAATTTGGATTTCTCTTGTTTTTTGTTGATTTTCAAATTTTAAACATTTTTGCTTTTTTTTTAACTGGTCAAAGGCCTCTTTAGAAAAATGGCCGGGTCAACCGGCCATTGGCCACTATTTCCTCCTTTTCCCACTCTGTACCCTCTATCTATTAACAGCGCACCATCGTCGGAGCCAGGAGACAACCGACAAGCACTGCCGCCATCCCTCTAAACAGATCTGAGAGTGCGACGGGGACGTTGCTCGCTCACCACCTCTGCGCGCAAGCGGCAAAAATCATTGTGTACGCCGCCGCTCACCGCACTGCATGTAGCGTTGAGCAACTAAAACCAGTGGTAGGGCCTTGTTTTGTCAGGGGGAGGAAAGCCCTTCAACCATGCTAATTATCTTGTTATTACTCGATTGTGGTGGTTGCTACAATTGTACCATGGTCAATTGTGGTGGATGTTGTTGTGATCATGGTGGTGTCTATGGTTGTGGTTAATGGTGGTAGTGCGGTGATGTCAGTGGTGGTGGTAGTGTTAAGGATTTGTTGAAGGTGGTCGTGGAAGATTGTGGTGCTGGTCCGCGGTTTGACCAATTATGTGTTTATCGTGATCTATTGTCACTTGATCACGTAAGATATAGTTACACTGAAAACAAATTTGAGCATAGTTAATCACATAAAACATAGGTTAGACACTTGGTAATATACAATCACAAATTAGACAGTTACAGATAGTCACACAGGTCAGTGACCACCACCACCATCGCCAACACCACCTCCTTACCAACCTCGCCACAACCACCACCACCAATATCTCACCACGATCAACGACACTACCTCACTACAACCACCTTTGACCTCACCATCACCATCGTTTTGAAAAAAACAACCACTTCCAACCATATCTGTACAAAACCAACCACTAATGATGATCTTACGCAAAAATTAGGTCAGATATACGTAAAAACCAACCACTGTCAATGATTGTTCACAAAAATTAAACTAGGTCTGTTGCAGCTCCGGTGAAGGAAAGCTCTGCTGCGCACGGTGCTCCCAATGGTGGGTCATCGCCACTGCAACCCTGATCAGTGGATGAAGAGAAGCTCCAATGTTGGCAATGTATCTCCCAATGGATGGGTGTTAAGAGAAGCTCTATCGAGTGAAGAGAAATGGAGAAGGAGACGTGGGCTGGGATGAATGGAGGGAAGTGAAGAGGTGGAAGTGAATATGCAGATTATATTTATTATTATTATTCTTCACTTGATTTATCGAAATATTTAGGAAGTTTGTTACTTGTGAAATGTGGTTCTTATAGTGTAGTAGTTTTGTATTGTTCCTTTAACGAACCAAGTGCCACCGAACCACCTTCATCCGCTACTTCTAGTTTTGATTTAAATAATATCAATGAGAAGACAGCAAAACAACCCATTTTTCAATACCTACAATTCAAATTGGGATTAAGAACAATTTAGGACAATACTCTTGGATGGCACTATGGATCCTCAAATTTTAATATTTTACAAAATAATTCTAAACCTTGCATTATGATTATACAAATAATTTTTCAAAGATGAAAATTGTCGAAGTGTTACTTAAATCATCATGTGATATGTTGGAAAATTTAATCGGTAGTGTATGGAGTGGAATCGGGCTCTCATATACCGTATTTGTGTTTTAGACACCGGATTCACACTTACCATATTTGGCAATTGCTTACCGTATTTGACAGTGTAACTCATCGTATTTGACAGTGTAACTCACCGTGTATGGCAGCTTACTATATTTGCAGGCGAAACTCACCGTATTTGCACAAAAATTTGTATAAAGTTTTTTTTATTCATACACTAACTAAAATAACAGCAAATTTTTTCACTTATAAATAGAAATACCGTATCTGTGAAATCTATTTTTCACACATATAACGAATTAGAAAAAACAGTTTATTTTATTTATCTATTTCTAACATGAATTTCAAGTATAATGCAAATTAAATAAATAAATCTGCAAAATTGCAAATTAAATAAATAGCAGATATAATTTCAACCCGAGACTTGTGTAAACACAGTTTCCTTAAGACAAATTCGCCCCCTCACCATGGTGCTAGAGGTTTAGTTCGAGCGCCTATCTCCCAGGATACAACGGTAACCAGTAGAATCCGAGTGTTCGAACAATATCACCTTACTGGAATGAGACGGAATAAAACAAAAAACAAGCTGGAAACTGCAGACGAAAATTTTCAGTGTTTGAACTACTGGAAAAGAAGTGAATTATATAGACTGGATCCAACCATTAGTTTTCTGCATTAACCATTGCAGTTTTTGGAGTTACACTTCGATTCGACCATTGGAGATTTAGGAGTTTCAGACACTCAAAAGTCATTTGAAAAAACCACAAAAAAAATTGCAAAACGCGGACAATCCAAACTGACCAATTTTTGCTCCATTCGGTCCGACATTCGTGTGCGCAGTCGCGCTCGCACTCAAGTTCAAGGTCCGAAGGCTATTTCTGTCCGTGATTTGCACCCCCTGTGCGCGCACGTGGAGAGAGCCTCTATGCTACACATGATCACACTATTCCAATGCATAGTCATATATAAAGTGGTTTTGTTTTCCATATTTTTCCTATGTGGGACAAAGTTTTCCCACCAACATAGACCATTTCCAATGGTCCACTTTAGACTCCAATTTCTTATTCACCCGATCTTTATTTTTGGCAAATAAATACATGATTTCAATATTTTCACGGAGGAGAACACATATCAACTTTGATATTCCAAATTGGACCAACGGGTCCTACCGAAAATCGTGCCAAAAGTGAGTCAATTCACTCATTTTTTCAACAATCCCCCACATGAATGAAAATTGGGAGAGACACAAAACGTGAGATATAAAACTTGGTGATAAAGTTCAACGGTTGAAGCCTGCATAGAATAGGTAGGTGTTACCCTTTGAACCTTCCCTTGTGAAAGCATATTTACTTTACTGGCTGACCAGTAGACGCGATGTCTTTTGAACTGTTCTACCATTTGTGTAAACAATGATATACTTCACACATGATTCTTCCTAACACCCTTCAGTTCTCATTATTATGTTCGTTTTGATCATGAATATATGACTGGTTCTGTGAGAGTTTCTAAGAATTGAGCCCCACATAATTCTCTTAGAAGTGGCCCCACTTCTTTCTCACATAGGTGATTTCTTATTACAAGTAACCCGCATTACTTGGTTTGATTTTCGACGCGTAAGAATCATTAAAAGCCTATTGCTTAACCTTCATCCTTACGGGCATCACTCTTATATCATAGGAATGGACAGGAGGTGATACCCCCATAGTGAGTTTATCAAGTCTTTACAGTTAGGTTGTCCCTTTGAACCTAGATCTTGGGATCTCCAGTCAACTAGGTTGGGTTTCCTTTGTAATGACTTATTCTTTCAAGGGCTTGAGTCTCATTCCTTTCGATGATTTTCCAACTAACTCTCTGTTTAAACATTTGGTTAGCGGATCCGTAATGTTATCATTTGACCTAACATATTCAATTGTGATAACTCCAGTTGAGAGTAGTTGTCTAATGGTGTTGTGTTTACGACGTATATGTCTAGACTTACCATTGTACATGTTACTCTATGCCCTTCCTATTGCTGATTGACTATCATAATATATGTAAATTGCAGGCACAGGTTTGGACCATCTTGGAATATCCTCTAAGAAGTTGCGCAACCATTCAACCTCTTCACTACATTTATCTAGGGCCATAAACTCAGATCCCATTGTAGATCTGGCTATAATTGTTTACTTAGAGGATTTCCATGAAATGGCAATACCTCCCAAAGTGAACACATATCCACTAGTGGACTTTGAGTCTTTTATATTAGATATCCAATTAGCATCACTATATCCTTCAATGATAGTTGGATGTCTGGTGTAGTGTATTTCATAGTCACGAGTATATCTTAAATACCTTAGTACTCTTACTATACCTTTCCATTGATCATTTCCTGGATTACTTGTATATCTACTCAATTTACTGACTGTATAGGCTATGTCTGGTCTTGTACAACTCATTAAGTATATTAGACTTCCAATAACTCTCGAGTATTCTACTTGAGAGACACTTTCACCTTTGTTTTTAGAAAGATGTTGACTCGTATCTATCGGTGTTCTAGCCAAGCCAGTATCATCCTCGTTGAATTTTTCCAAAATTTTGTCCACATAATATGACTGGCTTAGAACAAGCCCATCTGATGTTCTTGAGATTTTGACTCCAAGTATAACATCAGCTAAACCCATGTCTTTCATATCAAATCTCGAATTTAATATATTTTTAGTGGATTCAATCATCTTATTGTTACTACCAACAATAAGCATGTCGTCAACGTAAAGACATAAAATGACATAGCCATCTTTAGTGTCTTTGACGTAAACACATTTGTCACATTCATTAATTTTAAATCCTCTCTCTATCATGACATTGTCAAATTTTTATGCCATTGTTTTGGTGCTTGTTTCAAGTCATTAAGTGATTTCACCAGTTTACAGACTTTCTTTTCCTATCCTGGTGACGAAAATCCCTCGGATTGTTCCATATAAATTTCTTCTTCTAAATCTCCATTTAGAAAAGCCGTTTTAACATCAATTTGATGTACTTCTAGATTTCGCAAAGCAGTAATCGAAGTATCACCCTAATGGATGTTATTCTCGTCACTGGAGAATACGTATCAAAGTAATCAAGGTCTTCCCTTTGTTTGTAACCTTTTATTACTAATCTGACCTTATACTTTTCGATAGTTCCATCTGCTTTCATTTTTCTTTTCAAAATCCATTTGTAGCCTAGTGGTTTGCATCCAAGAGAAAGATCCACTAGCTCCCATGTATGATTTTACAGTATGAAATCTATTTCACCTTTAATGGCATCTTTCCATTGAGGTCCTTTTGAGAAATTCATAACTTCTTGATAGCTTTGAGGTTCGCTTTCTAGCATATAGGCAGAAAATCAGGACCATAAGACTTTTCTATCATTTCCCGTTTGCTACATCTAACCTCAGTCTCCTCTTCTAATTCTTCGTCCTGACTATTTTCAGTCATTGTCTCATATGTTCGGTTAGAGGAGTTGGCTTCCTCTTTGGACTTGTATGAAAATACTTCTTCAAAGAATGAATCATTCCTCGATTCCATTATCGTGTTTTTGTATATGTCTGGAATTTTTGAATCATACACAAGAAATTGATAAGCACCGCTATTACGTGCATAGCCAATGAAGACGCTGTCTATAGTTTTCGAGTCTATCCTTACCTTCTTTGGTGTTGGAACAGCCACTTTTGCAAGACGCTTTCACACTCGCAAGTGTTTATAGGTAGACTTTCTTCCTTTCCATAACTCATAAGGGGTCTTTCCCGATTTCTTTAGAGGCACCTTATTTAAAAGGTAATTTGCTGATAACACAGCTTCCCTCCACATGTTCTGAGGTAACCCAGAACTTACTAGCATTGCATTCATCATTTTTTTTAAGGTACGATTTTTTCATTCAACTACACTATTTTGTTGTGGTGAATAAGTTGCGGTGATTTCATGTATGATTCCGTACTGTGCACATGAATTGGCAAACGGTGCTCCATACTCACCATCTCGATCACTCCGTAGTACCTTAATTTTCTTATTAAGTTGAGTTTCAACTTCATTCTTATAGAGAACAAATTTCTCTATAGCTTCATCCTTGCTTTTAAGTAGATACACATAACAGTATTTTGTGCCATCATCGACAAAAGTAAAAAAAATACTTGTTGCCACCTCTTCCGTGTACAAGTTTTAAGTCACAAACATTGCTGTGAATTAAATCAAGTGGTTCTATGTTCCATTCAACTGACTTAAAAGGATGACCTTGTCAATTTTGTCTCAACACAAGTTTCACACTTATGTTTGGAATCATTATGGAACTTGGGTATGCAATTCAAATTAACTAGTCTTCGTAAAGTATCATAGTTAACATGTCCTAATCTACCATACCACAAATAAGCAGAAGAATTTGTCTTATTTATTTTTGGTTTCACAACCATTATATTTAGCATAAACATACCGTCGGAAATATAACATTTTCTCACAAACATTCCACTTTTTGATAGAATGACTTTGTCTGATTCAAATACAATGCGAAAACCATGCTTATTCAAAAGCGACCCGGACACTAAATTATTATGAATTTTCGGCACATATAGCACATTGTTGAGAGTCAACTCTTTTCCCGAGATCATCTTTAGAACCACCTTTCCTTGACCTTTGATTTCAAAGGTTGCTGAATTTTCCATGAACAGCTTCTCCCCGTTCTCGATTGCTTCGAACGTAGCAAACAGCTCTTTATCAGAACACACATGCCCTGTAGCACCGGTGTCAATCCACCACTCCTTAGGGTTTGAACCCACCATGTTCACTTCAGAAATGACGGCTGGGAAATTCATTTCTGAGACATCTTGTGCCATGTAGTCAACCATATTTGCTTCTTTCGTCTTCTTCTTTGACATTCTGCACTCCGAAAACTTGTGGTCTACTTTGTCACAATTGAAGCATTTCGAGTGAAATTTCTTCTTAGAAATTCCACCTTTTGGTCCATGCTTGGTCTTTTTTCCACTGGATGGCCCAAACTTGTTTTTATAACTCTTACTACTTTGACCATACTCCACAACATTGGCTTTAGCAACATCAGGATTGAACCACTTCTTTTCTGAACTTTTGTTGTCTTCTTCAATTCGAAGTCTAACAATAAGTTCTTCAACATTCATTTCCTTTCGTTTGTGTTTCAAATAGTTTTTGAAATCTTTCCATGCGGGGGGCAATTTTTCAATAATTACTACCACTTGAAAGGTTTCACTCAATACCATCCCTTCAGCATGAATTTCGTGAAGAATTGCTTGGAGTTCTTGCACTTGACTGATAACAGGTTTGGAGTCCACCATCTTATAGTCTAGGAATCTGCTGACTATAAACTTTTTAGCCCCGGCATCCTCAATTTTGTATTTTCGGTCTAAAGACTCCCACAACTCCTTAGCAGTTTTCATCATGCTATGCACATTGTATAGCGTATCTGCTAAACTATTCATAATGTAGTTTCGACATAAAAAGTCTGAATGCTTCCAAGCATCAAGTGCACTGACTGCTTGAATATCTCCTTCTCCTTTCCAAGCATCAAGTGCATAGACTGCTTGAATTTCTCCTTTTCCTTCATTGGGTACAAGAGCAGTCTCAGTCAAGAATCTCGTAAGATTCAAGGTGATCAGGTAAAACAGCATTTTCTGCTGCCACCTCTTGAAATTCAAGCCATTAAATTTCTTCGATTTCTCTCCATGATTAATCGAAACAGTAACCGTTTGGCCAGTTGTTGGAGCTACAGTTTGACTCACAACACGACTAGGCAAGTTAGCCACAGCAGAGCTTGGCCCTTGAGCCATAGTAAAGCCCACAACTTCATTTCCAGCAGGAAAAGTTTGGGCCACATCCATGTTGGTTGGTTCGGCAGCCATTTCTGAAAATGAAATAATTATTAGTTTCCAAAAAACAAATAAACTTGTTTACTACCAATACGTATTAAGGGGTTTGTCTTAAGTTTATTGGAAAATTTAATCAGTAGTGTATGGAGTGGAATCGTGCTCTCATATACTGTATTTATGTTTTAGACACCAGATTCACACTTACCCTATTTGACAGTGCAACTCACCGTATTTAGCAGTGCAACTCACCGTATTTGACAGTGTAATTCACCGTATATGGCAGCTTACTGTATTTGCAGGCGAAGCTCACCGCATTTGCACAAAAATTTGCATAAAGTGTTTTTATTCATACACTAACTAAAATAACACCAAATTTTTTCACTTATAAATAGAAATACCGTATATGTGAAATCTATTTTTCACATATATAACAAATTAGAAAAAAAAAAGTTTATTTTATTTATCTATTTCTAATAAATTTCAAGTATGTTGCAAATTAAATAAATAAATCTGCAAAATTGTAAACTAAATAAATAGCAGATATAATTTCAACTCGAGACTTGTGTAAACACAATTTCCTTAAGACAAATTCACCCCCTCACCGTGGTGTTAGAGCTTTAGTTCGAGAGCCTGTCTCCTAGGATACAACAATAACTAGCAGAATCCGAGTGTTCGAACAATATCACCTTATTGGAATGAGACGGAACAAAACAGAAAACAGGCTGGAAATTGGAGACGAAAATTTTCAGTGTTTGAACTGCTGGAAAAAAAGTGAATTATATAGACTGAATCTGACCATTAGTTTTCTGCATTAACCATTGCAATTTTTGGAGTTACATTTCAATTTCGACCATTAGAGTTTTAGGAGTTTCAGACACTCAAAAGTCATTTGAAAAAATCACAAAAAAAATTACAAAACACGGACAATCCAAACTAGCCAGTTTTTGCTCAGTTCGGTCCGACATTCGTGTGCGCAGGTCGCGCCAGTACTCAAGTTCAAGATCCGAAGGCCATTTCTCTCCGTGATTTGCAACCCCCCCCCCCCGCGCGCGCACGTGGAAGAGCCTCTATGCTACACATGATCACACCATTCCAATGCATAGCCATATATAAAATGATTTTGGTTTCCATGTTTTTCATATCTGGAGCAAAGTTTTCCCACCAACATAGACCATTTCCAATGGTCCACTTTAGACTCCAATTTCTCATTCACCGGAGCTTCATTTTTTGTAAATAAATACATGACTTCGATGTTCTCGCGGAGGAGAACACATATCAACTTCGATATTCCAAATTGGACCAATGGGTCCCATCGAAAATTGTGCCAAAAGTGAACCAATTCACTCATTTTTCCAACATGATCTTCTTTAGTCTAACTTTATGAGCTATGTTTTTCTTTCTAACTCAAGACTCATGGTTAAAATTTTGAAGTGAAAGCATATTTTCATTAAAGCTTGTGCAAATTTATCGAAAATCGACACGATCCATTTAAAAGCGAAGACCAAGTTAACAAATACACTTCACATATTTGGCGACGGCTAAACTTCGATATTTGTGATTAATTTGCAAAACCGTTGTAATTACTATGAAAATTGTAAACTTAATTGTAATTGTAATTGAAATTCTAGAACTACACATATAATTAAATGTAAACTAATAAATTTGGATTTTAAATAAAAGTCTTACTTGAATTTTAATTAGAAAATCCTATTTGAATGTAAAATTATTATTGCATAATGATTGGAACTCTTGTATTTCTATAAATAGAGAGTAGATGGAACCTAGAAATTCTATGGAATTGTACAAAAATTATAATTCATAATTTCACAGTGTTCAAATTTCGAGAGAGAGAAAATTATTCTCATCTTATCTAATTGTCTGATTCAAGAATTAACTTCTTAATTTAATTAAAAGAAGGTGCACACTCACTGGTGTAGTCTTGACTTTCGAAAATTTCATAAAAGACCTGGAAATTTGAAGCATCAAGTTCTTGGAGCTAAAAAATTGAAAGTTCATGATCCAAAAAACTAGAAGTTCGTGATTCAGAATTAATTCAAGAATTAATCGTCGAATTTAGGTAAAATTTCGAATCCTTTATTTTGATATAACATACACGTGAATATCTAGACAATCTTATTTATTGAATTAAATAAATTTTTTGATTGCTGAATAATTCCGTTTCCGCATTCCAACAATCACAGCAACAGATCTTATACAAGTATCAATCTTGTCTAATTTCTAGTAAAAATATTTTCTTTACAAAAACAACCCATTTGAAAATTTGAGTTGAAAAAGAATGCATCACATTTGTAACATTTTTGAAATGAAGATATTATCTATATGCAATCAGGGCTCTCTTTCTTTCATTCCATGTTTATGGCACCTTTAGAAGATGTACTAAATAGTATTCAGAAAGGAAAAAGAGTTAAAAACTTGTTCATGGTTTTTTTTTTAATCTTGCTCAGTATTGCATAGAGAGCATGACTCTTGGTAAAAAATTACTTAAAAGCATCTGAAACGGAATAAATGAAGTCCAAGAAACCAGATCCCTTGAGAATGCCTTTACCGGTCAATAGTTCAAAATCCAACAGCAATAAGAAGCCATTTACTGCTGCCTTTCCTTTTATCAATTCATTTTTCCCTGCAAAACTGCCCTTCAAGATCCTCATCGAGCACCATTCTAACTTGAAGAACAAAGTCAAAGTAGCATTGAAGTAGCCTTTGGATTCCTTTGACGAGATTTAAAAATGTTTGGCCAAGCTAGAAAAAAAAAAAAGTAGTGCACAAATAATAACTTTCAAATATGTATGGAAGCAAAGTAAATTAAAAGTTACTTTTAAGCTTAGACGAACTGCTCATTGAGCAACTCATTACCTCATCAACATTGACATATGTTGCAATTAGATCAGATCGAGCCTTTCAACTGAAAACAATCTATGCAGATGCATCAGATTGAGCACCTGAGTTATGCTTATATAAATATTTTCTCCATCAGTTTTCATTGAGTAGACAAATAAATTTATTAAAGGGAGAGTCAGGACTCACAGCACAGGATTATTTGGACACCCCTCTTTGATGGTCTCCAGTTTGCAAATCATATGTGCTCTCAGTTGTCGGACGAACAATACATCCGTCCTACATTTCACACTGTTTTATAAGAATAAAGCAAGCTTTTGTGTATCGTACATGTTTTGGATAAAAATTACACAGACCAAATCCTAAGATATTAGAGTTTCCATCATAATATAACAAGTTCTTCAAGTACGCTCAATTTACACACCAAATACATATTCATATGTTTTCCCATCATAATACCTATATATGACACTGTGATACACTTATTTAGGCATCGGAAGTGATATTGGCTAATACCTTGCACCTTTGTTGCATGTATCACCCGAGAAGAAAGGAGGACAAAAGGGGCCAAGGAATAGAGGCAGTTTTTGCCTAAGACAATAATGAAATGAAACATACTTTGACTAAAATCTAGAGAATGCTTAAGAACAAGATGTTCCCTAATTACAGAAGCTTCAGTTAATCAAGGACGGAGCCATAGAAAAATTTATTCTCTATAAGAATGAAGTTAAAAATCAACTTAATAAGAAAATTAAAGTATTGTGAAGTGATCGAGATAGCGAGTATGAAGCACCATTTGTTGAATTCTGTGCACAACATGAAATCATATATGAAAACTACAATGCCTTATTTTTCGCAACAAAATGGTGTTGTAGAACGAAAAAATCGTATCATAAAAGAAATTATAAATGCAATGCTAATAAGTTCTGGGTTACCTCAGAACATATAGTGAGAAGCTGTGTTATCAGTAAACTACCTTTTAAATAAGGTATCCTAAAAGAAAATGAAAAAGACCCCTTATGAGTTATAGAAAGGAAGAAAGTCTTCCTATAAATACTTACGAGTGTGGGGTGTCTTGCTAAAGTGATTTTTCCAATGCCAAAAAAGGTAAAGATAGGCCCAAAAACTATAGATTGCATCTTCATTGACTATGCACATAATAGTAGTACTTATCGAATTCTTGTGCATGAATCTAAAATCCCAGACACATACGGAAACATGATATTAGAATCAAGAAATGATTTATTCTTTGAACATGTATTTTCGTATAGGTCCAAAGAGAAAACAAGCTCCTCTAAATGAACATATGAGACTATAACTGAAAATAATCAGGATGAAGAACTAGAAGAGGAGATTGAGGTTAGACGTAGCAAACGGGAAATGAGAGAAAAAAAACTCATGGTCCTGATTTTCTAACCTATATGCTAGAAAGTGAACCTCAAAGTTATCAAAAAGCTATAAATTCTTCAGAAGAACCTCAATAGAAAGATGCTATTAAAAGTGAAATAGATTTCATACTGCAAGATCATACATGGGAGCTAGTGAATCTTCATTCAGGAAACAAAACACTAGGCTATAAATGGATTTTCAAAAGGAAAATGAAAGTAGATGAAACTATCGAAAAGTATAAGATCATATTAGTAATAAAAGTTACAACGAAGGGAAGGCCTTAATTACTTTGATACATATTCTCCAGTGACAAGAATAACATCTATTAGGATGATACTTGCGATTGTCGCTTAGCAAAATCTTGAAGTACATCAAATGGATGTTAAAACTACATTTTTAAATGGAAATTTAGAGAAAGAAATCTATATAGAACAATCCGATGGGTTTTCATCACCAGGACAGGAAAAAAGTCTGTAAATTGGTGAAATCATTATATAGCTTGAAACAAGCACCC
This sequence comes from Olea europaea var. sylvestris, assembly GCF_002742605.1. NCBI lineage: Eukaryota > Viridiplantae > Streptophyta > Magnoliopsida > Lamiales > Oleaceae > Olea > Olea europaea. The sequence continues at coordinate 7,180,128 of NC_036254.1, read as the reverse complement.
AAACAATGACATGAAAAATTTGATAATACCATGATGGAGTATGGATTTAAAATTAATGAGTGTGACAAATGTGTTTAGGACAAAGGCACTAAAGATGGTTATGTCATTTTATGTCTTTACTTTGACAATATACTTATTGTTGGTAGTGACAATAAGATGATTAAATCCACTAAAGATATGTTAAATTTGATATTTGAGATGGAAGATATGGGTTTAGCTGATATTATACTTGGAATCAAAATATCAAGAACATCAGATAGGCTTGTTTTAAGTTAGTCACATTATGTGGACAAAATTTTAGAAAAGTTCAATAAGGATGATACCAGCTTGATTAGAACACCGATAGATACAAGTCAACATCTATTTAAAAAGAAAGATGAAAGTGTCTCTCAAGTAGAATACTCGAGAATTATTGGAAGTCTAATATACTTGATGAATTGTATAAGACCAAACATAGCTTACACAGTCAGTAAACTGAGTAAATTACAAGTAATTCAGGAGCTAATCACTGAAAATAAATAGTAAGAATATTAAGTTACTTAAGATATACTTGTAACTTTGGAGTACACTATATCAGATATCCAACGGTCATTGAAAGACATAATGATGCTAATTGAATATCTAATATAAAAGACTCAAAGTCCACCAATGGACTTGTGTTCATATTGGGATGTGCTGTCATATCTTGTAAATCCTCTAAGCGAATAGTTATAGCTAGATCTATTAAGAAATCTGAGTTTATAGTTCTAGATAAACGTGGTGAAGAGATCAAGTGGTTGCACTTCTTAGAGGATATTCCAAGATAGTCAAAATATGTGCCAGCAATTTACGTATATTGTAATAGTCAATCAGCAATTGGAAGGGCATAGAGTAACGCGTACAATATACGTTGTAAACATAATACCATAAGACAACTGCTCTCTACTGGAGTTATCACTATTGACTATGTAAGATCAAACAATAATATTATCGATCCGCTAACCAAAAGGTTAAATAGAGAATTAGCTGAGAAATCATCAAAAGAAATGTGACTTAAGCCCTTGAATGGATAAATTATTATAAAGGAAACCCAATCTAGTTGACTGAAGATTCCAAAATCTAGGTTCAAAGAGAGAACCTAATTGAACCTAATTGTAAAGACTTAATTAAATCACTGTGGAGGTGTCACCTCATGTCCGTTCTTATGATGTAACAGTGATACTCGTAAGGATGAAGGATAAGCAATAGTCTTTAACTATTCTTATTCATTAATGTGTGTTACTCGTAATAAGAAATTACCTATGTGAGAGAGAAGTGGGGTTGTTTCTAAGAGAATTGTGAGGGGCACAATTCTTAGAAATTCTCACAGAACCAAGCATATGTTCATGACTAAAACGAACATAATAATGATAGAATTGTGTTAGGAAGAATCCTATTTAGAGTGTACTTTCATAAGGAAAGGTTCAAAAGATAATACTTATCTATCTTATACAGGCTTCAACCGTTGAACTCTATCCCTAAGTATTTTATTTCACGGTCTTATGTCTCTCCCAATTTTCATTCATGTGGGAAAATTATTGGAAAAATGGGTTGAGTGGTTGATTTTAGCACAAAATTTAAGTGAGATCCAGTTGGTTATTTTGGAAGTTTAAGATTGATTTGTATTCTCCTCCATTAGAATATCGAAATCATACATTTACTTGCCAAGGATGAATGAAAAATTAGAATTCAAAATATGCCAATTGAAAGGAGCTTATGTATTGGAGGGAAACCAATTAAAGTTTGACCCACATAGGAAAATTATGAAAGCAAATACCACTTTATATAGGATTACACTTTGGAAGAGTGTGATCATGTATAGCATAGAGACTCTCTCTACATGCATGCATAGGGGACAAATCGAACTGAAATAAGCTTCGGACGTAGAAATTAGTTAATTAAAAGAGCCTATGGCTTGCTAATTTTTTCTCTTCCAACTGGCCATTTAAATTCCAAGAAAGTTGAAACTCCGGTATTCATTATCATTATATACAAGTTAATAACATTCATGGTGTTGAGCCTATATATGCAATCCGATTTCTACTATTCCACGCAAGGAAAAGAAAAAGAGAAGCAACACAGCACACACTTTCTGCATAATTTTACAGAGCACAGTTTTCTGCATACATTTTCATACAACATACAGTCTCGTGTCTGTCTGAAATTTGTTCGGTAATATTGTTTCGACACAAGTTCTGTTCGCTCGAGTAATAGTTGAGATGCTCAAATTCTACCGTTTCTCCATTTTATCCTAAAAGACAGACATCCTAATTAATCCTCAAACATCTACGGTGAGGGGGCGAATCTGTTTTAAGGAAACTGTATTCACACAGGCCTTGATTCAAATTTATTTATTTTTGATTATTTGATTTTCGCTAATTAGTTTCACTTATTCGATTTTATTGGAATCTAACATGCTATATTTTGGCTAACTAGATTAATCTGTTTAATTTATTGTAAGTTAATATACTATATTTTTAATAGTATTCAAGTTCACTGCATATGCAGTATATGTAAAATCGATATGTGCAAATCTATTATCCAAGTTCATTGTATATACGGTATATGCATATACAGTAAGCTTCATATACGGTATGCGCCAATCCGATAAGTTGCATATACAGTATGTCTCAATACGGTAAGTTGTAAAACCAGTATATGTCCATCTGATATTGGTTAATTCGGTATTCTTTCACTAATATTTAATCCTACATGAACTTAGGTGAATTTAACATTGAGCAAGCCTTCAGATTAGACACCCTCAGCAAAAGACCTATTCTTTTTAGCGAACACATCATCCTTGTACCATAATAGCAATATGGTTTGATCATCATGCATGATCACGCACCGTTCTCCCTTTGCCAATGCCACCAGAGCCTAGAGGCACCATCGAGACGTAGACCTAGTTGATATTATCGATCAAAAATAGCTCAATTTGTTCATTTACCACTGGTGATGATCAATATGACATGTTAGTGGCTTCGTACGTGACGATAATTATACGATAAGTGGAAATGGTGGTGGTGGGTCCGTGAAGGTGAGCGGTGGAAGGTGGAGGTATGGAGATCATTTACGACAATTGGATGAAGATGGGACGGTGATAAAGAGCATGGGTACTACACTGGCCATGAGTGCTTAGAGAGAGATGCGTATGGAAGATTTGGGATGTAAATTTGCTTTGCCTACTCAGGCGAGCTCAGCCCAGCTCATGGCTCAAGCCGAGCCCATTTCGAGGAGCCAGCTCAATGGCCAACCCATGCCATGGGCCATTTCTGTACGAGCCAACTGGTTGAATAAAAAAATGTTGAAGGCAGCTATAAAGCTGCTTGTTGAGGCAGCAAATCTGCTGCCGTTTATAGCCGCCTTATACTGGTAGCTATGAAGAAGAGAAAAATCGAGCCGACTCGGCTCGGTAAAGCCCGAGCCGAAAGCTCGAGTCAAGCCTCAATTTTTGGCTCAACTTTTGTTCAGTTCAGCTCGGCTCTAGCCAAAAAAAGTCCGATTTAGAAAGCTCGAGCTAAGCCCGAGTCTCAAGTTTCAACTCAACTCGTTGACACCTCTACGAAAGATAGAGCTTAACATAAAGATGAGTGGAAGCTACGTCTCTCGTATGAACACAATGGTCTATTTTCCTTTTAAGCTTAGCCGTTGTCAGGAGGGTCGATACCAGTTGTCTGATTTTTAATTAATTATTGATACATTATTTTGGAAGAGAGAAAATATTTAACAGTATTAAATAGTTGTTAATGTAGAAAATTAAAATTAATGACATGTTAATTAAAAATTAAATAATTGATTGGACAATAAATCTCAACTCTTGAGAGTATTTTTACAAGATTTTAATCCAATTTTTGACAATTGAAAATGTAGTTGGCCCCATTTGTGCCGTAACTATTGACTCAACATAAAACAAATTATAAGAAATGCCCTCTTCTAAAAAATAATAAATTAAATGTTAAAGGAATACATTAGTAATTCTACTTGATTCGGTCAAAAATTGCAACTGCCCTATCACTATCACTATCATAAACTGTATAACGGCATAAAATTATCATTCCCAGAGCTAAGGACCAAACAGCAACATACGTGGTGTTATGTGATATATTCAATGAAATGTGATACTAGCTAACTCATATATTTGTACTTGTCAAACCCCGATTTTTATTGAATAAGAGCATTTTTAAAAAGCTCTTTATTTTAAAGAACATATCTTATAATTTAAAGAGTATCTATAAATTTAGATACTTAAAATTTTAAAATACTCGAACAAACTCTTTATATTTAACATTTAATTTTACTATTCCCAAGAAATATTTATTATTTTTCTCTATCTTTTATTTAACTAGTTTTTCTCTATATTATTATATTATTTTTCTACATTGAAAATTAAAATATTTTGAATGCATTTAATTATAGAGAGTGGGTTTGGTTTTTCAAATTTAAAGAGCCAAACACACTCTTTAAATTAAAATGTTAATTTAAAGAGTTCTTTTAAGCATGATTTTAAAAATTGGCTCTTTGAAAAAAAGACCATCTCGTGTTTAAAGAATCTATTGGATATAATCTAAAAATTAGATTTTTAGCCACTGTTTTACAATCATTACTTGCAAAAGTGTTTTTTCTACATACTCATATTTAACCAAATATTCACATTATAAAATATTCTGCACATAAATTCACTTTTTCCTACTTTTAACCACATATTTTTCTGAAAATCATTATTCAAAACTTTGTTTTACCCATCTAATGATTGTCAAACAGGGACTTAGTATATTTTGGTAAAAGTATGTTGAAAAGTTTATAAAAGTTGTGGATCTTATACAATATGTAGTTAAAAATGAATTTTAAGAAATTAGGACCAAACAGAGGCTTAATGTTACATTAATGCTATCTAAATTAATATTTTGATATTAGTGGTATTATATAATATTACTCGAATGTGTACGACAAGATAACATTACAGCATGCAATAAAGATGATAGAAACCCCAATTTTCATTCACAAACTTTTTTTGGTAAGGTGCCTGTTGATTGATATCCTTATTTAGACTCCATTTTATTCAAAATACATTTGTCTCTCTCCTTTTTTTAATCACATATTGTTCAATAGAATAATTTTCCTTAAAAATTCAAAATTTTTCTTATTTTTTAACCATAATTTTTTCAAAAAATACTTTTCCAAAATATATAAAAAAAAAATTCCAAAAGACAAATTTTAATGGAGCTCAAATAAGGGCTTAGTGTCCATTTGGTATCACGTGTATTTTTCAATTACTTAGAGATATATTCAATCACAACTTTTAATAAGTTTTGGGACTGGGGTATTTAAAGTGGCAAAGATTTTTATAAAAATCTCTAGAGTACTAACTTTTTAAATCGAAACACACACAAACAAGATTTCTAAATTTTTCTTCCATTCACTTCAAGATTTTAGGAGACTTTCATAAAAGAATTTTTTAGTATGTACTGCTTTGTACTTTATCTTAATTCATCTTCTCCTTTTACGATCCGTAGAGTCATAATTTAGAAAGTGGTTAATTATATTCACACCAAATTTTAATTTCTTACACTACATTTTAATACTTAAAGTTATCAATCTTCACTCATTATAACATTTATATCCCTAACGATTTTTCATGACATTTTTATGCTCGAATTTTTCATTAATTAACACATTTTGTATTTTATAACATTTATGTCCAAAAAGTCCATCAAAATAGTATATAATAACTTTTTGTATCATATTAAAAAATTTAATAAATAAAAAGTACAAAAAATATTTTTCCCTCATTTTGAATCAGAGAAACAAAATATTTCAACATAAATCATCATCAATAACGAATGTACTAATTAATGGAAGATTGAAAATAAGCATTCAACAAAAAAGATTAATGAAATAATTGCTACAATGAGCAAAAAAAATGAGGAGCTTAATTACAATTAAAAATGATAGCAATATAACCTCGTTTAAAAAATTATTATTTTTTCTTATACTGGTTATATTTGTTTATATTTTCCTTTTTTTCCTTGCTTTTGTTGTTTATCTCCACTATAATTGGTACAAAAATCTCATAATCTTTTCTTCTATTGTGGGATACCCTCGTCCTTTCATTTTTCTGCAAAATCCCCCAATATGGTCCGAACCTTACGAAATATCATCAACCGTCTAATTCAGTTAGTTTAGTTGTTAAAAATAATAAGTAGGGCCAAAATTTAGAAAGGGTCAGTGGCACAATATAACTTAATCTTTGCTTGTTTTGACCTTCTTACTTTCATTTTGGCACAAAACTCTCCTAAATCACACAAACTTTCACTATCCAAAAAAGATATTTTGCAAAATGAAACGTCTTTAAAAATCTTTAATCAAAGTCTACAGATGTTAATGGAAAACTTTTATTAATTCTTAACAAATCCATAAAAGTCACTTAAAAGTCCATAAAATTCACAAAAGTCACCCACTTAAAAAGTTCATAAAAATCTCAATTGAATACATGTCTCTTAAGTCTTATTTAAGGAAATGTCATGCATTCGAATTTTGGAAATGCTATAGAAATCTGTGACGAGTTAGATGTGCTTATGCTCTCTACTAGAGCGAACAATATGTAACTTAATAGTTTGGATATAGAGGTCAGATCGTTACAAAAATTGCGCATTCTATGTAACGACCCGAATATTTTGCCAAAAGTTCTCTTACATATTGTCTGTTTTGGAAGGAAAACTTCCCTCTTAACCTCTCGCGGCTTCTTGTTGCATACTCCGGGATTTAAACATGTGACCTCTGCTTAAGAGACTTAAGGAAAATGTCATGGGTTTCAATCCTTGAACGCAACAGAACTTCGTAAGAAGAAAGATTTTTAAGATTCTTTCAGAGCAAACAATACATAAGTTAATGATTTGGATACAAAGGTTGGATCGTTACACTTATGCCCATAACTTGGCTCGTTAAAAAAAAGTGAGCTCGACTTAATTAGACTTGTCCAGGACAATGACTTGTCTCGAAACGAGCCAAGCCCGCTAACAGCTTGATACGTTTTTCACCCTATATTAAAGTATAGGGAGCTATTGAATAAATGACCAAAAAAGGCATGATATTTGAAAAACATGGACAACTCTTTTCTCTCGAATTGGTAATGATTTATTGGTCGAATTTATTTTGAATTTCTTACTTATTATGACACTCATTATAATTGACAAAATAAGTATTTATTTTGAATTTCTAACTTATTGTGACATACATTATAATTGACAAAACAAGTATTTTCGGGAAATTTTGATTTTTCTACGAGTAATGACTAAAAGCAAAAAAATAACCCACACTCAAATTTTCGAAGGTTAAAATTTCAGTTGGACGCAAAACTTTCAAATGTGTCCCTTTAATCGTTTAAATTTTTTACGATAGATAGTTATCGAACTTAATTTACATCCTGATTCATGTTGATATCCTCGTTGAGTGAAAAAACAATCGTCAAAACCAAAATTTTAATGAGTACCATTGAAACAAAAACATTGTTTAACTTATAATGTCGTATTTATCAAGTTCGACGGTCACTTAAACAACACTATTAGACACCTCAAATACTATTAAATTTATGAACATGTACCTAAAGGACTTGAGTGTTTCTGTTACGTCCTCTACTGAAAAATGTTCAGGGTCTGTTTGGGAGCGATTTTTTCATCCAAAAAATTGATTTTTTGACCGTTATTTCACTATTTCAGCCATCATATTTGACTTTTTCTCTCACGGGTAGACCCTACTTTTCTCCTAACGATCAAAAATTCAATTCTCAAAATCAATCCCAAACAAGCTTTTAATGATTAAAGCTAAGCAATTTTGAAAGTTTGATGATTATTAGAGTTTTTATACCTGACTTTTAAAAACGCTCTAATATTTGCTCTCCTTGTCCGTTTTCACCTTCATATATTCCTTTTTTTAAGATTTTAAAATTTGAACATCATTCGTAGTCAATAAATTCCGGAATTCTCGCATAGATTTGTTAACTTTCTAATTTTATCGGTACCCTTCCAGAAATGACTGATTCTGAGGTAGCACTGTTCGTACACATTGTAAAACTGCACAATTGGTCCCCAAACCTAGTGTCTTAGTAATAGGTTGGTCCCCAACGAACTAATGCAACCCCCAATAGCAATTTATTCTTTTAACATTTTTAAAAAGAGCAAATTGATCATCGAGATTTCATGATAGTTCGTTGCACATATAATCTCCAAAAATGAATTGTTGTGTCCCTCGTAAAATGAAAATTTTTAAATTAGCCCAATTTGAGATGCAAAACCTCACTTATGGTCTATTTGACATGACTTTTGCTTGTTCTTTTACTTCATGTAAAAGAGTTTAGTGAAAAAGTTATCTTAATTTTTGTTTGAAAACTAATTTTTAAAAGAGTTTCATATTTCGAAAATGTTTTTAAAGAAAGTCATATTAAACTAACTTTCTTTAAAAGATCTATTCATTAGAAAAAATATTTTTATAAAATTAGTTGAACATGCCCAAAATCAACTTTTGAGTTTTAAAAGCTCCTTTTTAACTTCAAAAGCTATGCCAAATGGGCTCTTAATAAAGTTGGACGCATGCGTATAATGCGCTGGTTTAACAAAGTTCAAATTTCATTGTTAGGATTAATTGTGCAACTGTAATAAAAGGCAGAGGACCAACAACTTACTTACGAAACAATATGTTGGGGACATAATGCAATTTTCCCTATATACATCTTAATTGTGTTGTGTATAATTATTTTGAGGGAGAAAGAAGAAAAAAAAAAAAAAAGACAGTTCCTCATAAAGCCCTCGTTGTTCTCCTCACATTTCACAGTCTTTTCATTTCTCCTCCCTTCCTTCATCCATCCGTTGATACATCTCGTCCAAAAAATCATGGTTGGTTATAATATTCTTCATCAAAGGCAGCCTCTGAAAAAAGATCATAAATTCTTAACCAGCTTTCATGACCAAATCTCTGTTATTGATTATCAGAAACAAAATTCTGATGAAAAACATTGCAGTTTCTTCAATCATGCATTGGACGACGATGATGATGAGGATGAGGATATCGATGACGATGAAGGTGTTACAAACGAACCTCAAGACGTAGCTGAACGAACAATTTTCTGGGAATCACAAGAATCCTTGCTTCAGGTATATATGTTCTTTATAAACTTTTATTTTTCCATTAATTTTTTTCATTTTGAGAAAGATATGATAGGAATTAAGGGGACATTAATTTCATTTTGTGATTCCTAAAACCTTGAAATATTTATTTACGAGAGTTTGCTGCAGCTTTTCTTTAGCTATATTCATGCATTATTTTCAAAAGAAAAGAAAAGAAAAAAAAGAAAAAGAAAAACTCATATGAATATTGTATGGTATCTTTATAAAAATGAAATCCAGTTGGCTCATAGTTTAAATTGAATCACAACTATATAAGTTATTTTGAAATTAAGAAATTCCATTCACGAAATTATCCTATAATCTCGATGAAATCTCTTTGTTTTTGTGGTTCCTTTCCTCCACCTAAAAAGTTAAGAGAAATCTATTTTTTCAAATGATCTCCATAAAGATTTAGTTTATAATTATATATTTTTTATATCTATATATTTTTTTTATCTCTCTCTCTCTCTCTCTCTCTCTCTCTCTCTCTCTCTCTCTCTCTCTCTCTCTCTCTCTCTCTCTCTCTCTCTCTCTCTGCTAATTTCTATTTCCACAAGAACGTGAGATTGACAAACAAGAGAATGATAGAATTTAAAAGGAGTTTTATTTATTTAGAAATATTTTAAACTAAGAAACATTATGCCCTTATTCGATGGAAATTAAAATCAAATTTTAGAAAATTTTGATAGAAGTTGATAAATTGTGTAATTTAAAAGTTATGAGAACCATAAATATATAATTGAAATAAATTATTGACTTTAATTTAGATTAAAATCTAAGCCCTTGTTTGAGCCTCATTTTTTGGTCAAAATACATTTTTCAATAATAATTTTATCCCATTTCAATCCACACATTTTTCAATAAAATAATATTATTGGCAAATTCAAAGCTTTTCTTTATTTTTCCATTACACATTTTTCAACAATATACTATTCAAAAATAAATTTTTGTATAAGAATGAGGCTCAAACAAGGGCTAGATTTTAATTGGTACCAAACGGAGACTATATTTTGGTTTTGGATACGAGTTACAATTTATGCCACATATCTCTTGGGATTTTTGTGTCTATTCATAATCAAAATATGTGGCTGATATACTATTTTTATTCTAAAGATGTTAATAGCACATCGGAAGGTAGAACCGTAGAGGAAAAGGACATTGATATTTTCGTGAAAAATACAAGAAAAAGAAAACACATACATATTTAAGATTCCAACTACTTGTCCCTGCAAGATATTTTAAATCCAACTTATTATTTCTGGTACGAGATTTTTCTAGGATTTAGGACTTGTCGAAATATTTTTTCGTCCATGTCCCCACCTCTTTATTTTGGGACTACAATTGATTAGCTTCAAAACGTTCAATATTTTGTCAAAATATTTTTTTTTTCGTCCATCCCAATCTCTTTATTTTGAGAGTACAATCGATCAACTTCAAAAGGTTCAATATTTTCTTGTTGAACAATGTTATTTATACATAATCGTCTGTATAATGATGACATGAAAGACAAAGAAAGATTATAATAAATGAATCGAATAATGTTATTCATACATGAACAATTACATAATTTACATGCGAATGAAGTGTTGAAGTCACATATCGTCATATCATCTGTGTGTAAACCATTATGAATATGCAGTACAACTGCAACTGTGTGTAAACCATTATGTATATGTAGTACAACCGTACTTGAATTTTATTTTATTTTTCTTTCCGTCTCTCTTCCATATCATCATTATGACACTATTATACACAAATAGCATTACTCTTTCTGGTATTCCCAAGTTTAGAATTTTTGTAGCAACTCTCTAAAAGTAAGATCAAATCTCCTTCAGGAAATATTGGAGCGCTACATGTCAAGTTGTGCAAATTTTAGAAAAGAAATTTGCAGACATGTCGACATGGCAAGAGACACTCATTTTTGTGATTGCCAAAATCCTAAACTCACCGGCTGCTCCAACTGCCTACGACGAAGATTAGTCAATCAACTATGCAACAAAGGATTCAATGCAAAACTATGTACATCAAGATGGAGGAGATCACCCAAAATACCAGGAGGTAATGCCTTTTTTTAACTTCATTTTGTCATTATAGTAAACTAACCCTCGAAAAAGACAAACACGTGTCTTGACTAGTGAAGTTCCGACACCATTTCACTCTTGACTAATGCAGTTGATAACTAGTGATCCTAATCTATGATACATCAACACGAACATGTGTCAGATATATCGACACGCGATTTTTTAAAAAAGTACTGACATAACTCATCGACAACACATTGATTAAATTCTTTAAGATTCTTTATTTATAAAATATAAATTTAATTTTATACTTATTATTAATTTTTCTTTTTGAAATCTTTTAAATATGAGTACATATTTGTTATTTACTAATAATTTTGAATTAAAATATATAAAATTTCTAATAAAAAAGAAAAATAATTATGGTAGAGTTTCTGAAAATTGTTAGTATTCGACACGGACATGCTATCCTAATTGAAGTGTCCGTGTGTAACAGAGATCTTAATCAAAGCCCTGAGTACACACTCAAACAATCTAATTAAACACCAATGTTTAGTCAATTCACAAGCAATGGTTCACATATATAACTGAAGCCGAACTATTTTCCAGGGATGCATGAATACATTGAAGTGATTGCAAGCACAGAAGGAAGAAAGAAGCAGATTCCATTATTGATAGAAATAGGATTCCAGGATGAATTTATGATGGCAAAAGCATGCGATGAGTATTATGCATTGATAAATCAACTGCCAAAGATATATATAGGAAAACCCGAACATTTGAATGCGATAATTCATGTAGTTTGTGATGCAGCCAAGAGATCGACTACAGAGAAAAAAGTTCATATGGGTCCATGGAGAAAGAGAAGCTTCATGCAAAAGAAATGGTCAGCTTCTAATGAAAAATCAAAGCAAAGAGAGATGAATACTGGAAAGTCACTTAAAACATCTTTGGAAGTTGTTTAGTATACTAGACTAAAAGAGCATCCCAACAAGCTCGATCTTACACGAGATGGAGATTTACCAGCTAAGGTTTTTCGAATCTTCATCCAAATTTTGTTAAAGAGTGTGGTAGATACAAGGCGGAAGATGAAGGGATCCTTGTTGAGACGTTAATAAAATCAATTCCAATATTCCTGTGGGTCTCTTGTTTCCTTTTTAAGCGTGTTATATTGTACTAGAAATATCAAAAAACAAGTATGTAGTGTGCTACCAGCATGTACTCTAGATTACAGATTATTATTATTATTATTAATGTAAAACATATCGACCTTTGCCGGTTTTAATTTAAATGAGAATGTACTATATGAGAGAACTATTAAGTGTTTCAGGTTTAACAAAATTCTGTTTGAAAGTTAACTCTCCAATACAGTTGCAATTAATTATCCTAGAGGTAAATAGAAAATATAAACCAAATTTTGAAGATATTATCCATAAAATTCAATCATATGTGTTGACCCCAAAAAGTGCGCCAACAGATGCCAGTCCCACCCGCGCTTGCGTGGGCGAATGTCCAACACGCTAAGACACGTGGACGGTCTAAAACGAGCGGTTCAAAGGGGCGTGGGAGTAGCCCAACGACGCGGGACGGTGACGTTCGGAATCCGGCGGGTTGTTCGTAATCCGATTGTACGATAATTACCAACCGGTGCTCGTAGATGTATATGTAAAAATGTATAGACTCGATTTGTGTATTGCAAGTAAATGAGAGAGAGTTGAGTAAATGTAGTTTTTAGTATTGATTCTTGCATTAGCCTTTTACACTATACAATGGGGGTATTTATAGTGATACATATGGAATGGGAGCCCTTGGATGAAGTGGCACGTGGCCTCATCTCCTTAATTCAAATGTCTGTTCTTAGGCATGGGACTTGACTTGCTAGCTTACGGCGCATTTATTGCTTGTGCAGGGCCTCCATGCTAGTGACAAGACTTGACCTTTATACTTATGACAAACGTTCCATCAATCATTCGAATAAGATCTGTGCAGGCGATCTCTTGGGAGAAGTGACCATGGAGGATGTTTCCTTGTGGTTCAGAGGCTCGCGCATCAGCTTCGGGGCTTCGGCCATTTGTCATGATACTTCCACTTGAGGGCCTCAGCTGCTCTCAACAGGTTCCAGCAGCCGGGCTTCGGTTCGTAGGCCTCGGTCAATGGACCTCGGACAAAGAGGAGCCTCGGAAGATGGACTCCGGCTCAAAGTAGTTCGGATGTAACCCCACCTCGGCATTGTATGCCACCTCGGCAGGAATGCCACGTGGATCGTCATGAGTGGGCCATTGTCCCGGGTAGGTTGGCCAGGTGTGACAACACGCAACAATATGCATACGTGCATTTAAGTAGTGATTTTTGGCACTTAATTTGAATTACGAATATATGTGCAGCACAAGTAATTCAATGTGTACCCATTTTCTTTGACCAACCATGTTTCCTATACAGTTGATATCTACTCCATTTAACAACTTTTGGAATGTTATTAATAAAATTAACCTTAGTCATGTCTGCCAAATTCCGGAATTGTTGCAGCAGCCAAGCAACACCCCTGATGGCAATCTGGATACACATAAAGATAGAAGTCAAGCAACAAGAGGTAAAAGTAAACAGCCTGTTTGTCTTCCTGTTTGAACTGTTCTTGAAAGTTATTGAAAAATGATAGTAAAAAGTGCAAATTGCGTAGCCAGAAGGAGATCTTGGCTTGTAAATTGTTAACTACCAAAGTTTCTTTCAAACAATAAGAAAGTTTATTTATGTTACCAACAGTAACAATTCCAATCCAGTCCTTTTCAAAAAGTATAATAGCACCTGAAAGAATATCGCAACAAATATTAACCTATGCATACAGGGAGGGAATTACTGTATTGAGAAAAAGTTTGAGCTTTATACTTATATGCTAATGCAGACAGGCAATTAGATATATAATTATGCAGACATGCACAGATTACTCGATAACCAACTCAGCAGCAGGAGGGGGTTAGCAAGGGATCATGAGGGCTTTGTCATGTTCGCATAATATTATTATTGTTATAGTGAATACAATAGCCTTGAGGCAGGATTCAGGGCTTTAGTTACCGGATTAACATTGTGTATGAAACAGGGCTTTTCTGAGACTTGGGCAGAACAGCAGAATTAGATTCTTTATTAATATCCATATATTTCATCAACAAGCAAAAGGTCCATGGAATATCCAGGACCTCCCAGAGGAAATCAACCTGCTGAGGAGGAAATTGCAGGTAATTTTCACAAACAGCGCCGACACTCTGAACCATATCATCATTTCATTGCCATCGATTATTTTCTTTTCTAACTTAAGTTCATCAGTATAAACAGCACTGACACTCTGAACTATATCATCATCAGAAGCAACAAAAGGAAAAGTTGCACGGGAGGATGATACAGAAAAAAGGCCTACAATGGCTTCCACAATGAGCAGATATTGATACAATTGTGATTAAATATACTCCAAGATTCCGAAAACGGTTGTACTAAAGAACGAATTTTTGAAGGAGACTCAGAAGACAAATTGCATAAAAACCACTTTTTATGGAGTGAATGCGATTCAAAATTGCAAATTGAAGATAACCCGCGATAGGAATCGGACAAATATTGACTCTTTCGACACAAAAATGGATTAGGAGAATCATATAACAAACTACATAAAAGTTTCTTTTTCTGAAGTGGGACTGAAACAAAACAGCAAACGGAAGGGGACCCAGATGAGAAATTGTTCGAAAAAGAGGGGAAATGGATTTGAGGTTTTGGTACAGAAAAAGGTGGAGTTGAAAACGTACCTCATAAGATTTTTGGTTTTGTAGGAATCGTTTGAGAGTCTCATATCGTATCAGTTCTCAACTCGTGTCTGTACTTGTAGAGCTTTAGCAGAGCTTGACAGGGGTCTTATCGATCCCTCCCTGTAAGGGTTGGTCCCACACAAAAATGAATAAATAATTATGGGGCCCACAAGTGCAAGGGTCTGCCAGGGGTCGATTTTACGGAACCTGTGCGGGTAGTTGATATAAACGTTCATATAACCGTTAAAAACAATAAAAATTATCAAAATTAAAAAGAAATAATTGCATAAATGATCCCAATTTTTTTATTTTTTTTTTTTACATATTATATTCAAATTTCTATATCTATCACCCGTAAGGTCGTACCTTTAAAATTTTATTTTTCTTCCCCCACCGTACACCACTTCATCTTCTACCCCCATCCAACCACATCCACCCCCATACCAAAAACCTACACGCTACCACCACATTATAAAAACTAATCTTCAAAACCCTCAGACTTTAAGTTTGGTATAATTTGGGAGAAAAGCATTTTTCGTTAGTTGTTTATCACAGCAGCAAGTCAAAAAGCAGCTAAAAATTGCTTTTAAAACATTGTCAAATAGAGACCATATTTGGGAGAATTGTTGCTTACTTCTCGAAGTAGAATTTGTTGACACATAAAAATTCAGCCCAAATCGAACAGCCCAAGGAATGAAGCCCAATTGGAGGATCCCCAAATCAAATAGTCGAAAGAACGAAGCCCAATCAGACAATTCAGGATGAAGGCCCAAATAGGGAAGCCCATGAACGCGGTAACACCATCGCCCAAACTTGCAAGTCGCCCAGGATCTAAGCGAATGGAGTGCCATGCAGTCGCCCAGAGCTGCTACTCTATTCTCGCCCAAACCTTCGAGTCGTCCAAGGTCTTAGCAAACATGAAGTGTTATGGTTATCAAGAAGCGCAGTTATCAAAGCAGTTATTAAGCAGCCCTATCACGTTCCACGATTCAAGGAATTCAATTGAAGACGGTTGAACGACAAAGAGTAATGGCAACAGTTAGAAAAGGCAGTTCCATGACAAGTTGGCCATTACGAGAAAAGTGGGCAGTTATAAAACGATCAAGCAGTTTTTATGCGGTTGATCACAAAAAGATCATCCAGAGAGTATAAAAGGAAGAAAAGATATAGAGCAAAAAGACCAGAATCAAAAACTCTCGAACAGAGAACATGTAACTTTAAATTTCTTAGTTTAGATTTAAACATTTCTTTTACAGTAACTCGTGTGCTTGCGCCCCTTGGAGGCATTCTGGTTTTACTTTCCAATTGTAAAGTCATCGCCAATAAAAAATGCCACTTTTTGGGACTTTATCTCAAGAGGTTTGTCCCTTACACAATCGTCTGATCCCTTTTTAATTATTAGCAACGAATCCGCGCGAAACAATTTGGCACGCCCAGTGGGACAGTGGTGTTTGATGTTGAAAATACAAAAGGTGAAACAATATGCCTCAGAGATCCAATAAGGAAGCAGCAAGTCAGGAAGGAGTCCAGTCTGTGATCGAGCGATATGAGGAGCAGCATGCCTCTCTACGAACAGATGGACAGAATCAGAGCAGTAACAGTCGTTACGAACCAATGACAAAGTTGAGTCCTCAAACTATGCGTGCACTACTTGGAGAACTCACACAAGATGTCGTTGAACAGATAAATCTTCGAAATATTCATAATATGGAAAGATTTAACCAAAATGGGAATGCACATTATGACAACATGGCCAAACAACTAAACACTTTGAACGAAATAATGAATAAATTAGTTGGCCAAATATGTCAACGGGTTATGCCTCTTGCAAACCACTTTCAAACTAGAACAATTGTGGGACATAATCCCTCAGTCCTAAATTTGAATCAAGGGATAGAACCACTTTCTGGTCCCTCTACTTCAAACCAAGGGGGTGGTGCCGTGCCAAATCAGAACAATGGTAGTGGTACGCCTAACTTGGGGGTAATCCAAATGTAAGAGATAATGTCCTAAACAATGGACAGAATACCCCACGTGTTAATGAGAGAATAGATGTTCAGGCTAATGGTAATGGCCCAAATCATGGTAACTTTGTTGCCAATCAAGGACCAAACATCAGGCCTCATGCAAATCAACCAGTTAACAAACCTGTAGGAATTCCATATGACCCCAACGTCATGTTGAGGAATCAGATTATAGAAATCGTACAGGATCAGATGGCTTTTGGGTGCGTCCTGTCATTAGGCCGACTTACACAAAGCCATATCCTGATTGGGTAGACCAAGCATATCCATGGCCTAGAGGGTATAAAGTGCCAGAATTCTCACTGTTTACCGGTTTATGGGAGGTGTCTACTCTAGAACACATAGGGCGATTCACATTGCAAAGTGGTGATGTAACTGATTACCATAAAATGAGGCTTTTTCCTAGTTCATTAACAGGAGTAGCTTTCTCCTAGTTCATCAACTTGCCAGCAAACTCTGTTCAAACATGGCAACAATTGGAATAATTATTCCACGCTCAGTTTTATAAAACTGAGTCTGAAATCACTTTGGCTGATTTGGCGAATCTACGTCAAATGCCAAACGAATGGGCAGAAAGTTTTCTCCAAAGATTCAAGACAGCAAGAAGCAAGTGTTTTGTACCTCTGGCCGAAAAAGAATTTGTTAAAATCGCTCAGGGTTGTTTGAGTTTTGATTTAAAAAAGAAATTCCAAGACAAGGAATTTCCTGACCTTTTCCAGTTGAGTGTGAATGTGATTAGGTATGAACGACTGATAAGAGAAGAAGAGCAGATGAAAAATTCTAGTAAAGGGACTTATTACAAAGACCCAAATTTTGATGTTCATACCACCAGCGACGAGTCATACGATCAAGCCGAAATGTGTTTGGCCGAATTGGTCAAAGGAGACACGTATACTTGTCCTATAATGGCTAAGCCTAGACCATCGGGCAAGGATGAGCCCATGAAAGATGGAAACATAAAGGCTAGAACGTTCTCGTTCGATGTAATCAAAGCTGACCTTATATTTGATAAATTATATAGGGATAAGCAGATAAAACTGAGCGATAAGAATAAATTGCCAAACCTTGAACAAATTAAGGGTAAAAAATATTGTAAGTGGCATAATGCATGGTCACATTTGACTAACAATTGCTTGGTTTTTCGCCATGTATTGCAGGATGCCATTGAATCAGGACGAATTACGTTCGACGATAAGAAGAAGATGGCAGTGGATGAAAATCCTTTTCCACATCCACTTAGAGTGAACATGGTGACGTCTGGTTTCAAAAACAAGTTGCTAAAATTCAAGTTGGTCATAGATGATGGAGAAGAGGACCCTGGACCACATCCCAGTGTCTTTGAACGAATCAAGGGGAATGAGCCAAAAAAGGACGAAGACATCCTGTGTGCAAGATGTAAAAGAGAAGTGAGTGGAAACACGGAGAAACCAGGGATATGGCAGCATCCTCATCACCCTACTTTCTTCCCAAACACTCAGCCTGGTAGAGGGCGAGGTACATCATTCTATAGAGGATCGCCTTTTGAGAGGCAGTTCAGGCCAGTAGATAATGGGAGAACATTCAGGCCGCAACCTCGTCGATCAAATGTATGGCATTCGTTCTAGTATAATGCAGGAAGGGCAATACCCTTCGATGAGATGACTAGAACCCAACAAAGGCGTTTCCAACGAAACTATGGACGAATGATGAGGCAGCAATAGGGAGTGCCACATCTTAAAGCGCCTAAACTACTCAAGGTAGCCAATCAAAATGTTCTCAAAGATAGTGAAAAGACCGGTACAGAAAAATTAATGAAAGAGCTAACAGAAACTTCTTCTGGGAAATCGAAGTTTGAACGAGATAGAAAGGATGAAAAAAATCCAGATTAGCTCCTTACTATTCAGATCGGTATGTTACCTCCTGTTGTGGCTAATAATTATTTACTGGCCAATGAGTTTAAGAATAAAGAGAAAGAAGAAGAAGAAATAGAGGGTAACGAAGGAGAAGCATGCGTGCTGGAATATGAAGAAGGCCAGATTTCTAGAGAGACCTACAATGGTGAGGAAGATGATGGTATGACAGACATTGAAGAGGAAATTGATCTGGAAGCAGAAAGGAAAAGAAGAGGAGTATCACACAATACTCTGTTGAAGCAACTACATCGAGAGGGAGTTCGTGAAGTAGACTTACTGGGAGAACTATCTGGGCGTCCTTTCAATTTTTACGTGCTGTATGGGACGCCCAAAAAGAAAAAGAGAGTGCCTCATTCTGAAAAGTATGGATCGCCTCCAAGAATAATGCCTCCTCCCACAGGCTGGGTAATGGATGAAGAAGCATTAGAAAACAGTAAGGAAGAAATTCAGGAGACAGAGGCTCAGTGCGATATGCTGCATGTCGACTTATCACAGAGGGATAATTCGACAGAAAACAAGCAGGAAGTAGAAATAGAGGCTGCCGAAAAGATTATTTTTAAACGGCCAGCCATGAAATTGACTAAACACTTGAGACCATTGTACGTTAAAACTCTAGTTAACGGCATCCTTGTGGCAAAAGTGCTTGTCGATAATGGAACAGCTATAAACATCATTCCATCTAGGATGATGAGGAAATTTGCAAAGACATAAAGGGATATGATTCCAACAGAAGTCATCCTTACAAGTTTCAATAGAGGAGCAACTGCAGCTAAGGGAGTTATGCCATTGGACATAACTAGAGGTACAACTACTAGGACCACAGTCTTCTTTGTAATAGATGGTCCTACTAGTTACAATGTGTTACTAGGAAGAGATTGGATACACGGAAGTCGCTATATATCCTCATCACTCCACCAATGCCTGATTTTTTGGAATAACAAGGGTGAAGTAGAGGTGGTATGGCCGATCATAGGCCTTTTGTCGCAGAAGCAAACTCGGTGGAAAAGTTCATGTACGAAGGAAACTACGGACCTGTCAGGGTAGTACAAGATGGGGAGGAAACTCAAGTTGTCGTGCAAAGCAAAGAGTCATTTTCAGTGAACGCACTCACTGAAATGTTCAGACAGATGAGGCCAAATATAGTGGCCCTAGAAGAGCCAGTAATTGGCAAAAGAATAATTAAGGAATCTTGAATGAGTTCTAAGCAACAAGAGCAAACGGTCGATATTCAGGCCTTCAAAGCCAAATTAATGGCTTTCAATAAAGAATGCAATGACAAGGCGAAAAAAGAGGCAGCCCTGAAAGTGCTGAAAGACAAATTAACAGTATTCGAATTGGAACAAAGTATTGGCCGAGAAGTCAACAAGGTGGATTGTTTAGAAGAAGAAGTACTTACAAGGGAACTGGACGATGAAGTGATGTGGATCATCAAACCTGGATACGCTCAAGCACAAGACCCTCTAATCAAAGTAAATATTGGCAATGAAGGAGAAGATCGTCCAACATTCATTAGCCAGATGCTCGATCAAGAGGTTAGTGATAAATTAATCGCTTTGCTAAAGGAGTATAAAGATTGTTTTGCTTGGGAATATGAACAAATGCCTGGTTTAGATAAAGACTTGGTGGAACATAGGTTACCAACTAAGCCTAATTTTAAACCTCATAGGCAGCCTCCTAGACGTTTTGCTCCTAATGTACTCCCTGAGATTAAGAAAGAGATAGAGCGATTATTGAAAGCAGGCTTTATTAGAACAACCAGGTATGTCGAATGGTTGTCCAATATCGTGCCAGTACTAAAAAAGAATGGTAAAATAAGGGTGTGCATAGACTTTAGAAATTTAAACATAGCTACACCCAAAGATGATTATCCAATGCCCACGGAGGATTCTTTAGTAGACTCAACTGCCGAACACGTCATGTATTCTTTCATGGATGGGTATTCAGGATACAATCAAATTTATATAGCTGAAGAAGACATACACAAAACTGCCTTTAGATGCCTTGGGTCTCTAGGATGTTTTGAATGGGTGGTCATGCCTTTCGGCCTAAAATATGCAGGAGCAACTTATCAAAGG
>NC_036254.1:7121682-7159069 GCF_002742605.1 Olea europaea var. sylvestris | reverse complement strand
TTTGGTGTTAATGCAGGGAACTTTCTTGGTTTTTTGGTACACAAAAGAGGGATTGAACTTAATAAAAATAAAGCGAATGCCATTTTAGAGGCCAAACCACCTAACAACAAAAAAGAATTGCAAAGGTTTCTAGGCCAAGTAAACTTTTTAAGACGCTTTACTTCTAATTGTGCACGGCGAACTAAAGTCTTTTCGCCACTCTTAAAGCTGAAAAATTAGGACGAATTCGTCTGGAAAGAAGAACATTAAAAGGCTTTTGAAAGTCTGAAGACATATTTATCAAGTCTACCAGTGTTGGTGTCACCAATCCAAGGACGGCCAATGAAAGTGTACGTATCGGCTGAAAAAGAATCAATAGCTGGAAGGTCGCGCAGGAAGACCAATTTGGTGAAGAAAGGGCAATTTACTACTTAAGTAGGCAGTTAACAAAATGTGAATGTAATTACTCTGCTATCGAAAAATTATGTCTTGCATTGTATTTCACATGTACAAAATTAAGGGCTTATTTACGGTCCGTAACCGTTTATTTAATTTCTAAAGTAAATTTAGTTAAGTATATGTTCTCTCGCCCTATTTTACACCAAAGGGTAGGCCTTTGGACATTAGTTTTATCAGAATTCGAGATACAATATATACTTCAAAAGGCGGTCAAAAATCAGGCTTTGGCTAACTTTCTAGCCGATCATCCATGCCTTGACATGCCTGAAGAAATTGAATTAGAATTCAATTCGTTCGAGCTAAAACCTTTGGTGTTGTATTTCGATGGGTCAAAAACCTCTAAAGGTACAGGAGTAGGAATAGCATTGATTAATTCTTTAGGGATTTGCTACAAGTTCGCATTCACTTTAGACAGGATGTGCACCAACAATCAGGCCCGAATATGAAGCCTTAATCGTAGGCCTAGAACTAATGATAGATATGGGGGTAAAAAATGTGATCATTAGGGGCGATTCTCAATTGGTAATTCACCAATTGATTGGTGATTTTAAATGTCAAAGTGATTCCATTATAAGTCAATATGAGATCGCCCAAGAATTGTTAGAAGAATTCGACCAAGTAGAACTTCAATGCGTTAATAGGATATATAACGACGTGGCAAATGAGTTGGCCCAAATGGCCTCAAGGTACTCAAAGGTTTTGAATTGGAAGTCTACTTGTGAGTATGGAACCATTTTGCCCGTGACCCAAAGAAGGGCGAGAATGATTGAACTTCACTGCATACAAGATGGAGATGTAATGGATTGGAGAATAGAGATTAAAGGGTTCCTTAAAGAACCTAATAGAGGGATTAGTAGGAAAATGAAACTGTGTTTGCTGAACTATACACTAATAAATAAAGAGTTGTTTAAGAAACGCTCTGATGGTGTATTGCTAAAGTGTGTAAGTTTGCAAGAAGCCAGGACGATCATGGTTGAGGTGCACGAAGGGATATGTAGAGCTCATCAAGCTGGCCAAAGGATGAGATGGTTAATTATTAGGAGTGGATATTTTTGGCCAAAGATGGGAGAATTATGCGTTCAGTATGCAAAGAGTTGTTTAGCATGCCAAAAGCATGATCCAATACAAAGGGCGTCAGCACGAGAGATGGCACCTATTATTAAACCTTGGCCATTCAAGGGTTGGGCGATAGACCTGATAGGGAAGATTTATCCCCCATCGTCCAAGCAACATACTTTTGTTATAGTTGCAACCGACTATTTCACCAAGTGGGTAGAGACAGTACTTTTGAAAGAGATCATCCAAAAGAATGTCATAGAATTTATCCGTGATCACATCATTTATAGGTTTGGAATTCCACAAACGTTGATGGTAGATCACGGAATATCTTTGAATGGT
The DNA here is from genome assembly GCF_002742605.1 of Olea europaea var. sylvestris. Lineage (NCBI taxonomy): Eukaryota > Viridiplantae > Streptophyta > Magnoliopsida > Lamiales > Oleaceae > Olea > Olea europaea. The sequence continues at coordinate 7,157,233 of NC_036254.1, read as the reverse complement.
GATCAAGTGAACAAATTTTTGAGCGAGTTTGGGGTTAAATTAATAAACTCAACACCATATTACGCTCAATCCAACGGACAAGCAGAATCTTCTAATAAGATTCTAAAAAATATCATCAGAAAGATGATAGATGAAAATGCCAGAAATTGGCACGAATGTCTGGATAAGGCCTTATGGGCTTATAGAACATCACCTCGGTCAAGTACCAAAATTACTCCTTTCCAACTTACTTATGGACAGTAGGCTGTTTTGCCTATGAAAATCAACGTGTAATCAATTAGAGTGTGCTTGCAACATAAGTTAAATGATGATGAGTATACCGAATCACTAGTTCAAAATTTATTGGGATTGGATGAATTAAAGTTGGACTACCTAGATAGATTGCAAATTCAAAAACAAAAAATGGCTAAGTTTTATAATAAAAAAGTCATAGCCAAGTCGTTCAGCCTGGGCGAATTAGTTTGGAAGACGATACTCCCTTTGGACAGCAAGGATCCAAAGTACGGGAAGTAGTCGCCCAATTGGGAAGGACCACACAAAATAAACAGTGTGTTGCCCAATGGAGCATATCATTTGGAAGATTTAGATGGCACCAAGCACGTGAGATTCATCAACGGCAAATATTTGAAAAAATATGTTCCTTCTTTATGGAAAAGTGAACAGATAAAAGCGTAATCAAAACATGTTGAACGATTAAGGATAAAAAGGTCAGAGCGAAATATGTTCAAATAAATTCCTTTATTATCAAACTTTCATTACAAAGTTGCAAGATACAAATAATAGATGCTCTACAAGCTACAATTAAAAGTAAGCTAATCTCCCGGTCGATCACCGAGTAAGAGGGTGGACTGGCCTCGCACCGCCTTCCTAAATGCATCACTGCAATGGCAGACAAAGAGGCTGAGAAACACTCTCAGCAAGCAAGGTGGTCCACAAGCATCCCAAAAATTGTCTTCCATCATCGAACCCCTTGTAAAGAACAAAGAGACGATGGGAAGAACTTTGATAGGAAAAATTTCGCTGCTGGCCAAAAAATATTTCCTATATCTCCCATACCAAAGGTGACATCAAGACAAGTAGTAAAATGGGCGGACCAAACAATCCATTTTTATAGAAGACGAAGGTTTTGGATTAATTGTCAGAATACTAAACAATGGCAGCAAATTGGTTTCGAAGAAGAGAATGAAAATGAAGATGGAAGATGGAAAGTGCGAAGCATACGTGCATTTATAGGGGTGGAGGTGAAGAGACAGAATATGAGCAGCCACATTCTGCCTAGTAAATAGAATTAAGTAGCCCAAAGTCTTGAGAAAAGAGGTAGAAATATCAAGAGAACATATACAAGATTTTTAGCACAAAGCGGTTAAATGCTTGAAGGATTGGCGATTAAAAGACAAACGTCAAATAAATACACAAGAAGTTAACATAGATGTTCATTAATGATGTACAAGGTTACAAAGGGAAAGTCAAATGCGAAATTACAAAAAGAAAAAGTTAAGGCATTATATGTCTTAATTACAATCCGCCCCATACCGAACGAATTCTTTCCCTAAATTTTCCCCAGTCCTCGTTCTACCTAGAGGAAGTGATGTTCAATTCGGCCACAACATCATCATCAACTTCCAACTTCTTGTACTGCTCGACCAAAGACTTAGTTCGCTCAATTCCTTGGGAGGCGTTACGCTTTTTTGCAACCATTCTCGCCTTGCAGTCGTCCATTTTGGCTTGAAGTTCATTCATCTGAGCAGCTAAACTAGCCATCAAAGAGTCTTCAATCATGACTTCGAAAGAGATTTCTTTCAACTCGTCCTCAGCTTTGTTGATCTCCAAAAGCAAAGACTCTTTTTCAGATACGGCGCGAAGATATTGAGTACTTTTGGCTTTCAGTTCAACATTCTTGGCCAGCAAGGAGAGGACCTCAGAATGGATAAATTTCAACGTCGCTTTAAAATCAGCAGAAAGATTGAGCGACGGAAGTGTCAGTGCTTGCTCCAACTTCGCATTCAAATGCTCAAGCTTATCCTTATGTCTGGCAGTACTAGCCTTACCAATGTCCATATCCATGAAGGACAGGTACTCAAATATCGACTGCTTGAGGAACTTCATATCTTCCTCTGAAGAAGTAGCAGGACGACCAGCTGGAATAGGGCGAGATGTCTTGACTTGCCCCCAGGAAGCGAACAAGTCTTGGATGGAACGCACAATCTTATCAGCATCCTGCAAAGAAAATTGCCAATATTGAGGACTCTCACTACAACAAACAAGATAGAAGTAAAAGTGAAGCAAATATTACCTCATCAATAATCTTGGAAGATGGCATGTCCCCAGCCAAGTCTGCCACCTGTGGGTCCACCATTCGTGAGGACTTCTCCTTGTCTAAGCGAGAAGATGTTGCCACAACGGGCAGACTCATAGGAGCATCTGCAGAACTCGAAAGAAACAAATCAGAAACCAATAGCACAAGCAAAGGTAAAGCATCAAAAAACTGAATTACCTTCTGTTTCGATGTTTAGGGGGTTGATGCCCTGGGAAGAAGGTGGCTCATCCATTGATTGTGATGAGGATTTTGGGACTGAAGATGTTTCTTTAAGCGTAGTCCCTTCATCAGCTGGTTTGGATGAAGCAGCCTCAGCAGAGAATGATGGAGCAGGAGCTGCCGATACCAAGGCCTTCAAAGGAGAGGTTGAACTTTTCTGAGAAGTCCAAATAAACCATCAGCACACAGAAAAGTTTCAAGTACGAAAAAGCATGCTTGTGAGTAAACTAATTTAATTACCTTCCTCCTGATGATAAGAGGGGTATCATCATCATCATCAACATCATCCTCCAGAATGGGAGATGCTGAGGCTGGCCGTTTGCGGCTCGGGGCACTTTTGGCTACAGTAGGCTTGGTAGGGAGAGAAGAAGATGGACGAGCAGACTGTTTGGCATGATGAGGAGGAGAAGGACTCTGGATGGACAAAGGAGTGACTAAAAGAGGAGGAGGGGAAGAAATGCTTGGCTAGTCCAGTGAATGAAAGGCACGATTGGCATCAGTCTCAAACAATCTGCGCTTTACTGACGGCCAGAGTTGTTCAGAAAGGGGATGGACGGCACGGCTAGAATTGAAGGGGGCTAATGAAAAATGGCTCGTCAAAAGAAGATTGCGAGCATTTATAGCCTTTGCCTCCGCCTTATTAATGATATGGAAGCGGTCTATCAAGTTCCTTGAATAGCAAGGAGAAACAGGCCAGGTTTGGCCGAAACCAAGTTGGCGAGCAAAAAATTGGGGAGCATATATTTCTACCCTAGCCTTGGCATTGGTCCCAGTCAAAATATCATCAAATAGCTCCCTCCCGGTTAAAAACTGGATCCAAATGAGTAGAGAGGTGCTCGCGTTGTCTATAGTGGAGGGAGGATGTACATAGTCTGGAGTCAAAAAGGGAGGAAAAGGAAAGAAAGAAGGGATTGAATCTAAATAATAAAAGAATGAAAAAATGTCCCTTCTAGACATATTTACAGGAGCCAGGGGTTCAATGGCTAGCCCATAGCAGCTAGCAGAAGGACGAGAAAATGATGAAGCACCAAGCGATGGAAAATAGGATCTCAACCACATTTGAGTGAACCAAAGAGGTCCACTGCCAGTAGGAGATGCACCATTCTTCAATTGAGATTGAAGAGAAGCCATGCCTCTATAGAGGGCAGCCAAAAAGAAAGAACATAAATTCAGATGCCTACCACGCGCCAATTCGTGCGCTATGGGTAAATAGCTCAGGGAGGGATTTATGCTTGGCACACACAAAACATATTTACAAAGCCAAACTAGAAGAAAGGTCACTCACTCAGTATGGGAAGGCTCAGTGCTCGAGTGGTTATGAAAGGTTTGCAGGCTTGAATAAGACTCGGTGAGGTTTTTACCAAACTTTGGGGCGCCACCAGAAACCAAGATACCAGGAAAAATGGTATCGCCCAAAGGTGGCAGATTCACTAGGGCCCCAACATCCCTTAAAGTAATAGACATGGGGTCAAGAGGGAAAACAAAGGTATTATACTCAGAAGACCAAAAACTTAAAGCGATCGAAAAAAGTGCTGAATCAAAAGTAGGGGGTTGAAGAGAGATTTCTAACAAATCAGAAATCCTAGCATTATCAAAAAGTGCCTTAGTAGGACCATGGTCCACAAGGCAAGCATGCTACCTACGGAAAACTACATCAGATTTAGGCCAAGTGTGAGTACCTCTTTCACGAAGTGGCCCCAGCGGCAGAGAGTTTAGAAATGGAGGGCCTTGAGTACAAGGAAACAGCTGGCCCACCGCCGCTTGTTCGACTGCCTCTGCATTGTTGAAGAAAGGACCTAGGTAAAACTCATTGAGTTCGACATTGGCAGGTGCGAGAAAGTTCGGAGTTATGTATGGACGATTAAGGAGTTTCTGGAAGTCTTCAAAAATAAAGGAGTCGACAGATTGAGATTGTGAAGTAGCCATTAGGGACACAATGGAGTTTTTCAGTGTTACGTAGTAGGAAAGCAAAGAGATGAACAGTAAAATTGTGAGAGAGAAGTACGAAAAAAGTGAGACGTGATTTAATGGTGCAGTGAAATGGCGTATTTGGGGATTATAAGGGTTTGCAAAATGTCGTACCTTTTCAAGCCATGGAAAAAAACAATGATTGAAATTCTTGAAAATTTCAAATGTCGCTGGAAACACAAAATGAATATGGCAAAATTTAATAATTGGTATTAATTTTGTCATATTGGGGAGTAATTATTGACACATAAAAATTCAGCCCAAATCGAGCAGCCCAAGGAATGAAGTCCAATTGGAGGATCCCCAAATCAGATAGCCCAAAGAACGAAGCCCAATCAGACAATTCAGGATGAAGGCCCAAATAGGGAGGCCCATGAACGTGGTAACACCATCACCCAAGCTTGCAAGTCGCTCAGGATCTGAGCGAATGGAGTGCCATGCAGTCGTCCAGAGCTGCTACTCTATTCTCGCCCAAGCCTTCGAGTCACCTAAGGTCTTAGCAAACATGAAGTGTTATGGTTATCAAGAAGCACAGTTATCAAAGCAGTTATTAAGCAGCCCTATCACGTTCCACGATTCAAGGAATTCAATTGAAGACGGTTGAACGACAAAGAGTAATGGCAGCAGTTAGAAAAGGCAGTTCCATGACAAGTTGGCCATTACGAGGAAAGTGGATAGTTATAGAACAATCAAGCAGTTTTTAGGCGGTTGATCACAAAGAGATCATCCTGGGAGTATAAAAAGAAGAAAAGACATAGAGCAAAAAGACCAGAATCAAAAACTCTCGAACAGAGAACATGTAACTTTAAATTTTTTAGTTTAGATTTAAACACTTCTTTTACAGTAACTCGTGTGCTTGCGTCCCTTGGAAGCATTCTGTTTTTACTTTCCAATTGTAAAGTCATCGCCAATAAAAATGCCCCTTTTTGGGACTTTGTCTCAAGATGTTTGTCCCTTACACAATCATCTGATCCCTTTTTAATTGTTAGCGACGAATCCGCACGAAACAGAATTTAATCCCAGTTAAATTCTAATTTACAATCTGATAAACGAGTGGAAGCATAATGGTGATTTGCTTTTGTGTTTGAATTTGGAGGTTTTCATGGATTCAAATGGCAAAGCTCCAGAAATTGGTGGGGAAATAGGCTTGATGGTGAACAACAAAACACTAAGAAACGTCATTGTCAATATTCCTGGGGATGAAAAACACTCAAAATCCTTAGTCCTTGATGCTTCAACTGATAAAAAAAAATTAATCTTTCAGCAGATTCATCTCATAGAGTATCAAATGATTCGACTTAAAGTGCTCAAAATGCTAGACCAATGAATATCCCTTCACCAGAAAATCTTAAGTTCAGTTCAAATTCCAGTAATGGAATGTCTGTTACAAAATAGTTGATTCTTTTTGTTGGGTTGATTGAGCTAAACTATTTGATAAAGATTAAAGTGTTGTATTTCGTTTATTGTCTGAAGAAGAGTGTTTAGGTGTGCATTTGGCTGAGGGTGATAATAAATAAAATTTGGATGTGGTGGAGGTAGGGACGAAGATGAAGTGGAGTGGAGTAGAGTAGGGTAGGGAAGAAAATAAAATGTTCAAGTACAACGTTGATTTTTTGTTTGTAAATTCGTGGACTTATAGCATATCGTTTTCTATATACCAATGCTTGGCATGATGTCCACGCTATAGTTTTCGATAAATTCTAATGCTTGGCACTTAATTTAGCGATGGTTGGTCTTAGGATCTTCATCTTTGCTTCCTTTTCCAATCCATCTTACCATATGCTACCCACTTAATCCATTCGATATTGAAATAAGAACATAACAATGGGAGTGACCCAGAAGAGGCATTCCTTCTTCTCGTTGCCAAGCTTGCTTGGTCCAATCCCTTGCACATATGATTTCTTTGCTCAATCAAGCTTATTTGTTCCTTGGTGTAGCCATCAATCTTACCATCAAAATGCCTATTATATAGTGATCGACATCGCATAACTTTCAAAAAAGTTGAATTTCACTCCAGACAGTCTTTAATTATTTTGAACCAACTTGAAACTAGCTCAAAATCGCTCTTTTTCGTGCCAATTGCATCCAAGTCCGAGCTTTTCCCATAATTAACATCTTTTACACAAAATTAAATAGATATCCCACTCAATATATCAAAAAATAATTAAGAATAGAATCTCGAATGCACTTATTGTTGGGAAATATTTAGAACTAAATATGCGAAATTAATCAATAACAAGCAAGAAGTCACTTAATTATTATTTCTTGATGATTAAATTTAAAAATGAATTTTAAATCCTAAGTTAAACAATTACAATTATTCATATCAGAGTAGTAAAATAGATAACACCAAATATGATCACAGAGGAAAACCCTTAAAAAAACTCTTCACGAAAATCAAAAAACATTGGGGCAAATTTGTCGATAAAATCCATTAGAAAAGTTAACTTACAATCAGTCTTGACACTACGGTTGGCAATGGTTCGGTTTGGTGTCGGTTCGGCCAAAATCATCACCGAACCACCAATTTTTTTAACATACCATATCGCACAATAACAACGTAAGTTGGTTCGGTTCGACTCAGTTCGGGCGGTTAATAACCATGAAAATAAACTATTTTCTATAGGTCCAGCCATCAAATTGGAAAAAAATAATTTATGAATAAAAGTCAATGAAACAAAAATACAATACTAAGCCAATTTAGCAAACGATATCCTAAATGAAAATGGAAACAATATTCCAATTCCCAAATGCAAAATCCGAATTTAACAAACAATTTTCATATATGTATAACATTTGTATAGGGGGTGTAGGGTTACTGGGTTAGATTAGTTGGCCTTAGTAGGTCTATAATGGGCCAGAATTTTGAGCTGGAAATAATCATAAAAAGAATAATGAAAAGTCCAATTGTCCAATTAATTTTTTTAACAAGTAATCAGTTCAGGGTGGGGCGATGGCGTAAATATCATACTCATCCTACCCCAACCCGGGGCATTAAAATCAAATACCATATCTTCCTCATTGCGTCGTCGGTTCCTTTTTTTTGCCCCATTCGGTTTGTTTAACCATGATTTTCAGTTTTGATAGTTTGAATTGTCATCCCTACTTGATACTGCTAAATCTTAACCGACTCTGACCACCTAATTTTTAAATCACCTAGGAGCTCCTTTGATTGTGCGACCCGCACTTTCCAGCAACTCTGGGTTACTTTTTTCTCTATGTGGATCACTAAGAACGAACTCATTTCGAAGCGCTTTAACTCCAAGCACCTCTTCTCCAATTTTCAAAACTCCGAAGGTTTAGGTGAAGGTAAGGATTTTTGGTGTTTAATCAACGATCCTTTATGTTTTGATTTTTGAGGAATATGGCTCAACCAATAAAATAGGATGTTTGGATGAAGTATAATAAATTGATTTTGGGGTTGAATAAAGATAACTTTGGAATGTGTTTTTAATCTTCAAAAGATGTTTTCTAATAGAAAGTAATGATTCAACACAATATTTGGATGAGGTATGGCATGTATATTTATAATAGGTAGTGTTTGTGGGTGAAATAGAATTGAAAAACTGTGTTAAAATCGAATTAGGATTTCGGTCGGATGTCGCCATCGCTCGAGCGCTAACCTCGTAACAAGCAAGCGATACATCCACCATTTGAGCGCTAGGTTCTCACCAAGCGAACGGCGACTCCCTATTCTGCGCATTCGAGCATCATCTTGGCATGCCACAAACAATCGTTTTCTTCCTTTCTTTATCTTCGATTCCTTTTAGGACTCTAGCAACCACAAACTATTTTAACTTAAATTAAAACTCAATAACTCATGATTTTGAATACAAAAGTTGTCAATAACAAACTTAGAAATTCCTAATTACAAATTTGGACTTAACGAATCTCCCATTTTGACATTCCGTGACAAAATCATTTATTTCAAAGTCAAAATCAAAATAATCTAACTATAAACTACCCAACGACTCAATTCCAAAACTTTAATTCAAATATTCTCTTACATATTTCCTGAAACACATGAAAATAATATCACGTGAAAAGTAAGAGAAAAAGACAATTAAAAAAATATAACTAAGTCTTTTAAAACTACGCAAGTAAAACATGCGTAACAACAAAGTATGTAATACTACGTGCATCAATAACTAGAAATAATATATAGAATATTAATATTAATATTTGTCAATATTAAACACAATATCATTATTAAAATTCCAACCAAGGATATTTCAAAAATTATCTATGACTCCCCCTAAGTCAAATATTAAAATCAAATTTCAAAAATTTCTTCCCCAACTCATATACTTAACTCTCTAAAATAAATACTAATACTAATTTCTCCCCCTTGTTGTCACCAATAGCAAATGAAAAATAGTAATATAAACGTGAATACAACCAAGAGGAATGACTGAAAATAAATCTGCACATATCTAATTATACAAAATCATGCAAAACGTGATGGGACAATAAAAATTTTCTTCCTTTTGAGACAATCATTTTTCATAAATTTTTAAATATAACATCAAGAATAGTTGTATGCTTATTTATATATGTATAATTTATAAACAGTAAAATTGTTTTATAATATGTATAATTTATAAACAGTAAACTTTTTCATATAACTTATTTTAAACCGATATAGAGTAAATTGTATAAGTTATTCACTTGTGAAAAGTGTCACTAATCTCTTGTAAGCAAGTCCCAAAATCTTAAATTAATGATAAATGACATGAAAAGAATCATTGGTGAATGAATATATTCCTCAAAGTATGAGGTCAAATTACTTGCTACTAGGACATTTTAAATTAAAAAGCTCATATTTAATTTTTTTTCAATATATTATTTTTCTTTCTCCCCCTATCTGTAAGCACATATATAATTTTTCTCTCATTTTTTTCACATCTTATGTTCATACATATCTTTATTAAGTATATTAATGATTCACATGACAAGCTTTAGGCCGTTGACTTTAAAGTTAGATGATTATAGGACACTAGGTTTTAAGACCTAGTAGGCTTAATTGCTTGAGTAAAAAATGCTCCAAAGCAAAGTACAAGACGTATCTCATTTTTTCATATATTTCAAATATTTTGAATCTCAATTAACTTTTTCTTTTATGGGATATACAAGAGCTCAAATCAACTATATAAAGGTCATTTCATATTCGAAGTCTACCACCACATAAATGACCGTTATTCCAAATCTCACACGTGTCAAAACCCACAACAAGAGCTTAATGTGTGCAGTGCAAATGGTACATGTAATAATCTATACCAAGTATTCCAAACAAGTTCTAAATAAAGTTAATGAAAGAGTAATGCTATTTTGGTCCACTGAGATTGTAATTTTATTTACTTTTCATTAATTATATTAGTACTTGATTACAAAATAACATTTCCATAAATAAAATTGAAAGTGTTATGACTTCAAAAATCCTTTTTGCTTTTTCCCTTTTTTCATATTTTTAATTTTTACTTTTCATAAAAAATAATGCAAAAAAATGAAATAAGGAAATCATATAGAGTGCATACATGATAATGTAGAAATTATTAATACTGTAAGTGCATACACCTAATTTCCTAATCAATGAGGCATAGAAACACTTTTACCAAAAAGAGCAACGCAAACAATGCCGTAAATAATATTACCTTGACTTGTGAGTTCACTTTTTTTTTATCCAGATCTTCTTAGAAGAAAATGTAATCTTAGTCAATTGATTCATCAATTCAGTCAAGTGACTTACTTGATTAGTCAAGAATCTAACATGAGTAGATCTTGTTTATTGTTCCTGATCAAGGGCTTAGTAATGGATTGAAATTGGGCACTAGTTTTCTCAAGGTCACTAATAAGCCTAAACCGTAACATCTAATAATTTTTTCTCTACCCTTTAACTCATTCAATCTACTACTAGACTCCTTAAGTTTCTCTTCTAAATTCTAATTCTAACTCAAGTTTATGCAATTTCTTAAAGGCATAGCTATTCAACTTAAGGCATTCCTCAAAATAATTCATCACAAACCTCATAAATGTCGTGGTCATCTCCTAACTCTTCATTTGAAGTGTCAGATTTTTCTATTTTCTCAAGTGACTTATTATTAACCACAGAAGTAAATGTCGTATAATTCCCTATTTTATTAGGATTGGAGTTCTCACTTTGATTATCGAAGCTAGACTTGTCATTGAAGTAGCATTCATAGCATTACCTATGGTTTTCTTATAACTTGGCACTTAGATTTAACATGACCGAAACCCTAGTACTCATGACACCTTACAGACCTCTTCCAAGCATCTCTAGCATCACTTTTCTCCTTTTTATCCTTCCTAAAAATACTAGATTCACCTTTAAACTTATAAGGAGGTCTTTTACTATTCTTAAGGAATTTCTTAAATTTCCTGGTAAGGTAGTCAAGTTCATCATCCTTAAGTTTATCATCATCAATGATGTCACAATTAGCTTCCCTAACAATTTTACGAGCTAAAAGCTTATTGGTCTTAAGTTGTGGTAGGCTAAGTTCATATGTTTGGAGAGATCCTACAAGCTCTTCAATCTTAGTTGCATCTAGGCTATTGCTTTCCTCAGTAACAGTAATCTTAGGTCCAAATCTGTCAAATATGGATCTCATAACCTTTCTCACAATATTAGCTTCAGGGATTTGCTCGGCTAAACTAAAACAAAGGATGACTATATCATTCAATTCAGCTTAGAAATCATCAAAAGACTTATCATATTTCGTCCAAATTTCCTCAAATTTAGTAATCAACATTTGCAGCTTAAAGTTTTTAATAGTTTTGATTCCCTCATGTGTAATTTCTAATATATCCTAAGCCTCTTTTGCAATCTCATACATAGACACTCTTTTAAACACTTCGTTCGAAATAGTCATAAAGATGTCATGTATATCTCTGTTGTTACAATTACACTTATCTAAATCATTCGTAGACCAAGTGGAAGTATCGATAAGGATAACTATACTTGCAACAGATATAGAAGGGGTAGTTCAACCTTTTTGTACACTAACCCAAACTCGTTCATCCATAACCTTTCAATAGGCGTAATTACTACCATCAAAGTTAGGAGAAACGGATAGTGATTGACTTATTTAGACAAATATAGGGTCAATGATCAAATTAAGCTCTGATATCACTTGTTGGAAAATATTTAGACCCAAATATGTGAAATTAATCAATAACAAGGAACAAGTCACTTAATTATTGTTTGTAGATGATTAAGTTTAAAATCAATTTTATACCTTGAGTAAAACAAGCACAAGCATTCAGATCAAGGCAGTAAAATAAATAACACCTGAAATGATCATGGAGGGAAACCCCTTGAAAATGGAATTGCCAATTACAAATTTAAAAATTCCTAATTAAAAGTTGGACTTAACACTTATCAAGATCTTCAAACTTAAACTAGTATTTGTCCCGAACAAGACTATTTACTAAACACACAAGGAAAAATATAAAAATATAAAATATTAGATAACTTTGTCAAATTTTCATCACGTATTCAAATCATTTGACAATTCATAAAAAAATCATAAGTAATACAAATAAAACTAACTCACCGATTCATTGTTGATCGATGTGTGTGTATGGTCGGCCTAATTATCATAAGCTTTTATATTGGTTATTTTCCAACCTTTAATACTCTAATATTTTTTTTTCTCTCTCTCGTGAAATGAGCACCCTAAACGTCTTTTTCAAACACATAATCTAGGTACTTATTCTATTGTTGACTTCATAGCACTTGGTCATTTCCTGCTCAAGTTTGTTTGGGTTTAACCAATGAAGGTTGTTATATCAATATGTGATGATTCTTTTGATAGCTCAAGAATGACTAACCAAAAAGAGAGTGAATTGGTTTTTGAAACTTTTTCAAATAGTAATTTCAAATTAATTGAATCACAAACACGATGATCAATTAAATAATAATTGTAAGCAAATAAAAATAAGTAAAAGGGTATGAAGGATGCAAACGATATAATTGTGGAGGTTCAATCTAAATCGATGATCCATGTCCTCCATTACCAAACTTTTCATCATGAACAAAGCCTTTAAACTATATCGATTGACTTTTGGTGTAATCTAAACATTTACAACACTTACAGTGATTTACAAACAAGGAGTACAGATTCTTATACAATATTAAGTTTTCAAGAGACATCAATATGACCCACACGGTGACTTACAACTAGAATCATCAATCCTTATATAATATTGAGCTTTCCAAAGACCTCAATATGACTCACAAGTTTAAAGCTATGATTTTACAATGAAATTTCTCTCTTAATAAATTATACAAATGAATTAAGTACTACACGAGACTTACACTTTAATAAATAATAATGAATAATAACTGAAGTGTTGGTAAAAAAAATTTGATGAATATGATAATTTAAAATTTGATTCAATTGATCAAAGTTTTTCGATATGAAGATGAAGAGGAAATAAATATAATGTAAGTTTAAAAGATTTGCACAAAGTATTTCTCTCCTTAGTAAATGATAGCAATAAATTTAGCATCAAGAGTGACTCACACTTTATTAATTAGCAACAAAATATGACACAAGTGTTAGATAAAAAAAACTTTGATAAATATGATTACTTATGAGTTTGAATCAATCAAAAATTTTAAATATGAAGAAGTATAATAAATAAATGTAACATAAGTTCAAAATATTTTACCCAAATATTTCTCTCTTAAAATGCACTTGAAGGACATTTTATTAAAAGCAAAAAAAGAGAATCTATTTATAGAGAAAAATTCACAAACTTTCTAGGAGTTTGGATGAGGGTTTGATCGACCGTCACAAGTTCAGATGACCAAACTATAGCAGTTGAACAAAAAAATCAGAAGTTAGAATGGTCCAATGGATCGTTAGGATTTTCAATATACCGTCGATTCTGGCTGATTTTTTTTGTTTTGGCCCAGTTTGATCCAATTTGAATGTTATGAAAATATGGACTTTTGAAAAGTGTTTTTAAGTAGTTTTTCAAGGTAAGTGATATTTTAAAAAGTGGAAATTACCACAATTTTTGGCTTTACATTTACAAAAATGTCACTTTTTTAGGCATTGAAAGAATGTCAATTTTAGACATATTTGCTCCTCTAGATAACTTGAAATACCCTACATGTCCTAATTAAATGATATTTGACCAATGGAAGAAATTGAACCAAAATTTTGTTTTGGTACTGTTCATAACAGTGGGGGCTCTTCTTTTTTTTTTTTGGTCTTTGTCCTTTACTTGCTCCTCATTTTCAAATTTTTCACCTAACACACACAAACCATTGTCTTTCTTCTTCACTCATTTCATTTCCCATTTTCATCATTCATTTTGGGAAGGCGCGCAAAACCTTTTCTCTTCCTCTACCATTTAGCAATTTCCCTCCTTTTTCATTCTTCTCGCGATCTTGTGTCTTCCTTTTAGGTTTTTACTTTTCATTCTTCTTCTTCTCGCTCACAACTCTTAAATCTGTCTTTCAAGTCAAGAATTTCTGCAATTCTCTTCTGATGCACAATCCTTTTTTTATGCTAGTGCATAAATCGATTTTTGTTTTCTTGCTCGAATGTTTTCGTTGGACTGATGGTGTATTTTGAACGACGTCAACATGATTGAGATTTCTACGAAAGCAATCGACAACGTATACGGTAAGATCTATGCTTTGTATGCTATCAATGGGCTCAATCTCGATTGCGATATTTCTTCTTCTTGTTGAGTTTTTCTCGTTCTTTTTCGTGATATGTTCTTCTTGTTTGTGAAGAGGTGTTTTCAATTTATGTGTGTTTTTTATTATTCGATGTTTTATTGATTTATAATTTATTTGGTTTTATTTGGTTTCAAATAAATTTTTTTCACTCTTCTGTAACGAAACAATGATCTACTCTAGCTTCTTCTTTTTTTCCTTCGCAAGATTTGTATTTTGTTAGTTTCGAACAGGCTTTGTCTCGATTGCTATCTATCTTCTTGTCGTTGAGTTATTTTTGTTCTTTTTCATGATGTGTTCTTGTTTGTGAATGGGTATTTTCGATTTATGAGTGTCTTCTTAGTTTTGGGGGCTTTGTTGACTTTTAATATATTTTAGTTTTATCAAGTTTCAAATTATTGTTTCCAATTTCATTTAATGAAAAGATGGACTATTATTCTTGTATTTGACTTTTTATTTTTATTTTTTTTCAATACAGTTATGTATGCGTGTCTTCTAAACGTGAATTGGGCGTTTACATATGGAGTTGAAACTAATTTATGCATGTGTGTTTTTTGCAATAATTATAATTTTTTTGGGATGCACACTGTTTTAGTTTAATCTACATCCAAAGATGTAAATATGGCCTCCCAGATTCACATATATGTCCAAATAGTTTTGAATATTTTTTTTTCCATTCTTTTTTAATACTTATAATTAAATATTTTCTTATTTGATTTTCAGTTTAGAACGAGCCCTAATTGATTTTCCAAAGGGTACTGAGAATCATTTTGAGATTGGAGTTTTGAAAAGTAGTTGTCAAAAAATTATGGTGGGATTTGAGGAGAAATAGAGTCCGACAGCAGGTATTTTAATTTTCTTTTTATCTTTTTATAAGCAATATGATTTTCCATATATTTTAAACTATTTGTATCCATAAGTTAAAGAATTTATTAAGACAGATGTTGTATGAAAATAAAATGGAGATATGGACCTCTTTTTTTGTATATATTGTGCAATGTGAAAAAGTAACGCAAAGTCATGTTAAAGTGATCATCGGGGTTTAGAGTGTTGTGTATATATTTTTTTATTCCTTCAACTGTTGTCGTCAATATGAGATTTATGAGATTTTTTGTTTAGTCTATGATTTTAGTTAATTTTTTTCTTTCTTCTACAAAATCGAACCTAAAATGCTTAAGGTATGTTCTTTTGATGATACTCTTTTTTCTTTTTTCCATTTTTTTGTTCGATCTTTGTAGAAACTAAACTCAAGATACATAAAGTTATGTTCAGAGGGTGGTTAGGATTTGTGATGTTATATATATGTTTTTCGATTTTGTCATCCATGGTGTTGAATACGAAATTTGTTGTTCAATCTACGATTTCTGTTTAATTATTTATTTATTTATTTATTTTCAATCTTTTGGTGTTTAGTTTTAGATTTTCCACTTTTTGCTTTGTTTTTATGAGATGAAGACTAAGGTGAAAAATGGTTTCCGAACTTATAAACTAGGCTTTGTTGTGTTGTTTATGATGGATTCAATATGCTATTATGTTAATTAGATGGGTTACATGAGTTTAGTTGAAGTATGTGCTTTTGTATTGAAGTGTGTGCTTTTTAGTGTGGAACTTTTTGATTTTCAGCCATAGTTGTACTCCATCATTTATTTATTTTATTTTATGTACCTAGATTATGTTCATTTCATGTTTTTCTTGTGTCTTGGGTTCTAATTTATTACTTTTTTCCCAAGTTATGTGAAACTCTTACAGCAGAACATAACATTAGCAATAAAATTTAGGAGTGCTGAACACGGGTATGTCAATTTTATAATTGGTTTCTTCGAAAGTTACAATTTTAAAGATAAATGGTGATGTTTGCCGATTTTTATTTTTTATTTTTAAATTTTAGATTCTAATGTTCTGTATGTTTCAACTAAACATTTTGTCTTCATTATTTTAATTTATGTAGTGTTCTATATACATATTTTTTCTTGCAATGAGGCCTTCAACAAATCGATTAAGGTTTGTTTAACAAACACCGAACATTGATTCATTTGAACGGGTTTATGTATGAGCGTTGTAGTTATAGATGTAGTTTGTGGATTTCTTTATGTATGACTCTGACATGTAAATACCCTAAAAGATATTGGGTTGTGTTTGTCCAAACATAAAATATAGAGTTATTTTTAATAATAGGTTTTTTTAGTAGTGTAGTTCTAGATCTGTATGCATCATGACGTGGGATTTTGTAGCTAATACTCCTTCAAATGTTTTTTTCTTCATATGCATAAATGTAATCTAAAGCCAAATATGGTGTTCATATTATTATTTTTTAATTGATGTGGGCTTTTGTAACCTATGTTGATAGATATAGATTTGGGTGGTTCTCAAGTTGATATATTTTTTGTAACTAATATCAATGGATGTTCTTAATGATTTTTCGTGTTTTTTTTTTTTTTAGATATTACAATCAATTTGAAGATTCCTACATCTAGACCGTTGATTTTTATTTCTTTCTTTTGTGTTCGTCCTTCTCAATGGCTTTGTTCGGATTGTATATTTAAAGGTAGTTTATATTTTTCTATTTTTTTGTCCATTTTGTTTTGGGGGCTTTCAATTTTTCTTATTCATTAGCTAGAAATGTGCAAAAATATATAGTAAATTGAAAGGCTTGAGAAGGTGCAAGATGTGCGATATTTTTTTATATAGAGTCCGAGGAATGTGAAGCTGCATAATTAGCACATATGGCCTCTTTAGAAAAAATACACATATCATTTTCGATATTTTGTCCCTCCAAACCCAAAGACCCTGTGGTGTCTTTATAATATATACTTTCTACATGTGGATGAGTCTTAGTTTGGCAGGGTTGTGATAATTTCAACCTTTCTACTTTATAATATGGAACCTTATTGGTTGGTAGACAGTGCATTCCTGCAATGTACTGACATATGAATGTGATTGTTTTGATCATCATATTTTGAGTTGCATGTTCCTTGTGCTAACATAAGTATACAGTATTGCAACGTAAAAGAAGAATTGTCATAGATATTAAGCTCTAGACTTGGTTACTTTTGCATCATCCTTTTTGACTCTTGAAAAGATGCTCGCTCGTGATTCACTAATCCTTGATGTTTATTTTATTGCATGTATGAACATCTTTCATTTTTATTGTCTTGCATTGATGCCAATTTCAAACTAGATGATACCGTTTACAACTCTTTTGCTATAATAGTCATAAGTTAAAATATTCCTTCATTGAGGTATGCTGGTCATGTTTTAGTTTCTCATAATTGCAGGTTCCAAGTAGAGCTACCAGCCATTACCTTATCGTCAAACTTGCAATTTTTCTGAACAAGTAAATTAAACTACTTTTTGCTTCTGTCATTTATTCAACGATACAAGAAGTTCAATATACAAAAGTTCATTCATTTCTCTTTGTGCCGTATGATCATTACTAGAGTCAAAATAAATAAATTTTATTCAAATGGAAATTAGAATTCTGGCAATGAATATAAGTTATAAATTTTTGTCTCTTCAAATACTTTACTTGAGAAAGTTCTCCTTTGACTGGAACATAATTTATGGTTCTGAATACATTATTTTTTTCCATGTTGTTACCTCAGAATATTTAGCAACATATACTTAAATTAGATTTAACTAATGTTTAACCCAATATATATATATATATATATAAAGGGGGAAAACTGTTTGCGGAATACCAATGGAAAAAGTTGTACAAAAATTTGCCTTATTTTTTACCCTCATTCATATTCTTCTCCTTTCTTCCTCTCTCTGTGCCGGTGCATTCGAAAGATCCAAGAAGGTCGAAAGTCCACTTCTCTTTGAAGTCTAAGCCTGCCGTCATTGACTCTCCATCCACGCCACTGCCTGCCTAGCCCTGCCGTACTAGTATAAAATCTAATTTTATGTAATATGCGTTCAGATTTGAGTATTCCTTCTCTTATTTTGCATCCAAAAATTTTTTAAGTGAAGTGGGCTGAATTAGGGCTATTTTATTGAAGTTTGGAAAACCATTATGAAGATTCTAACCAAAATGCAGTATCCAATTTTCAGTTTTATAAAGAAACTGCTTGACTATGAATTTTTTTTTTTTTTGGGTATTTTTCTCTAGTTTAATTCGAAGGGGGAAATTAGAAATAGAAGATAAGTGGTGAAGATTTGACTTGAAATTCTTGTGGAGAGGCTAGAATGTGATGTAATGATTCCATTTTTCTTCCTCTTGAAGCCATTATACGAATTTGGTTGTCACACAATCGGTCAACTCCAAGTTTTGCAAGTTCTGTAATTTGAGGAACAAAGTTGGAGTCATGGCTTTTTTGGATTTAAAGGTACTTTCCTCTCAAGCAAGCAGCACGAGTTGCATGAACACATGGCGTACGGCTTAGTTGGAACTCATGACATGTGCAGGTGTCTTCAAAAAAGTCAACTATGTCCATGTCATTGGATATTCCAACCTAAGTTAAGTTTTTTGTCAACAAACGGGCTTGAAGCTTAATTCCACTTTCGAATGTCATCCGTAACTCGTTCTCCATCCTCGGTGTCAATACGGTACTGCATTCGGTTGCATAATTTTAACGTTCGTAAAATCACTTCTGCATAGTACTCCGAATGTGTTCAACCAAACAGGTTATCATTAAAGAACGGGCTTCTCTCAACATGGAGTTCAAAGACTTTGCGTTGTTGTTCGTCATAATGTTATAACGGTGGCCAATAAATAGTACTCGGGATCAAAATGAATAACCTGCACGCTCTAAGTACCCGTGCGCTCTTGCGCTCACTCCATGAATCTGTCCCATGAGTCTTTCAAAGTCCTCAAGCCGATAAGTTGTAGCAGCTCGTTTAAATAGAAATATTGTACTTGCATTGCAGTACCGCTGTATTAGGTTCTTTTCGAGATGTTAGATACAACAACTATGGTGAGACAACCGGAACAATTGAGTAATTGCTTTGTCAATGCTCTTTTTCCTGTCTGAAACAAATACGAGGTCTTCGGCGTTCCCTATAAGTTCTTTCAAATTGGACATAAGCCACTTCCAGGATTTATTAGTTTCAGCATCCACAATCCCCGTGCCAACGGATATATCTGTTTGTCACCATCTTGGGTAGTTGCCACTAGAAGTGTACCTTTGTATGGGCCTTTCAAGTGACTGTCATCAATACAAATAACGGGTCTCAAATACTGCATGTAACCACGAATGTTGCACCAAAAGTTAGGAAGAAGTAATAAAACCTATTTTGAGAAT
Organism: Olea europaea var. sylvestris; assembly: GCF_002742605.1. Classification (NCBI taxonomy): domain Eukaryota; kingdom Viridiplantae; phylum Streptophyta; class Magnoliopsida; order Lamiales; family Oleaceae; genus Olea; species Olea europaea. The sequence continues at coordinate 7,137,774 of NC_036254.1, read as the reverse complement.
CAAGTTCGATGTGGGTTACTTTCCCCCGATTACTCTCTCCTACGACGTGGCAGTATGAAGATAATTTCTAGAAACTGGCTTCCGATATACCGTGTAGCATACTTAAGGCACGAAACTTTCCCCTACGAGCTTTGTTGTAAATGATTTCACACCGAACTCACGTTTCATATCACATGCAATAGCAGTAGGGTCATACGATCGACATGGAGTATCTAGTTTTCCCAAAATGTGCTCGACAATTATAGAACTAGTGATTTGTCGATGTGCATTACGATGAAAATCAAGGAAACATGTGTGCACATTGATGAATTTACGGATCATAAAGATTGAAGATTCCTTGACAGTAGAAGCACGTAGCATCCACTTGCAATTATCGTACACACATACAATGGTTAACATTTTCATGTTTGACCTGCTCACCCAAAATTGGAACTTCTCTTGTAAAGCAAGCACATGAATCTTCGAGTACAACTGTTTCTTGCTAAAAAATATTTGCTTTTCGACGAAAAAGACGGCTGTAAAACACTCATCTGTGCTCGAACTTATGGAATGTGATGACATTGTCTTGTCAATGTTAGCACTATCCGTACCATGTAACGGGTTGTCTAAGTGCTCAATAGATGTTGCAACCTCGATATGGTCAATCGGAGGTTCGGGTGTTTCGGTGTTCAACACACTGTGCTGAAGATTGAGCTCACAATGTTGTAAATTTTGGGGACATTCCGTTCGGCCGAACAGGTTCCCTGCACAGTTTGCTTTCCTCGTCATGTCAACACTTGGGAGTTCGATTTTCAAAATAGTGACGCAGAGTGCAGTTTCTTTATGAATAGATATGTACCAATTTAAGTCCTCATCATCGCTTATCTCTCTAAGAGGTATATTCAAATTCGGGACTTTGAACTTCAATTCGATTTCATTGCCGGCTCAACAATACCAAGTTTGTCCTTCGATCGTAACGCAAGTTCTGCTACAGTAATGCTTCTCGGCGCTAAAATAGAAGTCATTTTGTCCCCTCTTCACTTCCATTCGTCATCCACGTGAACAAAGTTCCCCCATGCGACATGATGAATCTCAAATCCTAAGCCAAACTTGAAATGTTTGGACTACAAAAGTGAGAATTCTGTACATTCATATGTCGAAGGATTTAATACCGTCAAATTGGCGTATTAGAATACTTTAATCCATATACTACCAAATAGAGAAAGATTTCCAGGTGTCAAACTTGACAATCGAATTCTCTGTCCATCCCGACAGTTACTAAATGTCGAGTTTGACAGTTACAATGTCTAACCCGACGGTTTCAACGAAACTGCTCAATAGTTGAACTACCACAAGTTTCGGGGAAGCTAAAAATCATGTGTTTAACTGTTTGAAGAATTCATTGCAAAACATTAATGGTGATCATCAATTCTCAACTACAATATCAACTGATATTCCCACACATAAAGAAAATATAACTCAATACTTCATTAAATATAGAATTAAATATGAAATCCTTCACATTTTGTTGAGAATATTGGTATTTTTTTCTCTTTCTAAAATATATCAAAAATAAAACACATCAATGAATAAGAGATTAAAAATGGACAATTAATTATGACCGTGTTTTATTGAACATTTAAAGTAATCAAGTATGGCATGAAAAGATTTCTTTCCTACTACCTCACCTTTGAGATTGATAATGATTTTCCTTGTTGCCTTGTTGATGATGGAAGAGAGAAGAAGAAGAAGAAGAAGAAGAAGAAGAAGAAGCTATTTCAAGTCCTCTGTGTGTGTGTGTGTATTTTGTACAGATTCCACCTTTTTTTAATCAAAAATTCATATTATACAATATAATATTCATTTCTTCAATGTTAATAATAAAGAACAATAAATAATCATATCACACCAGTAATTATATTCAAATCAAGCATTTATTACTCCTAAAAATGTGTCAAAGGGTAATATGGACATTTTGTGGAAAAAATGATATTTTTTTGGAAAAAAAATTGTGCAAGACAAAATTTTTTTGCATTTTCAAATTTAGTGACATTTATGTAAATCCCCTTTTAAAAATATGATCTATGTTCAAATATCTTTTTGAAAATGAATCTTACATTTGAATAAAATATTCTTTTCAAGTGATAATCAAAGTAGCTTTTAGTGCATAACTTTAATCATTAGTTTCTAAAAATCAAAGTATTAGTACCTTTACATTTGACCTAAAAAGTCTACCTTTTTTAATCTTTTTTTGAAGTTTGGCTCTAAGACTCTTGTCTCAATCTTCCTGAGACATTTATTTTCTAGGCACTTATCTTGAAGAATTTGTTTTGAATGCTTGACTGCGGTCTTGATCTTTTTTGCGAGTCCGATATAATGATAGTCTTGATTATAATGTTTTGACGACGATTGATCGATTTATTATTGGATGCTTTGAAGATTATAATCACTTAAATTCAATTGTTGTAAATAAGATTAACTTGTTTGTTATAATCAAAATTTTAAGATTATAATTGTAACACTCCAAGTCTAGAATATTCTAAACTTATGAATGCTAACATTAATTTTCATTTAAGAAATAAAATAGATAAAATTGAATAACATAAATTAAACTCAAATTACATCATTATTTGTAGAATTTATAAAATCATAAACAATTGCGTAAAGAAAATTACATAGTCCAAAATGATTTATTTATAATAACTCAATTAAATTTAAAAAGGTCTCAAATTATCTTATTGGAGTAGAAATAGAACATTCAACTTGGACAATACTAAATCCATCTAGCCTCAAGTAATCTCTTCGCATCATTTAGCTCTTATCATCTGAAAATATAGTGATAACATGTAATGAGCTGAAGCTCAGTGAGCAAACCACATGCATGTGCTGCATACTTATAATATGCATACACATTACGTAAAATAAACAATTTTTCTATTATATATCCTAGTTCCTTTCATTTCTTCAAAAACATTAACATGGTGAGCTCAATTTAGTATATTGCCTAACCAATCAAAATGCAGTGTGCAATTATTATTTGGAACCCGATTCATTTCTACGGGTAATATTGTAAGTAGTTAACATTAGGATTAACATTGAACATTAGTCCATGCACTGATCTCCCACACCTCATGTTCTGCTCACACCTATCATGGAATAAACATACACCACTTAACACAACGTTTAGGATACATATATTTAAAAACATTCTTTGACTCATTGACATTTGAAAACTTTTCTTTCTTGAAATTCCATGCATGCTTATGCATGCATTGACATGCATGAATATGTCATGAAAGCATTAATGACATAAAACATAATAATTAAATATCATGTTCACATAATCACCAATTTAGGTACAACATTTATATATTTAACTTATGTAATATACACGTGAAGATAGTGAGAGGTTTACTTACTTAAAATTCGTAGAAATAAACTTTTAGAATAGCAAGTGGAGATATCCTAAGTCACCCCCGAAGTTGGCGTGCCGAAATCCTTATTCATTACCATTTAGAAGTTTTGACAATAGCCACTCCTTAATTACGAACCTATAACATTATTTTAGTAAATTAATTTATTTAATAGTATCATTATAAAACCTTACTTGAAAAGTGTTAATGTAAATAAAAACTTAAAGTGAAACCTACAATTAAAGACATCCTTAACCAAAATAAGTTCTAGTTGGTTCAATAATTGCTGAAATAGTAATCCATTTACTCCTAATTCAAGAAATAATATGCACGTGTATAAGAAACAATTATATATACAGACATATACATTAAGATATACACACATTGACATTTATTTGAACACACACACATTTATACACATGCAAAATAATGTGTGCACAAAATTTACATATGGGCTTCCATCCCATTAGAGATACATGCACACACCTATACCTATAAATATTTATTTAACATATATATATACACACACGCATGCACACCATATATATGTATACTGACACCTTTATCCACAAACTTATCGATCTAAATACACTCATTCACATGGTTGGGTACAGGATTGATGATGAGCTAGGACAATCCTTAACATTTGACCATCATCAACGATCGCAATAACGAGATTGTTTATTATTATTATTTAACTAAATAATATTAAAAAGTATTTAATCAATATATAAATGCACTAAAACATAAATATCATGATACAACCTCACTTCGAAACTATAAGCTCAAACAATTGAATTTTCCAGATCTCATCAATTTAAACTATTATCAAATTTCAATTTCCAACACCAATCTACATTTATCACAAATCACAAAATCTCCAATTTATCATTTATCAATTGACATATTCACAAATTCTCCAATTTCCAAAAATCATGAATCATCACAATTGACTCGAACCATTACCATGAACTAAAATAAATATAGATGGTCACATCCACGTGCAAGCGATAGCAACCAATAGGAACGGTGGAGGCTCATAGACGAAAGGGTGTGATGTCGACAGAAGGGTGATGGAGTGGCAGAGGCTAGCGACAACAATTGACGATTGACAGCAAGTCACGACTCACTGATGCAAAGAGAAACATAAAAGTTTTGGCTTTTGACGATTCCGATAGAGCCAACATGAGTGATCGCACCTGCTTGTCGAGTGCTGACTCCATCCCTGCTCATACATATGCACACATGCCCATGCAGGTTTATGCATAAAAACTTACAAATCAAAGTACACTCATATCTATATACTATACATGTACACACCCACTCACACAGATATACACACACACATATTTATATAAGCAAAAGCATGTAAGAGTAAATAAAACTTTTCATTTGCTTAAGTAATTATATAATGGTTTCACATCAATCTGTCTTTAAATTCTCAAAATGATGAAAACGTAGTATTTAAAAAAAAAAAAAAAAAAAAAAAAAAAAAAGCAAAACTGAATACCATACAATAGTAGTGTTTGAACTTATTCTTAAGAAAGAGGTAGACGATGAAACGAGTACTTTTGAGGTTGGAACATATTTATGACCTTTTCCATTTATAAAGCATCGCTAACATAAATGCATCTTTATAAGGATAATTTGTATCGATTAACTATTTCCAATTTTGATCACATTTGTAGAAGTGTATTGTTTATATATTAATTTGCTAATTATACGTCTAAATTAAAATTCTACCATGCAGGTCAAAATCTTACTTCCCTTTATTATTTATTAAACAATTAAACTAATTATAACTTTATTATTTTGTTGTTATTATTATTGACTTATATAGAACTAACTTCAAACTAAATAAATTTATAAACATATCGAATTTAAATTAATAGGCACGTCAATCATCGAGGGCGTCCATGGCATATTCCATTAAAAAAAAAAAGATTAGTCACGATGAAAATAATTATATTGATTAAGCAGTCAATGCTAAAAGCGTAATAATCACAAAAAAATGAGTAAGCAGTGTCATAATAATTAATAATAGGTCAGCATGGTTGTGACGATTCTCTCAAAGTTTGAACATCTTAACCGTCAAGTTTAATCTAGTATAACTACCCTCACTAGAAATTTAAATCTACAATCAAGTGTAAAAGGCTTAATCGGACAAAACAGTGCTTATAGTTATTTTGTCACTACAGCATCACACTTTGTTGTATTTTTTTATGTCTCCTCGATCGTTTCTGTGATATTTTCTTTGGTTATCGAACGTAGCATTTACTATTCATTGTAGACAACTTTTTTTTTCTCAATAGATCATCTCCTAGACATTGGTAATAAATAGAGTCGAATTACTCAATGCTAGCTTCACATAATAATGCAAGTATGGTCAGTGTAATGTCTTTTTTAATTTTTTGGTAACAAGTAAATGGGATCAAAACCATAGCATATGATTACCACCTAAGTTGCCACTGTTAGCCAAAAACATTTCACAAAAATATTTAACAAGCACAGAAGCCATGCATATCTTAATACTTCCGACATCGAAACAAACGCCCCAAAACTATCATTTCAACAGGTTAAGTGATTGTTCTACATATTAGGATCTTGATTTATAAAGAAATAAGTTCATTCAATATATTCTATCCATAGTTACTAGACTCGACCCCATGGTCGACCTGGGAAAGTCATCAGGTCACCGGATCAATGGTTGAATCAGTGGATCATTGTTAGATCATAATTTTAATTAAAATATATTTTTGGAAAAAAAAAATTGCTAAATCTAGATATATATGTTTGGCTTGCTTGTCACATGGAGTTTCACCAACTTCCTAGATGGTGAAGGACGGAAATTTTCATGTAGGAACCCAATGTCCGAATCATCCTCTTTGCAAGTTGGGAAAAGGGATTTTACATTGTACTTTGTAAATTGAAATATATATATTTGCTACACATTTGAGACTGAAGGACAACACTATTTAAAATGGTGAAGGACATGACATTCCAAGGAAGAGGCCTAGGTTCAAATTAGCTTCTTTCCAATTTGATTAAAAAAAAAATTACAATTTACTTTGGTGACTAGTCGGTTCAAACATTGAACTGGATCTGTTACCTCTTAAACTCGTCCAGTTTAGGTGGATTTTGAGCGGTTCAACTTGATTCTTGACCAGTTCCTTTGTTTGTTATTCTAACTAATGAACTTGGACCGAACCACTATCCAGTTCGGTGGTTTCCAGTCTAAACCGGACAGTCCTATCCGATTTTAATAACTATGATTCTTTCAATATAATAGTCCAAAATAAATAACAATCGTATGAATATTGTCCTCAAGATAACACGATCTAACATGAATAAATATCAAGCCAACCTCTCGTTACTTCTTCCAAATACACAACCTTGCATAGATCACGACTCGAACATTCAACCTTGTCTAAAATTTGTATTGTTTAATCCATCTTTATATTTTAGGTCTAATCTCTATCCATCGAATGGTGTTTGGTGAAATGAAACATTAATTGAGTTGGGGAGCTTTCTATCAATAGTCATGCTACTTGTACAATTATTTTTTTTTTTTAACAAATTGTTTGATAGATGTTGAGGTGACGTGCATTTTGGTCATTGATTTGAATTTTATTTAGCCCCCATTTGAGCCATATTATTGTAAAAATAATAATGAAGAATATAATCGTTATGAACCCCACATAAGAGATAAAAAGTCAAATATGATGACTTGATGTGATGAATAACGGTAATATTTTTCATTTTAATGAGGAAATAATAGGACTCAAGCAAGGCCTTATTCAAATTAAGGACCAAATACATGTCATTTCGGCATATGTCAATAAATATGTAAAAGAGTTTATGTACAAGGAGTTTAATTGTTCTATCAAATTGCAAATCATTAGAAGAATCACAAAAATAAAATAAAGAGGAAATTTCACAAAATATCCATTTTTATTTAGTCATTTACAAAAATGTCCACCATTGTAAAAATGTCTAATTTGGAAGAATTTATACCAAAATACCCCTATTAACAATTTATAATTTCACACTAAGACAAAAAAATGGACATTTTGCAATATTGTTATTGGCCAATAAAATTTTGACACATAACATGACATATTTATTTCAAAAAGTATAGTTTCAAATCACAATAAATATTATGTTTTTCATTGATTCAGAAATGTCGCGAACGATATTTTTAAATGTTATGTTCAAATAAATGTCATTCTAGACAAATGAAACGGTGTTCAAATATCGAGAAACATTATTTTAATGTAGTTTCTCATGGAAGCCACTTCTCAAAATTCGTAACAAATTGATAAAAAAATCAAATGCCCAGACCGACATTTAAAATGTCGAGAATACCATTTTAAAATATAACTTTTTATTAAGGACATAATAAATAAGTTGGTACTAAATTCAAATGAGTGAACACTTTTCAACTCGTACCCATAAAATTAGACATTATTAAAAATGCTCCTAAAATAAAATTACAAAATACAAAAAGGTAACCACTAATGCATTGCCACGTGTAATCTGAATTCGTAGGGTGTTTGGTACACCATGACCCTTCTGTTCCTGTCTCACCGCGACCGTCGAAAAGAGCATCACTTTCGTCGTCTCCTTACTGCTCAAAGCAACAAACCAGAACTCTCCCGAAAAATAATAATAATAATCATCGGAGAGTGGAAAAGCCCACAAAAAATTATAGAAGAAAATGGCATCATTTGAAGAGGCACCACCTGGAAACTCAAAGGCAGGAGAGAAAATTTTCAAGACCAAGTGTGCCCAGTGTCACACTGTTGAAAAAGGCGCTGGCCACAAACAAGGTGTATATATAAATATATATTAAATTTTGTAATTGGTTAATCTGATCTGTCGTTCTAAGGCTTAGTTTTTTATTTTGTTGTTAAATCTGATCTATTGTGCTCTTTATTTATTTATTAGTTGATTCAAGGCCCTGAAAAATCAAGGCTTTGTGGTTTTTAATACACAGTAGCTGGAATTGTAAAGATATTTCTATTTTCTTCAATTATAGAATTTTGAGTTCTTCATTGAACAGGACTCGCTATTGTATTTTCTTGGTTAGTTTAGGATATATTGGGTGGGGAAGAAGAACAATAAGAAGATTGCTTGACTATTAGTATATGAAGATTGTCTTTTCTCATACATAAATGCGTCTATAAGCAAGCCAAAATTACTAGGGGCAACTGAAAATAATTGCATTGGCTTCTTGTACAGCAGAAAACGGGTGGCTGTTGTTTTTATATATTAGACTGAAAATAAATGAAGTCCGAAAGGGTATCCACTACCTTTTGTAAACAGGTTGTGGCTTTGGTGTGATTAGCTAGTTGGGTGACGCAACTAGCTTACGAGGCGATGAATTAGAGTATCATTGTTCCATGGTTGTTACCACCATTTTTTCCAACTACGGTGAAAATTTACAACTATCTAACAAATCATTCAATGTACTTTCCAGCTTGTAATTCTTGAATAGAACTGACTGTGTCTCCATTCAGTAATTCAGATGAACCTCTGGTAATATGAGCTCTAAAATATATGATATGTATACAAAGGAGTGAGATCTAAAGCAGGGGAAGAAATAAGAAAAGAGAAGAAAATAAATATTAGAGTGGGTGTGGACATATCCTTTGTTTGAGAAGTATCCCAGGCTATGTTCAACTTGATGGTATTGAGGAATAATTATGGCATATACTATGCCCCCGTTTGGCCCCCATTAAATTCCATTACATTACATTCCATTTTTCTCTCTCTTATTTTCAACCACACAATCTTTTATAAAATAATATTACACGTAAATCGAAAATTTTTCATTCTTTTCAACCACTCATTTTTCAAAAAAACACTATTCCACTCATTTTCATTTCCAGAAAATGGGGGCTAAACGGGGGCTATATACCATCTGGTAATGGGTTGTTGATGTCTAGGTACTGGACAACAAGGTTTAGATGTGGATAGAATATTTTACTGAATTAAGAAAGTCTCATTTTTCCCCTAGAATTTGAATGACCCCTGTGTGTTGAAGCATTCATTTTATTGTCTAAAAATGGGGGACAAAAGGATAAAGATTCTGCATCAGGTTAATTCCTTTAATGTTGGTATGTTTGTGCATCTATATGTATGGTTTTCTAATCATTTCTTTAGTTGCATAGGTTTGATCCTGTAGAATTTGATGCATTTTTTCGTATTGATTTTTTGAACGATTGTGGTATAATGATGTCCTATTCCATTATTAGGATGGCACTATCGCTTTTATTAGACTCATTGACCCCCACCCCACCCTGTCATCAGATTGAGGTTATTATCATAAACCAGAAAATCCTCAGTAGGAAACAGAAAATGAGAAGAAATACAAGTTGGAAGAGAGGAAGGTATCTTTCTGCTGTCTCCCGCTAAATACCATTGTTTCCTAGTCAAATAGAAGGCACCCATAAAACTGAGCGGAGAAGAAATCGAAGTCATTCTTCTTTTGATCATTATTAGGAGTAATTTTCATCTTGCTCTCAAATGCTTCAACACGCCCCATTATCACATTATTTTCCAATTCCAGTAGCTCTACTTTCAATAGTTTGGAATTGTTCTCCATCTTTACCCATGTCTTCTGCGGTCACACATTAAGTTCTTGTAGTAGATATAGCAAGTATTTGTTGATGGTAAAGACGAAATACTTCTCCTACTGTTTCGGAAAAAAATTCCTATGTGGAGTTTTTGTTTCTGCTGTTTATGTAATCTAATGAAATGCCTATGCCTTCAGGTCCCAATTTGAATGGTCTCTTTGGAAGGCAATCTGGAACAACGCCTGGTTATTCCTACTCTGCTGCTAACAAAAACAGGGCTGTTATTTGGGAGGAAAAGACACTGTACGATTACTTGCTGAATCCCAAGAAGGTACGAGTCTGTTTAGACCATATTTAGCCCCTGTTTGGTTTTGCTAAAAATCAGATCTGCTAAAAATTTTGTTAAAAGTTAATGAAATTTGTTGATGAAAAGTTGATAAAAGTTGTGGGTCTCATAAAATGTGTAGCTGAAGATGATTTTGGGGAAAAATTATTTTGAGTAATGGGAGCCAAAATCAGGGGGTCAATAAAATTTGTGAAGCCTTTGTTTTAGGGGTTCCTTTTTTGTATTCCCTCGTGTACTTAAGTTTTTCTTAAGAAGTTCATCTTAAGACAGTAATCTAATCTATGCCAAGTTGAGTACAATTCGCTTCACATTGAGCATCTTGCTGTTGAAGTTACAAGAAAGATGCCCATGATTTGAATAACGTAGGATACTCTACTCCACTTCTCGATCTTATTCACTCAATTGATTGGATGAATTGTGAATATAAAGTTAAACCTCTAACGAAACAGATTTGAAGTCATAGTGTCCTACAGGGAAGACAAAATATATACTAAAATGAAAAAGAAGGAAATTTTGGTTTCAAACTAGGTGGGACTATTTATAAAATACCAAACCTATTAGCTGAGGTAAATGGAGGTCAAATTGTATATTGAGCCTCTGAAACCTTTGCATCACTCCCCTGGGAACATTATTTAAAGATGTAATATGGCTCCTCTCAAAACTAGGGTACGGTTATATTAAATAAGGTGGTTCATCATGGTATCATAGTTGCAAAGGTCTTCATGTCGAATCTAGTTGCCAAGAAATTCTGCAGGTGTTTGTTGAAACCCAAAAAAAAAAAACAAAAAAACAAAAAAACAAAAAACAAACAAACAAAAAGGAAAAAGGGAATCTGGCATGTGAGCCAGGGACTGTTGGAGGCTAAATTTTTATGAATAATGAAAGTTGGCCAGGCTCAGTGACAATGATGAAGGTGACAAGGTGGTGTGGCAGACAGTGATTGGGTGTACCCCCCTCCAAAAAATTGTCCAATCATGCATTGACACGTGTCCTCTCTATCACTGAACCTGTCACTGTAACAAGATTGAATTTTTATAGCTATACGTGTTTCCTCTTGAACTGCTTTTACATGGGATGGTTTTACATTGAGGTCGCTTACATCTAGTGGAATGAGAATTTCTTTCATGGGCAATAATTGGAAATCTTTGCTTTTCTATTTTATTCATTTCCATTTTTCCAATGCAGTATATACCCGGAACAAAGATGGTTTTCCCAGGACTGAAGAAACCGCAAGACCGTGCTGACCTCATTGCTTATCTGAAAGAGTCGACATCTCAATGAATCTTCATCATATTTGTGTACATTATCATTTTGCAGTTGAGAGGCATAATATGCCTTATTAGGAGAAGACAAAAATAGTTCTTTTTTGTAATAATAAATAGATCATTGGATGGTCTGCTGTGCTCCACGTTTCCTATACTTGTCATTGTATTCATTTCTCTTTAAAAAGGTGTTGTCCGTGGCAAAATGAAATATTCCAAATGAACACGAGAACGCTGTAACAGAATGAATGTATTAGCCCTTGAAATTCCATTTGTGTTCGTGATTGATAAATAAATCGTGATCAATTAATTTGTTAATTTGTGATTATGAAATCAATTGTGGTCTATAAAATTTGTGATTTATAATTGAAAAATACATTATAATTCATTATTTTGATCATTTGTAATCGATAAATAATTTGCGACTTATAAAATTTGTGATTTGACGTACGATGATTATGACTAGTACGTGGCTATAAATTGTATGTTACAATGGTCTTAACTTATTTAATTGCTAAATATACTTAATTTACTTATTTAATTTATACATATGATTTTTAGAAAGAATGTATAACCAATTCCTTGATTTAAGGGGAGAATCTTTTTGAATATCTTTCATTATCATAAATAACCTATTTATAGTCTGATTTTTGGAATTTTAAAACAAGTTTCTTATATTTGAGTTGTTATCTTGATACAAACTTATTTATGTATTTTTCCCCTTGCTGTAATCAAGAAATCATTAGTTCCAGTTATTGACACGACTCGTCCCGAGTCATCCTAGTGAACTCGAAATGTGATGTGCGTCGTTGATAGATGCTGACTAGATGTCAAATCTATTACAAAGGCTGACTATGAGTTATTTCAAAAATGCAACAAAATCAAATGCTTATATAAAATATAATGCGATGGGTCAAAAATATTTACTTCGTGCTTCATCAATATGAATTATAATATTCAACATGTCGTGTGGCTCTCATTTGTAAATTATTAGACTCTTCCAGCTAAAAATAATCAATTTCCACCCGTATAGAAATTACGGGAAAATATAAGTTCATAGCTCAGTGAGTGGAGAAGTTCGAAATTAATTATACTTTTTCATTTTTACATTTTTATCGAAAATCGAGCTCATATCATTTAATAATTCACAAGATAACACCATGTAATTATAACCAAAAGTGAAATATCCACATAAGGTCGTAAAATATTATATTAAAATCATGATATATCAGCTGATAACCATGCTATAATCTCATCACATCAAACATACTGAAAAATCCACCAAAAATGTATCATCTGACTGAAATATATAATTCGCTCCTCGTGCTAAGAACTTTCGCCACAGGCCTTTGGCCCCTCTGTGAACGAAAGCCGGTCTTGAAGACCTCTCATAATCAATTCTAGAATACGGTCAAGGTCCTTCTGTGAACTAGAAGAAGTATATAATCACGAGTACTTTTCTGGTCGATCTCAATATCACGTCTCACAGACCAAACAAATCTCAATATCACATGTTTCATATACCAAGTCACATATGTACAATAAACAATCCTTGAAATTCCGCATGGATCATAATAAAAGAAACTTCTATAATAATCATAAAATCAAACGCATAATTGCATACATACTTAATTTATAAACAATTTAAAAATATTTAAGTTTTTTCACTCACAGTACTATATTCGCAAAATCAACCCAGTTGGTAAGCTGTTCTAATGTCAGTATCGTCGCCTGAAATACGATATAATTTTTAAATAAACAATTAATTATTTTAAATAATTTCAATAATTAAATAAGCAATACCCAAACTTAATCGTTTCACATTTAAGCGATTTCTAAAGTCTCTTTAATCACTAAAACTAGTTTTTCTTTCATCTTATTCAATTTCATAGTTTATTATACTTAACCCCTTCAATAAAATTAAATTTAATCTAACAATCTAATAACTATAAAATCAAACACAACTTGACAATAAGTAACTTTTTACTTACCTTTCAAAATTGTGGAATTCAAGCCTAACAATGTAAACCACTTAATTTCTAACACGTTGACAAAAAATTTCTGTTTTTTATTTCTTCTTATTCCCTTTTTTTTTTCTCTTCTCTTTTCTCTTTTCTCTTTCTTTTTCTCTTTCTTTCTCACTGTTCTTGTTTCTCTGAATTTGAAATGGGTTTTGATTTCTTTAAATGTGAATTGGATTGATATATAATCCAATTCACCGCCTCACCGTTTTGGAAATTTTTTTTTTTTTTTTTTAATTAAAGCTTAGCATCTTTGACTTGACTTTATTTTTTATTTTTTATAATACATTACAGTTACACTCCCGTAATCCATTTTCTTTTCAGAGAACACAGTTCATCCAAGGTCCAAAAGTTACAAGTTAAAGCATAGCACTACCACACACTTGGGATGTCTGTTGTTAGCATATACGAGTTTTCAATCATCTTAGCGAAAATATTTATTCAGTTGCTGGCACAGTTGTCGTTGCTGACGATCCAAACGAGCAAATCCATATCTCATGGCTCATGGTTTCGACACTGACGGATGAAGAATCCCTGGAATCTGCAAAATACAATCTCCTTGTAAGAATGTGATTTCATGATTTTAGTACATTGATCCACATGAAAAATGAAAGAACGGTTAGTTTTTCTAGATAACTGAGAGAACACTGATCTCAACGCCATGAGGGCCTATTCAATTCCGATGTAAAAAATTTAGCACCAATGTAGCGAATTCCTCAGGCACGTTCTCCTGTTTTATTCGAGATTTCAAAACATATATTCTTTTCTATTTCAGTAAGAAGAAAGAACGGTTGCCATGAAGATAACTGGATCGGTACCCGTATGGCATGGCCTACAAGCCGGACAACTACCATTTGAAACTTGAAGACACTTACATTGTTGTCAAGTGTCAATTGAATGAAAAAACTGTTTGAAATTTAAATTGTCCAATAAGATAATGACACGTGATAAAGTGTAAACTAAAATATACATCATAGTGTAGATATAGCAAGGTTATTGAAACTTCCCTTGCATTTGACCCATTGTCAGAGTTCTGTGGCAATAAAAAGAGATTTGACCAATTAATTGATTTATATGCGATTAAAATATTTTTTCAAATTTCTATGCAACAAATGACTAATGCCCTGTTAAAATACACACCGGAAAAGGGATAATGGCCCGTTTGATAGTGATTTTGAGAATGGATTATTTGACCATTAAGGAAAAAAGTGGGGTCACATGTGAGTGAAGAAGTAAAAAATAAAGGTTAATATAGTTAAATAACGGTCAAAAAAATCAATTTTTAGGGGTGAAAAATCACTACCAAATGGGGCATAAGACTCTAGTCATCAGTTTGTGTTAAATACTTAACAATATAGTGCATGTTTGGTCCTAATTTTTCACCCCAAAAAATCAATTTTTTGACCGTTACTTGTTTAAGTCAGCCTTCATTTTCGATTTTTTTCACAGGTAGGACCTACTTTTTTTCCTAACAGTCAAAAAATCAATTCTCATAATCATTACCAAACAAGCCCATAAAAAATTCCTAACTTCAATTAGAAAATATACCGAAGCTTTATCGCAAGCAATCCCAATCCTAATTCAGAAAAAAAAAATGCTTAAGTTGATATGGTTCTTGGAGTGACTAATTTCCCTAATTATTGTGTTATGAGATCAAGAGAATAAGACATGGAGAAGATGCTAAATATTTAACACTTGAAAATCAAATAAAAAATTTATACCATGTACATGGAATTTCATCTGAGATAATGACAACCTTTATCCTGGTAAAGTTTAACGGCATGCATTTGCATGCACGGAGATCAAAAAGTTAATGGGCATTAATTTATTCGAGACACGCGCAAACTCAATATTTCTAAGAGAGCCACCTTTGACACTCCATTCGATCTACCACATAAACATATATAAATCTAAAATCATCACACAATAACTATCACTTTATAACGATCAATGGATCCATCAGGATGTCATTTCACTCGAAATACCCATTTGCATCCAATTGGTTTGATTGTCGATGAATTAGGAATAAGATCCCAAGTCCTATGGCGAACAAGTGCATTGAACTCATCACTCATAGCCTGACGCCAGTGGTAGTCCTTCAGAGCCTGTCCCACACATGTAGGTTCAATAGATTGTGGCATTGGATGCTTGGTGGCAGTGAACATCCGTTTGGGCTTTCGAATATTATTCAAGCCTCTTGTGATCATTGGATGAGTACAAAGTGGCAGTGGACCAGATGGGACAATAGGCTCTAGTGAAGCATCTGTAGTCGTATGTGTCATGCCAGATGGGTCAGTAGGTGATGAGCCCTTTGGTGGACAGGACAGCACGGGTTCTGGTCGCAGAAGGTGAGAACAAGGCGGGCTATGGAAGTTAGATTGAGTCGTAACTGGTGAGGCGGGCACATTTTGGATCGGGCTAGATGATGTCGTTAGCATGATGGGCCGTTGATCAAGGTGAGTAGTGGACTTATCCATGGGTTGAATAGATGGA
>NC_036254.1:7115588-7121570 GCF_002742605.1 Olea europaea var. sylvestris | reverse complement strand
ATGACAAACTTGTGACATAATTGGAGTACTTAAAGGAAGAGAATGCTGTGAAATTATTTTAGAGACTAGGCGGTGGTGAGGATGCCCCAGACGACGATGCCAAATGACACTAGAGGTTTTCTCACTAACATTGGCTACAATGGGAATGAGTGGGTCTGGTAGTGTAGTAGGTAATGGGTAAATGCCTTGTTCACACCTTCTTCGAAGTAGAATCGCCGTCGTTGTTCAATCCTTCACCAAAAAATAATCAGGATGAAACTCAATTAGTACATTATTTTTTTTGGTGAA
This sequence comes from Olea europaea var. sylvestris, assembly GCF_002742605.1. Lineage (NCBI taxonomy): Eukaryota > Viridiplantae > Streptophyta > Magnoliopsida > Lamiales > Oleaceae > Olea > Olea europaea. Next base: position 7,121,282 of record NC_036254.1, on the reverse strand, counting down.
TTGATGCACAGAGTTGAGATTTTTATGAATGTCCGGAACAAATAATGTGTCATTGAGTTTAAAATCATGAGTAGGCGAATGTAAAATAAGGGAGCCAATATGAGTAACGGGTAAACCTGAACCATCACCAATTACCACAGCGTCAGTGCCATCATACTCAGAATGAACAGATAAATTACCAAGCTCCGAGGTAATGTTATGAGAGGCACCAGAGTCTAGCAACCATTTTGTAGACTTCCCTTTGGAGCGGCCAACACAATTAGCCGAAGCGGTCTGTAGTTTTGGACAATATTTAGCAATGTGTCCAATATCATCACAATATTGACATATGGGCTTGCTTCGGGGCTTGTTGAACCGATGGGCCTGCTGGTCAATCTGACTCGAAGAGCGAGTGTGATAAGGACCAATGAAACTAGTAGGCCGAACCCCATCACGACGTGCAGCAGGATTAGCAGTCACCACAAGAGACGTAGAGGAGGCCTCGAGGAGCTTGAGATAGACTTCATGACTTACTAGTATGTCATGGAGTTCTTAAAAGGATAGGGATGATTCCTTGCTGCGAATGGGGGCAACAACATCACGAAATTCTGGCCCCAAGCCGTGAAGTACATAGAGTGTGATATCATCAGTTGAAAGAGAAACGTCGATAAGGCTCAGTTCATCAACTATAGCCTTCACAGCTTGCATATATTCAGAACTACTCCGATCACCACGCTGCAACGTGGTGAGACTTTCTTTCAACTACATGACTCGGGTGCAAGATTGATTAGCATAAAGACGGGACAAGCGTTGTCACGCTTCCCGCGAAGTTTGAGCAGTAGCAATCAATGGCGTGATGGCTTCAGTAACAGAAGCAAGGATAGCGTTAAGGATTGCTTATCTTGTCGGAACCAAAGTTTAAATGTAACATGGTCAGTAACAACTGTAGATGTATCAGGCTTCAATGGGCATGGGAGAGTACCATCTAAGTACCCCATGAGATCGTAGCCATGAAGTAGACTAGTAAAGATAGCGCTCCATGATGGATAATTGGAGGAAGTAAGGCACTGTAATTGAATAGTGTTTATGGCAATAAGGGAGCTATTTTTATCAGAGAGAGACCCACTAGTTGGGTGAGAGACAATGGGCTAACTGAAGGGGGAAGAGTCATCTGATGATGCCATAGCAACAGAAGTTCGGATCGAGATTCTCGTTAGAAGGAATGCTCTGATACCATAAAAGTGCTTTGAATATATTATTGTCTCGTACAATTACAATACAACTGGCTGAGGTATTTATACAGTTTAGGAATGATGATATACAAAGTAAAATGAGCTATACAAAGAGAATGCATGATTTATGGGATAAATGTGCTTGAATCATGTAAACCGTGTGCTTAACTCATGGAATTTGCTTGGAGAAGATTTCTCTTGACTGTTGGAATTATGATCTCTGATTGGAGTGACTGGTGTACTATTATATTAAAGGCGAAGCTTTTTTAGTTTTCAACAGCTCCCATTCTTTTTGGTAGCTACTTCTGTAGTAGATTCCTCGTACCGGATTCCCTACTTTAGTATCAGCAATGTTGCTTTAATCTAATTGACTCCACTGTGTCAACCAATCTATAGTTGGCATTAAAGGCAGTTCCTACCACTTACTGTTTGATAAACAAAGAAGGGGTTTAGTCGATGAACATCGTGATAACCAAAAAAAAGGGGGGGATATTGATTTGGTAAACTAATATTAGTATCAAAACTATAATGTTACGATGATTTGCTACCAAATGGAAGAGCACCAAGTAGGTGCAAGGAAAAAATATTCTTATAGATAGGACCCTACGGTGACTAAAGGAGGAAAGGCTGGCAGGATAACAATGAAGAACGGGTTATACAATGAAGTACATATTTAATTAGAGTTTGATAGTTACAGTTTCATTACTACTTAACCTAATGGTTAATAAAGAATTGATTGACAGTTGATGCAATTCTAAAAGTTTTAAGTATTAATACAAACCTCAACAACGTGTACGACAATTATCCCAGCCAAGCTGGGAAGTGCCTTCTTCGCAGCAATATAAACGGCAACTGAGCCACCCATACTTCATGACAATTACAGAAATGAGCCTCTAAGAATTTTACGGTTAAGAATAGAATAAGAAATTATTAGTATGTTGAATTTGCTTCTCTTTTTTGGAATTTCCCTTTGAAATATCTCGATAAGAATGAAAATTAATTGTCTCTTGACAATTACACGAATTGATAATGATGCAGACTATTCAACAGGATAAAGATTGATACGTCAATATTTCATGGGTGTCATCAAAGATCCTAGTAGTTTCTGTGCATTAAAAATACCACAATAGAATGGACACTGAGATAAAAATATAGTGTGTTCACCCCCGGGCTATATCCCAGTGGTACAAAGGACATGAGTGAGATAGTTTCAATCTTACTGATAGCCGCAGTGTGAGAGTTTGATTCCTGAAATATGGAATTGAACTCTTTGTGGGCACTAGTGTACGGGCGAGCTCTTATTCTCTGGCCTGCTGGGGCACATCCCGCAATTTACCTCCTTCACGATGCTCCAGAGGCGAGGCGGTGGGAGCCCTCAAGGTTGGGGTTCAACCTTTTTTTTTAAAAAATATAGGGTGTTCGATTTAAATCCAACCCAAAAAAAAAAGGAACAGACACTAACATTGAAATTATTTTATTTTATTTTGTTTTTAAATTTAGCCGAAGTAGTTAAGAGTATAAAGCATCATTTCTCTTCAATATCTGAACTAAGTGTAACCAAATCTACTGAAAAAACCTCACATCTAACTCGTAGGAATCATCCTTTTTCTTTTCTTTTCTTTTCTTTTTTATCGTATAGACTTTTTCCCTGTGGAAGATCAGGTTGATAAATCTCTTACATCCAACAACTCGACACATATTTCAGATGAGGATATATCAGAGACAAATCCGGAGAACTTATCAATTCCTTAATCCTCTACCAGCAGCTTACTTTGAATCTGAATATTCCTTAATTATAGGATTGTAGTTAGTCTCAATTTCTATATAAGAGACTGCATGATTGTAAGTTCAATATACAATAATATAAATTATTCTTATTCTCTATATGGTATCAGAGCCTTTAAAAGACCAACGTCTAGCATCATGTCCTCCTCTTCTTCATCTTCTTCACTCTCCATCACCAATATGTCTAACATAGTTACCCTCAAACTCAACAACGACAACTATCTTCTTTGGAAAGCTCAGCTTGTTCCTTATTTTAAAGGACAAGATCTATTCGGTTTTCTTGATGGAACCACCCTAGCTCCAGCTAAAGAAATTGACTCTCCTCATCCTGAAACTGGTGCCATGACGAAAATTCCAAACCCAGCCTATGCTACTTGGATTCGTCAGGATAATCTCATCTTGAGTACTCTCATGTCTTCCCTCACAGAGAGTGTACTCACTCAAGTCGTTACTTACTCAACCTCCAAAGATGTTTGGCGTGCTCTTGAAGACAACTTTGTTTCTCAATCTAGAGCAAGAACTATCCATGTTCGCACACAATTGGCAAATGCTAAGAAGGGTGGACAATCTACAGCAGAATATTTTTTTTTCTATCAAAAGACTAACTGATGAGTTAGCCATTGCAGGGCAAGCCCTTACATGTGATGATATTATTACCTACATACTTGCTGGCTTAGGTCACGAATATGATAGCTTTGTGTCATCCATTTCTTCACGATCAAATTCGATCACTCTTGAAGAGGTTTACTCCATGCTCCTAACAACTGAAGCTCGTATTACTCAACATCAGACACTTGTTGCAGCATCCCTACCCATGGCCAATGTTGCTCAGCATCAACCCCAGCAATTCTATCCTCGTGGTCGGGGTGGCTATCGTGGAAGAGGATGCAACAACTCTCGCAGTGGATCAAATTTTGGAGTTCAAGGAGGTCAAAATGATAACATTACTGGCACTATCATTTGCCAAGTCTGTTGTAAGCCTGGTCACACTGCACGCAAATGCTATCATCGTTTTGATCTTTCTTTTCAGGATCCACCCCGCACCCAAAGCAAGCAAGCAATGATGGCGTCAAATTTTGGACAATGGGTTAATGAGTGGCATGCTGATACTGGTGCCACACACCATGTTACAAATGATATGGCAAATTTGAACCTTAAGAGCGATGATTATGAAGGAACTGATCAGCTTCAAGTTGGTAACAGTCAAGGTCTGTCAATAACCAAAACAGGTTCCAGTACTCTTTCTACTCATTCATCTTCCCTTGTACTAGATCAAGTTTTACTTGTTCCTCAAATCAAACAAAACCTTATTTCTGTTCAAAAATTTTGCACTGACAATGAAATATACTTTGAGTTTCACTCTTCTTTCTTCTTGTGAAGGACTACTCGGGCAACACCCTTCATCAAGGCCATTTCAATAACGGTCTATATCAGTTTTCAAGCAATAAATATCCTCCTCGTGCTTTCTCCAGTACGAGGGTTCCAATGCAAGCTTGGCATCGACGCTTAGGTCATGCCGCTGCTCCAGTTGTTCGTCATGTTTTAGCTTCAATTTCCAGTCCAGTAGGTAGCAAGAATAAACACTCTGTGTGCTCAGATTGTCAAATGGCCAAGAGCCATGCTTTACCCTTTGCATTATCTAGTTCTGTGTCATCTAAACCTTTGGATCTCATTTTTACTGATGTATGGGGACCGACATCTGTAGCTTCCACTACAGGTGCACGCTATTATGTTAGCTTTCTTGATGATTATCCAAATTCTTATGGTTGTTTCCACTTAAATTAAAATCTGATGTTGAAACAATATTCTTACAATTTCAAAACTATGTTGAGATGCATTTTGAAAGGAAAATAAAAGCAGTCCAATCCGACTGGGGTGGTGAATATCGTCACTTAAACAATTATTTTAAAGAAACTGGAATTCACCATCGCATAGCTTGTCCCTATACTCATGAACAAATGGGATCAATCGAGCGCAGACATAGACAAATTGTGGAAATAGGCTTAAGTTTATTGTCACATTCAAATCTGCCACTATTTTTTTGGGAGGATGCATTTCTCACTACCACATATTTAATAAATCGCCTCCCTACACCCATTTTACAAAATCAATCACCCTTTGAATTTTTATATCATAAAAAGCCAAATTACTCTTTTTTACGTGTCTTTGGTTGTGCTTGTTGGCCCAATCTTAGACCATATAATCGACACAAATTAGATTTTCGAAGTAAAACATGCATTTTTCTTGGCTATAGTGTCAGTCATCACGGGTACAAGTGTTTAGACCTATCTACTGGCAAAATTTATGTCTCCAGACATGTTATCTTTGATGAGAATGTATTTCCATAAAAAAAAAAAAAAAGGTTTTCCCCTGCTACTCATACATATTCTCCTGTCACTCAAGTACCTCTCCCTCTTACATTGCAAGTTCCTTCCAGTAGTTCCAATGGCAGACCACAACATCAACCTCTACCAACAATTAATGCTGACATTTCCTCTCATAGTTATCAATCTGCAGGTAGTGAAAACACAGCACCAGATCTGCTTGCTGCCTCAGAATCTCCTTGTCCAAGCATTCCTTCTCCATCATCTGCCACTTTGGAGAATAATACACTTCCTGCTGCTGTCCAAAATCCTGGTAATACTCATCACATGACAACCAGATCCAAGAACAATATTCATAAAAACAAGCAGCCTTC
>NC_036254.1:7109305-7114518 GCF_002742605.1 Olea europaea var. sylvestris | reverse complement strand
TGACAGGCTCTTGTTTACAGATCATTCAGCACCTTATTCAGTCCTTGTGTGCTGATTTTGCAATAAAAGAGTTAGGGGATTTGAATTATTTTCTCGGGGTCGAAGCTTTGCAAACCGCTGAGGGTCTTTATCTCACACAACGAAGGTATATTGCTGATTTATTACAAAAGTCAAATATGACCAATGCCAAACCATGTGTTAGCCCGATGGCAACTACGTGCTCATTAACTGCAACAGATAGAAGGCCATATGATAATCCCCAAGCTTACAGAAGCATTGTTGGAAGCTAACAATACTTGTCCTTAACAAGGCCTGACATAGCCTTCTCTGTGCATAAGGTCAGTAAGTTCATGCATTCACCTACAGAATTGCATTGGCAAGCAGTGAAACGCATTCTACGTTACCTGAAACATTCAATCTCCACGGGGCTCTTTATTTCTCACAACCAGTCATGCATCATCCAAGCATTTTCTGATTCAGACTGGGCAGGAGATAAGGATGATAGAAGGTCAGTTGGTGCGTATTGTATCTTTCTCGGTGATAATCTTGTGTCTTGGAGCTGTAAACAACAGCCAACTGTAGCAAGGAGCAGCACAGAGGCTGAATACAAATCTTTAGCCAATGCTGCTGCTAAAATACAATGGATTCAGTCTCTACTATTGGAAATTGGCTCCTTTGTTCCACAAAAACCTATTCTATGGTGTGACAATATCGGTGCAACTTATTTAACTTCTAATCCAGCCTTTCATGCAAGGACAAAACATATCGAAATTGACTTCCACTATGTACGGGATCAAGTGTTGAATAAGAAGCTAATCGTGTAGTTTATCTCCAGCAAAGATCAACTAGCTGATTCCTTAACAAAACCATTGTCTTCAGCACGTTTTCAAACTGTCAGGAACAATCTGAAGGTCTGAAGTCTCCCCTTCAGATTGAGGGGGCGTATGGAAGATCAGGTTGATAAATCTGTTACATCCAACAACTCGGCAGATATTTCAGATGAGGATATATCAGAGACAAATCCAGAGAACTTATCAATTCCTTAATCCTCTACCAGCAGCTTACTTTGAATTTGAATGTTCCTTAATTATAGGATTGTAGTTAGTCTCAATTTCTATATAAGAGACTGCATGATTGTAAGTTCAATATACAATAATATAAATTATTCTCATTCTCTATATTCCCTAGATCAATCTTAGCAGGTAATTGGACAATATAAGCTCAAACGAATACTATTAGGATAGAAGCTAAACGGCATACAAAGGCACAAACTGTAGCCAACAAGCACAATTGCAGGATGAGAATCTCCATACATTGTATTCAGAATAGCAAGCACATCATTGCACATAGTCTGCAATAATCATAATCAACTTCAACACATGCAGAAGACTGTATAAGGATAATTATGCTGAAATATATATACAACCAAAAAGCTAAGTAAATGAACTTTGCAAATAATCATTCCCATTTTGATTTGTCTTCTAAGTATATACCTCAATTGATAGATCTAATTCATCCTCTCTGGACGACTTTCCGTGCCCCTATCAAATCCACGGCTACAACATAAACTTTCTCCTTCATTTTACTTGCTGACAGTGCAAATGAAAGCCTGAGGGAAGTGACAAAAGAATATGTAACTTAACATAGCTCAGGTAACACTAACATGAAATATGCATCCTTCCTTGTTGCAATAATACGAGGTGATTCATACAAAAAACACAAAAGCCGTGATTCTAGTCAGTGGCGAATCCAGAATTTGAAGTGAGCACAAGCGGCCGGTTCGTTGGTCGCAATAAAATATTTAAAATTAAATATAACAATTATTTTTTATAAAAATGAAAATATACTTTCTGCATACACTTATGCACGAATTTAAGCAAGTGACATAGTGGCCAAGCACTGTATGCTTCAANATAAAAATGAAAATATACTTTCTGCATACACTTATGCACGAATTTAAGCAAGTGACATAGTGGCCAAGCACTGTATGCTTCAAACGAAAGTCAAGAGTTCAAATCCTATTGCCACAACTTAACGAATGTAACAATGGTCATGTCCTCAATAAGCTTAGAGAAGGTCACAAGTTTGAATCATCTCTCTTGTATTACTCTTAATAAAAATCTTGAATTAGAAAAATAGCATTATAAAATGCTTTACATGAGATTCAAACCTGGCACGTCCAACTTGGTTGAAAAAGAGTCAACCAATTGAGCCATAGGTGAAATTTGTTCAAATATTGCTTCCAGCGAATCTAGCACGGGCGGCCGCGGGGGCTCTTCAGGTGCTGGATCTGCCCCTAATTTCTATTAATTCTATAGGTTACTTATCGAGAGTTCGAGTCGTAGGCTGCTCACCAAATCAATTGTGAACAAATTTTTGAGTTTTGACAGTCCAATTCCATGTACTAAAAATAATAGTAGGACATACGAAGCATGGAAGAATATTATAGTTAAGATGTCTGGTGAAGAGGCAAATTCAAAGGTTCAAATCAATAATTATAAAAAAGCTTGATGCTCGTCTACGTTGGTATTTAGAGCTCAGTAAGGATAAGATTTTATGCAGTAAACACTTCAATTGTTCTGCATGTAGAGCAATATAACTTTCAAATTGAGCAATCTCCTTGAGAGGCAAATAACACGTACTGTAATAATAAACAAAGTGCATAAAAAATATTTGATAGACGGTACATGCCTATTTGCGAATGTCACGCTGTTGGAAGAATAAATGAAATGTTAAAAACTGAATACCTTAGCTTACCAGAAAATTGTAAACATTGCCAATTTACAATGCCATGCTATAAGCCTACCTATTATGATGAATCCTCAAACAAAAGAGTCAAACAATTATTAGCACTGGCATGAAAAACTATTTTTTTAATTTATTCCTGTTGTCTAATTTATTCCATAATCTTCAAGGCAGAAACACTGATCGTGCCAAAATACAACATCAAGTATTCTGTTACGAGTTCATTTTCACACCAGTAAGATTGTTATAAATTAAGATGTTGACCTTCGAAAATAGCCAACAAGTGTCATTAAAGGACAATGTACACGTGGGTGTAGTTTACCATGTGTAAATTGTAGACATAATGTTTGTAGAAGAAGATGAATAGTAGGTAATGGAAGTGTATTGTATTCTCTTGTCTATATGTCCAAGATCTCTTTATATGATACAAGAGTTGCCTATTTATAGTGATCAGTCTAACGTGGTTACCGTTGGATTGGATCCACGTGGCCTGATCTGTCGACTCTTTGTGTCACATCAACTCTAATCCACATTAATTACATTGATAGACTTTTGACAAGAGGTTAGCCACTCTACAAACCTAGGCTGACATTCCTGATACTTATTAACTACCCACATCACATCAACTAACATCAGTAGTCAACTCTGGAGAAGTGCTTGTCCGACACTCTTCTGGCTGTAAAGGACTTCGAATGCTCAGGGAGCTCGACAGCAAAAGGTAAACCACTTCGGAAAGAAGGATAGGACTACTTCAGCTATTCTCAGTGAAACAACCTCGATGTTTAATGTTACAGATTCGGATGTTGATCCCTTTTACGTGCTTCCCATGTGTCCAAAAATGAGGACCCCCTTGTGGGTCATTTCATATGATTAGTAACATAAGATATGCATTTAAGAAAAAATATTATTCCACCATAGCACAGTATAACTGAATGAAACCACTCCTTTGATGATTGTACATACAAAGAATGTATCAGGGACTTTGAATGATCATGTACATCAGTAATTAAAAATTAAAAGGAACTGAAAGACGAAACTAGGAGCTCACGTTTCCTTGTTTTCTCGTTATGTCACCAATTTAAATTCAAATATAACTTTCTCAAAACTTTCAACATAGAAAAGAAAATAGAAAAATGAAGAAAATCACTTCATATCTCATTTGACCATATGTTACTCATAACCTATATTTTGGCCTGCAGTTTTGATCTCCATCCTAGTAATACAGAAAATACCATTAAACTTGTAATTTTCTCTCTAAAAATAAATATACATTAACGTTGGCCTGGCAAACTGGTTTCATAGCTGATGATTTTTCAGACCACTATCACAGAACACCTCCTAAAATCATTAAAAAAATCAAGGAAGGAGTGGCACACAGCACGGTACACATCACCGTTCACAGTACCTCTCTCAGTTCGAGGGCTCGCAAATTTTTTATTGGGCGCGGGCCCCCACATCCTTTTGAGGAGGCTGTCAGCTCGGCTGTACAACCATCAAAATCCAATTTATAAAATGCATATGTTACACGCCCAAATTACAATTTAACTAGTAATGGTTCAGGAAGATGTATAATCTCTCAAGAATCTCTTTATTTTTCTCCTATTATTATGAGTGGCTAATCTCTTTATTGGACAAATAATGTAATCTTTGAAACCCTTTATTTCTTTTATTCAATATTCAAGGTCTTTCATTATATGTGTGTTGATTTTAATTATGAATTTAATGTTTTGAATTACTTAATCACTGCAAATCGAGAGGTAAGTTTTAGATTTAGACCACATATTAAAATTCGGTAATTTAATATAACGTGTATAGATACATATACTAACTATTGTGATCGTAATATAAATTCTTAGAACATATAGTGCATTTAACTAAGATTGATTCATGAGAACTAGAGAGGGGCAAACTGAATACAACAAAAGAGTTAGATCGAACACTACATTGCTTTATGAATTTTGAATTAAGGTTTAAAATTGATCAATAGATAAAGTTGTTATGGCCTAATATCCATTCCATATTTGAATTTTCAATCGACCTTTGTGTGCATATTACTATTTTCAATTAGCAGAAATAGTTAGAAAAAAATAATCACCAAATTACTACTTTTTTTTCATCAAATAGAAGTTAAAAAATATTAATTTAAGTATTAAAGTATAGTCATCATGAGAACAAAATTCCAGATTCAAAGCCACTATATTGTTTGTTATGATCTCGTACACTTGTGATATAAAAAACACAACAATAATCATAAGCATCATATTAGATAAATTTTAATTACCAATGCATGGACTTTATTCCTCAATTTAAAATCATACATGAACTCAAATTTGTTTCAAAATATATACAAACTCACACATTTGTTGTTGATCCATACATAAAAACTCATTGAACATTCCATGTGGCAAACAATGCACTTATACGGCTATGGCGAGTACACATTTAGTGAATTAATTACTCGAATGTTA
>NC_036254.1:7107572-7109224 GCF_002742605.1 Olea europaea var. sylvestris | reverse complement strand
TCATTGAACATTCCATGTGGCAAACAATGCACTTATACGGCTATGGCGAGTACACATTTAGTGAATTAATTACTCGAATGTTACGCAAACGTACCTAGCTTTATTCATACATAAATTATGATTAGTAGGACTATTGTGAAAGTTATATTGTTTGTCAAAATGCCAAGGTGGCATCATGTTCCTAAATGAAAATTGATGTATTTATTGCAGGGTAAAGCAACACCAATGCAATGTTCAAGGAATTCCCAAAAATTTCCATTGGGACAAGTAAATTGTGACCCACATCAATTAACAGCACGAGAAATTCCTGCAGAAGACTGATCTTTCTGAGGCAGAAATAAGTGCACTATAAACTGTTGGAAAATAAAAAATAAAAAATAAATAAACTGAGTTATGGGCCGACTTTGGCACGAGTTTTGAGTGGGACCCGGTTGTTCAATTTGAAAGATGAAAGTTGATTTGTGTTCTCCTCCGTGAGTACATCGAAATCATATACTTATTTGCCAAAGATAATGCTCGGGTGAATTAGAAATTAAGGTTCAAAGTGTGTCACTCAAAAGGGAGTTTATGTGGGAAAAAATAATTTGTCCCATATAGAAAAAAGATGAGAAACTACAAAGGTCATTGCCATTAATGGTAGCCTAGCCTATAAATAGTGGCTTATTTTCCTCATTTCAATACACCAAAGCAAAGCTTTCAAATTTAGAATACACAAGAAATTCATTTGAATAGAGTTCTGTCTTTTCTGCATTTCTGTCTTGGTGGTGGTGTAATTCAGGCACTAGTTCAGTTCGTCAGAGTGGTTTCTGCAGTGCTCGAAAGCTACTAGTTTTACCGTTGTATCCTGGGAAACGGACGCTCGTTTTAAACCTTAAGCACGAACGATGAGGAGACGAATCTGTTTTAAGAAAACTGTGTGTAACACAGGCCTCGGCTTGAAATTTCATTTCCTGCAATTTCAATTATTTGTTTTGTTATTTATTGCAGTAAATCCAATAGTTGATTTGTTGTTCATTCTGTTATTATCCAATTAGTTGTACGACTGTAACTTGCTGTTATATATCATCTTACCGGACAAAAGGCATATACAGTATTGAAATCGAGAACACCGGATTCCTCATTTTTCCTAAACTTACCAGATTTCAGAAAAGTTCGGCCGACCGAACTGGTGAAACTTGGGATTTTCCTTACAAGTTTAAAACAGATTTTCAAAAAGGAAAAATTAGTTTCCTATATTGATTATTTCTGAACTGATTAGTTTATTATATTTGTTATATTGTTGAAACTAATTTGTTGTTTGGTTCTTTCCGAAGACGAAATGGCAATCGGTTCCACCAACATGGATGTGTCCCAAACTGTAGGTACCCAAACTTCGGCTATGGGTACAGTTATGGCTGCAGGGCCTAGCTCTATTATGGCTCAGACTGTGGCTCAAGTGCCAAGTCTTTTTGTGAACCAACATGTGGCTAATGTTCCGGTTAATGTACCGGTTAACCATGGGGAAAAGTCGGAGAAATTCAACGGCTTGAATTTCAAGGGGTGGCGGCAGAAAATGCTGTTCTATCTGACCACCTTGAATCTTGCGAGATTCTTGACTGAAAATGCTCCAAAACTCCAAGAGGATGTTCAAGCAATCAGTGTTGTTGATGCTT
>NC_036254.1:7084297-7102826 GCF_002742605.1 Olea europaea var. sylvestris | reverse complement strand
ATTTCAAAATCATTGAATGTATCATTAATTATATTTATAAAATGTTATCATAAATGTTAAAAAAATTAATTATAGTACAGAACCGAACAGAACCAAACGAAACTGAACCCGAACGGTTCCATAATTATATTTGAACCCCACGATTCCATTTACTAGATATCCGAAAATTTTGGTTAGGTTCAATTCTTTTTAGAACCGAATCGAACCGTCCCGCCCCACCCCTAGGGCCTACCCCCATGTGAGAGTTCTGTAAAGCTTCTAGCAGTTATCTAGGCCAACACCACAACAATTTAAGCTGATTTGTAGTCGATCAAACTTTCATGTAAAGCTTGCTTGGTACATGTTACATGTGAATTGTGTGTATAAAAACTGTGATTTCGAATAAGTTAGTAGCATACTTTCACAAGATTTCTCATTCCCTGATATTTACACTGGTAGAAGAGGAAAAAATAAAAATCAAGAACCCACTAGCTTTCGAGCACATGGGACTAAACTGTTACAGTTAAGTCTTTCAGCTGCACCCACCCATAGGCGCATCTATCGCGGATTTTCTGTACTGTGGATGCTGCCAATTCAGCCATAGGACGTACTTTGGCGAGCTCTTTCTCAACTGTTACCCTATTACTACTTTCAATCTGAAAAGTAGAAGCTATTTTTTTCAATGAATTGATTTTCTAATAATAAACACAGAAAATACTGGATGAAAGGAAATTATTACCTTGTCGATACAGCGTACTGTATCAAGAATGTTGCAGAAATAGTTTAGTTGTCTGTACAAGTCAGCTTCCGTGTACTAACGACAGTGAATCATACGACAAAATCATCAGTGAAAAGGAAAGGAGAGAATGAAGATAGGGTGGTTAGCGGGATTTAGGTACATACCTTCCTGAAAAGATGTCCATTACAGCGAGGATAGTTTGGACAAACAGTTCCTCTATCAGAGTCCCCAAGTACTCGTAGATTCAGACTACGAGTAGTATAATTGCAAGTCTCATCATCGCACTGTCAGTTAACAAGATTATTATTCAGATATAGTTGTTGAATATTTAGAGATCAAGATATAGCAGATGCTGAGTAAAATAGGTACAAATTAAGGTGTATACCGTCATTAGGCCCTGGTAATATGTTGACATGAACCTTTCAGCTTGCCGTTTTACCTGATGAACAGACATAATCAACGAATAAGAATTAGATAAATAAAAAGTACATCACTTGATAATGGATTTGTCAGAAACTGTATTTTCTTTTTACTGTTTGGCATGAGATAGCATTGAACTTTACAGATAATCTGTATGCTTAGATTATAAACATTTCTGCAAACATTGAGGAGAATTAATAAGCCAAATATAGAGGAAAAAATAAAAATATAATCAAGAAACTCAAGGACTTATTGTTCAAACTTAATGCTGCAGTTACCAGGCAAACTGCGAAAGTTATGCTCGGTGATGTAGCTGAACTTTAGTGTTTTTTTTTTTTTCTTTTTTTCTTTTTTTTCCTTTTTGAGGGATGCGGAGATGCATTTTCACCGATAAATAACCTTATTGAATGATGTACAAAACTTTGTTTTTTACCTGTATATGATCTACTCAGTACAGTCTGTATAGAAACTATGCATCTTGATTTTAGAAATTAATATAGGAGACAAATAAAAGATTATCAGCCGGCCTTTATCCATTGTGCCAATAATAGAAAAGGTTCAACCAACAGATTCCTTCTCCTTAGTTTACCATGTTGAGATCTTTCAAAATGGCACATATATCAAATTTACCTGGTTAGCTATCAGAGAAGGAGACATTCTTCCTCCATCCCCTTCCTCTGGGCATTTTGGACAGTGCAATTTTAACCAAAAATTACAAGCAGATCCGGCTTGTGTGTCTGCTGGCTTTTGAGTGATTAAAGCACATATGGAGCTAAAAATAGGAGGGCAATTGAAGGTACTCGAGCAGCTGGGGCATGACAAAATCAAAGGTTCACAGCCACGATATCTGCATTTCAGACATCAAAAGCATAAATCCACTAACTATCGATCCTAATTAATATATATCTCTTTACCCATGCAGAAATGAAATTAAATGAAGCAAGATGATGTTTAAAATTCTTTTTAGCAAAAATTATAAGGGAATAAAAACTGGTCATGCGACCCCTGAACTGGATTAGATGGTAAAAAATAAACAAGAAACTGAAACAAATGAGAAAAAGGAACATTTTGGTCCTGATCAAATAGAAAGCAAACACTGAAAGGCGGACGATAGAGAAAGAATCAAAGAATCTAAAGCACAAAAGAACTTCTACATCATTATGACATATATAGCAGAAAACGAAAATTTTTGAGATGGTACCATATATGAAGAACTTCAACATTATTATGCTATACAAATCAACCAAAAAAAAATAAAAAAGGAATACACATGTCAAGCAGGACCCTTGACACATTTGCTAATTTAGTTGACATCTTGTAAATATTGATTTGCAAAAGTTCTATAATGATAATGAGTACCTCTCCTCGTCATTTAATGCACATAAAAGCAAGCTTGAAGGATCACTGCCAACAGATTCACTTGATTTATTCTGGAACTGAGATATTTAGAATTTTAACGTCAGTCAAGCTTATGAAACAAACAGTTTTCAGTTTGTGCAATGTGCTTGAGAGAGAGAGAGAGACCATTTACCTTTGAAGAGTCAAGCCCTAAACAATCAGCTAAACGTGCTGGACTTGTACCCTGTATTGATGCACATAGACGTGATACCACAGGATGAATCTGCACAATATTGGTGAAGTATTGA
The DNA here is from genome assembly GCF_002742605.1 of Olea europaea var. sylvestris. NCBI lineage: Eukaryota > Viridiplantae > Streptophyta > Magnoliopsida > Lamiales > Oleaceae > Olea > Olea europaea. The sequence goes on along the minus strand of NC_036254.1, from coordinate 7,100,042 downwards.
ACAAGCTGGTGGCTAACAATGTGAATTATGGAAAACCAACAGCAGCTACCGATATGCCAAGGATCAAATAACTTTAAAAAAAAAAAAAAAAGGACCATTTACCTTTGAAGACTCAAGCCCTAAACAATCAGCTAAACGTGCTGGACTTGTACCCTGTATTGATGCACATAGACGTGATACCACAGGATGAATCTGCACAATATTGGTGAAGTATTGAACAAGCTAGTGGCTAACAATGTGAATTATGGAAAACCAACAGCAGCTACCGATATGCCAAGGATCAAATAACTTTAAAAAAAAAAAAAAAAGGACCTGTTGTGCCAGGTAGTAATCAATATCAATTATCCAATTTCCATCGTCTTTTTTAAGTTCATCAGGATGTCTAGCCCGCTGGGAAATTCCCAGAGAGGCACTTGAACCATTCCCCTACAAATTTTCAAGCAAAAAATTATCTTCTGTAAGTTTACTAATCATCATAACACATCAGCATGCATTCAATATCTAAATTGACAAGAAGAGAAAGATCGGTAGAATAGAAACAGAACGTGTTTGACCTGCTCACAGCAAATGATATAAGGTACTGTATCTCCAGCAGAACAACCGATGATGTACCCACTTTTCTTCAATCTGAGCGCTACCTAAGGAACCAAGATGTATAAACTTTTAAATCAAGGGCATATAAAAATAAAGGGATCATTTATTACTTTTTACTTACTTCAACATGAGGCTGATTTCTAGCATCTGGATAAGCTTCAGGTGATTTTGTTAGGGACTTCGTGATCACATATTTTTCAAGTGGTACTTGTCCATTCCTCATTTCCTCCTGCACCTGCAATTGATTCACACACCTTTACCCATCAATTTTTAATTATCAAGCCACCTAGAGTCTTTTCCAGGCAAAGAGCCTGGTGGATAAGTTACTCCACTGTGCCAATGAGTATAGGTTCAAATTCCCTCTCGCAACATGAGTATCTAGAAAAATAGTCGCCCAAAGAAAAATTACTATGGTCCAAGGACAACTGTAGTAGACTGTTAAGCAAGCAGACATTCTTGTTAAGCGTGTTGTTGTAACAGTAACCACCCACACTGCCAGTCAAGGGTAAGGATACTCTACTCCTAGTCCTAGATACCTTTATGGCCAATGTAATTAGAAGACGATAAATCATATATAATGGTAACAATTTGTATGAGGCAGTCAATATGTCATAATAAAAAACAATCCGAGAACTTTGTGACAAAAAAATACATCATTTAGTTTTGAAATGATGTCAATCACACTGCTTAAATTTATCTGCCTGAAGTCCAGCTAAATTCCATAAGCTATAAAATCACCAGCCAGATAGCAACCATCCAATATCTGACTTTTAGGTGATGAAATGCATGAAGTTAGTTACCTTCATGAGAGAGTTATGTATTGATTCAACAACATCATCGCAGGACCTACAAGTATTCAAGACATATATAAGCTTTGGACAGAACTTATCAGGAAAATAAAAAATCATTAAATCAGAAACTATACTTAAAAAAAGGTATATAACTTTTACCCGCCAGACAAAATTTGACTGAGGCAGAAATCACCCAATTCCTTTGATAGCAAGCTCCAATCTCGCCGAACCATATCAAGTCCTTTCCGCTCAATGGTCTGCACCCAACTCAAATTCAGGAACATTCAATGGAAAGCAGCATACTGAAAAGACTTTATAGAATCTCAAACAGATATATTACAAGCTACCTCGTAAGGTTTGCCATCTTTAAACTGCACTTTTACTGCTGCATATTTCTTCTTTTTGAGTAGTAGCATTCTCTTATACAAGCCATCAAGGTCAATTTCCAGACACCTATATTTCTTGTTGACCTATGCAAAGAAACAAGAGCCAACGTACATATCATATCAAGGTAGGATAAACACATCTAGCATGATATCAGAAAGAAGCAAATTTTTATACTCTTAAAGCCCGATAACTGGGATGAATGAAAATATTCAAGTGCGCCAAGCTTTCGTTTTAATAGAGCTACCTTAATGGTTCATTAAATACAAATTAAAAACACACAAGCAAAATTTTTCTAGTATCAATCATTGAAAATATCCATGTTGGTGACCCCCTATGCTTCTTTGTTTGATAGGAACATCAAATCCATCCCACAACCAATTGGCATCAAGTGGAGCACACCAATCATTGCAAAGGATCTCACAGTTTCTGAACTAATTGATACAGGACTTTATATTATATCCTAATACCTCTTACATGTGACCCATGAGAGCAGATCCTGACATGGCAAAACATGAGCAGCAGAAACAATCTCGAAACACCCAGTGAAATCGTACCTAGAGTGGCAAAGCTCAAACGAGGGGAAAAGCTAGCATTGTAAAGTACGACAAGAAATGAAATGACATCACGTGGACAACAGCTGGGGTACAAATTCAAGGCCAAGCTTAGATAACATGATAAAGAACTTGAATTTGCATCGATTAGCTCAGGATAATTTGTGGCATCAGAGTTTCCTAATTAGACAGAAACATCATATTTATAAACAGTATCAAATGGATAAATAATGAATAGAGAAAGAAATTTCATACTGGCAATGGATTTACAAAGGACACACAGATGATAAAATTTCATTTCATTCATAAACTTGATAACCTGGAATTTTACTAAGATACTTGATAATCAATAAATAGCAATTTTAATTAAAAACTCACCTCTTGAATGACCTTGCCTGCAATCAATTTCGCTTTTCCAATGTCATCTAGTCCACTATAAATCATTATTGAATCCGTGTCTCCATAAATAACCTGCTTGAGAAAGATAAATCAGGCATAAGGCTTGACTGCTCAATGAGGGAATCACAGATAAAAGCTGCAACATAACATTTATAAAATCTGTGATTCATAACAAGATTGACCTCTAAGTTCAAAGTATTCTGAACAAGATCAACAGTACTTTGTAGAATCTCCCTTCCCTTCACCAGAAACAAGTAAATTGGTCATCAGCATTATCCATTTACTATTTTCCTACCTATGGTGTATTTATTTAATATTAGTAGCTAATGAACTTCTTACTTGTTGTGTAACAATTTCTGCCAGTGGCTTTGCAAAGAATCTGGAGTTAGAGAATCCCAGACATCCATAAATACTGCAGACCAAATTGGTTGCCAGAGAAAGGAGTAAGGCCATAGTAAGAAACCACAAGAATCAATTGAAAGTAAACAACAGAAACCTGTTTGCTGTCAGCTTTAGAGCTTGCTGATGTATGTCAAGTTGCTGAAACTTGAGACCAGATGCTGTTTTTAACCATGATTTCACCATTCTCCTCCTCTCCACCAAATTCTTCAGTAACTACAGGTACATTTGATTATTCATTAGAAACATTGAACTATAGGCAGCTTCAAAATTATCAGAAGCCGTTTACAACTTCATTCATCCGATGTAGTCAATAACTCAGGCTTTTGTTTTTATACAACTACATATTTGCTTGCAAATTACAACGTGGAAACTTTGAAAAAGCAAGAAAATCTGGAATGCAACGAAAAGTAGAAGGAAAAAAGTAACTGAGCACTCACCCATTCATCGTTAGAAAATATACAGGTTATTAGTGGTAAGTAGAAATCTTTCACTCAATTCACATGCTTCTCTGCCAACCATGCTCCTCATATACGGTATACCATATAACTTTTTTTGCAATCAAAATAATGAAATCGGATTTTTACCTTTTATTGCTGAAATCAAAGCACACTGGAGTGAACCTTGTGGCTTCACTCAAAAAGTAAAAACGATTTCTAGAAAACATATTACCTACAACCAAAAAGAAATTGTATTCTTTTTTTCCTCTAATGAAAAAATGCTGGCCTTTCTATTTATGCGGATACATAAGCCATACCAAGTCTCTGATGCATATTTTCATTTCGCTGCGGTTAAAGTCATGTCAACTAATGTACATCTTGAAAGGTTTCAAGATAGAAATCAATCTCCAGTGCAATCCCTCCATCCTTTTACGACGATGTAACTATGCCCTTGTTTGAGCCACATTATTTTCATAAGAATGCATTTTTGAATAGTGTAATGATAAAAAATGAGGTTAAAAAATAAAGAAATGTTTTGGATTTGCATGTAATATTATTTTATTGAAGAATGCGTGGTTGAAATGATGTCAAATCACTATTTAAAAATGTATTTTTCAGAAAGAATGTGGGTCAAACAATACCTATATCTACCCTGCCCTTGCTGAAGAATACACAGATGCGTTAAAGAAGTTCAAAGGAAGATCTTTCATAGCTAAAAACCTGATATCAAGTTTATTTTCTATAAAATTATGGTTCATGTATATCATTGAATTCAAATTATGACATCCTTCAGTCTGCAGATGACTTATTGATTTTTTTTTTTTTTTCCACTGCATTCCCAATCTGACATCAAAAGAGGAAGATTCCATGTTTATTGAGATGCTTTACCTCTGGTAGAACTCCAGTAGTTTTAGCACATGGTAAATGGGGAACTGATCCATCCGCAAATCGTTCAACTGTGGTGAAACATATATTGTACTCCTGCATAAATAAAAGCAGAATGCTAATAGTGCATACTAGAGAGCATAAAACATCTTCATCACTTCAACAATTGGCCAGGGAAGCAGCAGAGGAGGAATGAAGGGTGCAAAGAACAATGCAAATAATTTACCTGAATAATAGAAGGGTAAAGACTGTTGAAATCCAAAAGTAATATATACTTGTCATATAAACCTTTTTTAGGCTCCAGAACTAATCCACCTGCATAGGAAGGTCCCCTTTTGGTTTTTCCATGTTCAATCTCTAAAGTCTCGTTATTAAAAGTTGTATCATCAGCATCTATGTCATCAATCTCTTTCCGCTCAACACCACTAGACAGTGTACGTTTTGTTGTCTTTATTTCCTTGGACTGAGAGGAAAACTTGTCTGGGACAATAAATTTTTTTGAATGGAACGCATGCAATAACAGATACTCTACTCTTTGAGCCCTTGCACCCTGAAATTAAACAAATCATTCCTCATCAGATTTTGTAGTCCAAGCGTGGTATTGAGTTGATTTCTCACACACTGTAAACTTCACCTGGAGAGTTTTCCCCCAAAGATTTCCACTAATACTAGTCAGTTGACGTGTGAGAGGAAGAACGCTCAAGTGGAACATAAGTTCCATAGACAACCATGCATCTGTTTCACCATATTCGATCTGCAAACACTAGATGTGTAAGACACATATAATACATTCATAAATAGCATGAATGGTTTTCAATTAAACAAGAAAACAGTGTATCATGCAATGCAGTAAAAAGGCTTCAGCACTGGACTAATAAGGAAGGTAGTTGACATTATCCAATCGAGTGTTAACTTTCTGCGATAATTGGAGATTGTGGCTCATATGACCTGTATTACAAACTGGAAAACCTGTTTTATAACTATGAAGTATAAATGTTTCACAAGGTTCAAACTTTATAGAGCTATTGTGGTTATCAACCGACTCCCTTATTTTAGGTAAAAGACAGGATTCTTCTAGTCCTGTACTTAGACATACTTTCACCCTTAATTCAGAACACGAGCATTAGAAAACATGACCAGAAACAAGGACTTACAAGTTCCAAAAGTGATTCAGAATTTTGGAACATTTGAGGAATACCATGCGGAGTGATCTCCTTACGATCTTTATTTAGCTGTGTTTTAGCCAATTGTGTCAAGGAATAGCTAACCTGAAAGAAGCAGAAAGCCAGAAAATAAGCTACTAAAAGCTATACTGAACACTATAGTAATTATATTACCTACCTCTTTGTTTTTTTATTCAATATAAACCTACCTCTTTTAATAGGTCACGAGAACATATGTAAGTATCACATAAGAGACGGCCTGCAATGCAAGATAAGATCCCTTGGCTTGCTCCTGAGCCAAACATGGAACTTCCTTTATTATGTTTGGGCATGACAGAGCGTTTGAGACGGCCTACTTTTGACCACATACTGCTGGGCACTCTGCAAGCCTGCACCATGCCATAAGAAGTATGTGGGACAACTAGAGGATAGTACCTCTTCCATTACATGATAAAAAACCCAGGACACAACGAAGTTAATGCTGATCCCAACTTGAACATTGTTCAATTTAATGTTTAAAGAAGACCATTTTAACATGACATGAGGAGGCTGAGTACTAACTGGTCAGTTGCTCAAGGGTGAAGCTCTTCTAAAGTGGCAAAGACCAAATTGAATGCTTTGATAACCTACAAACCTGAACTCTGTGAAGAAGGACGTCAAGGTCAAACCCAGATATGTTGTGCCCAACAAGAACATCACTATCCAATTTGTGCAACTCAATCATCAATCGATTTAACAAAGCTCTTTCACTGAGAAAAAAGCACAGAAGGGAGAAAGGGGAAGGGAGGGGGAGAGAGAAATGTATCAACGCACAAGTTTACAAGGAAATATATTGAAAGATTAAGAAGGCAATTGGCATGATTTACAACAGAACATGCCTGCTTTCAACGCTAATGACATTTGATCCGGCCTTTTCATTCCTCTCAGCTGCCTCTTTGGTAAATCCCATAGGAAATATGCCTCCCTCAAGCTTGCGCACGACAGTAAAATGACTAAGCATTCCGGGACGAGTCCACTCTGAGCTCAACATGGGAGTATCAATCTGGAAGGTTCATCATTCATGTGTTACTACAATATAACAAATTCCCTGCTTACTTAGCCATGCATCAAATGGAGTGCAACATAAAAAGAGCCAGATGTACGTGGACTGCAGTTACTGCTTGAAATATAATTGATGGTTCAATATAAAAATATAGATTCCAACTCAATAACATAATGTATTCGCCATACAAAGAAGAGCTTAGAGAGCTTTCAATTTGAAAATATGGTTTAAAAGGGGAAAAATGTAATACATGCCACCCAAAAAAAAAAAAAAACACATGAAATAGCATGTAATAATCCAATACTGAAAGATGCAGAAAAGAGTAGCACTTAAATCAGAAAACAAAGTAAACATGAATCCTAGCAATTAATCCATCAATAGCAAGATTTGGATCTATACCTTTGCCTTGTGACAGCAAATGACAGATGCAGAGACAATTTCATTTCCGTTCTGTTTTTCACTGATGATGGTTTTCAAATTTATTGCCGCAACAACTACTGGAGGAATCTCTGAAATAATTGTCGAGGAAGTTGGAACTTTAATGTCTTTAGGACAATCAACAGTGACTTCAAACTTGCACCAGCTTACCTGTCCAGAATGTGGAAGTCAGAAATCAAAATAATCTGCGTATGCAAATGCAAACTGCAGTAAATTGATATAAATGATGGAACACAGAGAGTGGTGAAAGCCTCACATGTTGTGAAGCTGGACAGCTGGAAAAATTCGAAATTGATACCCACGAAGGTCCTTTTATTTTCCTTTTAATAAGAAAGAGCTCCAAGGCACTGCAAACAACAATGCTGATTAGAAATCTTTCATCCATTAAACTTATACATTAGGTAAAAAGATTAATATCCAGATACTCTTCAATATAATAATTCACCGAGTAGCTATTCAACATTCAAAATCCAGTGAATTTCTCATTGCTTAAAACGAATTAAAAAGATTGAGAGGCACTTGTGTCACAGAATATAATTGAGGAAAACATATAAGTCCTCAACCGGGTGCATATATTTTTTATTTTACTGATTGCTAGTCCAAGTAGGCAGTACAAAATCAATGTAAACATCAAAACCCATGCCAAAAGTGAGGACATCATATGATAGAAGAAACTACAATATCTGAACTTCTGGAAAAAGAGACAGCTCCAATCAAAACCTGCTATGAGTTCCAAGCAAAGCATAGAAGTGATCCCCCTTGAGATCTGATGGCAGAGGTGGATCCTGTAAAGGCAGAGGACACAAAATAAATGGGCTTCATAATTATCCTCCATTCTTCTCACATGATAATTTCAGAATCATGACCATTCAATGTCTTATATTCACTCAAATACCTACTTAAACTCATAAGAGATTGTATTTAAATCCTACCAGATTCGTAAAAATAAATATTAACAAACCTTAAATGGATAATTGATCTTGAGGACATAATTCTTCCCTTGAGGTATGTCTGTTCGCTCAAAAGCATAATTTCTCTACGAAGTAAAAGAACGCGGAATAAATAAGTTGAAGAGTTGATTCTGCAACATTAACTGTGTATTTACAAAAGATCTGAATGCATCATAACTTGTAAGAGTCAGAAGAAAAATAAAATAAAATAAGGTATTACAGAATTGAATTACTACATCAACTGATTAATTTCACAAAAGACCTAATGCATCACATCAACTACTATCCAAACCTTGACAGGTGCCATGCTAAAACTTGAAATGTTTCGATCTACTAATTGCTTTGCCATTTCTGTTTTCACTGCTGATGCCATCTCCTAACAACAGAGAAAAGGCCCATCAAAATAGAAAGAAACAAAATGAATATATAGTCATACAGATGCACAATATTACATGCAGCCGAGTGTATAGAGTAGTTTGAGACTCTTCCACATCTCTCTCTAGCTTTGCAATTGTGTCTTTATCATCTGCGGATGACATTCGGGATTTTTCACCATCTTTATCCCGCTTCGTGGTTTCTTTAAAAGCTTTGAGTGACATTCGAGTCTCTTCAACATCCCTCTCTAGCTTTGCAATTGTGTCATTGTGCAGAAAAGGAACTGTTGGGAATGCATAAACACATCTTTGCATGTTCTTTACAACCACACAGCAACTTTGATATGTACTTCCAGCTTTGACCTTAGTCGCAATAACAAACATCAGATGTTATATTTAAAATTCACATGTTCAGTGCATTTTAAATTATAAAGTAAAAGCAAATTCTCCAAAGTACACGCTTAACTAGTGACAGAATAACAAATGGCAACATTAGATCAAGCAGATTATTGTACAGCAGAACCCATTCCTACCTATGCTGCATGTGAACTTGATCCACCGCAAAAAGAAAATAACTTTACTCACTATTCCTGGCCGAACAAGAAATTTTCTAACCAAGATGCTATAGTATACCAACCAAATAAACTAATATTATTAAATATGATAACACTTGTGGCTAAAAAGTTATGTAACATGCACATTGCTGACGCTTGGAGATGCTTTCAAAGTCAAAGTTAGATAATGATTTATCATGACCAAGTTTCCACAAATTCAGGCTGCACATTTTAATTAAAATGTCACAAGAGAGTAGATATGACTAATGGATTCAACAGCATAACCAATCCATAGACAGTGTAACGTACTTTTCCAAAGAGATAAATATTCCCAATATTGGCACCATAAATTTCCTCGTGTGCATCAAGTATGTAGAAAGGCAATGACCCTTTGGAATCCACTTCAAAGTCAGACTTTTCCTTGTTGCTAGGGCTCTGGGTTTCCCCAACTGCATGTCCCTTTTCTCCAGAACTCTTTAAGGCCTGCAATCCCACAGTTGCACTCACACCCAGATCCTTTGCCTCTTCTATTTTTGCTTTGAGACTGAACGTTTTTTTCTCCTCCTTCACAGCTGATTTCTCTTTTACTTCAACCCTGTTCAACAAACTATTTTCATTCCCGTTTCTATTTTCCAAAAATTCACAATTTTTCTTTCTTTCGTCTTTTGATTCATTATATGAAATCCTGCCTTCTTCGGTTTCCTTAGAAATAACCTTCTTCTCACCCACCATACTTTCACCTTGTTCCAAATGGCGCAATGACTCACCGTTTACACTGCCACAATTAATCTCGTGAATTTCATCTGTAACACTCAGATTAACACCTCTAGTGACAGGCTTCTCAAGCTTGACCGATGCATCAGTCAGATTACTTGGAACAAAATTCCTCAAACTATTCAGGTTCCCTCTCCTACGCTTCTCCCTATCTTTCTCATCGGGCGCAAATTCAGCAATCACTTCATCAACGATACTATCGCACGACAAATTAGTGCCTTTATTATCGTCTCTATTTTTCTTAAACACCGATGATGTGAACATATTAGAAATCCTCTGCCTGCCCATCAATGCAGCCGCCGATTGCAGAGCCGAGGGCTTTTTGGTGATTTCTCTCTCCTTCTTCTCCACATTATTATTATTTTTATTTTTCCTTCTTTTCGGCCTCTCGGATTCTCCCTCTGATTCTTCAGATGATAAGGAGATGCCGGCTAGGGACCAATCCTCTTCCTGGCCCTCATCGCCGTACCCTAGTCCGTTATCATCGATTATGAAACCCTTGACTTCTTCGCGGCGCTTCGCAACTAGAGCTTCGTACTCGTCTTCGTCCACAGTGTCGTAGATCGGTTGCTCCACCTTGACCTGAAAGTCAAGGTCCCGGCGACCGCCGCTTCGGAGAGCCTTCAGCCGCTCGAGTGCCTCTGCACGCGCCTCAGCAGCTGCACCACGGGTCCGACGCCTCCCGGCTACAGTTGGCTGCTCGTCGGACATTTTTTTCACTTTCTCTGTCACTCGCTCTCTCGCTTTCTATATCTAGATCTAAGCTCTATGCAGGAGGGAGAAAAATGGAATTGGGAAGAAGAAGAGGAAGAAAGAAATAGCGGGAAATGTGTTTTCGCGCCAAAACGAAACAAGGTACACTTATTTATGGGCTTCCCACTGTTGGCCCAAACATTAATTGGATGCTTAAGGCCCAAACAGATGGCTAGCGTCACATATTGCTAGGAGTGGCAATGGGTCGAGTCGGTTCGAGCTCGTGGCGAGCCAAGCTCCTGGCTTGTGAAAGATGAGCCGCTCGGTTCGGCCCACAAGCTCTTGAACTCACGAACTTGTGGGCCGAGCCGAGCTCACGAGCAAATGACAAGCTCATGATTTTTTTAATTTTTTTTTTGGTAAATTTGCACATTTTTTGACTTTTTTTGTAAATTTACATATTTTTTTACGAGCCCACGAGCTCGTCAAAAATGGCTCGTGGGCACACAGCAAACGAGCCGCTCGTGGGATTGAATCCCCTATGACAAGCCTGGCCACCCACGATCCGAGTTTTAACGAGCCACTCGACCCTTTTGACATCCCTACGTACTGCAATGTCCTTTACATCATTGTGAGTTTGTCGGGTCCTTCTCATATCAAACAAACAAAACACTGGCAAATTTATACAACACAATGACCGTGAATGACTTCATATCCAATTGCAGAAATGGAAATTAGCCACACAGATTTTACCTATTCTATCTATGAGTTAGGGACACTGGGTTGGGACATGCTTATCGAATTTGTCCATGTGTAGTCATCTACACTTTGGAGGTCTCCTTGAGACCATGACTCTCGATGGCCTTCATTGTGTTGGTAGTCTCTTAGTTAGCCAACATACTATTAGAGGCAACGTCATAATATTACAGTGGTCCAACATTCCAATCTACCTCATTAGGTAATGAAAATATGACCTCCAAATTGGCTCCCCTCTAATATGTGGTGATTAGTATGGAGAGCTCACTTCATAACACGACATCCCTATGGAAAGTTGTACGTGTCTTTAGGAGCTTGTATACGAGGTACATGTTTCAACTCAAACTCATGGCATGCACAAATTTTCTCCTCAATATTAATCGTGTAAGTATCCTCCCCTGCACCAACTTGATACATTATGTCATTTAACGCATGCATTTGCAACATTGCTCTTGAATCAAAAGTTGCGCATAGTTCATCCTCTATCTTCAATGTTAATTCGAAGCACAATATGAATAAGTAATGCGACCATCATGAAGCTATTTTTTTAGGACCGAACGTTCAACTAGTGGGACAATTGGGAAATGTCATCGACGTCTTGACAATGAGTTTTTAAATTTGTATTGTTAGAGGCATGACATAATATGTATCCTCAAGGAAATATGGCCTAGGCCAAAACTCAGTACATGTCACATTCAAGTAGTCAGTTAGATCTTCGTTCATTGTGCAAATTTGGACCATAGAATACTTGCTCTTTGAGACGGTAAGCTCAGGTTATGGTGAAGAAAGATGCAGAAAAATCTCTCATTCTTTTTTTCCTTTTTATGTTGTTCTCCAAGGTACCACATACAACATTCATGGTTGGAGAGAGGGCATACCTCTACTATGTTGGATGTTTCATTGTACTAATCCGAAATGAATACAAGTCCTGGGGAGTTCGGAATTTATTCACTTCATTTTGTTATATAGCACATCCTGATGTATTATTTTCTAAATAAAAATTGTTGGTTTTAATTTGTCATGTGAGCATACATATGTAATTTATTGTATATTAAAGACTCTTAAGATTGAGCAAAATTAAAGTGATCTAATAAATAATCAAAGTTATGGGCCTTGGGCATCTAAATATGGTATAGGCCTAAATATGTGTAGAAATCAATTCGTTTAGGATTTTATATCATGATAGGCCGGAGTGCGTATGGAAAAATATATATAGAGTTATGGTTCTCAATTTATGTGTGATTCTTATATTATGTGTCATCCCATCGACACAAGAATAATAAGAAAAAGCATATTGAAAAGAAAGATTCAAAATTCACAATAAAAACAAGAAATCAAGAACAAGCAATCAACATCAAGAAGTTGTAATTAAGAACACCTAATTCAAGATCCAGAATAAAGATCGGAATAAAAAAGCATTCCCAATGATTTAAGATATGTTCCATACTTTGTAATTCTCTTGGCTTGATTGGAGGATCTTTGCAATATGGAAAGAGTTTTCAAGTTCTTGAGATGTAAAGTTTTATAAAATTCTAACAAGTAATATAAGAGACAACTCCACGTTAAACCATTGACATTCAAGAAACAATTTTAGCGTTGAAATTCATACTTTAGATTTCTAAATTTTGGGACATGAATTTTATCCATAAATTTCAAAAGTTTGGATTTTTGGGAAATTTTTCGAATCTATAGCATCACCACGATTTGGGTAATGTGGAGCTGCATTTCAACTTTCCAGCAATGCGGCCTGTGGTATTGTGTTTCGACTTTTCATTGAATACATCCACACGTGAACATTCAAACGAACTTTCAACTCCTGCAGTAGTTCTAAATTTGTTACTTCTTTTCTCACTTTGACGAACATTTTCCTTTTACCACCTTATTTCCATTTGTCATTTATCAAGCAAAAATCTCCTACATATGAGACTACAAATTTGAATTCTTTTGTTGTTTCTGTAATACAAAAGCAGCAATCATTAGCTTATGTATGCATATTCTAATTTCAACAGTTACATTTGTGGTTATATAGTGAAAATCTCAATATTTATAAACTACTTCTATACTTTGCAATCATTTACTCGAGATCAACGAAGCAGTCTAGACATTTGATTAGCATATGTGATGTATGCCCAATAATCTCAAGATTTACCTTGAAATCTCGATATTTATCCTCCATACTCAATATTTGGATATTAAATTCAAAATTTGCCTAGAATTATCGATAGTTATCCTACAAACTCGAGATTGGCTTACATACTCAATATTTTACCATCACAAAACGTCCAGATTCGATATTTTCAACTCTACATTTTGTATTTGATTTTTCAGCAATGACAACCTAGACATTTGAGTTTCAACTTATCAAATTCAAGTTGTCAACCTTATAGTTTCCAAATCGGCCTTTCTTGTTCTCAAAACAATTTTCGATCATTTAGATAACCAACACATTTTTAATTAATATCGGTGTGAAAGCAATATAGTAATACATAGGTTGGGCTATTTAGATAACCAACACATTTTTAATTAATATTGATGTGAAAGCACTATAGTGATACATAGGTTGGGCAAAACCCAACCCAAACCGCTCAACCCGATCTAAACTGATCGGTTTGGGTTGGTTTTTAAGTTCAATTGGGTTGTGTTGGGTTGAAAATTTAAATTTGAGGTCGAATTGGGTTGGATATTGGGTTATGATTTAAAAACCAACCCAGCCCACCTCGATGAATAAAAAAAACATGAGATAACCACATATCTACTATATTATATAAACATGTTTCACAATTAACAAAGTTCCTTAAAACTTTCATAATCCAGGTGATAATTGAAAATATTAAATATATAAAAATATAATGTTATATACGTTAAATTTGGATAAAAAAATTATAATCTTCTACAAATTACTAATATGCCATAATTAAAGACATTTTTTATTTTCCAACCATAATCAAACGAGATTTTCTCTCTCTACAAAACGGGTTCCACAAAAACTCTCTTTCTAAACAACAGATTCACCAAAAACTCTCCAAAAACATCACGAAAATTTCCCTGGCATTCTCTGCAATCGATCAATAACGTCAATATGCTGGTAATTTTCATTTAATTGGAGAAAGTCGAAGTTCGAGTATGGAAGAATTCAATTTGCCCAAAGCAGAAACTGAAGTTTTTTGATCTAATTTCGAAGGTAAGCATATAATTACTTAGTATAGCTTATGATTTTGAAGAAACAGGTGTTTTCGAAGCTATTGAAACATTTATCCAAACATAATCAGAGATTTCACGCCGTTGAGAATAAACTATATTTTGCCCAGTGTGTGACGTGTATTTTTTCATTAACCATTGGTAGTATGCAATTTTTGTTTTTCAATTTACAGTCATGAACGTGTTGATCTATGACTGTTTTTGTGATTCGATCACATTGGTGCATATTTTTGTTAATTGTGACTAGTTGTGACCACTGAATTAAATAGATTGTGACATATATGTTAAATGTCTTTGACAGTCCATAAGTAGAATTAGTTTATTCTGTGATTAATGTCATTGCATTGAAAATTGATTCTCTGCGACACTAAATTTGTTGACCGTATGTGAATTTCTTTACATTAAATAACTTCTGTGACCTGTATTGATAGATCTGTGACTTCTTCATCTGTGGCCTGTATTCATCAATGTCATTGCATCTGATCATTTCCTGATTTTAGTGAATGAAATGTGACATTCTGTTATTTGTTTGTGATCAGGGATGACAATTTTGAACGTGTGCCTGTTATATGGAGGTCACACATCACTTATACTAGTGAATGATACGTGCAAGTATGATGAGTTGGTTAACCTTGTTATTTTAGAATTGGGGCTTAATCATGCAGAAGTAGGTGTGAGATTAACATGTTCTTTGGATTCTAGTTTATCTCCAGTTCGGATACTAAGTAATAATAATATCTTAATGTATTTGAGGCTAAGATCTTTGGATGGCATTGTATCGAACTATCCTATTGCAGTTGATGTTATCACTACAGACTCATGGCAGTCAACAGGTGCATTGCAATGCCCAGAGTCATCAATTACTACCATTGAGTCATCGACTAATGTGTTTTCTTTACAACAAATAGCTCAGGATATATGTGACTCGGTTACTACAATTGAGAACGGAAACATTGAAGAAGATGTGACATTGATATCTCAAGCAAATGCTAGAGAAGTAGTGGAGGGAAATGTTTTCCGCAATAAGGAAGTACTGAAAATGAGCTTGGCCCTCTATGCCATACAAAACAAATTTGAATATAAGGTGTTGAGATCGGACAAAAAAGAGTACGTAATAATGTGTTCCCAAGATGATTGCAAGTGGATATTTAGATCTTCACGCTTGGGAGAAACGAAAATGTTTAAGATCAGGAAAATCTATAATGGTCACACATGCTCAATGAACATTGTTTTAGGATCTCATCGACAAGCATCTAGCTCAATGGTGTCAAACTACATCAGGTACAAATACACTTCTTCACGTACAATATACACTCCTAATGATATCTCAAATGACATTTTGCACAAATATGGAGTA